>NW_027555847.1:242361081-242961081 GCF_003287225.1 Phascolarctos cinereus | reverse complement strand
TCCTCTTGATCTATATCTAGCCGCTGGACCCAGCTGGCTCTGGAGGAGAAAGTGAGACTGGTGACTTTACACAGCCCTCCCTCACTTAAATTTAATTCACTTGTCATGGCATCACCTTCCTGATGTCATGGTCCTCTTTGAGACAAAGGACAAAGAACAATAAGAAGAACAATATCCCTTTTTATTTCCTTTAATAAAATCTACTTTTTTCTGTTGTCCGAGATCATGATTGCTACCCTTGGGGTTTTTTTTTTTGAGTCCAGCTGAAGTATAAGAAATTTTGCTCCAGCCCCTTATTTTAACTCTGTAGCAATGTGTATGTTTGAAATATGGTCTTGTGAGGACCATATTGTTGCATACTAGTTTCTAATCTATTCTTTCTTTTTATAGGTGAGTCCATCTTATTCATATTCACAGTTATAATTATTCACATGTGTATTATCTGCATCTTCTTCTCTAACACTTTCTTCTTTCTTTACTCCTTCTCTTAACAAAGAAGAGGTAGTAATAGAGAAAAGAGTGTCCACAGCCCTAGTGATCTTTATTTCATGCAATCTGTTTACACTCCCTTATCTTTCATCTCTTCCCCTTGTTTAGACTCCAATCACAGATTCTTACCCTTTCTTTCTTACCCTCTACATCTTTCTTCACAATCCACCTTCAAAGGTTAGAGTTTGTTTCCTTTATTATGAATCCACTCCTGAATTGTCCTCTCTTTTGTCCCATCTGTCCTCTTCTACCAGTTTCTTCCAGTTTTCCTATTAAGTTGAATGTATTTTTACACCAAATTGTGTTGTACTCTCTTTTCGGGGTTCCAATGTAATTGAAGTTCAAATGAAACCTCCTCCCCCATCTCTTTCTCCTTGTTTGTATAATCTACTTCTTACATACCCTAATTATTAGGGAGAGCAATTTTCTACCTTCTTCCTCCCCTTCTCTTTCCTAGTATATTCCTTTCTCTCTCTTTTCTTCCTTATTTAAAGATCATTAAAACATAACAGAATCAAGTTTCCTAGGCCCTCTATTTGTCTTATTTAACTTCCTCTATGATCCTTGATGATATTGGATTCCTAGGGAGACATTTATTTTTTCTCCCCCATTGAAATATAAATACTTCATCCTGTATATTCCCTTTTAAATGCTTGAACATAATTACTTTTTTAATATTTTTCTCGACCCTTCTCTTTGCATTTCAAAGTTTCTATTCAGCTCTGGTCTTTTTATCAGTAATTATTGGAAGTCTTTTATTTCATTAAAATCCATTTTTCCACTTGTAGGATTATATACACTTTTATATGGCAGTTTATTCTTGATTGTAAGCTTTCTTTCAACTTTTGAAATACCATATCCTCAGCTTTCTTCTTTACAGTGGTAACTGCCAAATCCTTTCTAAACCTGGAAGCTCTGGATTTTAACTACGAAGTTGCTAGGAGTATTCATTTTTAGGATTTCTTTCAGAGAATGGCTAGTCAATTCTTTCTATTTTCACTTTTCCCTTTGGTTCCAATAGATCTGGCAGTTTTCATTTAATATTTCTTGAAAGATGATATGCAGACTCTTTTTTTCTCATTTTTTTTTTGTTATGGCCTTCAGGTAGTTAAATTAATCTCCTCTTTCCCCTCCCCTCTTTTCTTCCTCTTCTTTTCTCTTCCTTCCTTCTTCTTGTTTTCCAGGATAGTTGCTTTTGCTATTTTTTCCAGTCTTTTGACTTTAATATTTTTTGTTGTCTCATGGATCATTAACTTCTCTTTGGTCCATTTTAATTTTCAGGAATTTTGTTATTTCCTATACTGCCTCTATTCTCTTCCTTCTCCAATCTGCCCTTCATAGGATTCCAAAATGGATCTCCATAATACCTGTCATTTCCCTGCTCAAAAAACCTTCAGTGCCTCTCTGATTTTATCCTAGTACATTTTAGGCAATATATAAATACCTAATCTAGCATTTAAGTTTCCTATTATATGGCTTCAATTTACTTTTCTATCTTTATCACAACTCCCCCCATTCTATCTTAGAAAGAAACTGAACTACCAGGCATTACTCCATACTCATCCTATACTTCCTCCTCTCTCTGCACCCCATCCCTCTTGATTCTCATGGACCATCCCTCATACCAGGAATGTACTCCCAACTATCTCTACCTATTGAAATCTTTCTCTTCCTTCAGGCTTCAATTTACATGCCACCTATTCCATGAAGTCTTCCTTGATCTCCTATTTGAAATTGACCTCTTACTCCTCAAACTTCTTAAAGCACTTTGTCTGATTCTCTCTTTTGTCTTTATTGCATTCTACCTATTATTATTCTTATTTGTATTTAAACCATTTACTTCCCATTAGACAAAAAGCTCCTTGAAAGCTCCTTTAAAACTTTGGTTTTTTATTTTTGAAATTACAGGATCGTACACCTCCCCAGTACCTAACATCAGTCTGGAACATTGTAAACAATGAATAAATATTAGTTAAATTAAGTTGAATTTTTTCAAAGATAAGGTGTAGCAGAGTTTAGGAATAACTACTTCTACATATAGCTTTGGTGGGATTGGTTGGGCTGTGTTGACAACCACACCAAATCTCTACCCCCTCCTCTGTTACTTGTTCTTCATTCTTATTTTGGGTTCTAAGACAATTGAGAGATATAGTCCAATATTTCCCTACAAATTAATATAAATACATAGTTTACTTCATTAGTAAGTTAATTCAGTTCTGATACCAATATATTTGATAAACCTTTTCCTATAAGCTTTTTTTCTCTCTTTCTCAAACCACCTGATCTCATAGGCTTAAATTAACATCAGTATTACTGGCCATGGAATTAATTGACATTATAACAAACAAATAAATCTTTAAACTTTTCAACACTAAATCACACTGAGAAAGATCACAGCCTGAGTCACTGGAACTTCTTATTTCTTCTCAACTCTAGGAACAATCCCAATGGCTATTTCAAGATGGCAACATCTTTGCAGAATTTTCTTTAGAATACCTCATCCAGAGCAAAAGAGTTCAACTAAATTCTTTCAGGAAATGTCTCTTCAGTTTTTGTCAGAGATGACAGTTAATTCCCTCAATGTCTCAGGAGATAATTTCTTTTGGTCTTTTCTCTCTGTACCTCACAGTCTCTCTTTTGTGATGAAAGTCTCCAAATGATAGTTAAACTGACACTATTCCAAGATTCTGTTACCTCTTAAAGATACAGTAAAAACATCCACAGAATTTTGTGAGAGAGATTATTCAGCTGCAGGTCAAAGTAGGAAGATAATTAACTTCAGCTCCAATAAATTCAAATGATCAACTATCTACCACTACTTAGAGACAAATGTTTCTTTCAAAAGAAAGATGGGTAGAAGCAATGATTTGAGCTATCAATATGCAGTTAATCAGAGGAAGCTGGAAGGCAGGGCTTCATGTGGTCAAGAATAAAAACGTGCATGTGCCCGAAGGAAATTTAGCATTAAAAAAAGGGATCTTTGTGAAACTTAGATACTTGCTCATACTCTAGGATTTAATACTTTAGCTTACCACCCAAACCCCACATGTACATACACATTTCCTTTGGTAATTCCACTTGTTAGGGGCTAATTGATCTTGATACTAATTTTATTTTGCTTGGGGACCAACACATTCTGCTTCTGGACCCCCAGTTCAATCCACAACTCACCATCCACTGAAACCACATGATTACCCCCGTATTTCCTTTCTGATTGGATCTTTCCACTCTCTCCCACTAGGGAGATTTAGTTGTTGCCAAGCAGAGGTAACTATGGCGAGCTCATCTCTTGAGGTCTCTAAAGGTCCCTGGCACTTTCTACGACAAGCTCTGGATGCCATTAGAATTATCTTATCTTTATCGAAATATTGTTAAATGAAAAAGCAAATAGTCAGCAAAACATCTCAAAACAATCCTCAGGAATTAACTTTGTTACCCATTGCTTCAAGCAATAACACAAGAGAGAGAAATAGAGAGCGGCACAGATTCATCATTTCCCCAAAAGATTCTTAAGTTTCTCTGAGAGGCCAGAATCCAGTCACCTTCTACTGGATTCTGGTTTTTTGAGGCAATCAGTGTTAAGGGACTTACCTAGCATCACAAAGCAAGTAAAGTGTCTGAGGCCAGATCTGAAGTCAGGAACACCTGATTCTTGGGCTGATGCTCTATCAACTGCATCACCTACCTGTCCCTGGATTATCTTGATAAACCAAACTATGAGTCAGGAAACGAAAAATCTCCAGATGCTAAGAGGTTTCTAAGCCTCCTCAAAAGAGCCATCTATTTACCACTATTGTTGCCACCTGCCACCCCCACTACTGTCTCTGCCTCTCCAAGTTTCCCCCTTCTCCTCCCTCAGAGGGCTTTTTGAAATTCCCTCTTTACCAAAGTTTCACCCTCCAATCCTGATCCCATGATGAGAAGAGTTCTCTCTTCTCAGAGAGAAAGAAATACAATTCTTATGGTCTAATAACATATCTCTCAGTAAGCAGTTACTCCAGCCATGCTAGAAGAGCCGTTACATTACTCCCTCGGTTTGAAATTCGCAGTCCCTTGCAAAATAATTTTTGGTAAATGTTCATCTGGAAAGTAAACAACAGCCCCTAAAAAAACAAAGATAATTATTCAGTATCCCAGTGAATCACCTTAGTGCACCATCAACCATACCCACAAGAGACATAGTACAAAACAAATGTATCATCTGACAGGTTGGACTACAGGTCTAAATTACATGTATGATATTACATAAATGTCATAGTAGTACATGTATATCCACATCAGCTAAGTCAGTAAGCATTTATTAAGCACCTATTACCATGGGCCAGGCACTATACTAATTGCACAGCACTTAAAGACAGCTAGGTGATGCAGTGAATATAGTTCTGAGTCTGGAGTCAGGAAGACCTGAGTTCACATCCAAACTCAGACAGGAGTCTTATTGGCTTCTTAGCTCTGTGACTCGAAGCAAGTCACTTAGCCTCTATCTGCCTCATTTTCTTCATCTCTAAAATGGAGATAATAAAAGCGCCTACTTCCCAAGGTTGTTGTGAGGATCAAATGAAATACTATTTGTAAAGTACTTAGCACAGTGCCTAGAATATAATAGGTGCATAAGAAACGTTCCCTTCCTTCCTAAATGTTAAGGATGCAAAATAAAAGAGTTTAGAGTATTATGGGGAGACAACATTCAAACCATCTTTATGTACAAAATACACATACACATATACATATATGAGAGAGAGAGGAGATTGGAAATAATCTCAGAGTAAAGGCACAAAGATTAAGGAGGACTGGGAAAGGCTTCTGGATCCCAAATTCAATCCACATCTCACCATCCACTGAAACCACATGATGATCCATGTATTTCCTTTCTGACTGTGATAATCTTTCCGCTCTTTCCCACTAGGGAGGCTCTGGGACTTTAGTTGAGACCTGAAGGAAGCCAGGCAAGCTAGAAGATGGAGATGAGGAAGGAAAGAGCTCCTGGCATGGGGGCCAGTAAGAGAAAAGGCTCAGAACTGAGAGATGGAATATCTTGGTGTGAGGCACAGTAAGGAAGCCAGTATAACTAGATCACAAACATGCGTAATAGCAAAATTAAATCTAGAATAACTTAAGAAGGCCCACTAAATAACTAAATATGTAAAATAATAACAGATATACAAAAAAAACCAAGCAAAACTCAGTAAACAAATTTGTGCAGATACAATACATGTATCAATGTACAAAGAATTATATGCAAGTCATATACTACTTGAATAAACATCTTCATTTATGTCTGGCTGCATTTGAAACCATTTCATCAGTTTTACCCAGAACATCATAAGTTTATATTGTCATTGTTAGAATAGTCCTAGCTCTCTTATGATGTGTTGACCTATCTGCCCCTATACCTAAGTTGGTAGATGGGACAGAATGATCATAATCCTTATCAGAGCTACAGATAGTCTTTCCTTTCTTGGTAGATAGGTTGTTATCCTTTGTACTAGAAGAAAATTGAAATGACATCACTATGTTGGGGTCAAGGTACAGTGTGTCCAGCTATGGCTGATCAGACCAATATGAGCTCAGAAAGCTCTACCACAGGCCAGGCACAAATAGTCCATATGAACATGTGGAATGGAGATGTCTATATATTTGCACACCTGACGTTTCTTTTGAATGACTGCAATTCTGCTCTGCCTATGGAACACAGTGCCTTCTTTGATATAGGCATGCTATGTCTGATGGTCCTGTGCTACTGTCTTTCATGTCTCACCATTGATTCTAAAGTTCGTCAGACAGACCCTGAGAATGTCCTTGTATTGCTTCTTCTGACTTCTGTGTGAGCACTTACCTAATGTGAGTTCTCTATAAAATAGGTTTTTTAGGCAAATGTACATTTGACATTCAAACAATGGGGCCAGCCCATCAGAGTTGCACCATTCGCAGTAGAGCAGTTCAGCTCAGAAAAGGACCTCAGTATCTAGTACCTTATTTTGCCAGGTAATCTTCAGAATCTTCTTAAGATAATTCAAAAGGAAGTGATTATATTTCCTGACATGAGGCTGGTATACTGTCCAGGTTTCACAGGCATACAATGAGGTCAGCACCAAGGGTTCTTTTTTTTTTTCAGTAGGCAGCCTAATACTTACTCTTTTCAAAAAAAAATACTCTTTTCTCCCACACTTTCCTTTGAAGCCTCCCAAGCACTGAGCTAGCTCTGGCAATGCATGCATCAACCTCATCATCTATGTGTACATTCCTGGAATGTATACTGCCAAGGTAAATGAACTAATTCACAGAATTCAAAATCTCTCCATTTGATGCAACTGATAGTTCTACATGTGGATGGTGCAGTACTGACTGGCGAAAAACCTCTATTTTCTTGATATTAATTGTCAGGATAAGTCTATGATTGATCCAGCCCTCTGAGCCAAACATTGCCTTCATCATTCTCACATCTTGCCTATGTCTTCTCCTTACAATCACATAATCTACTAAATGCCAATGTTGTCTGTGACGGTGCTCCCCCAAAATTTTATAGCATTTAGGTAAATGGAAGACAATGTTAGTGATGAGAAAAGTATGAGACACACAAGTCTTCAGTAGTTAAGTGACCACTGCTGTTGCTGTTTCTAACTCCATTCCTCCCTAGGACTCCTTGCCATGTCTGATAATCTGGCATTAAAGTTACACAGAATTACAAGCTTGTCCTCTTTCGGGCACATTGATGATGAGGGTCTCCAAGACTTCATAACATTTTTCTTTGACTTTATCAGGGTTCACCATGATGGAAGCATACACACGTATGATGGTGGTGTGGTACTTTCTTGCAAGTGACAATCACATTGTCATGAGTCTGTCATTCACTCCTTTTGGGAGGAAGCTTGTTGACTAGATTAGATTTGACTGCAAAACCTACACCAGCTTCACCACTATTCATTGCTGCAACCACTCCAGAAAAACGTGTATCCAGCTCCAACTTTGGTAAGCTAGACTTCATTTGCCAGCCTTGTTTCACTCAGGGTTGCTATTTGGATGCAATATCTGCTGATTTCTCTTGCAACAAAAGCTGTTCATCTTTCAGGTCTACTAGATTTTGTGTTGTCCTTAAGTGTGTACACATTTCATGTACCACTGGTGAGTGGAATCATCTTCACAAAAGTTTTTGTACATTTTTTTATGTTTCAACCACAGTGAACAATCTCTGCCTGCCACAGTAAGCAGGCCAAGCAGAGGTTAGGTGAACCAGATAATTTTTAGGCACCTTTTCTAGTTCCTTCCTTACAATGGGAGGTGACCTGTGCAGTCCTTAAAAAAAAGCTGCTCAGACACCTGGGCAAGGGGGGTGGGGTGGCACTGCTGAATCCCACTTTTGCTTCAATCTGATGAGAAGAAGACCCTATAGCTTAGGCCACCTGTGTGCAGGGTTGTGACCACAGCTCTTAGTGTATTCGCACCTGCTGCTTCATCATTTGCTAGTTGCCACAGGACTTTGAGATAGGTAAAAACAAGGTTTTGATGGCTCAAAGTGAATGTAAATAGCAATTGTTTCTGTTCAGGCCAGAAAGCCTAAGGAACTTCCCCTCCCAGACTGATTTTTTTTTTGTAGGCAAACTAGTCCATCTTTTGCCTAGCCTTAAATCGATGAATGGATATTGCCTCAGACAAACTGAGATCTGGGAAAGACCTTAGCTTAAAAAGGCCAAGGTCTCCCACTGCATCTGGGGCCATCTCCAGTCATCCTTACCTATGTCTTGCCACTGGACTCATTTGACTGTAGAGGAGAGTGAGGCTGATGATTTTGCACAACCCTGCCTCACTTAAATCAAATTCACTTGCAAATCAATTCATCACCCTTTTGATGTCATTGGTCCTCTTTGAGAATGAAGAACAAACAACATGGTACGGGTAATGTCTTTTGACTTGTGCGTAAATTGGATTTAAGTGAGGCAGAGTTGCATGAAGTCATAGGCTTCACCCTCCCTTCCAGAGTCATCGCAGTGCAGCAGCAAAACAAAAGTCAAGACAACTGGCAATGACTCTGGATGCAGTGGATGACCTTGACATCTTCAATGTCCGACCAAACTCTAAGTATTCCACAGTGCCTGCTTTAGGGGCATTCATGGCCTGTTGAAACAAATTGTTCACATCCAGCTGTTCTACCAGAGAAGTCTTCGCATGCTTGGGGTAGACACTCCCTAACTCACTGATGTGTTTGAGGCCCCTGATTACCATCAACCTGGTTTAACCCATCTGTTGAAATGTTTTTACCAGGGTGTGGCCACTGTGCATGCTACAGCTTCTTGGAGCCACAGATGAGAGTTGGGGCAGCTAGGTGGCGCAGTGGATAGAGCACCGGCCCTGAAGTCAGGAGGACCCGAGTTCAAATACAGCCTCAGACCAAACACTTGATGTGTACTAGCTGTGTGACCCTGGGCAAGTCACAATTGCCTAAAAAGAAAAAAAAGCAACAACACAGATGAGAGTTGGGTGGCAGTTGGACCCCAAAGGTAGAAAGTAGCCATCACATCAGAATTACTAGTCTTCCTTTAACATCCCATACACCCTAACCTTTCACATCTAAATCAGATGGAAGGCCCAAGATAGCGGTAATATTATGTTCTAAGGGTTGTGTCTATACCCTAAAAGTCTTTACTGTTGAAGTGCCAGGCAAAAAAAAAAAAGCATTGTTTCTTGGTTTAGTCCACTTCTATTATTTGAACTGGCTATTGAGGTACAGAACACAGGATCTTTTTTCACTTGAAATGTATGTTTCTGAAACATTGTGGGCATTAGGCAGCCTTTGTATAATAGGTAGGCAATCCTTTTTTTTTCATAGCTACAACTTCTATCCAGAAGAACAGTGGAATAAATAACAATGTGATTATTGTTAAGACCTTCAAACAAAGTGACAGTTTTGATGAAAGATCTTGGTGTCCATTGGACACGCTAGATAGTAGAGTAATGGAAAGCTATTCCATGCCTATTTGTGCAGAGACTAGATAATATGCCTTATTTCAATATAGTCATCATGAATGGGGGTGGGGGCAAAGATAATTTACCACAATAATTTATTGTCATTTGGTGTTAGTTGATTCCAGATGTGCAGATAGAAGTTGTAGCTAGATATCCATTCTGAATAGCAGAGATTTTCTCTACTCTGATTTCTTTATTCCAGCACTAATAATGCCCTGATAATGAGAATTATTTTATCTCCATGAGGGATGAATAATGCTTTGTCTAATGACTCCTTACCCACAGTATACACAGTACTGATGTTTTTCCTCCCTGCTTAGTCAAGATCTGGAATTCTGTTCTTGTGGTTACTGTTCCCAGTGAAGTTATAGGATATCACACACACACACACACACACACACACACACACCACCCTCAACAGTATTAAGTTAGAGATATAAAAGGCTTTACAAAAATTTGCTTTCCTTTTTGCCCCAATTAAGAAATAAAGAAAAAAACAAAACACCTGTTATAAACACATATCATCAAACAAAAAAAAATCCTAAAACTGTCCATGTCCAAAAAAACCCACCCCAAAATATGTGTCATTATGTACTCTGACTCCTTCAATTCTTTATCAAGAGGTGAGTAGCATGTTTCATTGTAAGTCCTTTGTAATCCTTATTGGTCATTATGTTGATCTGTGTTCCAAATCTTTCAGAG
Organism: Phascolarctos cinereus; assembly: GCF_003287225.1. Classification (NCBI taxonomy): domain Eukaryota; kingdom Metazoa; phylum Chordata; class Mammalia; order Diprotodontia; family Phascolarctidae; genus Phascolarctos; species Phascolarctos cinereus. Next base: position 242,950,929 of record NW_027555847.1, on the reverse strand, counting down.
TTGTTTCTCTTTATAATATTGTTGTCATTGTATAAATTGTTCTACTTTTGCTCATTTCTCTTTGTATCAGTTCATATAAGTCTTCCCATATTTTCATCATTTCTTAAATCACAACATTATTTCATCACATTTATATACCATAACCTATTCAATCATTCCCTAATTGATGGGTACCTCCTCAATATTTCTAATTCTTTGTTGCCACAAAAAAAAAGCCATATATATTTTCATACATCCTTAGGATTTGTTTTGCTTAGGAATACTTTGGCCGGTTATCTACTCTCCCTCTAATTACCCCTTCTCCCTTCTCCCCTTTCTTTCCTATTTCTCACTTTGAATGAAATGTATTTCTGTGTCCTACTATTTCTGTATGTATATTCTTCCCTCCTTTGACCAGTTCAGAGAAGAGTAAGGTTGAAATATCAGCAACACCCCGACTCCCTCCTCCTTGTTTGTATAGACTTGTATTTATGCACCACAATCACACTGTATTAGGAAGAGAAAATATACAAGGGAGTAGTGACCAGGTAAATATATTTTGGTTTGCAAAATCACAAAGATAGTGAGTAGAGTCATAATGGAATTGATTGGCACTCTCTAGTAACTGTAGCAATATTGATTTCATTATAATTCCCAGAGGAAGAGGTGGAAAAGAAAGAGAGTTAGTATGAGGGTGGCAACTGTGCAGACAGCAAGAAGTTAACCTGAGTGCAATGTGGAGCACGGCTGGGGGCAGTTAGATAGAGTGGGTGATCTAACCATGTGAATTAATGCTAACACACTGACCAGTTAGGACAATGTTCACCCTCTAGGTGGAAGTTCCAGGGCTAGGTGTGTTAAATCCCCCAGAGCTTAGCTCGGGAAGTCTGGTAGTTCAGAGGGACCAATGGGAGGTTTGTGGTAAGGAGACACCAGGGTGGAATACGGAGGAAGTAAGCAGAACCAGAAAAACAACATACATGATGACTATAACAATGTAAATGGAAAGAACAATAAAATGAAATTGAGTTTTGTGTAATTATATTTACCAAACTTGGACTTAGGAAAAAGATAAGAAAATGTGCCTCACTCCCTTATTTGCTGAGGTGGGGAACTATGGGTGTGGAGCATCACAAATACTTGTCAGGATCTAATGTGCTGGTTAGTTTTGCTGAACTGCTTTTTCCCCCTCTCATTTCTTTTCGATAAGGTAAGACATGTTGTGTAGGGGAGGCAAGAGGGATATATTCAGAAAAAAATATGAATTAAGAACAAAAGAAATTCATTAAAAATAAGATGTTTTTTAAAAAAAGAACAGACTATCCCTGAAACAATGGAGTCACTGTGTTATAATGAAATGAGTGAGCAAAGACTCTACAATGTGGGTATCTGTATTCAAATTCTGCCTCTGATGCTTACAACCTATGTGACTTTAAGCAAGTCATATAATCTCACTGCACCTCAATTTCCTAACCTTTACATAAAGAAGGCCATGTAGTCCAAACCTTTCATTCTACAGATGAAGAAAAAGTCAGAGAGGTTAAATGACTTGCCCCAGGTCCTAAATATATTAAGTGGTAGAGCCAAGAACTGAACCCAGGACATGTGACTTCAGACTCAACACTCTTTCACCTTTATCACACTACCTCTCTACTACCCTCTGACACTGTTGATGTGTCACTTGGCTTTGCCAATTTAAAAAAATATATTTTTAAGAGAAAGGAAGAGAGGAAGAGGAAAGTATATAGTCAGAAATTAGAGTGATATAAAAAAGATAGCAAATTGCTTTTTAAATATATAGATCAGGTAAGAAGGCAAGCACTTTTTGAAAAGGCTAAATTATAGAGACCACAAGTAGGGTAAGGAAGGTATCAAGGACATGGCCTGAAAACCTAGCAGGGAGGTAGCTTTGGAGTTGAGATAGGAGAGAGTTATTTCTTTCTTGGATTGCAGAGGGACAGGATAGGCTTTCCTGGGCCTTGGTCAGTAGGCTGAGGATAGCATAACCCAATATGGCTCAGCTGGAAAACTTTATGAGGAAAGTCATTGCCTTGGAGGGAGGGAGGGAATTTGGAACTCAAATTTTTTTTAAAATGCTAAAAATAATTTAAAAAAAAAAGAAAGAAAATCACTGGCTGCCTAGGCTTCAAAATCATATATGCTATACTGAGGGCTCAAGAAGCAGATTCTATAAACTTGTGATTGATAGCTCTGAAGACCCAATTCCATCATGATAAAACCAGAAATGTTTTAATGTCAAAGTCCAGACTAGGAAAAATATAATTTTGATCCTTTACCCTATTTTTCCACCAATTGTTTGTTGCCCTGTAGAACTTCATGGTAAATCTCTTTTAGAGATTTGGTGTATTGTTATTGTTGTCAGTCTAGTGTTTCCTGATGGTCTACTGTTTAGGATTTAGCACTTTTATTGTTGTGGCCCTGGTTCCCTGATTCCTGGTCAGGGAAAGTTTCTTTGGGAGGGAGGGAAGGGGACACAGCCAGATGGTACACGAATAGAGTGCCAGACCTAGAGTCAGGAAGACATCCTCCTGAGTTCAAATATGACCTCAGACACTTCATAACTGTGTGACCCTGGGCAAGTCACTTCACCCTGTTTGCCTCAGTTTCCTCATCTGTAAAATGAGCTGGAGAAGGAAATGGCAAACCACTCCAGTATCTTTTCCAAGAAAACCCCAAATGGGGTCACAAAAAGTCAGACACAACTGAAAAATGACTGAACAATAACTAAACCAGCTGAAGATCTTCAGCCTAAATTGAGTGGGCAGGCTTGAAAAGCTGATGCTTCTCTTCAGTTCTTGGGCAAACAAACATGCCTTCTGTTGCTACTGCTCCAGAGATTCCTCTGACCTTGTCATAGTAGTCCTTTACTCTACCAAGTTCCCCTGCTGGTAAATTATAACTGGTTTCCTTTCCCACACTATATGGTCTGATCCTGGCAAAAGATCCTGGCTTGACCTTTGAATCAACTCAACTCAGATCTCTCTTTGATACTCTCATCTTTCCCTTCCCATCACTGTTGCTGATCTGTTGCCCATAGATTCATAGACCAGAGCATAATGTGAGCTCAAGATTCCTATCTTAGTTCTACAACTGTGGTTAGGCTGCACCAAGATAATTAGGGAACAAGTGAAAGAGTGGATGGTTAGCAGTAAAGAAAACTCCTGTGTTCTTTTCCTCAAGTGGGGTGAAGGGGAAGAGGTTGGGTTTCAGGAATTTACACTAAGAAGTAAAAGCAGCTAAAAACCTTAAGTGGGCCATCAAAGAGCCAAAACGTGGATCCCTATTGTACATTGTAATGGCATTCTCCTTAAATATGATAATTTTGATAAATTTTTGTTTATATGCTAAATTGAAAAGTTCAAGAGGGAAATTGTTTTAGGAAATAGGTATTTACAATAAGACACTATATACATTAGGTAGGGTAGAGATGCTCTCTCATTCCTTTCGGATCTTTAATTTCATTACTCTGTATTGAGCAGGCACAAATTGATTTACAGTGTACCTTCTGCATTGTGTTTCCTATGTCCTTTCTTCTCCCTCCTAAGAAAGAGGAGGGAGAAGAAAGGACATAAGAAACATGATGGCAAAACAAAATGGCAGATGGATGAAGGTGATCAGAGTGAATAAACAAGGTGAAGGTAATCAGGGTGAATAAATAAGATAGGGATAGTGTAGGAGAGAAAAGAGATGCTTTACTTATGTTATCTCATTTGGTTATTAATTATAGGCAGAATATTATGTGGAAATGAAAGAAGTGAGGGAATGTTATTAACTTCAATCCAAATTCTCTGTCCTGTTGTCTTTATGATGCAACTAATTTCAGTCCTGATTATATGGCCTGCCTTTATTTGATAGCAAGGAGACGTTGTAACACAGGCTGAGGAGGAACTGACTCTGTGGCACGAAAAAAAAAATGGTGTCACTTTCCTTTTCACATTTCTCAAACATAAGAATGAATAAAGCAGGTGTGGTGGATGAAGCAAAAGGAAAGGTAGAGCATATTAGTGAAAAGCAGCAGTAATGAATGGAGAAATGACTGACCAGTATCCGAGGTGAATTCTACATCGTCAACAAGCGTTTATTAAGCACCTACTATGTGCCAGACACTATGCTAAGTGCATCAAAAACATAGACTAACTTATTTACTTGGATCCTGTCTATTCAAATATCCAGTTTGCTTCCAAATAAATCCCTGTTTCTATTGAGGATATCACCATTCTTCTAGTCACCAAAGTAAGCACTTCAAAGTCATCTTTGACCATTCCCTTTCTCTCACCCCCACATCCAATCAGGTTTGCATCCTCATTCTTAACTCTTCTCTTCACCCTTTGTCCAAATTCAATCAATTGCCAAATCAAATTTCCCCCACAAAAATTCCCACATCTACCTTCTCTTACATGACCATCTCTTTAGTAGCTTGGGTAATTGCCTGGATTGTTGTGATTGGTCTCCCTGATCCCATTCTCACCCCCTTTCCAATAGATCTTCCATACAACTGCCAAATTAATATTTCAAAAATATTAATCTACTTATGTACTAAAATCTTCAGTGATTTCTTATTGTCTCTAGGACAAAATACAAACACCTCAGCATATTTAATTTATTTTCATAATCTAATTTCTGCCTACTTTTGTATACTTGACTAACTTTACTCTCATTTACAGACTCTATGTTTCAGACAACTTGGCTTACTTCCTCTTTGCCAAACTTGACATGCCATCTTCTGTCTGCATGCTTTTGTACAGGCTATTCCCTATGTCTGGAATAACCCTTCACGTCCTAGAATCCTTAGCTTTCTTCCGGTATCAATTTACATGCTGCCTCTTCATGAAGCCTTCCTGATCCCAAGCAATGAGTATGTGCTTTCTCTCTCCATCTGTCTGTCTTTCTTTCTCTGTCTCTGCCTCTCTCCCTCTGCCCTCTCTCTCCAAATTACCTTATATTTACTCATCTTTCTACATATTATACATCTCCCAAATAAGCACCTTGAGAGCCCCAACTTTTTTCCCTGCCTTTGTTTCTCCAGCAACTAGCACACTGTCTTGCAATTTAATACATGTTGTTTAATGGCAGTATTTGAGAAAATAACATTAGCTTGGCCTGATTCTTCCTTAAGCATATTTGCATTTGCATATTTCTCATGTTCATAAAAGAGTGAAGTGTCTTCTCTATTCCCTTTCAGGTAAACTCTGAGATAGAGAGCCTGAGGTTGAACATGAGTATGGACATTTGCACCTGGGGTGAGCTGAGTGACCTTAGGTATCAGGCTATACAGAACTGAGATGTATGTAGCCAAGCTGAGAGGGAATAAGAAATGATCAGAACTGGCAGAGGAGTCTGGGTAACTAGGCACAAGAGGTGTCTAAAGGGCATGTGATTGAACTATAGTAGAGAAGCATGGGCCCTCCTGAGGCATTGCAATAACACAACTCCTAGACCAGATGGCATTAGGTACTGGAGATGGAAAAAGATTGATTCAAAGAGATAGATTTAACAATTATTTTTAATACTTCACATAAATAAAACTGTTCCAAAGGACTAATAGCTCTTCAACCCCATTTTAACCTATGAAAAAGGAGATAAGAATCTGTCCTCTAACTGGAGACCCATAACTTTAGGTAATAACATGGCTAAGATTTATGCCTCAATCCTATTAAAAAGACTAGGTGATTGGAGCTCTAGGAATGCACATGTGAGCAGGTTCCAGAAGAACTTCATGCTAATTGGTGATTGCAGTGAACATACTACAATGACACATTAGAACCAAACTCTTACCTTACAGCTGGAAGAGACATTAGAGATCAATGTAACCAATCCCCTCATTTTACATGAGGAAAATGAGGTCCAATGAAGTTGTCACTTGTATAGGGTCACAAAGATAAAGAACAGAACTGAGATTTAAACTTATGTCTGCGACTCCAAATCCAATCCTCTTTCCAATACAATTAGCTCCTCCCCCATCAGAAAGTAAGGATGGTTCTAATATATTAATGGTTTTATTTCAACTGTTGTTGATTGGCAACTTTATATAGAGAATAATTATATTTCAGAGTATTTTATTATTCCTAGTTGTCTTTCCATAAAAAAAAAAGGCTTGAAGAAAAATCTCATCCTTTTCTGTAAAGGAATCTTTATATTTACAAGTAACATTTAGATTAAAATCTGTTATATTGATATACACACTGCAACACTGTCTGTAGGCCATCTACAATATTCTCATAGCTTAGAGGAAATGACCTCTAGGGCATAACAAGTAAGCATTGTGTATACCATGTAGTAAATGTGAAATACATAATTTTGATCAATTGAATCATAGCATTATAGAATAAATACACATTTTCTTTCAGTAAGTACTTTTGTTTTATTTTTATTTTTGCTCTGATCAGTAAGTGACAAATGAGTTGCTTTGAGCCAGCTCTTAAAGGAACTTCACCTCCCAGGTAACTTCTAACTTGGGACAAATATAGACCTTTTGAAACTCTCTCAGATTGAACTAAAACCCAGAGAATCTTTCAAGTCTAGAATTACATTTTTGAAATAGTATCTTTTAACATTTTGAGGACTGGGAGCAGCAATTGATGCAAAAGATTTATTTGGTCCTTCGAGGTATTCTTAAAATCTGGTTCATCCAGTTAACCAATCAAACACTCCAAGATTCAATGGTATATTGGATGATCCACACTCTTACCAGTCTGACTGCAGGCAACACATGACTTCACTGGAAGACTATATATTAGACACTCAGGATTTCCAGTTCTGGCAATTTATGTCCTCTACTGAAAGTACAAATGCTCAGAGTATGAAATTTAGTATAGTAATGTCACAGTTATCTGTAAGAGTTGAGTTGTGGTGTTACATACTATATTTGAATCATCAATACACAAGAATCAAAATAAAATAAAATTAATGCTTAAACTGTGCTGAATATAATTTACTCTTTCTTTGAATATTTAGGATCTTATAGTCTCAATGTTATAAATCTTAAATACCCCCATATTATATTACATTATATTATATTATATTATGTTATGTTGTGTTGTATTGCGTCGCGTCGCGTTGCATGTTATGTTATGTTATGTTATGTTATGTTATGTTATGTTATGTTATGTTATATTATATTATGTTATATTATGTTATATTATATTATATTATATTATATTATATTATATTATATTATATTATATTATATTATATTATCTTCCTTAGGGGAATCTCACAAATATCAGACCCAGGTAGGGCCTCAAAATCATACTCTAAGATATAAATTACTTAGACTAGTCTAAGGCCTTTTCTCATCAAAAGACATTGTTCCTAGTAAACAACCATTTCTGGACCCACTCCCAGATTCCTCATCTTCCCACATAGTGTTGTTGTTGTTGTGCATGAATTGGATTTAAATGAGGCATAGCTGTACAACTTCATCAGGCTCACTCTCTCCTCCAGTGCCATCAGAGTCCAGTGGCAATACAAGAGTCAAGATTGCTGTAACTGTTGACTGCCACAGTCCAGGATGCAGCAGATGATCTTGGCCTTTTTAAATTAAGGTCTTTCTCAGGTCTCAGTTTGTCTGAGGCAATGCCCACTCAGTGACTAGGGGCTAGGTAAGAATTGAGACCAAAGATGACTTAGTTTACAATCACAAAATTATCGATCTAGGAGGGGAAAGACTCTCAGAGTTTATGGCCAGAACAGAAAACAACTGCTATTTACACTTACTCTAAGCCAACAAAACCAAACAATGAGCAACAGAGGTTTGGGCTGGGGACTGTTATTGGCCATTCAATTAGTGCCAGAGTGATTTGGTTTTAAAGGTATAATCAAGTAGCTCCATTTGAATCACAATGGGCTTTCTAAAAGCCTGTTTTTGCAGAGCTATATTTCAAGAAATTATAAATGAAAACTGCACAAGACAAAGAATAATTGTCCCAGGTTTTGGGGGGAAAAAATAAGATGATCTCTCCTCTTCATCCCCCAGATTAATAAAAGTCTAGCAGCTTTCCACATTTTTCGAGGGGAAAAAAAAGAATGAGATGTGTTTCCTCCAGACTAAAACCAAGGAAACCCTTACCTTTCTACAATCTTCTCCCTGCACCCCCATTCCAATTTAAGGGAATGGTGGTACCAGCCACTGAGTACATCTAGAACAGGATTCCTCCAAAGAATAAATCCTACTTGAGCCATCAGTGCCATATGATCAAATAGCATGGCTCAACAAATAACTTCCCAGGAAAGCAACAAGGTCAAGAATAACCCATGTGTAGGAAGCCTCTAAATACAGAAACTTGTAGATAGGAGGAGTGCCTCTTTTGTGGGTATGGCTTCAGCTTTTGAGCATGCATCATCATTCACAAGTTCTGTGCTTGTGGGGAATATCTCTCTGCTGCTGCTGAATGGAGGTCTGCTGAATGGCAGTTTTGATGATTCTCAGTTCCTATAAGTAAAGTACTATAGATGCAGAAGAAGATATTGGAAATTTAGGTGACTATTGACTCTGACATAGAATGCATTTTTCATGTTATAAAAAAACAGAATGCAGAAAAATGAATTTGAATCCTCTGTTTCTTTGGGTTCTTGGATAAATGAAAGTTTACTGTAATTATAAGACCAATCTTATATTTGGTCACAAAAGTAAGAATTCTAAAGAGGATGCTAATGTTTTATAACTAGAAGATGTAAATTTCTTCCTAGTTTTCTTTTCCCCATATTAGTCAATACTTCCTAGGCACTAGAAAATAAGAGACTAGTATTCATAAATATTCTAAATTTGATGCTACAGGAATAGTTCAGGCTATTTAATGAATGTGAAATAAGCGATTGATTTAATTAGCTTAACTTACTACAGTCTCTGGCTACTAAGAAGATTGCTAAATTTAATTAGAGAAAAGTATTTTCAAATTAAAACTAATAGAAAATGTTTGTTCCTTTCAATAATGAGATGACTTACATGGAAAAGAGGGGCTTTTCCCCATAATTGACATATGGAAACCAAGAAAAAAATCTGTAGCTATTTGAAATAGAACTTTTCCTGAACCTAACAAGAGACCTAGATAGATTACGTACTAAATATTGTGATGTCCTAGACCCTTTCATACAGCTTTACAAACAACTAATGGTAAGCATGATAGTTTGTTTTCCTTAGCTCCTTTCCTTTTTTTAAAAATTAAATTAAAGTTTACTGTTTTTATTTTTTTAATTTAAAAAACTAATCTGTCCTGGAGAACAGAACCAAGATGGTAGAGAAAAGGCAGGGACTCACCTGAACTCTCCCAAATTCCTCTCCAAACAACTTTAAATAACACCTCAAAATTAATTCTGGAGCATCAGAACCCACAAAAGGATGACGTGAAACAATTTTGCAGTCCAAGACAACTTAGAAGGTCAGCAGGAAAGGTCTCTGTAGTGAGAGTAGAGCACAGCTCAGCACAGACTGCACCAGGGCAGGCTAGACCATAACAAGCCAGCAGCAGGCCTTGGGGGTAACTGAATCAGTGGCAGAGCTCACCCACAAACAGTAAGGGGGTTTGACAACTGGTCAGAAGAGGATTGTAGTGGTCCATTTGGTGGCACTGGGTGAAGGACTCTATCATATTGTCCACATGTGGATTGGGTCACAGGCCTGGGTAACAGTCCCAGAGTGAGGGGGAGCATTAGCACATCAGAGCTGGTGACATCAGGGGAGGAGGATCCTGGTCACAGTTCCTTGAACAAAAGAATGCTTGTGGTCACTCACTGACCAGAGCAAAGGTTAGGAGGGTACTGACCACACCTCTCCTCAGGTCATACCACCTTAGAAGAACTGAAAACTTGTAGACCCCCAGAACTAGCTCTGAGAGCAGCACCAAGAAAATTTGGGACCATGTTTTTTTACCCTGGGAGCAGAGCCCATTTTAACATAGAGTTAAAAATCAAGAAATGGGCTGGGAAAATGAGCAAACAATGATAACAACAAAAAAGAACCTGACCATAGAAAGTTACTTTGGTGACTGGGAAAATCAAAACACAAATTCAGAAGAGGACAACAAAGTCAAAACTGCTATATGCAGAACCTCAAAGAAGAATGTGAATGGTCATAGGTCCAAAAAAATTCCTGGAAGAGATCAACAAGGATTTCAAAAATCCAGTAGAAAAGGTAGAGGAAAAATTGAGAAAGAAATGAGAGTGAGGCAAGAAAATCATGAAAAGAGAGTCAACATCTTAGTAAAAGAGGCACCAAAAACACTCAAGAAAACAACACCTTAAAAAACAGAATTGGCCATATGGTAAAAAAGGCACAAAAATCCACTAAACAGAAGAATGCTTTAAAAAGCAGAACTGGACAACCAGAAAAAGACGTACAAAAATTCACTGAGGAAAAGTACTCCTTAAAAAGTAAAATTGGCAAAATGATAAAGGAGGTACAAAAGCTCACTGAAGAAAATATTTCCTTAAAAATTAGGATCGGGGGCAGCTAGGTGGTGCAATGGATAGAGCACCAGCCCTGAAGTCAGGAGGATCTGAGTTCAAATCTGGCCTCAGACCAAACACTTGACACTTACCAGCTTTGTGACCCTGGGCTAACCCCAGTTGCCTAAATAAAAAACAAAAAAAAATTAGGATTGGAGGGAAATACACAGTTAGAAATCATAACTGTAAAAAAAAATACAGTATGTTTCTCTGATAAAGGTCTCATTTCTCAAATATATAGGGAATTGAGTCAAATTTACAAAAATAAGAGCTATTCCCCAATTAACAAATGGTCAAAAGATATGAACAGGCAGTTTTTAGATGAAGTAATCAAAGATATCTTCAGTCATGTGAAAAAAATCTCTAAATCACTATTGATTAGTGAAATACAAATTAAAATAACTCTGAAGTATCACTCCATACCTATCATATCATATTGGCTAATACGACATAAAAGGAAAATGACAAATGTTGGAGGGGGTGTGAGAAAATTGAGACACTAATGCATTGTCAGTGGAGTTGTGAACTGATTCAAACATTCTGGAGAGTTAATTGGAACTATGCTCAAAGGGCTACAAAACCATGTATATACCCTTTGACCCAGCAATACTGCTAATATGTCTGTATCCCAAAGAGATAAAAAACAAAAAGGAAAATTACCTATATGTACACAATTATTTATAGCATTTCTTTTAGTGGTGGAAAAGAATTAGAAATTAAAGAATACCCATTGATTGGGGAATGGCTGAACAAGTTGTGGTATATGGTTGTGATGGAATACTATTGTACTACAAGAAACGGTGAGCAGCATGCTCTCAAGGAAAAAAAACTGGAAAGGGCATAGTTAGGTGACATAGTGGGTAGAGCAGCAGGAGGACCTGAGTTCAAATCCAGCCTCCAACACTTACTAGCTTTGTGACCCTGGACAAGTCACTTAACCCCAACTGCCTCAAAGAAAAAAAGGAAGGAAGGAAGAAAGAAAGACAGAAAGAAAGAAAGAAAGAAAGAAAGAAAGAAAGAAAGAAAGAAAGAAAGAAAGAAAGAAAGAAAGAAGAAAGAAAAGAAAGAAAGAAAGAAAGAAAGAAGGAAAGAAGGAAAGAAAGAAAGAAAGAAAGAAAGAAGGAAAGAAGGAAAGAAAGGAAAAAGAAAAACCTGGAAAGACTTACATGAACTGATGCAGAATGAGATGAGCAGAAACAGAACATTGTACATAGTAACAGCAATATTGTACAATGATCAATTAAATGACAGCTTTTTTCAGCAGTATTGCTGATCTAAGACAATTGCAAAAGACTTAAAATGAAGAATGCTATCCACCTCCAGAGAAAGAACTGATGGATTCAATGGAGATTGAAGCATACTTTTTAAAATTTATTTTTCTTGGGGTTTTTTTGGCTGTGTTTTCTTTCACATTATACATAATATGGAAATATGTTTTGTATGATTGCATATGTATAACCTATATCAAATTGTTTACCTTCTCAATGGGAAGGGATGGAAAAAAGGAAGGGAGAGAATTTGGAACTCAAAATTTTCAAAAATGAATGTTAAAATTGTTTTTACATGTAACTGGGGAAAAATAAAAATTAAATAAATATGTATTTTTTAAAGGAGGTTAACACTCTCAAAAAAATTAATATGTCTCTCTCATTATCCACTTACTCCTATTGAAGGAAGAAAAAAAGGAAAAATAAAGTCTTCAATACATAGCTGCATTGTCCAGCAAAACAAACATCCACATTAACCATGTTGAAAACATATATCTGTTTCTGCATTTTTAGTCTATCATCTATCAGGAGGTGAGTAGCTGAGTTACATCTTCATTTTTTTGAACTCATGATTTGTCACTGGATTGATCAGAGTTCTAAAGTCCCTCAAATATGTTTTTCTCTATAATTTTAGCGTTGTATAAACTGTTCTAGCTCTTTCTGCTCATTTCACTTTGTATCACTTCAGAGAGAGCTTTCTATTTTCCTCTGAAATTGTCCATTTCATTATTTCTTGCTGCACAATAATATTCCACTACATTCATATAACACAATTGATTTAGTCATTCCCTAATAAGAGAATACCTCCCTAGTTTCTAATTTTGGGCTATCATGAAATGAGCTGCTGTAAATATTATTGTAGCATGGTATTGTAGAATAGATACTTTTCCTCTTTCTTTGATTTCTTTGGTGCAGAGGTCTAGAAGTATTAGTATATTAGCTCACTCTCGTAAATGGAGAAACAGATTGGTCAAGTGACTTTTACAGGTCTATGAACTCTATCAACTAGGTGCAATCAGTCTTAGACACTGGGCTAGAGAAGTTAATTATATACAAACACTACAAGTCCTTAGAGAAAAGAGAACAACATAATTATCTTATACCTAATCTTCAACAGTACTTAATCTCAGAACCTAGCTTTAGGGATCTAGATTTCTGACATCACACTGATAAAATGGAAGTATGAAAGAGAGTTCTTACTTCCTCTTCAAAATCCTCCTTAAATGAAATTAACAAAAATTTAAGTGTACTAGGGGGTAATCACCTCCCTGATTTGCTCCCATGGAGCACATTCTGTGATCTTTCTGGTAAGCCACATTCTCTAGCTTCTTGGTAAAGGACACACTTGACCAACAGTCATCAAAGACCACTGTGACTGAGGGTTGTGTTTTAGCTAATTAGTAACTCAACTAGGAAGAGCTGTTTGTCCCATGTAAGTTTATAATTCTTATAAGTACTGTAGAAAAACTCTTCCTTCCTCTCTTTTGGGTCCTGCTTGGTTTGGAATGTATCTCTCCTTTGGACTTCTAGCTAGGAGAGAAAGAGTTTCCTCTAGTAAGTTTGAGAGGTTAGGAGTTCTTTATTAGGCTAGATAAGTCTGTTTCTCATGTTTGCTGCTTAGTGACTGGGCATAAGGAAAGTAATACAAAAGAGAACAGGGAGCTAGGAAGATGAGGTCCAATCTCAAGTTCATAACCTGGCATTGTACATGTTCTCATTGCTATGTGCTTGTAGCCACCAAAGCTGCTATCCCCTCTTTCCAAGTTCAAGGGAGAGATGCCAAACCAGGCAACACTCAAAAGAGAAGGAAACAGAGATTTTCTACAGCTCTTGTAGTCTAGTAAAGGGAAGGCTCTTCCAGGCTGAGTAACCATCTTCAATACAATTCTCAGTCACAGGGACACTTAAGGAACAAACAGTAGCTGTTGATTAAGCATGTCTTTTAGCAGGAGACCAGAAAAAGTGGCCCCTCAGAAAGGGCCAGAGCACATGCACAGATCAATAAATAGAAAGTACCCCTCTCCAACAGATCAGGGATGCTCTTCTGATTATCCCAGTTAGAGGAAAAAAGCCATTCCCAGGTCCATAGCCTACCCAAAGAAAATCTTTCCTCTACCCATTCAGGCTATACAGGGAAGGAAAGGTTTTCAGATGATTCGGTAGTTTCCAGCTAATTCTGTATTTCCCTTTTCTATATTCTCACTACTGAATATTAACATTTCTCATGTTAACTACCAATTTATTATTGCAGTGTTGAAAGGAAGTTTACAAAAGTCAACCCACCCAAAAATATCTAACCACATTTTCGTTGCCCCTCCCTATGCCTTTCAATGTTAGTGACAATACCTCCTAAAGAAGTACAGAACGATGATGAAACAAAGCAACAATGCTACATGTAACTATTTCCATGTTTATTTAAATGTGTTCTTCCACCCACCCCAATTAACTTACGTACAGTTTAATTTATTAACAAGTACTGGATCAATATAACCTTCAGATAAGGAGAGGCCATACTTTAAAGTAGCTCATTTAAAATGGTGAGATTTTTTAAAATATGTGGTAGGTAAAAAGTAAAGTGCTTGACTTTGGGCCCACTAAGAAAAAAAAATTAATCTGCTGATCTAATCTTGGAACAACTTGACACTGCTAGAGGATTCTCTAACACTTTTGGTAGAGTCCTACAAGGTAATGGGAAATTATGTGTGCCAAGCAAACAGATTCTAATCAGATTCCTAGTTGCCTGGTTACTTTACCTGATGATTTTTTTAAATCTCATTTCATCAGCATGTGCCTTGTAAGCAAGTTAGTAATATATTTATATTAGTTTAAGTCAGTCATATAGACAATAACAAAGATGCTGTAAACTTGCTGTAAGAATTCAGTCCTTCCTGAGTTCCACTGAAGGGAGTATTCAGCTCTAAGAATCCAAAAGTTGTCATTTGTAGAATTACTTATAAGGCATTCCCATCCTGAGGAGAATGTCACACATTGGAAGCTCACTGTAGGAATGGGTCCAAGTGACAGAACTGCCATTATAAATTCTTTGTAGCACTTCTTTTTTCTGAGAGCTAAACCCATTTGGATGAGATCCAGGAAGGACTGGCATAATGCCGGTGAAAATCCTATTTTCCATGAAAACCATTTTTAACATAATGAAACTGTTTCTCTTAAGCAAAATTATTTCCACAACTCAGCAGACAGTAAGAGCTAATGACAGTAACAAAGCTTGTGCTTCTGAATGAATAATCCTGTGGTGTTCATTTTTAAGTCTCTGTCTGGAATAGCTAAATATATGTGTAATGGATGACTAGCCAATGAGAACCCCATCCTGAAAGCAAGCCAAGTATGGTGAACCTCCTTCCTGAAGTGCTTGATGATGTGGAATGGAGGGGGCCTGACCACCACTTCAGAAAATACACAGGTGTTTTATGATTGTTTCCAGTCTGATAATCATATGGTGAAGAAATGGACTTTTGATTGGGTTTTGAGCTGAGTTTAACACAGCTGGGCAGGAAAAGGGAAAAGAAGCTTTTGTGGGGGTTGGTTAGTACCTTTTGAAGGTACATCCAATTCCAGCTCAGCAACTGGAACTTCTTTACCTTTCTTCACTATGTGATTAGTAGATCACAAGAAGTTATAGAACACCTGCCCATGCTCTGATGTAAAGAACAAGGCCCTTCCATCCAAGTTGTCAGCTACTTCCAGAAGCAAGTCTATCAAATGCAAATGCTCCCAGGACCAAACCCTCATTAGTCAATTCCCCATTACATATATAAGGATGGAGTCAAAAATATCCCAACCCAGTTTAAGCCTTGATACCTTAACAAAAGGATTATGTATCTCAGTCAATCAATCACAGGCCTTAAAACTAAATTTGAAAAGTCTTTGAAAGCCATTTGACAAATGGAAATATTGCCAGACAGAAATTATGTTCTAATTGGATGAGGAATTTCATTACACTCTCCAAATCCTGAAGGAAAAAAAAAATCATTAAATTAGAATGGGAAAATTTCCAGAAATAGGAATAAGTGACTTCCCAGAATACCACTGAGGAGAAACCACCTGCGGGAGGAGAAAAGGTTTCAGCTTTGGCCAGGTCTTCCCTCCTCTACCACCACAACTTTGACCCCAACTTCAAAGGGTCCAGAAGATGTTAAACTTCCCATCTTCCCATTTGGTGTCCTAAATGGCATCCTTGGATCGGCTGTCAGCAGTGTCTATTTCACCTAGAGCTAAGGACAAACTGGATTCATTATCCTACACAGAACACAGAAAAGAAACTAATGCCTAAGGGGAATTTCTTGAACAGTCTCCTACAAATGAAAGAAAGGCAGTTCCAGCAACAAGGAGCTGTGAGCTACCCTTTCGTCACATGTATTTTCTATGTGTAAACCCATTTTCCTGGGGATTCCCTATGTACTTGTAGGACTGTACGTCACAGACCCCTGGTGCCTTAGTGTACCACTATTCTTGGCTTTTATTTTTTTTAGGCAATTGGGGTTAAGTGATTTGCCCAGGGTCACACAGCTAGTGCGTATCATGTATCTGAGGCTGGACTTGAACTCAGGTCCTCCTGACTCCAGGGCCAGTACTCTACCCACTGAGCCACCTAGCTGCCCCTGCTTCCACTATTCTTAATGTACCACCTTAGAAAGTACCCCTTTCTAAAGGGGATGATTAGCTAAATTATTCTCAATAGGCCATCTTAAAGAGAAGCACACTGGGGGCATCTAGGTCTTGCAGTGGATAGAGCACAAGTCCTGGAGTCAGGAGGACCTGAGTTCAAATCCCCAATTGCCAAAGTGTGTGTGTGTGTGTGTGTGTGTGTGTGTGTGTGTGTGTGTGAGAGAGAGAGAGAGAGAGAGAGAGAGAGAGAGAGAGAGAGAGAGAGAGAGAGAGAGAGAGAGAAGCATACTGAGGACTCGCACCAATGGCATTAGATAAACATCCCTGATTCCTCATGGGTTCACTTGTGGCAGAGACACAGCTGGTCAAGATTTGGGGACTTGACTCTTAAGTGGGGGTGGGAATTGGGATAAGGCTATTTCATCACTTATATTAACTAAAATATCGTTTTGCTTATATTTATGATTTTCAGTGAGGCAGCAAGGTGGTGCAATGGATACAGTGCCAGACCTGGAATCAGGAGAACTCATTTTCCTGAGTTCAAATCTGGCCTCAGACACTTACTAGCTGTGTGACTCTGGGCAAGACACTTATCCCTGTTTGTAAAATGAGCTGGAGAAGAAAATGGCAAACCACTCCCATATCTTTGCCAAGAACACCCCAAATGCGGTCATGAAGATTTGGACACAACTGAATAACAACAACAAAAACAAAAATTATTTTCAATGTAACTGAATGTATATATCATCTCAGCTGAAGGCAGAGAAGAAAAGAGGGATAGGCAAATCAGGTAACCTGGGCAATTTTCAAATCTCTTTTCAGAGATAATAGATGGAGAGTAATCACACAGAATAGCATAAGGACAGGAGTCTTAGACTCCTAAAAAATGATTGAATATGGACAAAGATTAAGATAAAGGACAGGTCTTGGCAGAGATGAATAGAGATAGAGAAAGGGAAACTAGAAACAATAGCTGTTGGTGGTCATGAACTCCATCAAAAATTTTTGATGTTCTATCTGGTTCATTAAGAGTGAAATTTAACTTGCTTGTAATTGTTTTCTATATTAGGTTACATTGTTCTGTTATTCCTGTAAAGAGTTATCTTTCTAAAAAAAGAACTATTTTTTTTAAACCAAGAATTTACATCTTGGAACAAAATTAAGGGAGTACTTAGACTGGAGATGTTAAAAAAGAAATGTGTTTTGAGTAAAATACACAGCAGATGTCATCCTTCAGGCAAATGATCTGCTATCTAGCACAATAAAGGAAAATGAATTCAGTGAATTGAGGGTTTTAGAGAATACAGGAAAAACAATAGTCTAAAAGGTCTGCCCTATATTACTATATTCCATTGTGAATTTTTATATGTTATTTATATTCCTTAAGGCAAAAGGCAAGTATGGTGCTGCTCCCCATTTTCAAATTGTGCTGCTGCCTTTTAATGTTACTACTGAATGAAGACAATAGCTCACGTTTATATCATGATTTCAGGTTTCCAAAGCACTTTCTTTACAACTCCTCCTCCCCCCTTTTGAGGTGGTTAATGCAAGTTCATTGTTCCCACTTTACAGAAGTGGAAACTGAGCCTTAGAGAAGAGTCAAAGGCATGATCCAAACCTAAATGTTCCTAGTTCAATGAGTCTTTCCTGGCCCTTCTCATTCCACTTCTAATTCTAGCCCTGGCCAAACTGCTGTCTCCAGGTGGAGTGCTATAAACCCTGTTTAAAAACTTGATAATTTATTTTCTGTTCAAGCCTTAATTATCTTTATAATCAGTTCTTGATTATCTATGGAAATGGTTGACAGTAGTGATGTTTATACTTCAATGTAACAAGTATTGTGATCTAACAATTCTTTTTATTTGGCTTTGCATTTTATGATTGGGGGCTCATATTTCATAATATGAGGGTGAATATGCATATTCAGCTCTTCTTTTGCTTCAGCATTTCAGAAGATCTCTAAATTCAACTCACCAGTATGAGTACGTAGATTGTAACCCATCTATCTTCCTTCGTCCTGTGGAACTCTGATACGCGTCTTTCCCCAGATTCTCCATAGTGGATCCAACCAATGCACTTGAGGCCATCCTCTCGTTTTTTAAAAATATATTTTATTAATGTTTTTTGTTTTTAAACCATACTTATTTCTGGAGAAGAAAGCTCTTCCTCCCAACCCCCTCTAGACTGAGCCCTCCTTTATAATAACAACAACAACAATTAAGCAAATTAAGCAATTAAGCAAAAACACTCAGCACCTTGACCTTATCTGAAAATGTATACAATGTTCTGCTCTAGTAGTCACCTGCCTCTCTGCTCTAAGGAGAGTCGTGTGGTTTGTTATTTGATATATTATTTGTTTTTATTTATTTATGAGTTCAGCTTCCAGTAACTGTTTCCTTTACATTATTATTTTCACTTTTATCTGCTCCTATACCTCCTGTTCTTTTAATATTCATAAGCCTAATATTAAAATTAATTTCATTCCCTAAACAAGCAAGGAAGTATCCCAAAGGCAAATGGTTGGCAGGGGGGCCAGGGTAGAGCTCATTTGGAATTGAAAACCTAGAGAGCAACCTCCAAAGTTGATTGTGTGTGCGTGTGTGTGTGTGTGTGTGTGTGTGTGTGGAGAGAGACAGAGACAGAGACAGAGAAAGACAGAGAAAGCAGAGACAGAGAGAGAGAGACAAAGACAGAGATAGACAGAGAGAGAAAGAGAGAGAGAGAGAGAGAGAGAGAGAGAGAGAGAGAGAGAGAGAGAGAGAGAGAGAGAGAGAGAGAGAGAGAGAGAGAGAGAGAGAGAGAGAGAGAGAGAGCGCAGGAGAGATAAGAAGGAATTTTCCATATTCAAATCAAAGGATACACACATACTCCTGTACTTTTCCTATTTCTCCTTAGAATGCTTGCCCAAACCTTACATACCTTTACAAAGCTTGTACCCAGGACGACTGGCCACTACTTCCTGAGGCTGCTTCTAACTGATTCAGAACAGGACTAAATTAGACACTGCAGGAATCAGTGATGGTGTAAACAACCTCCCTCAGTTAAACCTTCTGAAGCAGGCAGGTGAAAAAAAAAAGAAAAAGCTGATAACCCTGGAGAATAATTTGTAAAATTCACAGGGAAACGAAAAAAAAAACCAAGCCTGCCTTTATCTTTCCCAAGGGTGTCTAAAGAGACGTGAAAAGCTCTAATACTAACAGACAGTCTAGTATCTAAAACGGTTACTTCACAAGACAGAAGTTATTGATTTAATTAATTATTATTAGACAAATTCAAACAACTTGCGATACTGATGAGTAAAGCAAGTAATTTAAGAAGAGTATTGCATACTCTTTTTTGCTGAGTTTCAGTGCTAGTGGAAAGATAATGATAATAGCTGATATATATACACACAGAGTGTCCCCTCATTGAAGTTTTAGGCCATTAAACTAAACCTGCATTAAGACTTCGGGGACACTCTGCATGTGGCACTTTATATACACTATCTCATTTGAGACACACAACAACCCTCTTATTTTCCCCATTTTGCAGAAGAAAAAAAATGGAGACTCAGATAGTTAAGTGATTTGCCCATGTTCACACAACTACTAAGCATCAGAGGTAAGGATTTGAACCTAGGTCTTCCTGACTCTAGGTCCAGTGCTCTAGCATACTTCCTCTCTAAGTAGCATTCCATTCACATAACTGTGAAGTAATTTCCATTAAAATCTAGATGATGGCTGTTGATGGTGGAAAATGTCTGTTATATTTAGATATGTTCAAGACAGTTTCAATATATTTTCCCCTCAAGGTGATATACAGTAATGTACTAGTAATGAAATCCCACAAATAACTATAGGGCATGTAAAAATGCAAATGGCAAATGAGAGGGAAAATTTCCATCTGGGATCCAAGCATCTAAAATGGTGTTTATAGTCTTGTTTTCTCTATAGTTTCTCTTCTTAAATTAACATCATTAGCCATAGAAGGGTAATCTTGATCAAAGGAATGGATTGAAACTAATTGACTCACACCATGGAATTGTGGGTAACTGAAAAACTCCTCAGCAGGGCTTGAAGTTTTGTCTCTTTGGAAATAAATGCTTTCCATTGTCGTGTGAAGTTAAATTTTTGGTAGCCAAGTGTTGGAACTAAAATGGGGAGAGAAATAGATTCTGTCTGGGGACAATTTGAACAGGGAGCAAACTGAAGATCTGAGTCCCTTAGCACTATACTCTAACCAAACAATTATCAAAGTATTCATTCATTCATATTCATTCATTCATTCATTCATTCATTCAACAAATATTTATTAGAACTTTACAATGCACAACCAGCCATATATAGTCATATCAAGGAGAAATGTGTTATAGTTTAGAAATAACCATAAACTTCTTTAGAGAAGATTAAATTCTTCTGTAAATGCCATTGGTTCACAACACTCCATCACTTCCTTAGTTGAGTGACCTTGGATGAGTTCATTGCTCTGTCTTATTAAAAAAAAAAAAAGAGAGAGTGCTCATCTTCAAAAAATGATTCTAACTTCCTGAGTGACAGACATTCTGGAAATCCAAAATAATAATTATACCTTGCCTCAAGACTGTAAATATTATAGATAATATTGTTTAAATCAGATGATAAATGATTAGTATTTATAAAACGCTTTGAATTTTAGCTTAATACAAAACAACAGTAACATAGGTGAACAGTATCATTTCCATTTCTCAGATGAAGAAACTGAGTCACAGAAGAAACTGAGTCAAGGTATGATAGCAAATTACTAATAGAAATATCTGTCCTGATTGTATTTCTTCTCAAACTAAAAATTCTTATAATATCCTAGTACTTCAGTTCCAAATACCAGCCTGAATTCATGCCAGATTTTTCCATTTACCCCAAACATGTTATTTTAGAAAACAAAACTATGGTATATTCTTTGTTTATGTCACTATTCCTGCATTGCTAATCGACTAATAATGCAAACTTCACAGTGTAGGAATATTACATTGTGGCTCAGCTAATTTGGGCTCCAATATCTTTGCCAAGAAAACTCCATTGACAGAGGTCCATGGGGGTCACGAAGAGTCAGACATGATGGAAACAACTGAACAACAACAAAAAATAGTAATCACAATACTCCATAACAACAATTATCTATCTATCTATCTATCTATCTATCTATCTATCTATCTATCTATCTACCTATCTATCTATATGATGGACATACACACACATATATACATATATTCAACATGATATGGGTAGACAACTACTGAAAAAGATGTGTATATTCGGGTGTGAGGAAAGGTGATATGTGTGTCTGTGTGTGTAGTAGAAACTATGTAGAGCTGTATGTCAAGGAAAAAAGAGTAAAAGGACCCCCCCCAACACTGAACAGACCCCCGTGGAATGTTTATTGGAGGACATAGTCAAGAATCACACAGAGTTAGAAAGCATGAATGGGTTGTGTTCTCCACAAATAGCGGGAATATTCACATTGATTAGATAAGTTTTTGACCTGTAAATACACTCGGAAGTTCTTCCCATCTGAACCAGTTGTTCTGGGAAAGGTGACAATAGACATCTAGTGAGGTAGGATGACAGAATATCAGGGAACTAGGAAAGGGACCAACAATGAAATGACCACCCACTGGGAACAAAGGAGGGAGGCTGGAGTGGGCACAAAGGTGAACAAACACAGCAACAGCTATAGAAGAAAGGATATGGAGCAGGGACTAGGAAGAATAGCGAGCTGGACCAGGGATGAAACAACTACCACTGACTAGGCACTGAGGAGAGCTATGGTAGAACTGTTGAGAACAGCAGCAGATAGCAGTAATCAGGACCAGGGATTCTGCTCAGTGTGATGTGAGGCAAGATCAGCCCAAAGCAAACCAGAATGCAGGCCGAGGGGCCATGGAGGGGAACACTGATAGGAGGAGCAAACCCTGTTTGTTCCCACAAATTGTGGGAACTGTACAAGACTCAAAAGGAATGTATTGAGAGCTATCATTATTTTATAGGCTTGTTCATGAGTCCTGTTTGTTTCCATTAACTTGTAAAAGAAAACTGTTCATATTTTTTAGTCTGGAGCCAGTGGCTATACTTGATGGGAGAGAGGGGGAATGGGATGTCAGATACTTAAATTTCCAGATTATCTGAGTTGGGGCAAGAAGCCAGGAAAGTTAAGTCTCCCAAAGCATAATCAAGCACTGTGTGTTAGAAGGGAACTTCTAACATGAGGATTACAGTTTTATGCATACATCATGTAATCATAAGCGTTTATTAAGCACTGTGCTAAGTGTTGGGTATATGAAGTTAAAAACTAAACAGTCCTTCAAAGATCTTGCCTTCTACAAGAGGAAACAAGATATACACATATAAGCAAATACAAAATATATACGAAGTCTGACAAATTACTAGGGGAAACTTGTGAGCAAGTTTAGGGCTCTCTGTCCTCAGGCCTGAAAATTTATTATGTGTACTTACAGTCCTGGGGCCTGGACAGTCAAAGCCTTCCAGCTAAGACAATGGGCACTGTAGATTCCTCTGCTCCCCTTTACTTCAGAAACTAGACATTTCTTTCAAGCTACAGTGTAGGAAGTAGCCAGGGGACCCAGGTGCACACAACTTTTTCTCAATTTACGGTCTCTAGGGACAATGCTCAATTTGTCTTGGGTACTTTTACAAGGCTCAAGGGGAATAAAACTGGTACTCTCCCCACTCTGTGGCTCTGAACAGCTCCACTCCCAGTTCTGCTTTCCTGGGCAAAATGTCTTTGAAAGGGGATTCCTCCATTCTTCATGTCTTAGTCTCTAAGTAGTCAATGATCATAGCAATAGCTTTGATTTATAAAGTCAACAACTTTTATCACACATTAAAGGCTTAAGAATGAAAGAATGTTTATTTAGGAAAATAACGAAACTAAAATTTTGGTTGCTACTTAGCCCAAAAGGGATAATGGGAACAGGAAGTAAAGGGACTGACTACCAAAATGGAAGCTTATTTTCTCATGGAGGAGGAAGGTGGGGGAAGAGAGTCATTACGTCATCCTTCCAATTCACACTTAGACAGCACTAGAGGTCCGGTCTAATCCATTGCTCACATTGAGAATGGCTAATGGTTATAATTACCATACCATGCTCAAACGTCCCACCTTCAGTCCTACTGGTTGCAAAACAGCATTTGTTTCATAATATTCTTACTTTTTTCAGCCACCCACTACAGCTTTTTGATGTCTTCTTCTCTGTTCCAGAAACCTGTTCAAGAACTTGAGGAATTCTGGATAAAATATCAACTGCCAAGTACCTCCCCTCCTCCAAGGCTTCTGAGTCAGTATTAGGGAGTTACTAGAAAATGGCGTGATCAAGAAAGGTGTCATATAGGAGGCAGAACTTGCGTTCTGATGGAAGCCAAGAATTCTAAGAGGCAGAGTTGAGGAGAGAGCATATTCCAGACAAAGGGGATGTGGGGACAGGAAACAGAAAGGCGTATATAAGGAATAGCAAAGAGGTCAAATAAGGTATATAAATGGTATTAATAACCAGTAAACCTGAAAAAAATAGGCCCGTCCCAGATTATGAAGAGCTTTAAATGTCAAACCGAGGAGTTTCTCTTTTATCCCAGAGAAAATAAGGAGTCATCAGAGCTTCTTGAGAATGACATGGTCAGACTTGTGATTTAGGAATGTTACTTTGGAAGCTATATATGGGATGGATAACATATACAATATGTGTATGAGTATGTGAGTATGTATATTATATGAATGTGTACATATACACATGTATATTATTTTTTAGTGAGGGGACTGGCTAATAATAGCCTAGTCCTCATGAGTACGTGTGGCTTGCTCTGTTTATACAATATCCCATTGGACTTTATAGTGTGCTCTGGTTTTGTTTTGTATCTGCTTTTCATGTCAGGAAGAGGAGCTTTTTTTTTCTGTTTACTATTGAATGGGGACTGAGATTACTTACAAAATGCTTACAAAAGATAGTAACAAGACAATTCAGCAATTTTTTTCCTTGATGACCATGATCAGAGATGACTCATCATAAGCCTTTGGGTACAGAGGCCTCATGTAGTTATGAAGATGAGTGGCTGTTTTTTGCTTCTTTGTATTTCTTCTTTCCTGCTCTTAAAGGTCAGGAGAGCAAACCACTGCTGGTCCAAGAGCTGGAATTATTCATGCCAGGTCTTGTGACTGGCCACGCCTAGTTAGGAGTGAGGCCCAGAGAGATTAACCCAGCACAAGACTACATCAAAAGCAGCAAGGAAGGAATAGGATATGCTGCTTTTGGAAATGAGGCTGCTGGTGAGAAGACTATAGAAATTGCTTTAAGTTTGAGCCCAGTAACCCCTGAAATGGAGGTGGCATAGGGAAGACCCCAGGGTATTGGGGGAGAATGTTCTTGCTATAAGCTAATGTTACCTGGTTAAATGAAACTGGGATGCTAATTGCTGGAATGTATAGATGGCAAAAGGGAAATATTTACTGTAACTGGTGACTGATAAGGGAAAAACATAGCAGAATGTGGGTTCAGGATGATGGCATTAAAGAGAGACCTCTTCACTCCCTCTCAAGGATATCTCTAGAACCATGAGGAGATATAGCTTTGTTCAGGGACCTGACTCATCTGTGACAGTGGGAGTTGGGATAATGATCTCCAGTTTCTATAAATGCTAAATACACACACACACACACACACACACACACACATGCATATACAATGTACTTATATGCACATACATATTTAAACACACATTTAACCTTCAAGTATGAGAAGTGTAGGCAGGAGTATGCTGGCAAATGTTTAATAACCCTTTGCAGAGGGGCAGGGGGAATATACAAACATTTTTAAATTTAATCTGCATTATTAACACTTAAGTGCAGACAATCAATAAAACAATAAATCAAACTCTTACAGCATTTGCTGATTTCTGAGGTGTAAATGTTCACACTGAAAATTTAACAATTGTCTGTCAAAGCCTGTTAGAGCTAGTTCTAGTATACCCCCTGAATATCTATATATATAATCTGTAAATCTATACAGTTCTTTTATCCACTGAAATATTCAAAGAATGACTGGATTTTTGTTATAGCAAATTCAATTTACAATAGACATGGTTCAAATTTATTCTCATTCAGAACGAGGTTTCAAAAATTTTCAACAACTTGATTGAGGAAGGAGCATCGTAGACCAGAACATATAGGGCAATTTTTCTTCTAAGAGTTTTGGGCCAGTTAAGGATTGAAGAGACTAGTTTTCTGGAAAAAAAAAGATCAATTTCTTATCTTTAAGGACAAAAAGAACTTTGTCAGGTAAAACATAGAAGTTATTGCTCTATTTCTTAATAAAGAATTCCGCTTTCAGTATATAAAGTATTTCCAGACCAAGTTGTCTTTTCTGAGCCAGGGAACATATAAACATTCTCCATACCAAAAGCAGATTGAAATTTAGTTTTAACATTGTATAATCTGGATACCA
Source organism: Phascolarctos cinereus (assembly GCF_003287225.1). NCBI lineage: Eukaryota > Metazoa > Chordata > Mammalia > Diprotodontia > Phascolarctidae > Phascolarctos > Phascolarctos cinereus. The sequence goes on along the minus strand of NW_027555847.1, from coordinate 242,925,126 downwards.
CCTTTGTTACTACTTCCCTGACAAGAAGAACTAAACTCTGAGGATGAAAGCTTCAGGTTGGGTTGGACTTACTGGATTTGTGCCTCAAACAAAAGAGTTAGGTCTCTCTTCTTTTTTAATCATACAGTTTTTTTTTCTTATCAACTTTCTTTTTTAAAAATAGGGTTTTATTTTTTCCAATTATATGTAAAAACAATTTTAAACATTCATTTTTTTTTAAATTTTGAGTTCCAAATTTTTCTCCCTCCTTCCCCTCTCCTCTCTCTAAAATGGTAAGCAATTGGATATAGGTTATATATATGCAATCATATAAAACATATTTCCATATTACTCATGTTGTGAAAGAAGAAACAGACCAAAAGGAAAACACTCACACATACACACACACAAAGAAAGTGAAAATAGTACACTTAGCCTAGGTCTGCATTCAGATTCCATCAGTTCTTTTTCTGGATGTGGATGGCATTTTCCATTGTGAGTCCTTTGGAATTATCTTGGATTATCATACTTCTGAGAATAGCTAAGTCATTCATAGTTGATTATTATACAATGTTTCTGTGCCTATGTAAGATGTTAGCTTGGTTCTGCTCTTTTCACTTTGCATTAGTTCACGTAAGTGTTTTCAGGTTTTTCTGAAATCAGCCTGCTCATCATTTCTTATAGTACAAGTGTTCCAGTATATTCATATACCACAACTTGTTCAGCCATTCTCCAATTGATGGTAATCCCCTCAATTTCTAATTCTTTACCACCACTAAAAGAGCTGCTATGAATATTTTTCTAATATAGGTCCTTTTCCCTTCTTTTATGACATAAAAGAGTTAGGTCTTAAAGGAATATATTATTTTTCTCCCTTCCCTAGGAAAGATTTCTTAATTGATACCCAGAGTGGGTGTCCCAAGACAGACTCAAGAAGCCATGCCATTTGTAGTTTGAGTTTAGAGTGCTTGGCAACAACAGGACACAGCATTGTGATGGCAATCTCAGAGACAGAGAAACTTTGCTGGGCATTTTATGATGAGAGTTCAGGGACTGGAGTCTGGACACTAAGGTTTGGCTATGGTGACTGAGCCTCAGGGTTGGGGGAAATTGTAACAGATTGGGACTGACATCTGACATTGCCGGTAGTAACTGCTCCTGTGAATCAACACTATGACAGTAAACATTTAACTCCCCTCTCTGATACACGTTGCTGGCAGACACTTTTTACAAGATGTTCTCTATTTCTTTAAGCTATTTCTGTTTCCCAATCTTTTTTTTTGTCTTTAATAAACTACGGCAGGTCATGAGTAATCTCTGATTATAATCTGTGTGCATGAGGAAGTGCAATACAGAACACCAGTAACTACCTTAGTATATATAGACCTAAAACTAGTCAGAAGTTTAAATCTCTCTCCAGAACATTAAGGATTCCCTAACTAGGGACTGAGCCAAATGTAAAAGGATTTTATTAATAACTTTGATAGGGTCCTAAAGAGCAGAGAGAGATGAGCCATATGGCTCATCACTACTGCATCCCTATGCTAATGGTGTCATTGCTGAGCCAGATTCATGTAGGCTGAGACTCAATAGAGTTTTAGTCCATGAAGTAAGGGGTAGAGTACAGATGTGGATAAAGGGAAGGTCATTTCTCCCAGGCCACCCAAGGGGAAAAGAAAGCTTTCTTGGAGGGAGAAGGAAAGCAGGAGAGGTCTTCTTCTTCATACTTTCACTTTCAACTCTAAAACTCCAAACTGCCTTGCATTAGCATCTGCTGGTCAGAATTAAATTGTTAGACACAGCAAAATGTATCCCAAGTTTTGAACTTTTAAAATACAACTTGTATTTCTTGATCAAAGGCTTGGCTATGGAGCCTTTTGAATAAACCTTCTCTGTCTCAATAAGGCCTCCAAAGTATTTCTTTCTTGCATATAAAGCTACAGAAAATAATGATAGATGATATCTGTCATGTATGGTTTGGACTATGTGATCACTGGGTCCCTTCCAACTTCCAAATTCTGTGATTCTGATTCTTCTCTATTGAATTACCTAAACTGCAAACCAGGATTGGCAATAATAGTATTAGGTAGTAAACTAAGTGCTGGCTTTGCTGTTTTTTGCTGTTGGCAGGTTTGAATCTTGGCCCTGTCACTTACTGGCATACTGACTTTGAACAAGTCATTTAACAACTTCTATAAAATCAGGGAATTTGGGGGTAGCTAGGTGGCACAGTGGATAGAGCACCAGCCCTGGATTCAGGAGGACCTGAGTTCAAATGTGACCTCAGACACATAACACTTACTAGCTGTGTGACCCTGGGCAAGTCACTTAACCCCATTGCCTAGCGCCCCCCCCCCAAAAAAATCAGGGAGTTTGACTATATGCCCTATATGATAGTCCCTTCCAGCTCCAAGAAATATAATTATAGACTCTTGTTCAAGGAGAATTGCTCCATATCTTCCAGTTTATGATGCTCCCTTCTCAATTTAATTTACTTGTTGCAAAGGGCTGAAACTTCCATTCTAGATGAGGATAAATTTGTACTAATAGCTATGCTGTGAACCAAATTTGCCATAGCAAAAATGCAGTCATGCTTTGATATTTCTATAATGGCTTATGTTAAGATTTTAGAATCTCTTTTTTACTTCTAAAGTACAGCTAACATGTCAAGTACCCCAACTGCTGAAGGAATGACTGGAAAGAATTGCTCTGCCCACATGAAGGTGAGGGGCAGCTAAAAAACAGTAGCTAGTTTTCCTGTGAAATTAAATATCTTCAACCCCATGTATACTGCTTAATGAGGAGGCTCATCCTTGGAATGTTTTTGGAGGAATTTTTTTGTTTGTTTGGGAGCTTAAATTTTGATTTTTCCTCCTGCATCTCTTATTTTTTTTTTAAATATAAGATTTTGTTTCCCCCAACTATGTGTTAAAACAATTTTAACATTGTTTTAAAGTTTCAAGTTCCAAATTCTATCCCTCCCTCCCTCCATCTCCTCCCCTCTCCCTGAGATAGTAAGTGATCAGATATAGGTTATACATGTGCAATCATGTAAAACATTTCCATATTAGTCATTCTGTACAAGAAGACAAGAAAAAAAAAAGAAAGGAAGGAAGGAAGGAAGGAAGGAAGAAAGAAAGAAAGAAAGAAAGAAAGAAAGAAAGAAAGAAAGAAAGAAAGGAAGGAAGGAAGGAAGGAAGGAAGGAAGGAAGGAAGGAAGGAAGGAAGGAAGGAAGGAAAGAAAGAAGAAAGAGAAAGAAAGAAAGAAAGAAAGAAAGAAAGAAAGAAAGAAAGAAAGAAAGAAAGAAAGAAAGAAAGAAAGAGGGAAAGAAAGGAAAGAGAGGAAGGAAGAAAATAGGGAAAGAAGAAAAATAGCATGCTTCAGTCTGTATTCAGACAGTATCAATTCTTTCTCTGGAGGTGGATAGTATGCTTCATCACTAGTCCTTTGGGATTGTCTTGGATCATTATATTGCCGAGAACAGCTAAGTCATTCACAATTCTTAACTGAACAATATTGCTGTTTTATTGTTCTCCTGGTTCTGCTCACTTCACTTTGCATCAATTCATGTAAGTCTTTCTAGGTTGTTTCTGAAGTCATCCTGCTTGTCACTTCTGATAGCACAATAATAATCCATCACAATAATCTACCACAGTTTATCCATCTGTCAATTGATGATCACTGACTCAATTTCTAATTCTTAGCCACTACAAAAAGAGCGGCTATAAATATTTTTGTTCAAATAGGTCCTTCCCCCCTCTTTTTTATGTCTTTGGGATATAGGCCTAACAGTGGTGCTGCTTGATCAAAGGGTATGCACAGCTTATGCCCTTTGGGCATATTTCCAAATTGCTTTCCAGAATAGTGATTTTAGAACATTTTTTTCCATATAACTATAGCTTTGTTTTCTTCATCTGAAAACTGCCTGTTCAAATCCTTTGAGTACCATTTATCAATCAGGGAATAACTTGCATTCTTAAATTTTGACTCAGTTCTCTATTTGAGAAATGAGGCTTTTATCAGAGATACTTGTTGCAAAAAAAAATTTCCCCACATTTCTACTTTCCTTTTAATTTTGGTTGCATTGCAATTAAGATTAGAAGGAAAGTAAAAAGCTGGGAAACAATCTTTATAGACAGTGGACATGAATGTAAAGGAATACTATTGTGCAATAAGAAATGATGAATAGGCAAATTTCAGAAAGACCTAGAAAGACTTGTACAAACTGATGCAAAGTGAAGTGAGCAGAACCAAAAAAACATTGTATACAGTATAAGCAACCTTGTGTAATGATCAACTATGAATGACTCAGCTCTTCTCAGCAACACAATGATCCAAGACAAGTATAAAGGACTCATGAAGGAAAATTCTGTCCACATCCAGATAAAGAACTGATGGAGTCTGAATGCAGATCAAAGCATACTTTTTTCACTTATTTTATCCTTTTTCATGTTTTTTTTCTTTTGATGTTTATTTCATAACTGTGACTAATATGGAAATGTTTTACATAAAACATATTACATATGTTACATAATTACATATATTACATTAAAAAAGCACACATATAACCTATATCAAATTGCCTACCATTTTAGGAATAGGGGAGGGAAAAAAAGGAGAGAGAAAAATTTGGAACTCAAAATCTTGTAAAATTGAATTCCAAAAATTGTCTTGACATGTAATTGGGGGGAAAAATACTATTTTTAAAAAGAGAGCAAAAAATTGGTTGCATTCATTTTGTTTGTACAAAAACTTTTTCATTTAATGAAATAAAATTAACTATTTTAGATTTTGTAATGCTTTCTACATTTTCTTTGGTCTCAAATAGTTCTTCCTTTATCCATAGATTTGACAAATAAACTATTCCATACTCTCCTAATTTGCTTATGGTATCACCTTTATGTGTAAATCATGTACCCATTTTGACCTTATCTTGGTATACGGTATAAGATATTGGTCTATATCTAGTTTCTGCCATACTGTTTTCCAGTTTTCCCAGCAGTTTTTGTCAAATAATGAGTTTTTGTTCCAAAAGCTTGGATCTTTGGGTTTACTATATACTCAATTACTATAATGTAATGTGTTCCTAATCTATTCCACTGATCCATCACTTTATTTCTTAGCCAGTACCAGATTGTTTTGATAATTACCAAATTATAATACAGTTTGAGATCTGGTACAGCTAGGGCCTAACTACTGGCTTGCATTGGAGGGGAGGCCTCCCTCTTGGCTTGTACTAGGGGTGGGCTGTGGGGCCTCCCTGTTGGCCTTCCTCAGGGATGGAGCCTTGCTGCTGTGTTGATATGGGAAACAGGGCCTTTCTGTTGGCTGACCTTAGGGGTGGGGTCTAGCTGCTGGCTGGCTCCAGGATCGGGGCCTCACTTCTGGTCAGCAATGGGGGCAAGGCTTTTGCTGGTGGCTTTTGCTGAGGGTGAGGCTATTGGGATAGGGCCTTGCTATGCTACAGACTTGCTGGCTTGTGGGGAGAGGGCTGCTGGCTTGAAGGAGGGCAGGGCTTCCCTGATGGATTGCCCCTTGCTGTGAGGCTTGATGCTGCTGCTGCTCTTGGACCTAGCTCCCCTCCCACGCCAGTGAGAGAGACTTTTCTTGCTGTGCTGGTAATTTGTTTTCCCCCTCATAAATCAGTTCTGAGGAGGTTTTCAAGGTGTTTGGAGGGGAATTTGGGAGAGCTCTAGGAGGTTCCTTCCTCACTCTGCCAGCTTGGCACTGGAAATGCCTCTTCCTGTTTCTTTTCAACAGAATTTCCTACAACATTTAATGCATGTATTAGAAATATTTATTACAAAAAAATTACTTATTTTTAAGAGACTTCTAATTTTTCTCTTTACATGTTTTTTTTTTACAGCTTTGAGTTTAGATTTGAATTTCTTTCAACATTTTGCTACTTTGGGGGAAGAAATATTATTTATTGAATTTTAAAATTTCACTTTTCCAGAATTTTAATTTTGATACACAAATTGGTTCCCTTTTGGCATACTTTTAATTTTTTTCAAACTATGTTAATTTTCTTAGCTTTCTCCTAAAGTTTCAGTTGAATTTTTGTTTTGAGTGTGCTATCCATTTTTGGATTTGGTTTACTTTGGTTTTATTTTTCTTCTCCACTTTCTGTACTTGTCTTTAGTTGCTTAATCTACTTCCTCCCAACCCTTTCATTTGCCTATCAATGCCTGTGGTAATTAATGGTATTATTGAACTGTTTTAAGTATAGAAGAATGTTGTTATTGCTGCTAATTGTGTGTGTGTGTGTGTGTGCATGTGTGTATAGATATATATATATATATATATAAAATTCATAAATACATTTTTAGTTTGCACCAGCAACTGGGGAGATCAGGAAAAGTCTCATGTAGAAGGTGATGTCTGAGCTGAACTTTGCAGGAATCTAGAGCTTCTAAGAGGCAGAGGTGAGAAGGGATGCATTTAAGACACAGAGGACAGAAAGCCTATGAAATGGTATGGAAATAGGAGATGGAGTGTTATGGAATTTGTGGACAATATTAGCAGTTGGGATGATCAGTAAAGGAGTCATTTGGAGTTGGCACATGAGCTGAGATGTGATGAAATTAGGGATTCTAAAAGGTGGAGATGAGTCGGGAATGACTTCCAGCTTGGAGAACAGCTCATACAAAGTCATGGAGATGGTACATGGAATGTTGTGTACAAGAAACACCAAGAGATTCACCTGAGATTGGAATATAGAGTTCACAAAAAGAAGTAAAGTGCAATAATTCTAAAAAGATAGGCAAGAGCCAGATTACCAGGGACTTTAAAAGATAAACTGGGGAATTTGTATTTTATCCCAGAAGTAATAGGAAGCCACCGAAGCTTTTTGAGCAGGAGAGTGACATGGTGCTATCAATATCACTTTTGGTTGTATGGAGGATGTACTGAGGAAAGCAGATACCTGAGACAAGGAAACTTTGTCAAAGGGGCTATTACAATAGTTCAGGAGAGAGGAGTTAAAGGGCAGATTAAAGTGATGGTCATGTGATTGGTGAGAAGGGAATGCAGAAGTGGAATAGACAAGATATGACAACTGACTGGATTTGAGAGAGGAAAGGAAGGGAGAATGTAGAGTTGAGAATAGCCCCCAAGGATTTTTTACTCCGAGGAAAAACAGTTGTGCTTCCAATAGAATTAGACAAGTTCTGAGGAGTGGTTTGGGTAGAAAGAAAATGAATTCTGTTTTAAACACATTGAGTTTGAGATGCAGATGTAATATCTAAGTGAAAATATCTAACTGGAAATTGGTGACAGGAGACAAAAATTCAGGAGAGATAGTAGGGTTTGATATAAAAATGTGGGGGAGTGGCATCATCTGCATAGAGCAAATAATTGAACACAAGGTTGCTCATGAGATCATTTCAAGAGAGGATGCAGAGAGAAAAAGAAGGCAGGCAGGTAGCTCAGTGGATATAACGCTGCGCCTGGAGTCAGAAGACCCAAGTTCAAATCCTGGCCTCAGACACTTCATAGCTGTGTGACCCTGGGCAAGTCACTTAACCTTGTTTGCCTCAGTTTCCTCATCTGCAAAATGAGCTGGAAATGGCAAAGCACTCTAGTATCTTTGCCAAGAAAACGTCAAATGGGGTCATGATATGACTGAAATGACTGAATAACAACAGGAAAAAAAGGGCCCACATCAGAGCCTTAGAGATTTGATTTAACCATCTACAAAGAAAAAAAAAAGTGGATGAACAAGCAATTTGAAAGCAGCTGACAGGTGGTGGGCACTTGGGATACAAAGACAAGGGGCTTACATTTTGTCAGAGGAGATGATATGTACACATTATATGTACAATTCATCTCTATACAAACTACATATAAAGTTAATACAAAGGTAAATTTCAGGGAAGGCACTAGCAGCTAGGGAAATCAGGAAAGGTTTCTGTTAGAAGTTGGTCCTTGAGCTAAACTTTGAGGGAAACTAGGCATTCTAAGAGGCAAAGGTAAAGAAGGAGTGTAGCTCAAGCCTGAGAGACAGATAGTGCAAAGGCACAGAGTAGGAGATGGAGTATCACACATGAGGAATAAGAAGGTAAGTTGGACTGCATCCCTCAGTCATAAGTCAGTCGATAAGTATTTATTAAACATTTAATTGAACTGTGTGTGAAGCAGATAATGTATAATGAGACTAAAAAGGTAGATTGGGGCTAGGTTGTAATTGAATGTCAAAAAAAGGACTTAGACATTCGATTTTTTTTAATTTTAACTGAACAAAGAACAAATGAATATTTCCATTTACAAGGTAGAAGAAAAAGAGGATTGTACATGAAATCTATATTACATATAGCTTGCTTTTTTTTAAGTACATAATAAATTCAACATGTTTTCAAAGCTCTCCTGCTTATCTATTTCCTACTGACTTTCTTTCTGTTATCATCTGTGCATTTTAAAAATGTTTCAGTGAAGGTGATTTAGAGAGACCACAGTTATCAAGCCAACTCCAGGCCCTGGCCATCTTCCTGCCAAGCCAACTTGAGTGGTTCCTCTCCCTCCCTCCACTCCACCCAAAATTTTTACCCTGGCTTTGGAATAATAAGGGGAAAGCTAGGGAAGACTCATCTCCATGAGTTCAAATCCTGCCTCAGACACTTACTAGTTGTGCGACTTTTAACTCTGTTTGCTTTAGTTCCTCAAATGTAAAATGAGTTGGAGAAGGAAATGGCAAGCCACTCCAGTATCTTGAACAAGAAAAACCCAAATGGGGTTAAGAAGAGCTGGACATGATGAAACAACAACATGATGCTGTACAGGTAGAATAGACAAGATGTGACAACTGATTAGTTATGTGTGAGTGAAGAAAAATGAGGAATTAAGAATGACACTGAGGTTGTGTGAACTTAGGTGACTGGAAAATTGGTGGTGCTCTGGATAGAAATAAGAAAGTTTGGAAGAGGAATGTGTTGGGAGCGATGGTGGGGGAAGACAAAAGGATGAAAAAACTACAAAACTGGGTTGGATGGACAATCTACATTGCCCATCTCTCAGTATATGACACAGGAATATTTTAGACATTACAAATAGACAGTGAGCTGGCCCCCAAATTGAACAGGATGCAAATAATAGCTGGATAGCTTTTGAGAAATTGCAAAGTTCTTTTAATAAACCCAAGAAAAGGCTCATGAGTTCCTCTGGTTATGCTCTTCTCAGAGTGTCAGTTTGCCTAAGATTAGGAAAGAACAAAGAAAAAAAAGCAAAGGCAGCCAAGTACCTCCTGACCAACACTGCCTAACTGAGTCCATACTGAAGGTAGGGTGTGGTGACAGGATCACCATGACATGATATTGGATAGTGAAGAACCATCCTCTAACTCTCACTGAAATTATCTTGCAACACAAAGAGTTGCAGACAAGAGGTTCCTTCAAGAGACTGTCTTGTCTATTAACAGGTCTTCTGAATAATCAGCTCTTCCGAGTTAGCAGACAATTAGAGGACAACCAGTGGTCATACATGGTTGATCAAAAACAAGAGGATATTAGTTTCACATGTTTTGTGTAATCAGTGGCAGCTAGGTAGTATTGTCAGTAGAAAGTTGGATTTCAAGTCAGGAAGACCTGAGTTCAAATTCTTCCTCAGACATTTGTTAGCTGCATGATTGTGTGCAAGTCACTTAACCTCTCTGTGTCTCAGTTTCTTCATTGTAAAAATGAACCAGGACTCAGCATAAGTCACAGGTCACATAAAATGCATTGGAGGGGTAGGGAGAAAAAAATAAATACATTATTATGGGAAGATAGGAAAGATTAGGGGAAAAAAGTCAGAGGAGTTAATTTTAGTCTCCCAGATCTTCATTGATTATCCCCAGACTTCATAAAGAAAGTGGATGGAGACCATTACACAGATTTTTGTTCTTACTTTGTTTCAGCTTAGGATCAGAAGATCATAGATCTAGAATTGGAAGAAACCTCAGAGGCCATTTAGCCCCATATTTGACAGATGATGAAACTAGGCCCCAAGGATGCAAGTGATTTGCCCAGGGTCAAAAAAGTGGTGTCTGAGGGGCAGCTAGGTGGCACAGTGGATAGAGTATCAGCCCTGAAGTCAGAAGGACCTGAGTTCAAATCCAGCCTCAGACTAAACACTTGACACTTACTAGCTGTGTGACTCTGGGTAAGTCACTTAACCCCAATTGCCTAAAAAAAAAAAGGTGGTGTCTGAGGTAGGATTAGAATTCAGGCCCTTCGACTTCAAAACCCGTTTGCTCCTTTTCACTGAACTACAGTTTTCTCTGGTTGTGAAGTGTGCAAAGAGGGAAAAGATCCAAAATATTGAATGTCTTTGAGCCAAGTGAAGAGAATCAAGAGGAAATGAAAATGTTATGCTAGAAGATCCCCATTTTGTGGATGAGAAAACAGCCCCAAAAGATTACATGGCTAGTAAGAGGTAAAAGTGGGACTCAAATCCAGATCTTATTTTAATTTCATACCTCTTTCCACAGAGTCCATAGTTTGTTTTGGTAGCTACACAAATATGACTCTTGTTCTTCCTTCTTGAAGAGGACCAAAATGGCATCACTATGTTAGAATCAAACTTCAGTGTGTTTGATCAGTGTGGCTAATCAGACCAATACAAGCTCATAATGCTCTACCACAGGGAGGCAAAAATAATAATAATATACTAAATGGAGGCAGGAAAAAAAAATATGCCATCAGAACACAACATACCATTTGATAAATATTGCATTAAACAAATAGAATAAAGGCAGATGAAACTTTCATAGTCATTTCCTTTCCTTATTCCCAAGAAATGAAGCAGCACTTCCTCCCAAGACCATAGCCTCAACAGTACTCTGGATTTTATTTGGTATTCAGGAAAGTGTAGGGGTGATAAGGGTTGGAGGTCATAATATCAGAGCCCAGTCTGGAGGGTGGGGCCAGGGCCATTCCCAGGGTTGTGTGGCTGCAACGCAGTAGCAGTTTGTTTTTTTCTCTTAGCAATTTATATTACAAAGTTGCCAACTGACAAAGCCTTTTAATTGCTGATTCACATTCAAGTCTTAAAGAGTTACACATATTAATTACTGAATCTAGTGTAATACAATCATACTGCTTTTGTAGCTGCTTTTTGAGCCTCAGCTTAGAATCAAATTCCATTTAAAACAAATCCCATTCAAAGCTCCCCGGTACTAAATGGAGATGGGACAGCCTGACTAACACTATTTATTATCAACACTGGACTGAAGGACATTCTGACATTCTGTAGCACTCTCAAAACTGAACTGAGTTGGATCTGGGATTTTCTGCTCTAATCTAGAATAATCCTAGGGGGTCTGGACCAATTCTCTACTGGTTTTAATTTAGGAAATCCGCTGACTCTGATCTGTTCTTGTCTACTCAGGGGTAGCCCAGGCATGTTAGTTTGGCACAGGATAGCTTCAGACTATTCTGAAGTGAATCAAAATCTGGGAAACTGACTGAAATTGCCTGGTATCTTTCTGACTGGGGCACAGCTAAAACAAAAAGATGGCCTTCCAAGATTGCTCCAGAAGGTTCCAGACTCTGGACTTTTGGCCTGTGTCAAAACTTGAAGACTGACTTAGAATAAGAAGCAAGAATCAGGACCTTTATTTGTTTAATTTTCATCTGAATCGTTTCTACTCACTCATTAAACTAAATGAACTAATGGATAGCTAGTGAGGTGACAGTATTTTTTTCACTAGAAAAGCATGGACTCTATGCCACAGCAAAAGACCTTCACACAATAAAAGGCAGAAAGGGCATTGGTTCTGGAGTCTCAGGACCTGAGTTCAAACTCTGGTTTTGGCATGACCTCAGGCAAGTAACATAAACTCCCTGTGCCTCAGTTTGCTCATCTGGAAAATGAGAGACTAGGCCTAGATGACATCCAAAATCTCTTCCAGTTCTAGATCTATGATCCGGTTGTTATGTTGTAATCAGAGATGATGCCACATGAATAATAAATGCTAACGTTCATCTGATATATTTACATACTTCCAAATAAGTAGTGGATCAAATACTGAAGATCGCTGGTAGGTTCAGAACAAGTAGATCTGAATGTGGCATTGGCATGGCCTCTGTGTGGCAGAAGTTCCTGGAGTCTTGAAACGGCTCAAATTTCCTTTACTTCTTGGGCCTACAAATAAACGAATAAACAAACAAAACCCTTTCTTAAATGGATACTTTAAAAACTTAGAAACAGAATTTTCTACCTCTTTATAAAGCTTCCAAAGAATTTCAGTGGGTTTTGAACCCATTTAAGAACATAAAAATCCAATACTTGCTTTGTAAGGATAAGAGACTGATATCAGCAAGCACAGAAATTTATTAACTAAATTTCTACAAAAACTTTTGTAATAACTGTTGGATGGGAGTGAAAAATAAATATGTGATTTAGTGAGCACAGTCAATGATAAAATTTTTCCATAGAGAAGAATTATCTTTGTAAGGTATCTCTTTAAGCTATCAAAGTTGTTAAAACCAAGTAGAGAAATAAACCAAACAGAGCTAGAATTTTGACTCACTGTATCACAAAGTATTAAACTAAGATTTTAAAAAGTAATCATATTGCTCTCACCAAAAATACTCAAATGGACCTGTGGTTTCATTGATTCAGAAGTTCCCTACAATGACACAACTCATCCAGGATTGTTTGCCATAGGGAATCTACACAATATGCTGGAGGCTTTTCTTATGTTCTAACTTTGTGAAGGTATCAGTACAGAACTCACACTTGTCCACTCTCACCACATGACCAGCCCATCTTCTTTTCCTCCTATCATATGGTTCTTTGATGACATACATCTTTTACTCAATTTTTTTAGTTCCTCACTGGAAATATAGTACAGCCTGCTCATACCCATTGTGTGCCTGTCCAATGTCCTTCTGTGATGGTCATTTGTAATTCTCCACAAATTACTGTTCTCTATCTTGTTATATAACAGTACCAAAAGAACATTGGTATTAAAAAGATGGGCCTTTGGTTTCATGGGAAGTTTAGAATTATTAAAGGAGCCCTGAAATTTCTTGAAGGCAATCCACCCTGCTTTCTTCCTTCTGTTCAATTTTAGGCCCAATTCAATATCTATCTGTACTGGTTTATCCCAGGTGCAAACACTGCTGGACAAGCTCTATAGATTGTCCATATAAATGCATGCCATAATTTGGACTATAGGCAGTCTTATCTACCTGGTTTTTCCTGTGTGGACGGATATGACAAACTCCTTTGAATGATTCTATATTTCTTTTTTTTTCCCCCAGGTTTTTTTTTCTTTTTTTGGCTTGGCAATGGGGTTATGTGACTTGCCCAGGGTCACACATCTAGTAAATGTTATGTGTCTAAGGCCGCATTTGAACTCAGGTCCTCCTGAATCCAGGGCCGGTGCTCTATCCACTGTGCTACCTAGCCGCCCCTTGATTCTATATTTCTTCCTGGAGGCTGTGCGTTGTTCTAGAGTTTGATGAACCAATTATCCCCAAACTGAAGCATCTAGAGGATCTGAACATCCATTGGCAATTCCCTTCATCTTGGATGTTACAATGGATCTTTTCCATCAAAAGCATCGATGAACTCATTGGTGAGCATTCATCTCCCTGTTTTATGCCCCATCTGATGTTTAGTACCAGAGCTATTTCTATTATTATATATTTCAAGGAATCTTACATTATTTTGATATGTGACATTGTAAAAGAACATGGAAGAAGGTGTTTTGCTCTACTGAATCAAATACTTTTTCAAAATCAATAAAACATAAGCACAGTGGGAGTTTATATTCTCTACCTCATTCAGTTTATTATGAAATGGCAGTGATATTGTCCATTACTGAATACTGATTGCAAAAGAATGCTTTTCCCCTACTAATACACTCATTGAGGAAGCCCTCAATTTACATACAGATGACTCTCCTATAGACTGTGTGAAAATGAAAAGAGAGAACAAAATATAGCAAGAAGAGAAATCCCATTTAAATAACTATAAAAAGTATAAAATGTTTGGGAGTCTACCCACCAACATGTACCCAGGAACTATATAAATATAATTTCAAAACACTCTATACACAAAGACAGAACTAAATAATTGGAAGAATATTAATTGCTCATAGGTTGAATCAATATAATGAAAATGACAATATTACCTCAATTAATTTAGTGACAAACTAAACTACCAAAGGATTGCTTTATATGTCAAGAAAAGATTAAAAACAAAATTTATCTGGAAGAATAAAAGGGCAAGAATCTCAAGGGAATTAATGGGACGGGGGGGGGAGTGCGAAAGAAGAGGGCCTAGCAGTATCAGATCACAAACTATATTACAAAGCAATAAGCATCAGTACAATTTGTTACTGTGTAAGAAACACAGGGGAGCAGGGGATAGAGTGCCAGGCCTGGAGTCAGGAAGACATCTTCCTGAGTTCAAACTGGGCCTTGGACATTTATTAACTGTGTGACTCTGGCAAGTCACTTAACCCTGTTTGCCTCCGTTTCCTCATCTGTAAAATAAGCTGGAGAAGGAAATGGTAAGCCACTGTAGTATCTTTGGTTAACAAGAGTTGGACACAGCTGAAATGACTAAAATAACAAACAAAAAGAAATAGAGAGTTTGATCAACAGAACAGATTAGGTACAGAATATACAGAAGCAAATGAACACAGCAGCCTAATGTTTGATAAACCCTAAGATCCCAGCTATTGGGGCAAGAAATTCACTACTCAAAAAAAACTGCTGGGAAAACTGGAAAGGAATCTGGCAGAAAGTAAGTCTAAACCCACATTGTAGACCAAGAAAGTATCAAATGAGTACATGATTTATACATAAAGGCTGACATCATAAACAAATTAGAGGAGGAAGGAAATTATCAGTCAGATCTATGGTTAGAAGAGTTTATATCCAAAAAGAGGAGAATGGATCACAGAAGGTAAAATGGACAAATGTGATTACAGTACATAAAATTTTAAAGTTTTTGTACAAACAAAACCAAGTGGGGGAAAATGTTCAGAGCAAGTTTCTCTGATAAAAGTCTCCTTTCTAATATATGTAGGGAACTGGCTCACATTTTTATGAATAGAACCATTCCTCAGAGGAAGAAATATAAGTTACCAATAGCCATACTAAAAATGCTCTACATCACTAATAATTAGAGACAAGAAAATTAAAAGAACTCTGAGGTTTTACCATGTACCAATCAGACTAGCTAAGATGACAAAAAAAAAATGACAAATAATGTTGGGGAAGTAGAAAAACAGGTACAGTAAAGCATTACTGGTGGAACTGTGAACTGATCCAGCCATCCTAGAAAGCAATTTTGGACCATATGAGCACAAAACAACTAAATGCACATACCCTTTAACCCAGTTAATACCACTACTAGATCTGTACCCCAAAGAGATTAAAAAATAGAGGAAAGGCACATATGTGTCCAAAAATATTTATAGCAACCACTATGGCAAAAATTGGAAGCTGAGGGAATACTTATCATGTATGGAAATGGAAAAGTACATGAATGTGATAGAATATTATTGTGCTGTCAGAAATGATGAAAGGTATGATTTCTTTTTTTAAATGTTTTATTTAATTTTTTTATTTTCAGTTCCAAATTCTCTTCTTCCCTCCACCCCCTCCATCACCCATTGAGAAAGCAAGAAATATGATACCTATTACACATATGAAATCATGCAAAACATATTCCCATATTAGCCACATTGCAAAAAAAAGAGGCAAGAAAAATAAAGAGAAAAATATGATTCAGCTTGCACTCAGAAACCATCATGTTTTCAGAGAAACCTGAGATATCTGAACTGATATGGAGTGAAATGAGCAGAAATAAATCATGATAGGACTACATATATATATATACATATATATAAAATTCAGGGACCTCTGATGTAAGGGCTTGCTGAGAGCCCTTTTCAGGGAGGCTTAGCACCTTTGGTGTCCACTTCACCCAACTCTCAATGTGGCTCCAAGAAGCTGTAGCATGCACAGCAGTGAGGTTAAGGATAACTGACAGGCCTCAAACCCATCCATGAGTTAGGGGGATATCTACACCAAGCATATGAAAAATTCCCCCCTTCCACCCATAGAATGGGAACAACCTAGCAGCTAAAGAAGGGGCTATGGAGTGCTTAGAGCTTAGTTGGACATTGAAGACGGAAAAGTCATCCACTGCATCCTGGGCCATCGCCAGTTGTTCTGACTTTTGTCTAGCTACCGGACTTCAATGACTCTGCAAGAGAGAGTGAGGCTAAACACTCTGAGCAACTCTGCCTCACTTAAATTCACATGCAAGTCAAAATGTCACCCCATAATGTCATTGGTCCTCTTCAAAAATGAAGTATGAACAACAAATAATGATATTGTAATGATAAACAACTTTGAGAGACTTTGACTTTTGCATAGCATGAGGGAATACTCACAGCAATGAAATCACAATGCTTTTAAACTCCTTAACTATACTGTGGAAGAACTGCCCAGTGTAATATAGTTTCACTTTATTACCTCTCATGGGTTAAACTATCATCTTATTACAGATGACTCCCAAATGTATATAAGTCGTGCTTGTCTCTTTCCTAAACTCCAACTGAACAGCTCCACTTACCTACAGGATACTCCAAGTTGGTTGTCCTGTAGGCTTCTCAAACTCAACATATCCAAAACCAAACCGATTATTTTCCCTCAAACCCATCCCTCTTTCAAACTTTCCCCTTTCTATTGAGGTTACCACCATCCTTCCGATCAATCAGGTTTATAACCCTGCAATTATCCTCTACTATCCACATTTCCTCATTCCATACATCCAATGAGTTGCCAAATCTTGTCATATTTATCTCCATATCTCTCCCTTTCTCCATTCATTCCATAAACTTTTATTAAGTGGCTACTGTGTGCTAGGTACTGTGCTAAGCTCTGAGGATATAAAAGAGGCAAAAGACAGTCTCTGACCTCAAGCACGGCTCACAGCCATTACCCTAGCCCAAGCCCCAATCATTTCTCATCTGAACCCCTATGACAGCCTCCTAATTGATCTTCCTACCTTATCTTCTTCCTCTCAAATCCATCCTACAGATAGCTTCCAAAGTGATTTTTCCCAAAGTGTAGGTCTGACTACATGGCTTTCCTACTAAAGATAATGCAATGGATCCCTATTGCCTTGAGGATAGAATACATTCTCCTCTTTGTGGCATTTAAAGCCCTTCAAAACCTGGTTCCAGACTATCTTTCCAACCTTATAAATTTTAAACTGCCCCTCTTTCTGTCCTTCAAACAAAATACTCCATCTCCTCTCTCCATGCCTTTGTGCTGGCTGTCCCCCATGCTTGGAATATAGTCTTTTCTCACTTCAACCTGAAACTCCTTGTTTCCTTCAAAGTTAGCTCAAGTGCTGCTTTCTTCATGAAGCTCACCTACTAGATTTGCAGTTGCAGGTACCATCTTCCCTCCCCCTCCAGAAGGAGTTGACCACTAGGTAGATTTTAAGAGGAGTCACTCTGCCCTCCTTTCCAATATGTCAAATATGTTGGGATTCTGAGCTCTCTTTAAGATTTCCAGGAAAGGAGAGGAGATTGTTTTTTCTCCTCTGCACCCTATAGCAACTATGTGAATAGGACACTGAGAGCACAGGCTTGTCAAGGTAAGCCTCATAGTGGATCTCAAGGCTAATTCCCTCTTTTGTATTGTATTTGTTTCCCTGAGCAGAGGTCCTGAGATGGATATTCTTAAACTTAGTAGGAACTTCATGAATTAGAAGAAGTTGGGAGCTTCTGGGTCTGGGTACTGGTTGCCCTGCTAGAGATAATTCCTCTAAGTGTTCAGAGAAGATGAACATCACTAGTAAGATACAACAGATGAAAGCCTAAGAAAATCTTGGAGTATGACTTGCCAGGCAGATACCTTGAGGAAATTGCTCTGACAGTGCAGATTAGGGATTAAAATGAAATGCCTATTCAGAGTCCAACAAAGTGTGTCATGTTTTAAGTATCAGATTCCTATTATTTACCTTAGTGTTTTGTGTTTTAAGTATTTTTCAATGTGGGCCTATGAATCTTTAGCTTTAAGCATTTCATTTGTGAAGAGCCATTCTACACCTGATACAGAGACAGGCTTCTTTGAGAACGACTGTTATTCCTTTTAGAGAGGCCCAAACATGAGACCCTACTAAAATCTGTAATTTCCCCCAGATTCTACATTAAGGTGGGGGCATAACGAGCCCCAGAGTTCCAATAAAGTCTGATCTCCTGTCTTTAAGAGTTCATATGAATCTGCAGATATATTTATATAGTTATCTCCCCCAAAAGAATATAAACTCGCCGAGGGCAAGTACTGTTTCATTTCGGTTTTGAATCCCCATGACTTAGTGGCTGTCTCTTAATGCTTTGTTCATTGTTTTTATGGTACTAATTAAAGAATTTGGTTGAGAAAAGAGCACCCTATTACGTTTGCTTTGTCTCTAAGCTTATCTGAATTGCCATATTTTTGCAACACGTATTTATAGTTTGAAACGCTCATATAAATTTGGCACTTATGCTTCTAGCTGCATGACTGCTTCAAGGGTCACATTCACTCAGGACACTAGCGTGTTCCACCCAAAGGGGAAGATTGCATGATGGGATTTGTAGTCAAGGAGGAGGCCTGGGTTAGAAGAGGTCAGCAGCCCTGGTTCCAATTAATACATTTCTTTCATTCGGGTTTAGCCGCAGAGCTTTCCAGTCCCCTAGCCAGAAGTTGTTAAAGCTTACGTCCGATAATCAGGTAACGAAACCCCATCTTCCTCCATTCATTCCTTCCCCCGGAGATTTAACAGCATATCGCGCAGTGCGGCTGCCCACGAGCACCAAATCGATTGGCAATTGTTTTGCTCTGGGTCGAACCCAGAGCATTCAAGAAGGGGATTGGTCAATCTGGAGGACCGGACGGAGTCACGCCTCTCGATTCACTCACTACGAAGATGACAACGGCTCTAAGTCCCTTTAACAACTCCCGCCCTATCAGACCTAAGCGACGGAAAATCTCGCGATACGGCTTTTGCTGGGGGAGAGAAACACACTCCTAACGATCGAGACCAGTGGAGGCGGGAGGAAAAAGGGTGGCGAAGACCGATGCCGAGAGGGGACAGGTCAGGGAAGAGGCGTGTGGAGACACTGTGGGCTTACTGCGCCACCCGCATTCCACGGAAGCCGGATTCCAGCCGCTGAAGAGGAAGTCACTCTTCCCACTTCCCGGCCCCCCCAGTGCTGGCTGCTCGTTCCCGGGCAAGTGCTCGACCTAGAGCTGCGGCTCCGGCGCGGGTGGTTCCGGAACTGATCTCGCTGCCACCCGGGGCTGTCTGGTGCGGACGGTGACAGGTGCGCGCGTGAGCAGCGCGGCTCCCCCTCGCCCCGCCCCCGCCCCTCCTTCGCTTAAGCCCCTTCCTCTCTCTCTCCCCTCCCTCCCGTCTGGTCCCCTCCCCTAGCCTACGCTGCGCTGCGCGCTCGGGATGAGCCGCGGGCCCCAGAGAAGCGGCTGCAGGTCTGCGCGCCCGCCGCCGCAGCTTCCGAACCACCCTCGGCCCTAGGAGGAGCAGCCGCCGTCGTCCCCCAGCCGCCAATCCCCCTGCACCGCCAGCCTCGGGCATGAGGCTGCCCCGGCCACAGCTGCGGGAGTGAAGGCAGGAGCGAGCGGCCGGAGGGGCAGTGACGACATGAACCTGCACCAGGTCCTGACTGCGGGGCCGTGAACCCCGGGGACCACTGCTTCTCCGTGGGGAGCGTCGGCGACCAGCGCTTCACGGTGAGTGGCTCCCCCGGCCCTGCCCTCCCTGCGGCGGCGGCGGCTGCCCGGCCTCTGCGCGGCCCAGGGGCCCCGGTCCCCGGTCCGCGATGACAGCCCGGGAGATGCCCATGAAAGCAGCCGCAGGAAGGCGGAGGAGGAGGGGCTGGGCGAGGGCAGGAGCCGCGGGCCGGGGGATCGGGGCTCCTGCTTGTGACAGGTGTGTGTGTGTTGGGGGGGGACAAGGGACGAGGTGGGAAAAAGGGAAGGAAATGTTGGTGGTGAAGGTGCTGAACGGAGTCTGAAACCTCCGGGAAGGATTCCTGAGTCGGGGGCGGGGGAGGGATGCTCAGATGGAAGGCAGAGATTCGGGGTCAGTGAAGTCTACAGAAACCCATGTCAGACAGTTTTGGAATCTCACCAGTTCCTTTCCTTCTTTTGGGGATTGTTGTTTCTACTATAAAGTCATGTGCCTGTTATAATTTAAAAGAGTGGGTGTCTCAGAAACAATCGTTACTTGTTTTGCAGTTAACAATAAATTCCAATGTAAAATGCATGGGAAGATATAGCTCTGTGGAGAGAAAGCCCTTTAAATATTTTTTCCAGATTCTTTTAAAGGTGGACGTATAATTCAGGAATAGTAATGAAATGTGAGGTATGTGATTTACTTGAAAATAAAAAGAAACTTGCTTGCATTTTCCCTTGAATGAAACATGTTAAAAGTTGTACTTTGCTTAAATACGATCCTTGATATAGTGTGAGTTCATATATATTCGTACAATAAATTGATATTGTGGAATTCATATAAAGTAGCCTGAAAGACTTTATCTTAATTTTATCTCACTGATGAGGTCTGTAAGCATGGAACCTGAAGATGGCATTACAGTGAAATGTCAGAGTAAAAGGTATCATTTTGTTTTTATTAAAATATTTTAGTAATGTATTAGAGTAAAAGTGTTGCAAGTGTTCACCCAGAACAAGAAAAATTCCATAATGACTTTTTGACATGATTAAATTGACTAGTTAAAACTTATTTTTTCCATAAATATATGAACAAAGTAAAGCAGAATGTAGCAATTGTTTCAGCTTCCATATTATAATTATAGGACTCTGCCTACATCCACCTTTGACTTTTCTGTGGGATACTAAATATTTTCCTTCGGAGTGTATTATTGGAATTGTGCGCTTGTTTCAGCTAGATACTTTGTTTCAAGAGGGAGGAGTTAACTTTCCCCTCTAAGAGATAAGTTTGCACTTAAATAGATAAATCAGGAGTCAATAGATTCTAAATGTATTCTTACATTTTGAACATAGGAAACTGTTGCCCTAGATTAAAAAAAAATGAGATGGCATAGCTGTAGTCTTCAAATGTCTCCTTCCAGATAAAATAATATCTGAGGAACGTGAATGTAGAGAAAGTTACAGGAAGGTTAGTTGTCCAGCTACCTTTTCTAGTGATGATTAATGTGTTATTATTCTTTTTTCTTAATTGTTTTTTCAAACATTTTCTCTAAAAAGGCATTCAGAATCTGTCCAGTCTTTAGTTGTCAGCTTTATATTTAGTGATCTGTGTTTAGCTCATTCTGAAAAGTTCAATGGATACCACAGTATCATTTTAAAGACAAGTATTTTAATAGGTACAATAATGTCTGTACATTGCTAAATAGTGATAAATCTTCCTGTCCATCACAGCAACCAAGGCCTTGACTCAGGCTGTTGTGATCTTTCCAAGATGCCTACTATAACTTTTTCTTAGTCTTGGCTCTTTTCTTTTTCATTTGCTACTCTGACGCCAATACTCTTTCTTTAAACAATACCATGAACCTCCATTGCAGGAGTCACAGGATCTCATGTTTGGGAGTGATCTCAGGTAGTCTAGTTCAATCCATACCTCTCCTGACCAAGAATTGCTTCTATAGCATTCCCAACAATTTGTCATTTGTTTTTCATCTACAAGGACTTCTAGTAGGGGAGAGGGGAAACCTACTATTCATGAGACTATGTGTGCCTCTTGTGGATAGTTCTAATTGTTAAGTTTCACCCATGGGAAGATGGATACAAAAATGTAATTATGGTCCTACATCAATAATGTCAGCAACACTAAAGCTTAGGTAGCATTGTTCCATGTTCAGTCCACTGAACCTTCTACTTAGGCTTCAGGGTCACCAGTATATTAGGCAGGATGTGATGCTGCCAAGTCTTCCCAACCCTATTTCTATGTTTTGCTTGTATCTCTTTCTCTCTCCAACTCAAGTTCCACCTCCATGAGGCCTTTCTTCATCTCTGAGTTGCTAACACTATACCCCTCTTGAAATTACTTTGTATTGCTATGTATTTATTTGTGTATATATTATATAACCTCTCACCCCCAAGAGTCTTGGAGAGCAGAAATCTTGTGGTAGGTGCTTAATAAATGTTTGTCCAATTGAACTGAATTGTTGTATCTTGTTTTGAAACACCAAAGTCACCTCCAAAAATACAAATGGCTCAGTCAACGGCTTATAAATACTATTTTCATTTTCAATTACAATTAGGCCAGAGCATGAATAAATTTATATACAAGTTCAAGACTTAGCCAAGTGTGTATAAATCAAAGTACTGTCAACACAAGCTTACCTGGAGACTTTTTGATATGTTCTATACCATCTTTGAAAGGCCATCAAAAGGACATGAGAAAAAATGTAGGGATGACAGACCATTTTATCTAATATGGTTAGATCTACCCAAATAATAATGGAAGAACTTACATGTTTGGAAATATTAGAGAAAAAGTATTTCTGTGTATGGCTTGTTTTGTATAATGAATTCTGATTGGGCTTGAGATACTAAACCTAGTAGGTATTAGGAAGTATAGAAAAACACTTTACTATCCAAGAGGAAACCCGAAACCAAAGAAAAATGCTATAATCTCCCTTACTAGACTTGGATTTGGGGAGTGAGGGAGATGGAAGAGTCAAGGATAGTTGCAAGGTTGCAAACCATAATGACTAGAATGATAGAGATACTCTCAACAAAAATATAGAGGATTGGAAGGGGGGGAAAGAAGATAGGAAGAGGGATGGATTTTGAAGCAAACATTAATTCCATTTTAGAGACATTGAGTTGGAGATACAGATGGGACATCGATGTAAAAATGCATGGCTTGCAATTGGAAATGTTGAACTGGGTTTTTCAAGGGAGAGATTATGACTGGAGGTATACCTTATCATCATCACCAACATCTTCCTCTTCCTCCTCCTCTGGGAGTTATCTTCAAAGAAATCTCTGAAGCTGATTTGGTCACCAATGCAGTAGAATGCTATCCATATCAGGTGACAAACAAGCTTGAACTAGGTTGATACAGAGCATCTTGTAGATTAAAAATTGTTTGCATTGATGTGTTTTGTTTTCACATATCAGTCACTTCCTTTTAAATCCCTTCTATTTTGTCTCCTGAACCTTAGTACTTTTCCATCAAAAACTAACTCCAGAGAAAGCACATTTGTATGTGTGGGAGAGTAGTCACTGATGTTTTCTTGGTTGACTTTTTTGTTATTAATAAGGTCTGATATTTTTTTCCAGGCTTCAGTATCTTCCTATCCTCAAGATACCTAATATGTTGATCCCTCAGTGTCCATGGTATTGTGTTGTCTCCAGCATGAATTTCTTCCATATATACACTTGTCTTTGGCAGATCACACTCTGGTAAAACCATTTCAGTAGTGAGCTAAACCAGACTGAAGGTAACCCATAGTCCTCAAACCTATCTGTGAATTAGGGGGATGTCTACCCCAAGCAAGTAAAGAATTCTTTTGGCAAAATGAGCAAATGAGAACAATTTGTTCCAGCAGCCATGAAGAAGATTGAAGTAGGCACTGTGGAGAACTTAGAGCTTAGTCAGACCTCAAAGGTGAAGATGCCAAGGTCATCCACTGCATCTCGGGCCGTCACCAATCCTGACTTTTGTTTTGCTGCTGGACTTCAATGACTCTGGAAGAGAGAGTGAGGCTGATGACTTTGTGCAACTCTGCCTCACTTAAATGCAATTTGCATTTAAGTCGAGACATCACCCATGATGTTATTGGTCCTACTGGAAATGAAGAATGAACAACAGCAACCAGTAATATGTAGGATGGTCGGATGAGAAGGGCAGTAATTGTAAAATTATATTGGAAAAGTAGGTGGAGCTAGATTGTGGATGATTTTAAATGCCAGACTGAGAAGTTTGAATTTTATCCTAGAAACAAATGGAATCCATTGGGTATTTTTGACTAGAAGGATAATAAGGTCAGATATTTGAGTTTTCTAGGTGACTGGTGATATGTAAATCTCCTCTCTCAGATTAGTACTGGGTAAGCCCTCTAAGTGGTTTAATCTGTAACCTGATTTAGTTTATCTACAAGGCCTATTTAACAATAGTTTATCTTTTTAAGGAATATGAGATTATGACTGTTTAAGTTTGTTTAATTTTTATGACTTTGAAGAAAACATGGGATTATTATTTTTGTAATACCCATGGCCACAGTACACTTTTTCCTGTTGCAAGTTTAAATCCCCTGGTTTATAGCCACTAATGCTTACTCAAATTGATTTGGCATGATTTGGCGTAAACAGCAGAAATTAGGATGATGAAGATAACTATTTTGGTCTTATTGTGGTGCTGTACCGTGAGCATGGTTAGCACCAAAGGGAATTATACAAAGTCAGCCATTGGGACAGAGTCAATCTGAGTGACCTCCATGTTTTAACCTTTCTCAATTTTTGGGTCACTTTAGGACTAATCCCATCTCCTGTAGACTACTCTCATTACCTGAGGGTTAATACCATCTCTTTAGTACTAATTCTGTCTCCCAATGATGCTAAGACATTAATCCCACATCCTTATTGAAAGGTCTACCAATCAGGATTGTCTTACACATATGCAAATCATTTTACTCCTCTAAGTTGAAATTCTGAGGCTGGCCCCACTATAGTTTTCCCATGCTTTGGCTGCCAGCCCCATTCCAACTACTTGATGCCTTGGAGAATAATAAACTTTTTGTCTTAAAAAAATACAAATATCACATACAAATATCAATTGACATATTTGTGGAACATAGATTAGAAAGAGCTAAGGCTGGTATAGGGAGACCAATTAGATTATAGCAGTAGTCTTGGTAGGAGGTGATGGAGGTCCTGAAGGGATGATATAAATAGAGAAAAGGGGATAGCAATAAGAACTGTTTGGACATGTTCAAACAAAACTTGGCAACTGATTAGATACGATTTTGAGGTGTAAACCTGGGTAATTGGAGTTCAGATAATATGAGATTGGAATTCAAGAGAAGGATTTGTGTTAAATAGATTTGAAAGGTTTGCATAGAGATAATCTTGAACCGATGATACCTGAGGAAAGTGAAGAGGTAGGCTATTAGCCCACATTTAGTGAGAGGAAAGTAGATATGTTCCAGCAAAGGACACCAAGAAAGGGGCAGTTGGAGGAATAAGAGGAAGATTAAGAGAAAGTAGTGTCTTGGAAGCCTGGGAGGATAAAATGTTTAGGAGATGATGGATTATTTCAGAAATTGCCGAGAGGTCAGTTTAAAAACCAGTAGAATTAGCGGATCATCCATGATCTTGAAATATGCTGGAGTTGGAGGCCAGATTACTAGGGTTTGAGAATTGGTGAGAATCAAGAAAGTTGAAGTATTGAATATGCTTAATTTACCAAACCAGGAAACTACATTTGTACAAACTTATTCTTGAAAGATTTCCATTAAGATAAAATTTTACGTGGTTTAGTTTAAATTGCTGAGTTTCATTTAGCTATGAAGTGTAGGTGTCCTCATCACTTCATTCCCAGATGGTGTCAGCTAAGTAAAAATTTGTTGTATATAAAGTTCAATTCCAACATTATTAGTAGAATCACGACTTATATTAATTCTTCTCAATCCATAAACATTTATTGAAGCATTTTAGTATCAATAAACACTGAACATTTGTTAAAACAGTAATTTATGTGCAAGGTACTAAAGTGATTTGCTTTTCCTTTTCCATCTTATTTTACAGATGAGGCAGACAGGGTTAAGTGACTTGCTGGTTAAGTGTCTGAGGCCAGATTTGGAATCATGAAGATGAGTCTTCCTGACTCCAGGCCTGACACTCCACAGCACCACCTAGCTACCTCATGACCTAACAAGTTTCCCAAAATTTACCATTTTCTGAGTGATTCTTGTAATGTGTTTACCACCAAAAATACATAAGCAGTTATGGTTAGCTCTAAATATACTCTCTTATGTCTTTAATAGTCTTACATTTATTCAGCACTTGTAAGTTTACCAAAAAAAAATAAACTCTTTCGTTATGACAACCTTGTAAAGAAGATATAGCACTATTATCTTCACCATTTTACAGATAAGACAAACTGACGTTGAGAGAGATTAAATGATTTGCCCGCACAATCACATAAAAAGTGGAGGAAATGGAAATGGGACAAGGAACCTAGGTTTTTCTGCTTCCTAGGTCAGTGATCTTTCTACTACTAAGCACTGGTTTATGGTCAACCATTTTTCACCTTCGAGATTCTCATTCATATGAAAGAACACTGACAAAGTTGATCAATATTATATTGGATAGAAATGCCCATTTCTAATATTTCTGCTCCTACCTAGTCACATAATGGTTGCTAGAAAATATTTGTTAATTGATGTAATTGGTAGATCGTGGGATTTGAAGTCAGAGGACCTAGATTCAAATCCCAGCTATCATGTCTACTACCTGTGAGACATTAGGAAAGTGATATAACTTCTCTGGACCTCACTTTCCTCATCTGTAACTTCTGAAAAATTTTTTATTGTCATGTATATGTTAGATTATTAGTTGTTAATTTAGTTTTAAACAACTTCTAGTGTTGTAGCTCTTTTGATCATAGAGCATATAAAACTTACACCATTTGAAATGTTTTATTTCTTAGTTGATTTAAAATAAAATATAGCAGTTTATTGCTAATTCTGAAGTAGCAGTGAAAAAAAACTCATACCGTTTGAAGAGTTTTATTTCTTAGATGGTTTAAAACAAAATGTGGCAGTTTATTATTAATTCTGAAATAGCAATGAAAAAAGAAAAGCATTAGCCTTAAGAGTCAGAAGACCGGATTCAAATCCAGCCTCTGACTTATGCTACCTGGTGACCTTGGGCAAGTCATTTAATTTCCCTGGGTTTCAGTTTCCTCAACTGTAAAAAATACAGCTCTAGATCTCTGATCCTGTGAACTGTTCTATAGTGAAGTGATTATTATTTTGACCACTGTACAATAGGACAGGCGAAATATGCAAAATATTGTCATGTATTATTTTAGAAATATGTAACCTATATATTTATTCTTAGTATACTACATATCTGTATATACATAAAATTTACTAGCTACCTTTCATTTAAGAAAAATTTAGTGGATCAATCAAGTAATAGTGTTTTCATGTAGGTCAGCCATTTTTTAGATTAAGTAGAAAAAATTTCAGGTGGAAGGTTGATCTCAACCCAAAGTATTACTGTAAGTCTGGGGGTCTCTCTGGCTGAGGGTAGAGGTCTTGTGGAGAGGGTAGTAGTGTTTTTACTGTTTTATCAGCTTAGATGTAAGTCTACATTTTCTGTTGGGTAAAATAAAGCTTATCACATTTGTAATGTATTGTTATTGTTACCCTGAATTCATGGGAGCTGAGGATCAGCCTTGAGTGTCTGTACCTAATTCTTCTTTGAAGTCTTTTTTGTTCTAACAGCAGATCTTGATGTTGTTTAATTAATTTATTTTAAAGTGAACAAAGGTTTATTAAATGTATATGATTATTACATGAATATTTTTGATTGTGTACAAAGAGGATTTTCCCAAATATTCAGTAGCTTTGTAGATTCATATACCTGATAAATGGCAGCTTTGTCTGCCTTTCTCTCTAATTACCTATCCACCTATCCACTTAAGAGTTTGGGGGGGGTGTGTGTGATGGACTCCTTTGACAATCTGAAGCCTGTAGACCCTTTTTCAGAATAATGTTTTTAAATCTGTAAAATACTTAGCATTACAAGGAAACAAATTGTATTGAAATTTAGTTATCAAAATATTAGAAAAAACAAGTTTTATAGGTAAACAGGCCATCCATCCCTGTTATTTTATGTAGCCGAGGCCAGGGAAGAAAAGTGACTTTACTCAAGGTCACACAACTCACAAATGTCAGAGGTAGACTTTGAATCCAGGTCTTCTGAATTGATCTTTCACTCCAGCATACTGCTTGACAAAATATTATCCTTTTGGGTAGTTCTTTTTTTCTTATAGAAGATGTTATCACTATTTCAGTAGCTGTTTACTAATTGTTAAATTTGTGTTGTCAAAGCTCCCAAAGTCACCAAAGTTACCCATCATTACCACTACTTATATTCCAAAGAGATCAAAGATAAAAGGAGGAAGAATTCACATGTATAAGATATTTTTAGCAGTACTTTTTGTTGTAACAGAACTGGAAAATAATTTGTGTCCATCAACTGGGGAATTACTGAACAAATTACAATGTATAGATGCAGTTGAATATTATTGGCAATGAGAAATAAGAAAAGGTTGGATTTAGAGAAATATGGAAAGATTTATATGAACTTATGCTGAGCAGAAGAATTAGGAGAACAGTTTGTATAATAACATGATAAAGACAGATAAGTTTGAAAGACTTAAGTCCTCTCTGATAAATGCAGCCACCAAGCACAAATCCTTAGAAGACTAATAATGAAACTTACTACTTACCTCCTGTGCTATTGTGAAATGCATTTTTAAACACTATGTGTGGATTTGTTTTGTTTAGCCCTGCTTATTAGTCACAAGGGCTTTTTAAAAAGAAATGGAGGAGATTAGGGGAAGGGGAGCTAAGTGATAGTGATATAAAAAAAGAAAACAGTTATTGAAGCATTTAAACACAAAAGAGAACAAAAGGAGGTTGAGGGGAGATACTGACAAGCAAGGGGGCTTTAAAACTACATGAAAAAAGTAAGTTCTATTTGTAATAGAACTTTGTGGTTTTATACAAAATTTTCTTTCTGTTCTTTCATGTGGAAACTTCATGTTAATTGGTGTTATGAAAATGTATGAGGTAACACATTTTTTGAAATGTTGATGTATCAATCCTAGAGGATATGGGTGTAATCTTTAGTATGTCCTATATTACCATCATTTTGGGTTATTGGTGGTCAAAGTAATTTTCTCAAAGCATAGGTCTTTATGATGTCACCCCTCTACCCAGAAAACTCCAGTGGCTCCCTGTTACCTCCAGAGAATCACATACCAAGGCTTCTGTTTGACATTTAAAGCTCTTCACAATCTGGTTCTTCCTCCCTTTCCAGTCTTCTAATACTCTGTGATTCTGTGCCTCTGTGCCTCTGGCCTTCCTGTTGTTTCTTGAACAAGATATTCCATCTCCTGACTGTGCATATTCACTGACTATCCCCCAACTCTCACTTCCCTTGTTTCTTTCAAGATTTAGCAAAAATTCTGCCTCCTGCAAGAAACCTTTCCCTGTCCTCCTTAATGTTAATTTCTTGCTTCTGAGATTATATCCTACTTATTCTTTATATATCTTGTTTGCATGTTGTCTTTCCCATTATATTGTGAGCTCCTTGAAGGCAGGAGCTATTTTTGCCTTTCATTGTATTCCCATAGCTTAACACTGCCTAGCATGTAGTGATGCTGTATAAATACTTGTTGACTTGACTTTACACCCCTCTGCTCACCCTCCCATCTAGATACATTGACCTGTTTGCTGTTCCCAGCACATGACCCTCCATCTTCTGTCTCTGTGCCTTTCTTCCCTGCCTGGAATGCTCTCCTTTATCTCTTCTGAGTTTTCATGGCTTCCTTCAGGCTCATTTCAAATCCCACCTTATGCATGAGGCTTGTCATCATTTTTCTAGCTACTAGAGCTCTGTTCATATCTTATATGTACTTGTTTCTTTAAGTGTTGTTTCCCGCATTAAAATAAATGCTTTTTGAGAGCAGGAACCTTCTTGCCTCAGTGTTTAGTACTGTGCCTCATGAATACTAAACCCTTAATAAATGATTTCTATTTATTGATTAAATTAAACCACAAAGGAAGGTGCTAATTTGTAAGTGTAGTTTTCAGATAACTTTTACTTCAGCTCTAGACCTGCTTTGTTTTTGTCCCATTGAAGAATAATTTTTAAAATCACTTCAAGGTAACTTGAATAAAAACTACAGGAAACATTTAGAGTAATGATACACAAGAGAAGAATTTCAACAAAACGACAAAGGTAAATGAAAAATCAAATACAATAAAATGAAATTAAGGTTGATAATATGGTATTTTTGTCATCATACTTACATCTGACTAGTGAATATTGAAAGGAAATTTTCTTTTAAAAAGCAGTCATTCATCAACCATTTATTAAGCATTTACTGTGTTTCTAGGCACTGTTCTGGGTACAAAGACAAAAGTCTCTGCCTTCAAGAAGTTTACATTCTGAAGGGGGGAAGATGTACAAACACAGGATGTATTTAAAAAACAAAATAGACACAGAATCACTTTTGTGGGAAAGGCAATATCATGTAGAATAAGGAGTGTTGTATGATAAGGTTGGGAAGGTAGGGTAGAGCCAGGTTTTGGAGGACTTTAAATGCCAAAAAAAGGAGCTTATATGTGATTCTAGGCAGTACGATCCCTTAGAGTCTCTTGAGTAGGATAGTGATAAGGTCATACATGCACTGGAGACAAGTGTCATTTGGGAGGAACAGCAAGAATGCCATTTTGGCTGTATTGTAGAGAGCATGAAAGGAAATAATACATCATCTTGGCAAGGAAGGATGGGTCCAGATTGTGAAAAACTTTAAATTTAGAAGAGGTTTTGTTTGATCTTCAATGTAATAAGGAGTTTGTTGAGTACTCTATGGGGAGAGGGAGATATGGTCAAATCTGTGCTTTAGGAAAATAGCTTTAGTATCTGCGGGAGAATGGATGAATTAGACTTTAGAGTGCTGAGGTGAGGATACCAATTAGACAGCTATTGGAATATTCTAGGTGAGAGGTAATAAGGGCCTGGATTAGGGTGGTAGCTATATGAATGTAGAGGAAGAAGCTATTATGGAAATGGAAATGACTGAATGATGCTGGATGAAATCACAACCTGATTAATTGGGTCCACTACAAATTTGTTATCGAATCGCAACAAGGACCTCATTAAAAGGATCAAATCCCTACTTTTTCCGTAATTGATTATCTGTCTCCTTTTCTACAACTGTTGTTCCAAACTTCAATAGAAGTCTTTGTCTACAATGAGAAAATATAGGCTGTTCACCTGAGTTCTTTCTTTTGCCTTTCTGTATATCTCAGAACTCCTTGACGTCACTTCCTCCTTTATTCCCATTGCTAAGGAGGTAGTCCTTTTTTTCACTAAGACCAGACCAACTCCCCTACTTGTACATTGGTCCCATCTATTTGTGGCCCAAGATTGCTTGGGCCAGTTTAAGTGGTTCAAGCTTGAGATTAGAAGAAATATGTTAGGTAGACCACATATAACATTTTATTTTTATAAGTTTACGTAACAATAGGATGAGAAGGATATTCAACAAAGATATGGCTTCTCATCTCCATGCAGAAAGGTGCTTGGTCAATTGCCTTAACTTACTCAGTAGTAGTGACTTACTCAGTAACAGTAACTTACTCAGTTCATCAAGCCCGAGGAGTACATACTATTTATGTAAAGGGTTTTTTAAGTCTCACTTCACTAGGAACTTAGATCAATGTTTCCAGGCTTAGTCCCATGGGCAAATTATCTCATTTTTTTTTCAGTTAGTGTTTTTAAAATTTCTAATGGGCTTTTATTATCTTTTGTTTTTGTAACACCTAGATTTCCTATCTCTTTGTTTTCCCATTGGCTGTGTCCCCTGTGCATAGAATGAAGTTCAACAAAACAAATCAACTCTTTTTTTTTTTTTGGCTAGGCAGTGGGGTTAAGTGACTTGCCCAGGGTCACACAGCTAGTAAGTGTTTTATGTGTCTGAGGCTGGATTTGAACTCAGGTACTCCTGAATCCAGGACCGATGCTCTATCTACTGAGCCACTTAGCTGCACCTATTCATTTTTTTTACAGTGCTCCATACCCATAGCTCTCCCACATCTTCCAAGAAGAAAGGGAGGTCCATTTTTCTATCTCTTCTTTGTGGCCTAAGCATGATCTTTATAATTTCACAGAATTCTGTTTCAGTTTGTTGTTGTTCTTTACATTTACATTCTTTAGACATTTTGTTTACTGTTTTCCTAGTTCTGCCATCTTTGCTTTTCATCATTTTATGTACATTTTACCATGTTTCTCTGTATTCATAACACTCATCATTTCTTAAAGCATAGTTACATTCTTTTACATTTATGAACCACTATTTATTTTGCCATTACCCAGTTTCCAGTTTTTTGCTGGAACTTCAAACAAAAAATACTACCACAAATATTTTGGTGTGTATGGGCCTTTTTTTTTTTAAATCATTGACCTTCTTGGGATATATACTTAACAATGGGATCTCTGGGTCAAAAGATATGGATATCTTAATCATTTTGCTCATCATAACTCTAAATTGCTTTCCAGAATGGTTGGATCAGTTCACAGCTTCATCAACAATGTTTTAACGTGCTTTCCATAGCCCATCCAACACTGACTATTCCTGACTTTTCTCATCTTTGCCAATTTGCTGAGCATGAGGGGAAACCTAACAGTGGTTTTAATTTTCAATTCTCTTTTGATTAGTAATTTGAAGTATACGTGACTTATTAAGGTTCTTTTTTGTGCTTGTGTTTTGTTTTTTAAAGGCTTACGCATCTGGATGTGATGTTGTAATACTGGGAAGTAATTTTGAAAGGTTACAGATAATCCCTGGAGCTAAGCATGGGAACATTCAAGTAGGATGCGTTGATTGTTCAGTGCAACAAGGCAAGGTATGTATAAAAGATATAAAAAATTTGAATTTATTATTTGTATGTTTTGTAACTTAGTAGCTTCAGAAGTGTGTGTATCTGATTGATTTGTTGCCTTACTTTACATGCAAATCTATTGTGCATGAAAATTTATTTGCCTGATTGGAATTAATTTGAATGGCTTAGAAATTCAGCTTTATGATTGACCTATTCAGCTGTCATTGTGTTATGGTTACCCTCTCTGAGTTGTATAGAGAAGTAATACTTTATGTTGTAAAGAGAAACAAGAGTTTATGTCTGAGTATCCACTGAGGAGGTCTAGGATAAATAATTTTATAAAAATGCATTTTAATGGAAGGAGAAATAAGAAATCAGTCTTTAGTCCTTTACTAAAAAAGCATGAGAGGCAGCATGGTGAAGTGTGCAGAGAAGCAATGGCTTCATGAATGCATGAAGTTAGTGTGGTTTAGCATCAAGTCCTGCCTCTGATAAATAATTGGCTGTTTTGACCCCAAGCAAGTCACTTTGTTTCGAAGTTGTGTAGATAACTCTTAAGATTCTTAGTTGTAGAGATGGTATTTTACCTGCATTGATAGAAGGAATTAATTCACCTGGTAGGTTTTCTATACCAAAGGAATCACAGGCCCGTCAACCAATCAGTCAGGTATCTGTAAAACATCTGCTGTGTCAGCTACTGTGCTAGGCTCTGGAGATACAGCTGCAAATAGTGAAACAATCATTAGTCTACACTGAGCTTATATTCTAATGGAGGAGATACTAAGTATACGTAGTAAAATATTAAGTATACGAAGTAAAAAATTGGTAAATACAAATGTACAAAATAGTTAAATCCCAAGTAGTTTGGGAGAGAGGGCAATAGCAGTTATGGGAATCAGGAAGGGTTTCATATAGAAAACGGTGCTTTAGCTACATTGTAAAGGATGAGAAGGACTCTGAAGTGGAGTTAAGGAAGCATACATTCCAAGAATTGGGAGTAGACAGTGCAGAAGCACAAAGCAGGGAGATGGGGTGTGGTAAGTAACAGAGACAAGGTTAATTTTGCCAGATCTTAGAGTATGAGAGGGGAGTAACATTCATCAAAGCTGGAATAGTAGGTTGTGGGCTGATAGAGGACTTTAAAGCTGGAAGGACCCGATATGTCAGTTGATACAAAATGTCATAATTTTACCTTGAAATAGAAATTTTTCTTCCTACTGTCTCTATTTTCTTTGTCTCATGTATAAAAAAATATACTATCAATTGGCAGTTTGTTCTTTCAAAATATTCTTAAATTTTAGGCCTTCTAGTCTTAAAAGCTAATCAGTGGAGTGTATTTTTTATCCTAGAGGCAGTAGGAAGCTGCTGGAATTAGCTGAGTTTGGGAATCACATAGTCATATTGGCACTTAAGCAAGATGACTTTGGTAGCATTTGTAGGATGGACCAGAGTGGTGAGAGTCTTGAGTCATGGAAATCAATTAAAAGGCTATTGTGATAATCTATGTGAGAGGTGATGGTGGTCTGAACTAAGGTGGTAGCTATGTGAGTGGAGAGAAGGGGTCAGATGTGAGAGATGTTATGAAGGTAGAACAAGATTTGGCAGCTACTTAGATATGTGGGGTGAGGGAGAATGAGGAACTCAGGATCGTGCCAAGGTTACAAATGTTGAAATCCAGGAGGACTTCAACAGAAATAGGGAAGTGTGGAAGAGGAAAGGATTTAGGGGTGAAGATAATTAATTTAGTTTTGGATATGTTGGGTTTAAGATGTTTTTGATGTATCCAGTTTGAAATGCCCAATACTCAATTGCTGTGGATACAAGTACAAAGAATGAAATAACCCCTACTTTCAGGGAGTTTACGTTCTAATGGAGACAAATATGTACATATAAAAAAAATAAAGAATTAACATAAAGTTAATAAACATAAATATATAGTAGTTAAATACAAAATAGTTTGGGAAGGAGGACACCAGGAGTTGAGGGAATCAGGAAAGACATACAGAAGATAGTGCTTAAGTTGTGTCTTTAAGGAGAAGAGACTTTTTGACGCAGAAGTAAGAAGGGAGTGCAGTCCAGTCATGGGGAATGGGGATGGTCAGTACAAAGGTATGAAGAGGTGAAATAGAATGCCATGTAAAAGAAACAGAGAAAAGACCAATTTGACCAGATCACAGAATGCAATGAGGCTGGAAAGGCTGGGGCTGGGTTGTAAAGGATATCAAAAATAAATCAGAGGAATTTATTTTTTATCCTAGAGACCATAGGAAACCCTTGGAGTTGATTGAATAAGGGATCACATGTTCAGATCTATGAATATGGAATAATACTTTGGTAGCAGGATTTAGGATTATTTGGATAGTGAGAGATTTGAGCCAAGGAGATAGATCATTGCAATGTGAGATAAGGACCTAAACTAAAGTGATAGCTTTCTGAGTAGAGCAGAATGGTCTGAGACAAGAAGTTATGGAGGTAAAAACAGTTTGATCTGGCAACTGATTGGATATGTTGAATGTTGGAGAGTGAGGAGTTGAGATTACAAATGTGGGGTATTGGAAAGATGGTGGTAGCTTTCAAGAAGAAGGGGGAAAAGGGGAAGGTTTGGGGAGGAAATTTAGACATATTTAGTTTAATATTCTCCAGGACATCTAGTTTGAAATGTCCAACAGGCAATTGGTGATGTGGGACTGAAGCTCAGAGGTATTATTTGGGCTGGATATATAAATCTAGGAGCTACCTGCATAGAGATGATAATTAAGTGCATGGGATCTGATAAAGTTATTGAGAGCATTAGAGTAGGAATTCTTAACTCGGAGCCTGTGCTTGTTTTAAAGGTATTTTGATAACTTTTTCAATGTGATTGATTTCCTTCATAATCCTCTGCTTTTTATTTTATGTATTTGAAAACATTATTGGGGGAAAGGGCCCAGAGACTTCACCAGACTACCGGAATGGTCTGTAATAGAGACAAATATTAAGAATCCTTCATATACAGAAGAAAAGAGTGCCAGAACAGCACACTGGGGAATGCCCACAGTTAGGGGATTTGATGTAATAGAAGAGCCAGGAAAGAGACTGAAAAGGAGTGGTCAGACAGGTAGGGGATGAGCCAGGAGTAAGTATTGTCATGAAAATCCAGAGACAAAAGGTGGTCCACAGTGTCAAATGCAGTAGATAGATCAAGAAGGAGCAGGATTGAGGAAATTGGCAATTAAGAAATTATTGGTAAACTTGGAGAAAGCAGTTTCAGTAGAGTTATGAAGGCTAAAGTCAGATTAGAAAAAGTTGAAGAGAGTAGTAAAAGGAGAGGAAATGGAAAAATTCAGTGCATATAACTTAATTTTTTTTTCATTCCAAGAAGTTTATTAACTATTTCATAAAAATTAAGCTAATTTGATTGGCATTTATTAAGCACCTACTAGGTGGAAGGCACAATGCTAGGTCCTAGGGATATCCATACAAAAAAATTAATGTTGGCCCTAAAGAAGCTTACATTTCCTTTTTTTTTTTTTGAAAGTTTAATCTTTTTTCTTTTAACAGAAATCCATTTTCTCCCTCTTATTGGGGGGGGGAATAAAAACCTTTATAACAAATATGTACAGTCAGGCAAAACAAACTTTTGCATTAGCTGTGTCCTTGAAATATGTCTCTGCATTCTTCGTCCATCACTTCTGTTCATTCTGTTCTGTTCAATCTTCATTGATCAGAGTTTTTAAGTCTTATAGATAGATTTTTAAAGGAATTTGGCTGAGAAAGGAGGATAAATATTGAACAATAGCTTAAGAGAATAGTAGGGTCTACTAGTGAATGTTTTTTAAGGATGGGGGACACTTGGAAAAGTTTGAATGCAGTTGATATGTAGAGTTTGGGGCATGATTTGAAAATACAACCTTATGAAGAAGATGGGATGAGTGGGATCAAGTGTTCATGTAGAGGGGTTGACCTTTGCAAGGAGAAAGGCCACCTCTCTGACAGACTAGAGAAAATAAAGAGAGTAGGAGGTGATATCAAGGAATTTTGAGGTGTACAGGAAGCTTATATTTTATGCCTTTTTTGGGGGGGTGGTAAAGTAAGAAGTAAGAGTCCCAGCTGAGAGGGGAGGAAGTGTAAAGAAAGGGCTTTAACAGGAAAGATACTTGGAATCACTTTTGTGGGAATGATAAGGGGAATCAGTTAGGAAGAAATAAAAAAAAACTGCCTTACCACAGTAAAGGTCCAGTTGTGGTTGGATAACATCAACTTTTAATAAATCTGGTACCTAGTCAACTTGTTGTGGGATCTCCACCTTCTATTCAACAGTTTCCAAGTAGGAGTAGAAGAGGTGCAAGAAAGGCACTGGGAGAAATTCAGGGATGAGGTGTGGAAAGAGAAGATGGGAGAGGGGGAGAGGAATTCAAGAGCAGAGAACAGTGTAGGGTTGATATAGCTAACTCTTGGTTGAAGTTGCAAAGAGAGGTAAATGAAGTAGGAGCATGCATGGGTAACGGCCTGAGAAAATGCTGTGGGGTAGAGGGAGTGGAAATTTTGATCAGGCAATAGAACAGGTTTGGAAAACATGAAGCATAGGGAAAGGTGGAATGCTCAGAAGTTATGGGCAGGTAGACTATTAGATTTTATTAAAGTACCCTAGTATAAGTCAGGAAAGAGTTTGAGAGAAGATCAAGAGGGCAAACCAGGTGCTGAACTTGAGAGAGGAGGTAGAATGACTTTGATTAGTCTCACCATTTTGATTGGGTGGAAAATTTTAATTTGTGGACTTCAGGAGAGGAAAGGTTATCAAGAGAAAGAAACAAAGGGGGAATCTGAAGAGAGAGTAGAGAGTAAGAGTATTCCGATTCCCATTTGTGGAATAGTATGACCTGTCATATAAAAGAGGATCCGGGGAAAGCCAGGTCTCTGAGTTCTAACAGGTGAAAAAAGTATATGAGAGAAAGAAGGAGTTTGATAAAGGGGAGTTTGTTTACTATGGAACTGGAATGGAAGAGATAGGCAAGGTTGTACTGGGACAGATATGGAGGTTGAGTTGAGGGGCATAGGACTGAGAACTTGAGGAGGGGGCAGGGGACAGTTTTCTCTTCCTATATGTTTGTAATTATTACTGGGATAGGGAGAGAAACAGGAGAAAGACATATGGGGTAATAGTGGAAGGGAGAAAAGCTCATTATTTCCAGTAGGTGTTCCAGAGACAGCAGGACCAGAGATAGGTATCTTCTTTTGCTTGGGAGATTGCCAGAGGAACTCAGGAGATTATGGGGTGAAGTGGGTGATGAACCTCTGGAAAGATCCTGAGCAAATGCTTAATCATTGTTTTTTCATTGATTCTTTACACTGAGCCACAGGGCAAAAGTATAATTTTGGCAGAGGCTATCTTTGTCACTTCTAGAGGGTAGACAACCTTTATCTCTGTATAACTTTGGATGTGTATTGAAATACAAGTGAAGTACATATTCTAAAAATTTTATGTTTATGTCAGGCTGGAACAAAGTTAAAAGAGCCACCTAGATACCTATCCTGTTTACTGGTACAAATTCTGTGAATTTGAATTGAGGAATGTAACACCAGAAAACATTTATTATCCTCCCATTATTTGCCCAGCACAGTGCTAAGTGCCAAGGAAGCAAAGAAATTCAAAACACTGTCCCTACTCTTAAGGAGTTCACAGTTTAAGGGGAGGAAGGGGAGAAAACATGGGAACAACTACATATAAATGAGATAAATTAGAGATAATATTTTATTATGGTACTAAGATTAAGGAGGATTAAGCACAAAAGTGCTTTTTAATCTGGATTAGGTTAATTAACTGATGATTCAGAAGTGTTCTCTAGACCCCACCGCTTACCCCATTAATGATAATATCTAACTAAAAATAATTCCGTTTAACAATTCAGCAAACCATCTCTGACTTCAGGAACCTTACAATCCAGTGGACCTTTTCATAAAGTGATTTTTTTACCTAATTCAGATTTGCCATAGATGTAGGGGAAGGAATGAGAAAAGGAGGTAGGATGCTGGCCGTACACCCACTGGAGGGAGGGCTGCAGCCTGTACAGTATTCAAGGAAAGTGGGGGCTTAGGACAGAGAAGCAAGAGCAGGACCAGCCACATAGGGGCCTGGCCTGACCTGGAGGAAAGATGAGGGGAGGGAACAGACATATGCCAGCCAGACAGGGACGCAGACAGTAGAGGACAAGAGAACAGTCATGGAAATGAAATACCTCATCACAGAAGGACAGAAGACAGACATGTGGGACAGGACAGCAAAGGTCTCCTCTCTTGGCACCTGAGGTCTCAAGGTGTGGAGATGGTTTTGCCTATCTGTTCTTCTGTTTTCACTTGAAGGTTCGTTTTTTTGGGGGGGTTGGGTTTTTTTGGTGAGGGATGGAGAGTAGGAGGGCAGGAGCAGAGAGAGCACAGCACTATAAAGTTAACATAGGTGGATTTTTTTGGAATGCAGATTTCTTTCAGGATTCTTACATGAAGTAATTGCATAATGTGAATTTACATAAATTAAGAACTGTCTCTACTGAGTTCTGAGTTACTTTGCTGCTGGTCTAGTGATAGACTGTATACAATAGAGAAACAATATCTTCTGGTCATTTCATTTAAAATGCTGATGCTTCCATTTCTAAAGAGCACCTCTGTGTTTGGGGTTAGGGATGAAGAAGATTCTTGGTTTTTAATTGAATTTGACTATGTAGATCCCATTGAAACATTGTTTCTTCTCTTTTACATATGCCCTTTATAACCTACCTTTTTATAAGTAGTTGATGTTTGAGAATTATTTTTAAATAAAATTCAGGGTTCTCCCTTATGAATTACCCATTTTGGTCAATTATACCACCTTAGTCACCTTGATTCATAATCTCAGTTGTCTTTTATTATCCTCTTATTCCATATTTTTGTGTTGCTATGGAAATAATTCTGAGTTTGGTTTCGGAAACTTGGGGTTCAAATGCCAGTATTTTCACTATCTCTTGTCCCTAGATAGGTCACTTGATGTCTCTAAACCTCAACTTCCTCTTTTTTTAGGGTAAAGGGGGTTAAACTAGATGAATCTCTGAGTTCCCTTTTCTGCTTTAACTCTTTGGTCACGGTTTAGTCAATTTGGAGCATGCCTATCTTTCATTGAAAATATTTCTTATAACCATTACTGTTTGTTGCCATCGTCCTAGTCCTTACCCTTAATGCCTAACCTCTCAGTCTATTGCATAGTCATAGGTTGAGCAAGGTCAGTAATTTGGTCAGGAAAGACCTCAAAATTATTCTTAACTCCATATACTCTGATAATTTGTTCTGGTTTTGTTTTCTGAATTTCGCTTGTTAGGTTTTCTAGAGGGGCAGGATGATAAGCAGAAAAAGCACTGGATGTAGACTTACTTGTCATGTGACTTGGAGCAAGACACAATCTCTCTGAGGCTCAGTTTCCACATATGTAAAATATAGATGATAATGCTACATAGGGATGTTATGAAGAAAGTGCTTTGAAAACTGAAAGGCCCTGTATGAATGTTTGCTATTGTACTATATTCTCAGTTACCCAGATTTACACTCTGGACATCTTTTTCAACTCTGATGTAGTACTGTGGAAAAATCACTGGTTTTGGAGTTAGAAATCCTTGGCTTAAACCCTGCCTTTGAAATTCATTATCTTTGTGACCTTAGGTAAATCACTTAATCTTTTTGGACTGGAATTACTGTTTCATCTAAAAAATCGGGGAGTTGCATTAGATAGTCTCTAACGTCTCTTTTACTTTTAAATGTATGATCCTATGACCCTTACATATTTGTTTTTTGCCCTTTTTTTCAGTAGTGTCTGACTCTTCATGACCTCATTTGGGGTTTTCTTGGCAGAGATACGGTTTGCCATTTCCTTTTCCAGCTAATTTTACAGATGAGGCACTGAGGCAGACAGGGTCAAATGACTTGCCCACGGTTAAGTAGCTAGTAAGTGTCTAAGGCCAAATTTGAACTCATGAAGATGAGTTTTCCTGATTTCATCAATGGCACCACCTAGCTACTCCATGACCTTAATGTATTTAGTTAGACAATGTTGTTAAGGATAATCAAGCCCTAGGAAAATTGGCCTGCACATCCAATACTCACCTAGAACTAGTTTATGTCAAAAAGTTAATTTACAAAGAGAGATATCTCATTAATAGGACAGTCAATTGGGAAACCAGTGAAGACCAAATGAAACCAAATGAAGGTTGTTTGGCAAAGGTATGGAATCAGCATAAGGGAGGTACTTTAAGGGAGAAGTCTCTCTGTTGAGGGCCCCTTCTGTTAATGTTGGATAAATATTCCCTGAATGTAGAGCCCCTTTTAAAATGACTTAAATTATTCCCGTTATTATTTTGCTTACACCAAAATTCACATAAAAAGATCTCATATTGAATCATGAAGTTAAGAGTCTAAGACATGTGGCCCTCTACGTCCTCAGGTGCAGCCCTTTGACTGAATCCAAACTTCACAGAACAAATCCCCTTACTAGAAGGATTTGTTCTGTAAAACTTGGACTGCACCCAAGGACCTAGAAGGCTACATGTGGCCCCAAGGCCGCGGGTTACCCTTGGTCTAGGTACTATGTCCCTCCTTCAGTTCTGGTTTTGGCCACCGATGGAGGAATATGTAATACTACCTACCACAGTGTTCCTACCAGGTTCTTCTTTTTTTCTTTTTTTTTAAGGCAGTTGGGGTTAAGTGACTTGCCCAGGGTCACACAGCTAGTAAGTGTCAAGTGTTTGGTCTGAGGCCAGATTTGAACTCAGGTCCTTCTGACTTCAGGTCAGGTGCTTTATCCATTGCACCACCTAGCTGCCCCAGGTTCTTTTTCTAATTCATGCTATACATTCTTACTGGAAAATTCATACTATACGTTCCTACATTCTGAATACCAGAATGATCTGAGATTTTGCCAGCCTGAGGTAGAGGAACTCTCATCTGTAGAGGGAGATAATCCATTTATTTATTACTTAGTAGGTAAATGCCCTGAGATATAGATATAGAGATTTAGTGACTTGTCCAGGGTCACACAATGCAGTTAGTGTCAGCCATTTTTCACTTATAGATTGCTCTAATCATTAGGAAGGTTTTACTAATATTAACCTTAAATTTTCTTATTTGCAAATTCTGCTAGTTTGAACCTATGCTTAAAATTCAATGAATTCATCAATTGGACAGTCATACTATTGAAGCAAATTACTGTACCTTCATTTGTTGGTAGACTGTTTGCAGCTGTCCCTGCAAAAATCTGATAATTTGCCCAAACTTCTGGTTGTGTTTGATTGTCCATGTACAACAGATATAATATGTTGCCCTGTCTGTAGTTTAAGTTTTTCCAGTTTGGGAGTGGGAAGGAGATTGTTACATTGTAGCTATTTTAGATCTGACCTACAGTCTGAAATTAAATGTACCTTGCTTAACTAGCAAAAGGTCTTTGTGGAAAAAAGAAATAGAAGTCATATGACTCGGTTGTGAATGAAATAGAAGTCATAAGGTAGATTGTGACTTGGTTGCGTTGGTAAGAATGGAATGAATTATTCACTTAGAATTTATTGTTACATTGATTCAGGAAACTTGTGATTTAAGCAAATATTCCATGATATATATATATATTGAGGAAATACAGATTTCTATATTAAACCACATTTTTCATTTTGCTTATTTTTTTTTAGAGTTTTGCAACTTTGACCAAATTCTGTTTGGCAGTTTTAGGCCACACTGACTTGCATAACATGAATTATGTGCATTAACTTCTGTTTTGAACATTTTTTACTCTATAAGTAAAATCCAACTCAGGTGATACTTAGTTTAATGTACTTGTTTATTTATGAAGAACAAATTAGGAATTGAAGGAAGACACTAAAATTCCAGTTTCGGAGAATTTACTTTATAGAACCAAGTGAAAGTAGGAAAAGGCATATTGAGTATACATTGCTACAAATGAAAGATAAACACATTTTGTGTAATTTCAAAATTTCTCCTGTTTCTTTTATAGATTTAAAATTTTAGAAGGTTTTAAGAGGTCAAAGAATTAGATAGGGGCATGACAGTTTAGTGTGAGTAATTTTTTGGGATTTGGAGACTCTCAGAATAGGTTCGTCATCATGGAAGCTAGAGGTTTGCTTAATTTAGGGAATTTTAAATTTGGGCTGAAGCAGTTTGTCAAGGCAGTTTCTTCTTATATTGAGGGAATGAAGGCACTAGAATCTAGCCCTGGATAACTAGCTGTGTTAACTTTAGAGTCCCTTCTCATTGGCCTTTAGTTTCCTTCTTCTGTAAAATGAACAGGATAAGACTATAAAGTTCATAGTCTGTGAACTCTGGGACTGCCACATACTATTTTAAAAGAAGGAAATATTTGAGGGGTGGTTGAAAAAAATCCCATCCCAGGGCAGCTAGATGGTGCAGTGGATAGAGCACAGGCCCTGGATTCAGGAGGACCTGAGTTCAAATTCAGCCTCAGACACATAACACTCACTAGCTGTGTGACTCTGAACAAGTCACTTAACCCCATTGCTTAACCAAAAAAAAAAAGAAAAAGAAAAAAATGCCATCCCAAGTATGAGCTTTGATTTATGCATTCGACCTGGCTCAAAATAAATTTATTTGGGAGAATAATAAATTAATAGAATTATGAACTGTGCTCTAAATACCATATTTCAGTAATAATGACATTAGTATCTGATCTGGGATATAGAAATAGAAGAAAGGTTAGAGATTAGTTAATTCAGTTACTTCATTTTACAAATGCAGAAACTTCTCAGAGACATTAAGGGATTTTTGCGCAAGGTGCCACAAATAGTAAGCAGAAGAGCCAGGAATTGAGTCCTGGTTGTCTGATTCTTTATCTAATGGTCTTTCCACAATTCTGCATAATGTAGAATCAGGAAGGGATGCTTGAATGGTGCAGATATTGTGATCTGGAAGCAATTTTAATTATGAAAATGTTATTCTTAATTCTTTTAAAAATTTAATATTTTATTTTCCTTAATTGCATGTAAAAAGAATTTAACATTCTTTTTTTTCTGTTCTAAATTTTGAGTTCTAAATTCTCTCCCTTCTTCACTCCCTTCTCCTCTCCATTGAGAAGGCGAGCAATTTGACATAGGTTATACATGTGTGGTCATACAGAACATTTCCATGTAAGTCATGTGTGAAAGAAAACATGGACAAAAAAAAATAAAGAAAAAGTATGCTTCTGTGTGCATTCTGATGCCACCAGTTCTTTCTCTGGAGATGGACTGCACCTTTCATCATAAGTCCTTTAGAACTGTCTTGGATCATTGTATGGCTGAGAATAGCTAAGTTATTCAGTTGATCTTCATACAATATTGTTCTTTTTGTATATGTTATTTTTAATTCTAAGAAAATGTAGGGTTTTTTTCTGCTAGAACGTTGTAGAGAAGAAAGCTGCAAAAATTTTAGCGATCTTCATAAAAATGTAATTAACATTTTTGTCATGTTAAATATTAATTTTTTTTATTTTTCTCCTTAAAGATCGCAGCATCATATGGAAACATTGTCTGTGTTTTTGAACCAGTTAACCTACTGAAACAAAAGAATACTTCAAATGTGGTAAGCAGTTTATCTTTTTTTTTCTTTTAGGGTTTAAAATTTTTTTTATTGGAAGATTCTTTTCCTAATCTTGTATGAATCACAGTATATGAACCAATCTTTAGGAAAATAATTACAGATAGGATTTGTATTTCTATATTGTTAAGGGCATATTAAGCAGTTACTTAAATATATTTTTCTTTTACTACAGCTATAAACTAGTTCAGATGAGCTATCTTGAAATTATTTTGACTCTACTGATTCTTTGCTTACTTTATTGATAAACATTTAAATACTTGATAAACCAAAAGTTAGCAATAGGCTATACAGTAATTGCAAAATAACCATAATCTGATCTAGTGTGATCATTTTCCGT
Source organism: Phascolarctos cinereus (assembly GCF_003287225.1). Taxonomy (NCBI): domain Eukaryota; kingdom Metazoa; phylum Chordata; class Mammalia; order Diprotodontia; family Phascolarctidae; genus Phascolarctos; species Phascolarctos cinereus. Next base: position 242,880,585 of record NW_027555847.1, on the reverse strand, counting down.
TCTACTTCCTTTATGACAATTTCAAAGATACATAGTAGAAGATACTATGTATCTTTGAAATAGTAGAACTATGTATCTTTGAAATATTTAACACACTCAAGTTTCTTTCTTCTTACCTTTATTATACTTCGTAATTACTTATGAACAATTTCCTGTTTGCAGTAGGCTTCAAATTGGGGTAAAGAAGTGGAATGGGGGGCAGCTAGGTGGTGCAGTAGATAGAGCACCAGCCCTGAAGTCAGGAGGATCTGAGTTCCAATCTGGCCTAAGACCAAACACTTAACACTTACTAGTTGTGTGACCCTGGGCAAGTCACTTAACCCCAATTGCCTTAAAAAAAAAAGTAGAATGGCTTAAACAAAGTGAAAAATCAGACCTGTAATAAAAAGAACTGGGATTATTTAGCTGATTTCAGAATTACATGCAATGATATTATGAATAGGAAGGATGACAGAGATAAGTGACCAGTTTTTTCCTAGCTCCCTTCAGGATCTCCCTTTGAAATTTCCAAAAGAACATGAAGAATCATTGTCAGATAAAATAATAATGTACCTCATATTTACATAGGACTTTATTCTTTTCATATCACTTTATCTAGCATCTCATTAGGTGATATTAACTCCATTTTGAGGAAACTGAGATTAGAGAAGTTTGGTAAATTTGTCCGAGGTTATATACTACATTTGTGGCAGACCTTAGACTACAATCCATGTCTTTTTATTTCTAAGTCAGTGATCTTTTCATTATACAACATGATGGAAGAATTTATAATAATTAAAAGTTAATATACAGCCATTTAAAAATGTTTTTGCTATGTAAAATGTCTTTATGAAATAAAGTATCAGTTAAATAAAAGAAGCAGTTATTATGTTATCTTTCTCTTCTGAGTGCACGTAATTGGGAACCATGATAATAGTTGGGAAAGATAGAAGGAAAAGCAATTACTTTATTGGAGAAATAGTTTAGACTCCAAAAGTGGCAGTAAATGTGTATAGAGAGATTGGGCTGTTATGAATGGAAACCGATTGACTTGGAAAGGTATAATAATCCTGAGTTACTTTAGAAGAAAGTCTCAGAGAAAACATTTAGGTCCTTACAAAAAGGCAGTATCATTTGATCTTTGTGGCTGTAGATCTTAAAACGTTCTTTTATGAATAGGAAATCTTAAATTAAGCTTTTACAACTTCTCTTATTCTGGATTCTGTTTTTTATTGTATTAGTTCTACTCTAATAGCCTCTTGGTGATGAATTATAACTTAACATGAACAAATTACTTTGAGTATGAGAATCACAGAGATGAATTAACAACTAAGTTTAGATGTTAAACAGATGAACATCAGCATAATAAAATTAAATGTTAGAATGTGAAGCAACTTATGGGAGTGATGTCCAAAGGATTATGTCCTGTTATTCAACATTCAGTTATTTCTATGGTGGGGATAGAAATTATAGTGTGGAGTTTGTAAATGGGCAAGTAGTATGAAGGAAAGATGAATGAGTTCCTGGGAGTAGGCCATATTTATATCAGTTTCCTTCATCTTATTTACTTATAGCTAACTGAATTATTTGAACTTCCCTTCTTTGCAAATGATTCCATTTGCAATGGGAATAAGCAGCAAATTTGTACATTTATTGAAGAGTGGAAAGAGGTGCTCATTTTAATTATTACTTTTGATTTTAGGAATTATATAATCAGTGGCAGAAAAGTGGCCAATTTTTTCTGGAGTCCATAGCACATAATATAACTTGGGATCCCACAGGTAAGAAAACACGATGAAATGAAACGTAATATTTTGCCTAGATATGATACTGTTCTCATGTTAAATTTTAGTTTGTAAAATTTCAACTTGAGGAAAAATTTCCTGATATCCTAGGATGAAAGCTCTTAGAACATATTCAGAAAAATATATCTCGAGTTTCCATTTATGTTCCATAAATTGGTATGTAATTTTTTAAGAGAGAACATTTAAAAAGTATTATCATTATTTTGATTACTGCAGAACTGAAGGAAGGGTAATGGCCAGTGGCCTATCACTTGGCTGTAGCAGTGCTCTTGATTCAGAAGATAGTTAAAATTCCATTTGAACAATGGTAGTAAAAAAAGAATGAACATCCCCTTAGGTATATTTGGTGATGGATTTCAGTCTACATACAGTGACTGTTGGTTATCTTATTAATCTTAGTTTGTTTAAATTTCAGAGTAAGAAAATATACTTTTTGTAATTTGTAAGAGGATTGATAATCCTATGTTTGGTTTCAGAAATTACAGTAATTTGATAAACATGTAATTCCATAAACATTTAAAAAGTGCAGAGGGCCCTGCAAAGTACTGGGGAGAGAAAAAGTTGAGAAGAGTAATATAGAATAAAGCTAAGAAGGTAGAATAGTACCAGATTTTGGAAGTCTTTGAATTTGAACTTTATTTGGTAGGCAGTAGTGAGCAGCTGAAAGTTTTTGAGCAGATGAGAGATATAACCAGGTCTGTGGATTAAGTACATTAGTGTGGCAGCAATATGAAGGATGGATTGGATGGGAGGGAGAAAAGAGGCAGGATGATATGTTGGTAGGCTAATATAGTAATCCAGGTAGACAGTAATGAAAACTTATTCTAGTGTAGCAATACTGGAAATAGAGTGGTATAGAATGAATGTGAGGGATAATGTGTGGTAGAATGAACAAAACTTGACAACTTATTAGATATGAGGGAAGGGAAGAGTCAAAGATAACATCAAGGTTTCAAACATGGAAGAATGAAGAATCTGGTATTCCTGAAAGACAGTTAAATCAGGAGGAGGAACGGTCCGTGGTTAGAGAAAGCAAGGACTACATTACTTTGAGTCTAAAACAGATCATTCACTGCCTATTCTAGTTTCTAATGCACTAACCGTATTTAAATAGAAATATAAACACACTCTCTACCTTGTCCCAAATGTCTTCTCAGCAAAATTTAAAAACATCACCCCACCCAGCTCCCCTAAGAAGACACTTTTACTTGTCCTGCTTTTTTCAGTCAGTCAAGTCAGTTCCTACTATGTGTCAGATACTGTGCTAAGCCTTGCTAAATCAAAGAAAGCCAAAAAGAATTGTCCCTCCTCTCAAGGAGCTCATAGTTTAATGAGGAAGACAATATGCTAACAAGTATGTACAAATAAAAAAATTTACAGCAAAGGAAAGGGACTAGCATTAAGGAGGATCAGGAAAGGCTATTGTGTATAGCATTATTATATTATAGTGTTAAAGAGCTAAGTGGTACTGGATTGCAAAGTACGTGGTGGGAATAAGAATAGGAACACTTAGAAGATAGGAAAGGGCCAGATGATGAAGGGCTTTAAACACTAGAGTATTTTATGATTGATCCTTGAGGTAATAGGGATTCATGGGGGAAGAGGGTGACATAGTCAGACCTGTGCTTTAGGAAGATTAAGTTGGCTACTGAGAGGAGGATATATTGGAGAGATAGGAAGGGAGAGAAGGAGATTATCTAGGCCAGGGCTTCTTAAACTTTTTCCACTTGTCACCCTATCAGTGCTTCTTCAACTGTGGGTCACAACCCCATATGGGACCCACAGTTTAAGAAGTACTGAATTCTAGGCATGGGTCCAGGTATGAGGTGGTGAAGACCTTCCCTTGGGAGTTAGCAATGTCAAAAGAAAGAAGGGGTCATATAGAAGAGATATTATGAAGGTAGAAATGATAGGACATGGCAACTAATTAGATATGGGGGTGAGAGTGAGGAGTTGAACATGAAACTTAGGTTGTGAATGTGGATAGCTGGGAGAATGATAGTGCCTAGATGGTAATAGGAAAGTTAGGAAGAAGGGAAATTTCTACAGGAAAGATAATGAGTTTAGTTCTGCACATGTAGAGCTTAAGATGTCTACAGATCATCTAATTTAACATGTCCAATAGGCAGTTGGAAATGTGAATCTGTAGGTCATGAGAGAGCTTAGGGCTGGATAAGTTAATCTGATTATCATTACCCTGGAGATGATAACTGAATCCATGGGAGCTGATGAGAACACCCAGTGTAATAGGATGTATGGAGAAGAGAAGAGGGTCCAAGACAGCCCTGAAGAACACCTGTAGTTTATGGCCTGGATGAAAGTTCAGCCAAGAAAACTGAGAAGGATCAGTCCAAGGAGGGCAAAGTAGGGTAGCAAAAACCTAGAGGAAAAAAAGAGTACAAGGAAAAAGAGGGTGATTGACATTGTCAAAGGCAACAAGTAGTCAAGAAAGATGAAGATTGAGAAAATCTCATTAGATCTGACAATTAATAGATCATTGGTGATTCTGGAGAGAGCATTTTCAGTAGAAGAATGAAACTGGAAGCCAGAATGCAATGAAAGGAAGGGAAGTAAGCCACTGATTGTAGATTGCCTTCTGAAGTTGTTTAGCCATGAAAGAGAAAGACATGTGATGATTGCTAGCAGGAATGGACAGTTGGTCAGATGAGGATTTTTTGAGGATGAGGGGAACATAGGCATGTTTGGAGTCAGTATGGAAGCATCCAGTAGATGGGGAGTGATTGAAGTTTAGTGAGAGAGTAGGAATTATAGAGGAGCCAGTCTTCTGGAGAAGACAGAATGGATCACTTTTGCATGTATAGTGGTTTGCCTTGCCATGTGAGACAAGGGTGAAGGAGGAGATAGTGGCAAAAGTCATTTGCACGGTGTGAGATGAGAAGAGAAAGGGAGAAGACAGCCCTCGGGAAATGACCTAAATTTGTTTTTCAGTGGATATAAGGCAAAGTTCTTAGCTGAGAGAGTGGAGGGAGAGGGAAACCATGGAATATTCCATAAAACTTCAATATGTGTGTGGAGTATATAGTACATATAATATTGTGTAGAGAAACAATAAATTATGTCCCATATCATTTCAGGCAGTCGTCTCTTAACTGGTTCTAGCTGTTTGCAACTTTGGTCAAATAATAACTTAGAGAAGCAATCTGAAGATGAAAATCCTGAAAAAGCAGATCTTAATTTTGGAGACTGGCGATGTATCTGGCAGTGTAGGTAAGTTGCATATGTGCAAATGAAATCTATTTTTAAATTATTTTAATGTCATAGATTTGTAGAACTAGAGGGAACATCAGATACTATCTAGTCTTAATCACTGTATTTTCCAGAAAGGAATGTTAAAAACCAGGGAAGTTATGACTTGACTGAAGTCATACAGGTAATAAGAGTCAAAAGTCCTATTCAAAAATGAAGGATGACTGCCCTACAGGAAAATAGAAGGGGATAAGAGGGGGGGGGTGATAGAAGGGAGGGCAGATTAGGGGAAAGGCTATTCAGACTGCATTGCCATCTTGGAGTAGGGGAAGGGGGGAGATGGGGAGAAAATTTGGAACTCAAAATCTTGTGGAAGTGAATGTTGAAAACTAAAAATAATAAATTAATAAAAATAAAACTACAAAAATGAAGAATAAACAACAAGCAGTCAGGGGTAGGATTTGAACTCAGGATGTCTTCTGACCCCAGAGGCACTGATTTTTCCACTTTACCACAATATATTTGAAAATGTTTGATAGCTCTTCCTTAATTTAACTTTTAGGCATTAGAAGTCACTGTAAAATCAAAAAGGGTGTGGGGAAGATAGGTTTCATTACTCTTCATTTGGAATTCCTTTTCTTCCCTCTTATTCCCCATACATAAGAATAGTTCTACAAATCTCTTTATATAGCATCTATATCTATCTATCTATCTATATGTCTGTCTGTCTGTCTATCTATCTATCTTTTTTTTTTTAAAGACAAAGCCCAAACCCTTCCATGTTTGTAAAATTTGGGAAAGGATGTTATCTTGTTTAGTGTTAAGTGGGAAAGGATTAGCTATTATCTCTCTAAAGATGGATGGGGTAGGAGGTGGGTGGGGAAAGGAGGAGAAATTAAGTAGGTAGATAAAATAATAATGGGAAATAAACTAGATATTGTTTTGAATGAATTAAAGGACAGTTTTAATAGTCTCAAAAAAGTATCAGAGAAGATTGTATTTTAATCAGTCAGTGCCCATATCTAGTACTGCTCTTGGTCAGTTAAACCCCATCAGATAATTTAGCTTGGAAAATACTGCTGTTACTAGTCCAAATTTCTTGATGTTGGAAAGTATTTATGAAATTCTAGAAATCTAGTCACCAGCAGCTCTGTTTTTGAAATCTCAGCTTTTCTGGGGGGGAGAAGCCTATGTTGTAGCTTACTTATTACTGACCATAAGAATCCAGGTTTTAAAATTAACTCTCTGTCCTTAAAGCTTCCATCTTTAAAGCGATAATTCTTTATGTATTTTGTATTACTATATAGAATTGATATAAAGATTTTGACTTTTGAAATCATCTTAGGTTTTAACTCATTTGATACCTCATTTTCTAAATCTTGAAGTTTTTTATTGGCTTCTGTTTGTAAGATGTTGAGAGAATATAGCAGTGGATTTGATGCTAGAGCAATGCATGTTCAGGTAAGCAATGAATTTCTCATTGGCAATGAAATAGATTGCTCAGGTATAATCTAGAAAAGTAGTATTGAATGCTTCCTTAATTTTGTCATCCTTGAAATGCTTAGTGATGAAGGTAATTGCTTGTATATTTTATAGGACTGCTTCTCAAGTTCATTTAATGAGATTTTCACCTGATGGAGAATTTTTTGCTACTGCAGGAAAGGTAAATATTAAAGCTTCTGACTATATGTTGTTTTGTATTTAGAGAAGGAGAATACAACATTATTGTCATTGGCTTGATTTTATTTGGGTAACTTTAGGTAACTAAACGGTTCTTTCACATGAACGAAATTCAGACTGCAAATATATTTTAGACTGGTGTTAGGACCATTCTTTAAAGTGCAGCAACTATATTTAAAAGCAGAAACCTGTATCGTATAACATGAATTGTTTGAAAGGCATTTGCAAATATTTCTTGCTTGTGCACATTGTGAGGTAAGCCATTGCTGCAAGAGTACGTGTCACAGAAAGCAGTTTTATATTCACAGTTCTCTATTTTGCACTGAAGTATCCTCCAAATAATAGTATCTCAAAGGCTGTTTTAAATTGTAAGAGTGGGTTACAATTGTATATAGTTTCTACGTATAGTTTCTAGCCAGAAAGAAAAACAAGGAAGTTTACTTTAATATTCTGTTAGAAATTCATCGTGAGATCCTTGGGCAGATCAGGTCTCCATAGTTTGCTCTATGCTTCTCACTATACCAGACCTCCATGTCTTTCCTGTTTCCCTTCTCCTTCATTAGAAATTGATAAAGATCTGGTAGCCAAGCTTAGATCTGGTTAAAAAAAAAATTAGGTGGCTTTTGGTTTGGGGAGGAGAGGACCTGCTTGCTGCAGGTTCAAAAATAGTTTCTGAAAAATTAGAGTACTGCTACAAGTTGTTCATTTTTGACAATTTAAAAAGAACAAAATGAAACAAAAATACCTTAACAGTAGTAGTACAATAATAGTATCCAGGTAGAAGTATAAATAAAACTTGAGATCCTGAGTTTAAGATAGCTCAAATATAGACTCATATCTATTTTTGAAATATTTTTGCTTCTGATGGTCACTTAATTGAATGGAAAATTATCTAAATATTAATATACATTTAACATAATTTTATTAACTTCATATCATTTTCCTTAAAATTTCCTTTAAAAAAAGTTATAAGCCTTCCAAAGCATCTATGTCCTTAAACATTAGGAACCTGTACCCATGAATGAATAATGTTTTATGACTTCAGAAGAAATGAACAGAGGAAAAAAGTCCATTACTTCATATTGTGCAATGGAAACAGAATTTAACATGGAGACGAAAGCCATGGTTTTGCAATCTGACCTCACTGTTTATTAGCCTGGGGACCTCTGGCCCTTTATCTGACCACAATCAATTGGCTTTCAACCTCTCCCTCTGCCTTCCCTCACCAAACCCACATGATAACCTTCCATCTCATGTGACTTAGTTCTCTCCCGGGACCTTTGCCTTAGTCACTTTCTCCTTGTCCTCTTGAGTCACTTTGCCCATTATGCATTGTTCAGCCTCAACCTTGTATCACTCCCACTGTCTTTGCTCCCATACATGTGCTGCTGAATGAAGGTAGAGAAAAATCTGTCAGTTGTCCTTTACAATTTGTCATACAACCTCAACTGGGTCCTCAGTATTGCTAGACAATACTAATACTCCTCCCTTTTTAACTTATCACATTTTACAGAAAAAAATTAAGCCATTTGTTTTGAGTTCCTTCTTCTTCATCTCATGTCACTTAACTACCTTCTGCCAGTTGGTGGCTCAGTAGATGCAGCACTATGCCTGGAGTCAGGAAGACTCATCCTCCTGTGTTCAAATTTGGCCTTAGAAAATTACTAGCTGTGTGACCCTGGACAAGTCACTTAAACCTGTTTGCCTCAGATTCCTCATCTGTAAAATGAGCTTAAAAAGGAAATGGCAGGGGCAGCTAGGTGGTGCAGTGGATAGAGCACCGGACCTGGAGTCAGGAGGACCTGAGTTCAAATGCGACCTCAGACACTAACATTTATTAGCTGTATGACTCTGGCCAAGTCACTTAATCTCAATTGCCTCACCCCCCCCAAAAAAAAAAGTAAAAAGGAAATGGTAAACCACTCTCGTATCTCTGCCAGCAAAACCTCAAACGGGGTCACAAAGAGTCAGACACAACTGAATCGACTGAATAACAACGAGCCATTAACTCTTCCTTCACCTCTGTCACCTCATGATGAGATGGCCCTACTCTTTATGAAGGTGAACCCCTTTTTTTCCTCAAGTGATCCCATTCCATCCCATCTCTTCCAACAGATTGCCCTTTCTGTTATTCTCACTCTTTTATTTTCAATCTTTCCCTCCACTGGCTCCTTCCCTGTTGTGTACAAACATGCCCATTCTCCCCATCCTGAAAAAAACCTCATTTGATCTTTCATCCTCTGTCTCTTTTGCCCTTTGTAGCCAAACTCCTCAAAAGGTCCTCCATTCCCTTTGCTCTCACTCTCTTTACTCTCTACAGTCTGACTTCCAGCCCCATCATTCAACAGAAACTTCTCTTTCCAGAATTACCAGTGATCTCAGAATAGCCATATCCAAAGACCTTTTCTCAATCCTCATTCTCCTTGACCTCTCTACAGCCTTTGAGACTGTTGATCACTTTCTTCTTTTTAATACTCTCTTCTTTCCAGGTTTTCAGAACGCCATTCTCTGCTGGTTCTCTTCCTACCTATCAGACTACTCCTCAGTCTCCTTTGCTGAGTCTTCATCCAGATCACATCTTCCAGCCATAGGTGTCCCACAGGATTCTGCCCTGGGCCCTCTGTACTACTTCACATGGATCTCTATGCTGATGATTCTCAAAAGCACCTATCCTACCTTGATCTCTTTGCTGACCTCCAACTACTTTTCAGACATCTCAAGCTGGATATCCATTAGACATTTTAAATTTAATGTGTCTCATTATTCTTCCTCCTGAACCCTGCCCTTCTACCTTCCCCATTACTGTAGAAGGCAACACCATCCTTCTAGTTCCTCAGACTCACAACCTAGGAGATACCCTCCACTGTGAAATATCCTCATACCAAATCTATTGCCAATGCTTGTTGATTTCACCTCTGCAACATCTCTTGTATACGCCCTCTTCTGTCTTCTGACATAGCTGCCATGATGAGAGTCTGCACTAGAGTGGCAGCAGCATCAGAGGAGTGAAGGGGGCATATATACAAGAGAAATGCAGACCTTTATCATCTCATGCGTCAACTATTTCAATAGCCTCTTGGCAGGTCTGCCTACCTCAAGTCTTTCTCCACTCTGATCCATTCTCCATTCGGCCACTAAAGTGATTTTCCTAAAGTACAAGTCTGATTTCTTCCCCCATCACCTCAGCCCCCTGCCCCACTGCAGTAAATTCCAATGTGTTCTTATCACTTTCAGTATCAAATACAAAAATGCTGTTTGACATCCAAAACCCTTCATAACCTGCTCCACCCTCCCACCCCCTGGCTCCTAGGAATCTTCTTACACTTTACTCCCATCACATTCTCTTCAATCCAATGACCCTGGCTTCCTGGCTGTTCCATGAACAAAACATTTTTCTAAGCTCCAGGCATTTTCTGTGCTGTTCCCCATGCCTCTAATACTCTCCTTCCTCATCTCCACCTACTGACCTACCTGTCTTCCTTTAAGTCCCAACTAAAATCCCATCTTCTAGAAGAAGTCTTTTCCAACTCCTTTTAATTCTAGTGTTTTCCTTCTCTTGATTTCCTTTTCTGTATATAGCTTGTTTGTTCGTATGTTTGCTTATTATCTCCTTTATTAGATTGTGAGCTCTTTGAGGTCAGGAATTGTCTTTTGTCTCTTTATATTTTCAGCCTTTAGCACAGGGCCTGGCACATATATTTACTGTCTGGTTAGCAAGTCACTTAACTTCTTTGGGCCACAGTTTTCTCACTTGTCAAATGGAGATGAAAAATTACCTGAAATACTTACTTTTTAGAATTGTTGTGAGAAACAAATGAGGCAACTCTCTAAGAAGATAAACTGCAGGACAATTTTCAGTCTGTATCAGTAGAGGGAGTTTGTTCCCTGGAATGAAGTTTCCTGCAGAGGTGAAAATCATAGATCTAGATCAAAAAGAGCAAATAAAAGTACTTGTTAAATTATAAAGCATGTTATTAAACTGCAATTAGTAGTTAGTTATTCTGATAGACTCTAGTATTCATGCCACTGGGCATTATTTTTGGACTTTCCTTTAAAAAAAAAAGCTAACAAACCACCCATAAAAGAAAGTTTTAAAACTAATGGGAAACAGAATCTTAATCTCGTATAACAAAAGTATTTCAAAATGTTAAGATTTATAAGAAAATCTTATTTTGGTTCCTTACAAATAAAGTTAAACCTCGTGTAATTCTATTTGAAAGTGAATGGTTTTCACCTCTTCTTTCTTTTTTTGGTTGTTAACATAATTAGTTGTATTTTTTTCTCTTTAGGATGACTGCCTTTTGAAAGTATGGTATAATACAGACAGCTGGCGGTCATCAGTTACCTCTCAAGATAGAGGTCCAGAAAAACAAACACAAGGAGGAGAAGTTGACTTTTCATTTGTTTACTTGGCACATCCTAGAGCTGTAAATGGATTTTCCTGGCGGAAGACCAGCAAATATATGCCTAGGTCAGTGATTAGTTTTTCAGTGGTATGAATGACACCTGAAGACGTTGTAAGTAATGACTTCTCTACTTCTAGAGATAACTGTTAACTGTAGAACTTCAGAGGTTGAGAAGATTTGAATGCTCAGATAAATAGTGGGGCTAATAGGCACATTGACTGGATATTATATCAAGATTCATGACCTAATGAAATGATATTCCTTTTCTATAGACTTGTTAGAAGGTATTTCCTCTTTTCTTTTTTTTTCTTTTTTTTTTTTGGTGAGGCAATCGAGGTTAAGGTTACACAGAGTCCATAGCTAGTAAGTGTCAAGTATCTGAGGTCAGATTTGAACTCAGGTCCTCCTGATTCCAAGACCAGAGCTCTATCCACTGCGCCACCTAACTGCCCCAACAATATTTCCTTTGCTTGAAATTAAGACTTTCACAAAAAATCTAGAATATAAGTTCACTATAACTATATACCTCTCTTGATCAGCTGTCAGTTACCATTTTTCTTGATTAGTTATGTCACCTCTCATCAGTTGGTGAGACATAAGTAGAATTAGGTTTAAGTTTTAAAATATAGTAAGAATATGACTTAAATCTTTTTGATGTTTTATTTTTTATAAATTCTTAGATATAATCTTCATATCACTTTCATGATTCTTTATATTAATCACAGAGTTGAAGTTCAAGATAAAATGTCTCATCAATTAATTATTCTATACTTTTATCCATATATCAGGAGGTTTGTTATTTGACTGTTCATCTTTATTCATATATGTGTGTGTGTGTGTGTGTGTGTGTATTTTTTTTTTAGGCAATTGGGGTTAAGTGACTTGCCCAGGGTCACACAGCTAAGAAGTGTCAAGTGCTTGGTCTGAGTCTGGATTTGAACTCAAGTCCTCTTAACTTCAGTGCCGGTGCTCCATCCACTGTACCACCTACCTGCCCTGCCCTGACCTTTTTGTTTATGCTCAGGTTAAATGGACCTAACTTCTTTTCCTGCTGTCTTCCATATGCATACTAGACAGCATCCAGAGTGACAGTATGTTGTATAATTTTTGAAAATATGTGTTAAACAGATATTTAATAAGCCAGACTAAAAGGGAAGGTAGTAATAAAAAGAAAATGTGCCATATTTGGCAAGCATAAAGGAAAGGATTCTGTTGAAGACTATGGGTTTGTTTTTTTCTTTTTTGTTTACATACTGAATCACTCCTGGAAACAAATTCTTTTGAAAGGGCTTATTGCTTTTACCTGGTGATTGTCCATGAGAGCAACTAATGAACTCATCATTAATCCTTAGAGATAACTAGGTGCCTCAGTTTCCTCAACTCTAAAAGGCAGATAATAATAACACCTACTTCCTAGAGTTGTTGTGAGGATCAAATGAGATATTCGTAAAGTGCTTAGCACAGTATCTGTCACACAGTTGATGCTTAATAAGTCTCTCCTTCCTCCTTTGCTTTCTTCCTCTTTTCCTTCCTTGTTTCCTTTAATTTGTATTGAGGTAAGCTCACCAAGAAGAGAAAGTCACTAACTAGGAAAGTAGTATATGTTTGAAAACACCATTTTAACTCTTGAAACTCAATATTTCTATATTCTGAGAGAAAAACATATATACTTACAGTGTTGTTAGTGCTTATTGTGGAAAATGTCCATAAATACTGTGAGACTACATTTAGTAAAAAACCACATACAAAGAATGGATTCAGACCATAATTAATAACTAAAAAATCAACATAGATTATTTTAGACCATGATCTCTTCACATGGGGTCAGAGGACTCCCAAGGTTTCCATGGATAGATTTAATTAAGTTAGGTGAGGAAAAAAACCCCAAAAACCTAACATCTTCATTTTTTCTAACCACAAACTGAAATTCAGCATTTCTTTCAATTTAGAATTTTTTTCAATTTATTTTTTCTCTTTTTTTTATTAATTTATTTTGATTTGTCAACTATCACTTCCATAAGCTTTTGAGTTTTAAATTTTTCTCACTCTCCTTCCCCAAGACAGTGCACAGTCTGATATAGGCTGCACATATACATTCCTATTAAACATTTTCACATTAGTGATATTGTAAGGAAGAATTAGAACCAATAGGAGGAACCACCAGAAAGAGGAAACAAAACAAAACAGAAGGAAAAAAACTAGCAAATAGTGTGCTTCAATCTGCATTCAAATTCCATAGTTCTTTCTTTGGATGTGGATAGCATTTTCCATCATGAGACCTTTGGAGATGTCTTAGATCCTTGCATTGCTGAGAAGGGCTAGTTCTATCAATATTAGTCATTGCACAATGTGGCTGTTACTGTGTACAACATTCTCTTGGTTCTGCTCACTTCACTCAGCATCTGTCCATACAAGTCTTTTCAGGTTTTCCTGAAGTCTGCCTATTCCTCATTTCTTATAGCATAGTAGTATTCCATTACATTCATATACCACAACTTGTTCAGTCATTCCCAAATTGATGGGCATTCCCTCAATTTCCAATTCTTTGCCACCACAAAAAGAGCTGCTATAAATATTATTGTACATGTGGGTCCTTTTCCCATTTGTATGATCTCTTTGGGATACACCCCTAGAAGTGCTATTGCTGGGTCAAGGGACATGCACATTTTTATAGCCCGTTGGGCATAGTTCCAAATTGCTCTCCAAAATGGTTGGATCATTTCACAACTCCAGCAACAATGCATGAGTGTTCCAATTTTCTCACATCTTCTCCAACATTTATCATTTTCCTGTTTTGTCATGTTGGCCAATCTGATAAGTGTGATGTGGTACCTCAGAGTTGTTTTGATTTGCATTTCGCTAATCAATAGTGACTTAGAACATTTTTTCATATAACTATAGACGACTTTAATTTCTTCATTTGAGAACTGCCTGTTCATATCCTTTGACCACTTATCAAATTTGACTTAATTCTCTGTATGTTTTTAAAATGAGGCCCTTATCAGAAATACTGGTTGTAAAAATTCTTTCCTAATTTTCCTCTTTTCCTTCTAATCTTGGTTGCATTAGCTTTGTTTGTGCAAAAACTTTTCAATTTAATGTAATCAAAATTATCTATTTTGTATTTCACAATATTCTCTGTCTCCTGTTAGATCATGAATTCTTCTGTTCTCCATAAATCTGATAGGTAAACTCTTCCTTGCTCTCCCAGTTTGCTTATAGTATCAGCCTTTATATCTAAATCATGAATACATTTTGACTTTATTTTGGTATAGGGTGTGAGATTTTGATTTATGCCTAGTTTCTGCCATGCTCTTTTCCAGTTTTCCTAACAGTTTTTGTCAAATAGTGAGTTCTTATCCCAGAAGCTGGGGTCCTTGGGTTTATCAAATAGTAGATTACTATAGTCATTGACTACTGTGTCTTGCATACCTAACCTATTCCACTGATCCATCACTCTATTTCTTAGCCAGTACCCAGCAATTTTGATGATTGCTGCTTTATAATACAATTTAAGATCTGGAACAGGTAGGCAACCTTCCCCTGCATTTCTTTTCATTAGTTCCCTTCATATTCTTTACTTTTTGTTATTCCAAATTAATCTTGGATTATTTTTTCTAGCTCTATAAAATAATTTTTTGATAGTTTAATTTGTATGGCACTGAAAAAAGTAAATTAGCTTAGGTAGAATTGTCATTTTTATTATATTAGCTCAGCCTACCCATGAGTAACTGATGTTTTCCTAATTATTTAGATCTGAGTTTGTGTGAGAAGTGTTTTGTAATTGTGTTCATATAGTTCCTGGGTTTGTTTTGGTAGGTAGACTCCTAAATATTTTATAATGTCTACAGTAAATTTAAATGCAGTTTCTCTTTCTATCACTTGCTGTTAGGCATTGTTGGTAATATATAGAAATGCTGATGATTTATGTGGGTTTATTTTATAGCCTGCAACTTTGCTAAAGTTGTATATTATTTCAAGTAGTTTTTTACTTGATTCCCTGGGATTCTTTAAGCATATCATCATATCATCTCCAAAGAATGATAGCTTTGTTTCCTCTTTGTCTATTCTAATACCTTCAGTTTATTTTTCTTCTCTTATTGCTGAAGCTAACGTTTCCACTATGATATTGAACAACAATGCATTATCACCACTGTTATTCAGTAATGTTAGCCTTAGCAATAAAAGAAGAAAAAGGTTTTTTTTAAGAAAACATTCTAATGGATTTCCATAGATTTCACAAGACTATCAAGAGTGCGTGCCAAAACAATGGTTTTTAAAAAAAAAACTGGAGGCAGCTAGGTGGTGCAGTGGTTAGAACACTGGCCCTGAATTCAGATGTGGACTCAGACGCATAACACTTACTAGCTGTGTGACCCTGGGAAAGTCACTTAACCCCATTGCCTAGCCAAAAAAAAAAAAAACCCCAACAGCATCAACCCTGTGTTTAGAGGATGTTGTATATTTCTGTTTGAGCCATTTTCATATGAGACTGAGTTTCATTCAAGACAACACCAGCAATTGTGTCATGTTACCTCAAATCATGGAACAGTTTTGGAAATCAAAGTAGTTACTGAATTAAGAATATAGAGAGAAGTAACTTGGTGTGGCAAGTGGTGTTACATTGAAGTAGAGGTTTCTTATATAATCAAGACTGTATAGTTGCCCTTTTGAACACATTAAATATTTATGTTTACATACTATAAACTTTTCTTCATTAATACTTTAAAAATTAAATGTCTAGGTAATACTAAATAATTTCCATGATTGCCATATTAATTTTCTGAACTGGATTATTCTCAATATTGTTTTCTTCCACAGGGCTTCTGTATGTAATGTATTGTTGACTTGCTGCAAAGATAATGTGTGCCGCCTATGGGTAGAGACTTTTTTACCAAATGATAGTCTCTTATATGAAGGAAACTACAGCCATTGGACTGATCCAGTTAATTTAACAAATAACTTCAAGAGGAATGCTTCCAGTAAGGAAAGAGTTCAAAATGCTTTAGAAGTGAGTGCTATAGTTTGTATGTCTCATTTTACTACAAGCTTTGGGAGTGATTTTTAAAACACAACTTTTAAACCATAGAATCAAGATTTGAAAGGAATAATAGAGACCACCCAGCTTGAAATTCTTTCTTTTATAGATGATTGAGTTATATGACCTTACTCTTAAGTTCAGTTATATTTAACTTACATAAGTTTAAAAAAACCAAGACTCGGGGAAGCTAGGTGGTACAGTGGATAGAGCACTGGCCCTGGAGTCAGGAGGACCTGAGTTCAAATCTGGTCTCAGACACATAACACTCATTAGCTGTGTGACTCTCGACAAGTCACTTAACCCCAATTGCCTCACCAAAAAACAAAACAAAACAAAACAAAAAACAGCAAACCCCAATACTCAGGAAAAGAAAATGTTGCTACAAAATTTTTGAAGCATTTACATTTTTCCAATGTAGAAAGTAACTGATTTTTAAAAATTTACCAGATGACTAAAAAAACATGAACAAGCCCTATTGATTTGAAGAAAATAAGTGCAGTCTGAGCAAGAGAACTGAGGTTGCCATAAAGCTTCTCTTTTTAGCTTTTTTTTAACCTAAAACTTGTGAAGTTATGAATAAATTAGAGAAATAGTGTTGGAGTTAATATGTCTGATCACTTGAGGAGAGAAGGCTCCTGAGCATTATTAGTCAGTTGTCAATGTATTTGTAGCTCATAAAACAAACATATTAAGAATACATGTAGTTTATGAGAATAAGGGCACTCTAAAAAACAATTTTATCCACATAGGTAAACCTGAGGCATTTTCGTAGAGGACGAAGAAGATCACTTGCACTTGTAGCACATACTGGCTACCTGCCACATCAGCAGAATCCTCATCAGGTCCATAGGAATACCCCTCTGCAAGCCAATGCACTTTGCCACTTTCATATTGCAGCTAGCATCAACCCAGCCACAGGTAATAACCCTGGCTCCCCAAAAAAGCTTTAGTGTAAAGTAGTATCATGGGACTCTTTTTAGTACTAAATCCATTGCATGTCATACTTTTGCATTCTATCGGTAACAAAATGTGGAATGTGGGTACCAAGTAGAGTATATACACTAAGTGTTGGGTATGGGATAAGGCTGATTAATCAGCAAAAGAGATAATGAAGCAGTGGTCAGACAGATAGTAGGAAAATCAAGAGAGAACAGTGTCACAGAAAGGAAATAACATGTGGACAGAGAGGGTAGTAGACAGTGTCAGATGCTGTGCAGAGGTCAAGAAGTATGAGTATTGAATGACAGTCATCATTTGGCAGTTAAAGATTATTGGTAACTTTGGAGAGGGCAGTTTTAGATTGCCACTTGTTGCTGTTGGACCTTATGTCCAAAACCATATTGCAAGTGATTGAGAAGTGACAGAAGAGGAAGTAGAATTAATGAGTGTACGCAACTTTTTCCAAGGTTTTGCTTAGAATTAAGTAATGTTAATATCATGTGAATTTTTTTTTTAAGGTGGAGGGAATAGCTCTCCTATGAGCCATCTTTCCATTTAACCATAATGTCTTCTGTCTTATGGTTTCCTTCATAGTGAGAAGGTTAATACGATTCAGTTTCTCCATTAGTGTGTCCATTAATTATTGACAAGAAGGTCACATTTAGGTACCAGTAGCTAAGTTAATGTGAATCTCAGATTCTTTATTACCATTTCCACCATTCTGCCATGGGTATTGCACCAGCAGAACATGACCACAGATTTGCCCTGATGAAATAATTCATAACTATGTGGTTAGTTTACTGGTGGTGAAACTTTTGATGATTTAGTGAGGCTGTTCCTCAGAAAGTAGGCATATTAGAAGTTATTGAAAGCAACCCCTTCATTTTATAGATGAAGAAACTGAAGCTCAGAGGTGTAAGTGGTGCAGTTGAGACTTGAACCAAGTCTTCTGAGTTCAAATGTCCCATTCTTTCTGCTGTGCCACATGGTAGAAGCATCCAGAATCTGTGTTCTCCTACCAGAATTTTTAAGAACCCAGGGGTGTCCTGTATACCAAGATGCGATAGTAGAATAAAACTTTGTGGAAGAATCAGCTCTCTTTTGATAAAAAAATAAACAGAAAGCAGTCATGTCTTTAAATAAGTTCTAGAATTATCACTAAATGAATTAAGAGAAGGTGTTTTTAAAATTCATATTTTATTAATGATTTTACTTTCAGAATATTAAATTCAAATATAGAAATGCTTTAGGGATTTTGGCATTCCAAGCCAGTTTTGAAACATAAATTGTCAATATTGGCTCTCCAGTAATCAGATACATTTTTATTTGATGTATCTTCTCCAGGGCTTCTTTTAAAAATAATTGTTGATAATCTTTAGTTTTTACATCATTTACATTTTTTAATATATCCTTTCCCCATCCTTGCAGCAAAAAAGAAAGAAAAAACACATCAGCAAAAAAAAAAAATCACCTGTGGCTGTCGGCATGTACAGTATTTCATGCCCACATTCCATCTGTCTAGCAAAGGATAGGAGGTGTATTTTCTCTTTTCTTCTTCTAGGACAAGCTTGATCATCATAATTACATGTTCGATTTTGTTTTGTTGTTGTTCTTTGTGTTTACTTATAGTCATTGAGAATATTGCTTTCCTTGTTCTTCATTTTGTGTAGTTCATATAAGTTTAACAGGTTATGTTTATCTAAAATCTTCAAATTCAGCATTCATACACCATCTATTTTAGTCAGTCCTACTCAGTTGATGGGCAGCTGCTTTGCTGCCATTGAAAAGGCTGCTATAAATATTTTGGTGTGGAAGGGAACTTCCTTTCTATTTTTAACATCTTTGGGATATGTATATGTCTAGCAGTGGGAGCTCTGGGAATAACAGTTGTGGATATTTTAGTTACTTTTCTTGCATAATTCCAGATTACTTTATAGTATGGTTAGATCATTTCTGTGCTGCAAATAGAGTGTGCCTATACTCCTCTTGCCCCTCCAAAATTAACTTTTGGAGGAAAAATGTTTGATTGCCCTCACGTAAATCATTGCCTACTAACTCAAATCCCTTTGAGGTTGTGACATTATAATTTTGCATAAGAGGGATAATGTTTGCCTTGTATAATTCATGTAATTTCTTGAATTCTTGTTTGAGAATATGTAAATATACTCTTTAATCAAAACAATTCAGTCCTAACAAATATTAATATAGGGTTATTAAATGTGTCACATCTTTCAGATGACTTGACTAAAAATAAAATATATCATAAATTAGGCAAGGTAAAGTTGGCCACATGATTTTAATTTTTCTGTTATAGACATTAAAATGACCTCTTATCTAATTACTTATAGAGAGAACATGTAGAATGGCTTGTGTGTAGGTTACATTTATTTTAAACCTTTCATGATTCTTTATATGACAACCAATAACAAAAATATGAAGCTTAATTGTTTCATGTGATTAGGTAGCAAGTAATTAATTTTTGCCATTTTTGCTTTGTAGACATTCCTTTACTTCCTTCTATTACATCTCTCAGTCTTGGTGAAAATGAAGAGAAGAGTGGGCCTTTTGTTGTACACTGGCTTAACAATAAAGAATTGCATTTTACTTTATCAATGGAGGTCTTTTTACAGCAGCTTCGAAAGAGTTTTGAACAGCCACCTTCAGAAACCAGCATGGAAGAATCTAATCAGGTGGATGGAAAATCTGATGAAGGTAATGGCTTAAGAAAAATAAGGAATATGTAAAATAATTTGATTCAATCAAATTGCTCTTCAGTACACATATGCATTTTTATATCTTAAAGATAAGTAATCATATATTTGAATGCTTAATATGTCAAGGTACTGTATGTGGTATTATATGGAATACAAAGAATTATAAGAAAGATCTTGCCCTCAAGAAAATATAAACTAGAATTTTCATTTGTATGACCAAACTTTTCCTACCTCCCATGCTTCCCGTCCCCTGCAATCAGTTTCTTCCACTGTTGTTATAACCCCTTGTAATCTACTTTAAGGGCCAGTCACTGGCCTTGAACAACTTTATCCAAGATTAATCAGCATGTACTTGGCTTCTTTCATTCCTCATCCTTCTTTTTGCCCTCTCTTTAAGTTTGAGTACTGTTAACCTCCTCCTGTATCCTAGTTCCATACTAGTTCCTCTTTTTGCTCCTGTGTCACTATTTCCAGCATCTCTGGTCAGACCACTCATTTTCAATCTCTTTTGATGGTTTACCAATTCTTTCCCACAGCTGTGGAGGTTCCCCAAAGTTTTGTCCCAGAATCTCTTTTCTTTCTCTGCATCCTTTCTTGGTGATCTCCACTTCCATGGATTCAGCTACCTCTGGTGCAGATGATTCTCATTTTTTTATTTTATATATCTAGCCCTAATCGCTCTTGATTAGTTTCACATCTGCTACTATTCTCACATCACTGCTATTCATCTCTGCTTAGATATCCAGTCTTCTTCTCAATCAGCATGTCCAAACAGAACCCATTATCTTTCCCATTAAGGTATATACCCTTTCTCCAAACTTAGCCTTTTCTCTTGAGGATATCACTGTACTTACAGTCAATCTTGAAATCCTCTTTGACTTTTACCTCTACCTCAGCTCCCCATATCAGTTTCCAGGTCTTGTTGATTCTACCTCATAATTAATCACATTCATCCCCTTCTCTTCACTCACTTGGCCACTCCCCTAAATCAGACCCTCCTTATCTCTTGCCTATACTTTAGAAATTGCCTTCTAATTGGTCTCCCTGCTTCCATTCTTTTTACGTTCCAATCCATCTTCCATTCAGCTGCCAGATCTTCTTTAGCCTAAGTTTGATCATGTAACTGCAATCAATCAGCATTTATCAGGTGCTTCCTGTGTGTCAGGCGGTAGAGATAAAAATAAAAAGAATGAAACAATTCCTACTCTCAAGCAGCTTGTGTTCTAAGGGAGGAGACAATAAGCATATACATATGTGAATACAGAATAAATATAAAGATAATTAACATGAACAAATATAAGGTAGGGAGGTCACTAGCAATTGCAGTGGGATGGATCAAGAAAAGCTTCTTTTGGAAGCTGGTTCTTGAGCTGAATCTTGAAGGAAGAGGGAGTTCTCTGAGGTAGAAGTGAGAAGGGAATATAATCCAGACAAAGAAGAAAGCTGGTACAATGGCATGGAGTCAAAAGAATACTCTGAATGAGGAACAGAGACAAAGTCAGTTTGTCCAGATCACACAGTGCAGGAGGAGGAGGAAGAGTATACCTGGAAAGGTAGGTTAGGTTCAGGTTGTGAAGGGCTTTAAAAACTAAACAGGAGTTTTCATTTGATTCTAGAGTTTATTGAGTAGAAGAATATAAGAAGGGGAAGTAAGACAAATCACTTTGGCCCTGCTGTGTATAATCAGCTGGTTTCAAGAGGGATTTGAAGCAGGGAGACCAATTAGATGGCTCTTGCAATAATCCAGATAAGGGTAATGAGGCCTCATCTAAATTAAGTTTGTGACTGAGTAGAGAGATGGTGTGATGGTAGAAACAGCAAGATTTGGTCACTGGTTAGATATGTGGATTGAGGGGTACACAGCTGGGGCATGATGTTCGTGGAGTTGAAACTAAGCAGAGATGCTGAAAGAAAATGAGGTTACCTGGAAAGTTCTGAACTCTCTCTAAAGGAAGGCTGTGGGAGGAGTTTATGTCTCTGCTGTCCAGTCAGAGGAGAGAGGCAGCTGAGGGGTCCATGGAGTGAGTCTTCGTGGTGACGAGATTTCGTATGATGAGCTTATCTTAGGCATTCCAGATGTTCCATGAGATATAGCACAGCCCCTGTTGGAAAATGAATTAGAATGAAACATCTGTTATCTCCTTTCACCTCTGCTTCTTAGAATCTTTAGCTTTCTTCAAGGATCAGCTCATGTGCTGCCTCCTACATGAAATCTTTAACGAATCCTTCCTGTTGTTAGTGTTGTCACTTGGCAAATCATCTTGTATTACCTGTTTACAAATTATATCCTCCAGTAGAGTGTAGACTACTTGAGGACAAACATTATTTTTCTTACATCGTTAGCACCTAGCACAGTGCCTTGTGACACTTTATAAAGTATTTCTTGACTTGAATTGTATTAAATTTTTTTAATAAAAAGCAATTTTAAAGTTGTCTGTGTGTTGTGGCAAAATCAGAAACTGGTACATCTAGCTTAATACAGATTTGTTTTTAAAAGTAGTCTTCAGTGCAGTATATTTAGATCTATTTAGAAATGCCCTAGACATTAATAAAAAACTTATTTTAAAAACTGCCCTTAACTGCTTGCTTAGATTCAGGAAAATCTTAACAAGGCACACCTATAACATTGAACTGGAAACTTTTCTTAAAATCTTGCTATACTGAGATAAATACATTGATTTTGAATTTTAAAAATTATGTTTTCTGGTGCAAAGAGTAGATGAAATATTTGTTGTAATTGGAGGACATAAGCACTAACTTAACATTTAGTCAGTAAAGTAGCAAGATTTCAGTTGTTACTCCCTTTTGGTGAATCTTTATAGAACAACTGAAATGAGATTAAGCATTGAATCACTTTCCTGATTGTCCTGATGTCTGAAAAGGCTGTCAGTTTCATGTTGATATCCTTTCTTGGAAGGCTGAGTTTGTATTAGGACTAGTGTTTACAAGTATTATTTTAGAAACTGATTAACTCTAAAATAATAAAATTATTAAAACAAAGCTTTAAAATATTTTACAGAGATGGCCTAGAGTGCTGTACATATCCCTAAAATAAAAATTTACTTTTTTCATTTTTTGTTTATGAAACCTAGATACTGATTTAAACTTTCTTGCCTTTCTAGTAATTCTTGTGAAATTTGTTACTTAATTGCATTTACTTAAATCATCAACACTTTTTTTCCTACTAGAAACAGATGATGGTGTTGATGATCTGAAAGCAATTCCTGAAAAAAGAGAGTTGAGTAGTGAAAAAAATATACTCAGTTCAGGCTGTGTACCCTTGCCATCCGCTATTATTGATCATCAGATTGAAGTGCTTCTGTCTGAATGGAGTAAAAATGCAGACATGCTTTTCAGTATTCATCCAGTGGATGGTTCTTTGCTGATTTGGCACGTGGATTGGCTGGATGAATACCAGCCTGGTATGTTTCGCCAGGTGCAGGTACTGTTATTATCTCAACTGGTATCCTACTTTGTTTAATATTTAATATTTTATTTTTAATTCTGCTTTTTATATCATCACACAATCAATGCATCGTAATGCATATATATGTGTATTTTTTTTTTAATCTAGGTATCATTTGTTTCCAGAATTCCAGTAGCTTTCCCTACGGGTGATGCAAATTCTCTCTGCAGAAGCATAGTGATGTATGCTTGTACCAAGAATGTTGACTTGGCTATTCAGCAAGGCAAACAAAAACCCTCCGGCCTCACACGTTCCACATCAATGCTCATCTCTTCTGGTCATAGTAAATCAACTAATAGTTTAAAATTAAGTATCTTCACTCCTAATGTCATGATGATTTCAAAGCATGCAGATGGATCCTTGAATCAGTGGTTAGTCAGCTTTGCAGAAGAATCTGCCTTTTCTACAGTGCTCAGTATTTCCCATAAATCTAGATATTGTGGTCATCGCTTTCATCTTAATGACTTAGCTTGCCATTCAGTATTACCATTGCTACTAACAACATCCCATCATAATGCATTAAGGACACCAGACATTGACAATCTGAAACAGCCTTATGATACTTTAAACTCTGAGGAAATTTCATTAGGAGAGCGTAGTAGAAGTACTGTAGATGTAACGTTCCAGGATCCAAATGCAGTTTATAGTGAACTTATTCTTTGGAGGGTTGATCCAGTTGGGCCATTGTCTTTTTCTGGAGGTGTTTCAGAACTTGCAAGGATTAATTCTCTTCATGTTTCGGCCTTTTCCAATGTGGCATGGCTACCTACCCTCATACCTAGTTACTGTCTAGGTAAGCATCATATTGTTTTCTTTTTTATTCAAGATAATAAAGAATCTAAACACTATCTTTAAATTGCTAAATTTAACATTTTCATCAATCTTTTTAGGTGCTTATTGCAACTCTCCTAGTGCTTGCTTTGTGGCAAGTGATGGACAGTATTTGAGATTGTATGAAGCTGTCACTGATGCCAAAAAACTTCTATATGAGCTATCCAACCCTGAAATTTCTGTAAGTGAAATGATTATATGTAAATCTTACAAAACCTATGTGATTTTTAATCTGAAATTATTAGATGCACAAATTAAAATAATAGGGATAATATATTTATTTCTATGTAATGAATGCCTGGAACATAGAAGAAACAATAAATTTTGTTGATTGATAAAGCAAGTGAAATGTTAATATTTAAGTTTTATAAACCTGTTTGAATTTTTTATCTCATTATACATACAAATTTAAATGATTAGATATAACATGCTTATTTTCAGGCTTTTTTGATCCAGATGTTATTTTACGCAACCTGGAAATTCCTTTATACTTGTTTTATATATATCCTGTATTTACTTATCTAGGAACATGTTTCCCCTAATGCCTGATGCATGTAGGTGCTTAATAGATGTTTGTTAATTCATTAAGTAGCTATCAAGTATATTCTTTTAAGATAGTATTCATAGAATCTACCATAAAAATACTTGGCTCTTCATAAATTAAAACTCTTATTATCTGTCTTTTTTATTACCTTCTTTTTCATTTGTATATCACTTTTAAAGTAACCATTATGTTTTCATTGCATCTGGGATTTTATCATTGTAGGTAGCTCTCAATGAGGACACTTCTTTTTATTGATACTGACCAGCAATTTGTCTGCATCTTGTAGTCTTAGAGTTGCTTCTGAGATAGTGATAAGTTAAGTGACTTGTCCGGTTTCATATATCCAGTATATGTTAGAAGTAGGATTTGAACCCAAGTCTTGCTGACTGAGTTCTGTACTACACTTGGCTACCTTTAACACAGTGATAATAAAAAAATAATTTTCCCTCAAAACAACTAATAATTATCCTTAATTATTTGATTCTGATTTATGTTGTAGTGCTTTTGAAATCTCCAGCAAGGTGCGTAGACTAGAATCTTAGAAGAGACCTTATGATTAGTTAACTTCTTACAAAACTAAGGAAAATTGGATTTTTTTTCTCCCATTAACAGATTATTTTTGCAAATGTTGATAATTTTAATAAACCTCATAATTAAGTTAAGAAAATATCTTTATTTCTTTTAAAACAGAAATATGTTGGCGAAGTGTTTAACATTGTAAGTCAGCAATCAACAGCAAGACCAGGATGCATTATCGAGTTAGATCCCATTACTGAACTTGTAAGTGTACTATTTATTCTAACTATAGACAATTTAGGTAAATCACTTACTTGGCAATTTATATTGTTTTTTATTTATTCACATCCAGCATGGCAGAAAAACACAGCTACTTCATGTTTTTCAAGAAGACTTCATTTTGAATAGCCTGGAGAAGAAAAGTCTGGGAAAGGGCAACATTTTATCTGATTCTGGTAAAGAAAATATTTCATAAGTAAAAGTATAAAGATATTTAAATTATCCTTTAAATCCATTTGAGGCTAACATGCGTGTACGTGTGTGTGCGCATGCACGCGCATGCATATGTGTGTGTGTTCACAGCAGTGCATACACATGTGGATACTTGGCTTTGTGCAGGTGAACATTTTTGTCAATGACTCATGAAAGCAAAGATGCCACACTTACAAATTTGCAAATAACATGAAAATGGGGAGGAATAACAGCTAATACAATTGATGATAAGTCAAGAGGCAAAAAGTGAATGGCAGACCAAATCTAATAAAGATACATCTTAATAGAGTTTAATGTAAATTTAATATGAAATCCTTTCCTTGGATTCAAGGAATCACTTACTTAGGGAAGGTGTTAGGAAAGGAAAGAAGACAGTAGTTCATGTGGAAAAGATTTAAGAGTTTTATTTGTCTGCAGTCTTTATATGAATGAAGAGTGTGTTATGGTAACCAAAACCACTATTTTAGACTACCTTGAGAGAGATCTACACTTGCCAGATGGAGGAAAATGATAGTTCTCTTGTACCATGCTTGGATTAGTGGATCAGTCTACATCTGGAGTATTCCGTTGAGTTAGGAGTTCTTAGATTAGGAAGGACATTGCTCAGAGAATGAAAACCAGGATGATGATGAGGGGATGGTGCACATAGAGATGGAAAGAACCAGAAATCTGTTTAGCTTGAAGAGATAGAGACCTAGACACAACATGATGCAGCTTTTTTTTTTCAAGTTTTTCATGAGATATCATAGGAAAGACAGGGATTAGATTTGTTTGACTTAATCCCAAGTCCCATAAAGGACCAAATAACTGTGAGTGGAAGTTATGGAAAGGCAAATTTAGGCTTGATATAATGAAATGTAATCAAGTATCACAGGAACTAAAGAATCTGTTATTTCTGAAATGTTCTTTTAGGAAACATATTTAGTGCTACTTCTTTATCGTTAAAAGTCATTTAAATACCTATTTATATGGAATATTATGTAGACCAATTAGGTAATACAAAATTTGACCTTTTTCCATCTGTAATATGGGGGTTTTCCTCCAGAGGTTTAACCAGTATAAATTAATTACTTCAACAAGGAGATCACAAGAGTTCCAAAAGCATTTTAGCCAACATTTGACTTACTTGACAAATGAAGAATGATGATAGCTGTGGATGGCAAAGGCAGAGTCTGAATCAGTATTCATTTATTAAGTGCCTTCTATCTGCCAGGCACTGTGGTAAGCCCTGGTGATACAAAGAAACACATAAGATAGTCCCTGCCTTCAAGGAGTTCTAATGGAGACAGTCAACATATAAAAAGAAGCTGAAAAGCTGGGGGAGATGGGGTAGGAAGAAGAGGGAGGGAGGTTATCTAGGAGAGGGATATGATGAAGTCCTGTAGCTGGGATAGAAATGATTTGAGGAGGTGAGAGTTTCAGAGTTGATTTCATCTTACAGAATGGTGATCTGGCAATCATGAAGTCCAGGAAATCAGCTGTATTAAAAATGATGAGGTGAATTCCCTGAGAGCCCTCCTTAAATAGTGGTCCTCTCTGGTCAGAGGGTGGGGTGGGGCTACCAAAGGGAATAAGGAGTGCTGAAGTAAATTTCTGGAGATCACAAAGTCCAAGAAAGCAGCTGGGGATGGGGAGAATGATGACAACATTGGGTTAGAATGTAAACTCTTCTGTAAAATCTTAGAAAGAAGGATAATGCAGAAACATGAACATCATCTCATAAGGCAAGAAGTAGTAGAGAAACGAGACTGAAGAAAGTTTAGCACTATATCCAACTACACAAAGTCATCTCGTGGGCATTTGATGATGAAAATGAAAATACTATAAATAGAAGAAAAATGGAAAAGGTTTTTTTTTCAAATAGCCAACTATTTTTATTTATCAAGAATAGTGGAACCACCATGTTTGGATTTGAACATCACAGTAGGTGAGGTGCCTTATTGAAGAGTCCTATGACACTGAAGGGAATAAAGATGGCAACTTATGTGTGTGTGGGTGTACATGTGTAAATATATATATGTACACATATACAGTACACACATACACATATCCTTGTCTATCTCTCTGTAAAATAGATCCATGCTGAAAGTAGTATATTTGTGAAGACATTGAAGGACTAATATACAAGGAATCTGAAGGAGAGAAGGATGCCAAAGGTGTGGGGGAAAAAATCTCAGACGTAATTAACACTGAACGAGTTTTATAATTTCACTAACTGCTGGCTAATATGTTTGTCTATTTTCTTTTCTACACAAAATCTTAACATTCTATCTAACTTCTCCCTCACCCATTGAGAAGGCAAATAGTAGGATGTCTATTGTACATGTGAAGCCATATAAAACATTTCCATATTAGCCATGTTGCAAAAAAACTTTTTTTTAAAAAGGAAAACGAAGTGAAAAAAAATATGCTTCATTTTGCACTCAGTTTATCAAATCTCTCTCTCAGCACAGATAGCGTTTTTCATCATGAATCCTTTGGAATTGTTGTAGATCATTGTAATTATCAGTTTAGCTAAATCATTCACAGTAGATAACCATTAAAATATTGTTACTGTCTTTACAAAATCTTTATAGTTATCCCTTCCACATCACAAGGGTAAGTGGTTCAGCATCCTGTGATCTGGAAAATCAGTGTAAGATTTTTTACAGAGAAGTAGTATTTTGGATTCATGGATTTCCTTCTCTTTTTTCTTGATATTATATAATACTATACATATATTTTATGTATTTCTGAGTTTTTAAACCTTTTCTGTGTTGTGTGCTGGGTTTTGTGTGTCATCTGCAGCTTCTGTAAAACTCCCAAAAAATTCCTATTTAATTTCTTACGTCAACTCATTTTTACATCGAAACCCAATGGGGAAAGTCATGATGGAGAAGGATAACTGTATGTAAGTCACAGCCATCCTTGATAATAGTATTGGTAGGAAACAAGCAGGCTTCAAAATTAATTGAAAGATGTGGAGAATATAAAATTCCATCATGCTTACTGTTTATTAACCCCACAAAAAAACTGATTTGGTAGAACAAAATGCTGCTACATAAGTCTTTTATAGCAAGGTGTCTCCCACCCTTACATTGAAATCGTTTAAGATTCCTTGGAAGATAGAACAATGAAAATTAGCCTGTTCCATGACCCTCTTACAGTAAACATCATTATGCTTGCCAAAAGTATTCAGACCATAATGGCAGATCCAGGACAGAGTCCAGGTTAAGGAAGGATTCCCTGTGAAATGGAACATTTTCCAGATGCCCATTTTGCATGTGTCATGGTAGTGATTGCATCAAGACCCAGAACATTGCGGAGACTCTTGAAAAAGATCTGTAATCACTCAAAAGGAGTTGGCATGTCTCTCCACAAAAGAAAGATCCAAGTGAATGAAGACTCTCTTCCATAGATTTCAACATGCATTTGGATGGACACAGTGTGCATATCTGGGATGCAAGCAGACGGTAAGCTAATTCCAGAATTGAAGGAGCAAAGAGGGCTGGATTTCTTACAGAAAATTACAAGTTCTTTTACTGATTCCAGGTTTCCCATGACAGTAAAGGCCCAACTCCTCAATGTAACATGACATTGTAACAGTAGTGCCTCTGAGGAACTAAAGAGTGTCAGACAGAGGGGTAGTGGAGGAGTGCATGGTGAATCTGAGCTGGCACCAACATACAAGCAAAGAGATACTCTGGTGAAAGATAGATGTATATGACAGGAATTGAAGATGGGCTGGCAAGAACGAGGGTTCACAAGTGCACATCCAGAACATCACATCGGTACCCTTCTGATGTGGGGGGAAGCAAGGAAAGACTCTAGTGCGTTGAGCGGACCTCAAATTGAACTTTTGCAGAGAAGATGGATAACAGTTGCACAGGATCTGCAAGATGGCTGAGGTGCAATCTATCAATGAAGGGAAATCCCAATTGATGAGATTACAGATTCAGTTCAGTATTTGAGAAACTTGGGAATATGTAGATCTTCAAAATATCAGTATTGTGTATGACTAACCAAAATGCATACTACCACAAAAACATCAAAGTCTAATAATTTAGTCTTTATCTTAATATTTATGCAACTTAAAGTCTGTATTATCTAAATTTTCCTATATACTGTTCCTTGCAAGTAGGTTTGTTGTTGGCCAGGTTCACAGTTGGTAGGAGATTCAGAAACTAAGATCAAAAGGTTTCAAAAGCTGCAAACCTCTCTGAGTTTCCCTTGTTGCTAGTACCTCCCTGTTCTCCAAGTTACTTTGTTTTTAGTTATCTGTCTATAAGTTGCTTTCCTTTTATAGAATATAAGCTTTTTTATTTTTTAAGGGCAGCAACTTTTTTTTTTTAACTTTGTATCTCTAGTACCTAACCTAGTGCCTGCCATATAGTGGCAACATTTATTTTTTTAAAAATTAGTCAATCAATCTGGATAAAGACTTAACAACATATTATTAGGAGTCTTTCTTGACACTGAGAAGGTATTTTCATGAGGAAGATTGGTCTAGATACTTATTTTCATGTGTTTAAGGAAAGAGGTTGTGACAGACGATTACTTGAGTATAATCATTTCTTCTAGTTTGGTATTAAAGAGGAGCAGAGAAAGCTAAGTTGTCCAGAAAAGTCATGGAAAGTTGTTTTAGGTTTCCTCAGGCCTTGGTGTATCTCTAAGTAAGGATGAGAAAAAACCAAGGACTAAGGAGAAATTCTAGATTCACATGACAAGAAAACGTCTACTGGAGCAATGTCCTGTAGGAGGCAAGAAGTGCTGGAATCCGTAAAACTATTTCACATATAGAGATTTAATATTTGCAAAGCATTGCTTTTACAATAACCTTGTGAGGTATGTAGGATAAGTACTACCTTGTTTCATATAAAACTGAGACTCAATAGTTTGTCACTTGTCTGTTATTATGACCTATTATTAAGGGTCTGAGGCATGATTTGAAACCAGGGCTCTAGATTCCAAGTCCAGGATATTATTATATTGCTTCTCAAGGGCATGAATGTAGGGATCAGCCTTAGTGAGGAGCAAGTGTCTTCTGTGACCAGATAGTAGAAGAGACTGAGAGATGATGCTGATTTAGTTATGAGAATTAGAGTAGTGCAGTTGAGGGAGCTCCTTAATGTAGAAATTTTGTTCTATAATTGTTTGAGATTATGGAGTGCAGCTGTGGGTGAATATGTATGAATTTACTTTTTGGTATGCATGTTCCTTGTAAACATATGTTTTGTGGTAAAGAACCTCTTCGATATTATGTAAAATGAAGCATATCTGTGTAGTTATTTTGAATTTATTACAATTTGATTTAAACCATCTAAAAATGATAGGCTGGGCTAAGTTGACTTCATGTACTCCTATCTAAAAATTTCTTACTACAGAAATTGTGGCTGTTAGCTAATTTTCTGACTTTTTGCTATGATATCTGTATGTATTAAAAATGGTTTTCATAATATCAGAAACTTATTTTCAGTTGACCTTTAAAAACTAATTCTGTTCATGAAATATAGGCATATTATAGGGATGTTAAATAATTCACCTAATTCAGATCTTGTTAGAAAGTGGAAAATTTGATAATTTTCTTATGTCCTGTCATCTTTGTTGGTAATCTTTTTTAAAGTATGTTGTATAAAAACTTGAGTTACTACTCTTAATTATTATTTTTGACTTCTATTTTTAAAGATGTATCTTTTATTTTCTAAACTTATACTAAACAAAGCCTCTTAATACCAACAGGTACCCAACCTAATGGATTTTCTGAAAAATTCTACTTAGTTGTAATAGAGAATTCTCAAGATAACCGTTCATTACTTCATATGTGGAATTTACATTTAAAATCCATTCCTGTCTCAGTAGGTAGGTAGTAATTTTTTTGAGGTAAAATAAAATTTTTGTTAATATAAAGGTAACTAGAACTGTTTTGGTTACCTTACACACACACACACACACATACACATACTTTTGCGCATACCATTCACTTTATGGTCTCAAACATTCATTTTCTTGTCCAAATTAAGTTTGTTGGGCGTTTTTTTGTTGTATTTAGAATGTGATATCAGTAGCTTAGGGGAAATTAGTTTTCTTTTTACTCACAAAATGTATTAACTTTGTTTTAAAATATTATAGAATTATGTTATACATATTTTTATACATTATCTTTCAGATGAGAAAATAGATGCAAGTGTGTCTGGTACAGTGTTGCAACAGGAAGAGTTATCTTCTTCTCCAGAAAAGATCCAATCTCCTTTTTCAAAGAAATATCAGGCTTGCAGAGCAAATCTTCAAAGTACTAGTAAATTGACTCTTTCTTCAGAAATGGTATATAGCCAAGAATTGAATTTGCCAGAAGGAGTTGAGATAATCAGTGTTAAGCCATCAGCAGGTTTGTGAATCTTAAGGAATGAAAATAATAAAAATTTGGAATCCATAAGTGTTTCACATATATAAATATTCTTCTATTGTTTTGGTATTCATATATAACCATTGTTTTTCAAGTAATTGTGAAGCAAGAACAGAAAGAATAATGATAAATAACTTGATCAGATGCTTTAAGCTCCTTGTGTAAGGTTGTTGATATAATTTGAAATATTTGTAATTTGGAAAACTTAAGATTTTTAAAGATTATGCTAAGACCCTAGCTAAATATATTCTATTGCTTTAAACTAAATCTTAGGATACTTTTTAAGAGAAAGTTTCTAAGGCACCCAGGCAATCAGCTCCTAAGCTTTGTAGAAAAAGGTCTTAAAAAAAAAACAACCCAACGTATATGTACTACAAAACAAAGCTTATTTCTTCCTTCTACTTATGAGTATATCTGTACTTCAGTGTTATACCTGTTCTCCTGCTTGCTGTCTTGCATAGAAAGTTGTCATTTCTGAATACTTATCAATTCTCTACAAGGTAATCATTTCAGTTTCCTCTTCTTTCTTGTTTTCTGGACTAAATGGAAAAAAGGAGTTACTGGGGAGCGTTTTCAAAAGCATACAAATCTTTCTTTTATTTGTAACTCCCCATACTCATTTTAGTAACTACCAAAATAAATGTTCAAATTTTTAAAAACTCATTACATATATCCATAAACTCCAAATTACTCACTATTTTAAAAAATACGTATGTTAACCTTGAAGTGGTGTGTGTGTGGAAGGGAACAAATGTACTGTTACCTTTCACTCTAAGCTTTTTTTGTGTGAGTCTTTTTATGGAGAGGGGTTGGGCAAAAGGGTGGGATTTTGTAGTAGCTTAGAAATTCTGTCTTTTCCAAAATTTGGCATGAAAAATAGGGTAAGGCTGTTGAAAATGAAATTGATAAAATTTGAGAAAGAATGGTGTACCTTTTTATTTTCTGAAGATACAGTTCCGAGGTCTGTTATTGTTTGTCCTGTGAAAAGTATATGTTATCCTTTAATTAAAATGTTACTGATAGAAGAGATTATGGTGGACAGAAACTGTAGTTTAGGAGTTATTTAAAATGCTCTAAAGGTGGCTTAAAAGAAAAAACATGAAGTTCCATAGTAAGGAGTCATTTTTTTCTTTTTTTTTTAAAAGAGCAACATAGAGAGCGTGGTCTTTTCTCTTTATTTTATCTTATCAGTTTTATTTTAAAGCAGGGCCATTAAGAAAGAGTAGGTGTATACTAAAAAATCCTTCAAGGTCTCCAGAATTATATAGTGTTATTGTGCTTTCCTTGCACCAACTGCACACCTGTGTTACTTGGAGCTTATTTTATTCTTGACATTATACAAAATATGTTTTTATATATTTTTACAGTTAATATTGAAATATTTGGTTTTTTAAATAAGCACTGATATCTAGATATACTACTTAATGTTTTAATAATACTCTTCTGAAAGGACAAAAACTAAATGTATCATATGAAAATTAATCTACTTAACTAAACAGGATGAAAACTTTACCTAAGGAATGATTTCTTTTTGTTTTAGGACATCTAAGTTCCTCTTCCATATATCCGGTATGCAGTGCACCCTATTTATTGGCAACTTCATGTTCAGATGAAAAAGTGAGATTCTGGAGATGCAGGGTAACAGCTGCAGAGACTGCCACTTCAGAAAATACTGCAAAAAGTCATCTGGAGTATATCTGGGAAGAATGGCCTTTACTCATTGAGGATGGACTTCCTAGTAGCAGTGTTGTAACTATTCCTGGAAGGCCAATAGAAGTTAGCTGTGCACACACAAATCGTTTAGCTGTAGCCTACAAGCAGACTGCATCTAATGGTAGGTCTTCTCAAGACTTTATGATGCATGTAAGTATTTTTGAATGTGAATCTACAGGAGGTTCATTTTGGATCCTTGAACAGACAATTCATTTAGAGGAATTAAGTGCAATGTTGGACTCTGGTATTAGTATTGATAGCAATTTAGTGGCCTACAATAAACAAGAGGTTTATTTATCTAGTAAAGAGAATATCATGCCATATACAAAGCATTTAGTTCACTTAGACTGGATGTCTAGAGAAGATGGTTCTCATATACTTACTGTAGGAATTGGATCAAAGCTCTTTATGTATGGACAACTGGCTGGCAACGTTCAGGAACAAACTGGTAAAGAAGGCTTGGCATTCCCACTATGGGAGAACACTAAAGTTTTGTCTCAGTCCAAGTTTGTTCTGCTTCGGTGTGTCGATTTGGTTTCTTCAGTAGAAGGATCACCACCTTTTCCTGTTTCTTTATCTTGGGTACGTGATGGTATCCTTGTGGTAGGAATGGACTGCGAGATGCATGTTTATTCCCAGTGGCAGCCACCTTCCAAACAAGAGCCTGTGATCACAGGCTCATATGATGGAAGTACTCCATCCATCGTAAGTTTAATGAAACCGAGTAGTTCATCAGGGTCTGGTTTACACCCACCAAAGAAAATATTAACTCGCTCCATGACTAGTCTTGCACAGAAAATTTGTGGAAAGAAAACTGCATTTGATCTTGATATGGACATGGAAGATTCAGGTCTTTTTGAAGCAGCTCATGCACTCTCACCAACTTTACCTCAGTATCATCCCTTGCAACTTTTAGAACTCATGGATCTTGGTAAAGTGCGTAGAGCTAAGGCCATTTTATCCCATCTCGTTAAATGCATTGCAGGAGAAGTTGTGGCTTTGAATGAAGCAGTATCCAATCATGAACGCCGACTTAGATCTCTTACTATTAGTGCAAGTGGGAGTACCACAAGAGACCCTCCAGCATTCAATAAAACTGAAAATACAGACTACACAGAAATAGATTCCGTGCCCCCTCTCCCTTTATATGCCTTACTTGCTGCGGATGATGATAGCCCTTATTCTTCATCAGAGAAATCCAGTAATTGTAGTCACTTAAACAAAACAAGTCAATTACGTGATGAAAGTTACAATGAACTTTTTCAGATATCAGAACTAACTACTGATGATATTCATATCTTTGAGACAGAAGAAGAAAATACAAAGCCCAAGGTTATTGATCTTTCTCAGTACAATCCAACTTATTTTGGTCCTGAACATGCCCAAGTTCTTTCAGGCCATTTACTTCATTCTAGCTTACCAGGACTCAACCGGATGGAACAGATGTCTTTGATGGCCTTAGCAGATACTATTGCGACTACAAGTACTGATATTGGTGAAAGCAGAGACAGAAACCAAGGTAAAAATGAGTTGTGTTTTATGTTTAAGGAATTTAGGTGGCACAGTGGATAGAGCACTGGACATTAAGTCAGGAAGGCCTGAGTTCAAATGTGACCTCAGAAACTTAATAGTTTTGTGACAACTAGTTAAGTGACTGGTCAAGTCACATAACCTCTGTCTGCTTTAGGTTCCTTTTCTATAAAATAGGGATAATACCTCAATAATTCACAAGTTTGTTGTGAAGATAAAATGAAATGATATTTGTAAAGAGCCTTGCACATCTTAACACATTATGTCCATGCTAGCTATTATCATTATTATGTACTTTATTATTAATTTTTTTTATTTAAAATTTTACAATAGCTTAAAATTTGAAAGGTGTTGACCATTTCTGAGTAGTTTTTCCCAACAAATTTTGCCATGGGAAGCATTTTGAGATTTGAAATATTTTGAAAAACTCAATATCATCCAAATGATTTGGTGTCATGAACTTTACCCCCACTCCCAGATAAAAAGGACCCCAGGGCATTTTTTGAGCAAAATAGAAGCAATTATGGTTGGCATTATATTCAGTGCTGGAAGGGACCTTATAGGCCATCCAATATATCTCTAATTTTATAGATAAGAAAGGTGAGATATAGAGAAGCATTGCCCAAAGTCACAGAGATTTAAACCTATATCCTCTCACTATAGAGTCAGTGGTCTTTCCACTGTACCAGTTTTTATCTTGGGGATGGGGTGGTTAAGGAGGGAGGAGAAGAAAACCCTGACCATATATAAAAGTGCTATGTAAATAATTTCTTATTTAATATTGTAGAGGGAATAGTATCACTGACATCAATATTTTCCTTCCAGAATCTTTGTTCTTATAGTAGAAAACAATTTGGCAAAACACTGTCTTAGAGTAAAAGTAATTGATGTAAATATATTAATTTTTAGCTCTTTGTTTTCATTTTCTCCTCAGCAAAGAGGTAGTGGCACAACAGGGAGAGCACTCTAGTCACAAAGTCAGACCTAAATCTTAGTTCTAACACATTATTTGCTATTTGATCCTGACCAAGTCACTTAATGTTTTGGTAACTTAGTTTTCTTATCTAGTACTACTCACAGAGGAGTTATGAAGACACCCTAAACAACCTCTTTATCTTATTACAATTATTTAATTTATATGATAAGCTTTAGCTCCCTCAACTCAATTCATGAGAGATAGATTCGAGTTGCACCTCCAAAATTTACTAATTATTTGATAGTGAGAAAGTAATTTTAACTTCTTCAAGCCTCAATTTCCTTCCCCTTTAGGGTAATTGTGAAGAAAGTGTTTTGTTAATGCTAAAGATGGTGTAAGATTTTAAAGTTTGTGAAGCACTTTTGTTATAACAACCCTAAGAGATAGTGGAGACATTATTATCCTCTTTTTATAAATGATAAACCTGAAGCTCAAAGAGATTTGTTATTGGCCCGTGATCATGTCCCCTGACTTCAAATCCAAGTCTCTGTGAGTGCCAGGATGCCTCTGAAATATATGTGATTATGAATTACATTAAATACTATATACCTTGAAGAAATACCTAACAATTTTCCTTGTTTACAAAAAAAGATCAAGCATGCCAATATAATTAAATTGCCTATATAACAGCATCTTATTTTCCATAATAAGAAATCTTTTCATTTTTACTTTATTTCATACTCAACACTTTATTTCCTCAATTTAACAATGTGTTTCAATTTCTTTTTCTTATATGCATAGTATCTTATTGGTTAGGCTCATCATGTCAAGTTATGTACTTTTATCTATGCTGGTTATGTACTGAATGGAATTGTTTTCTAGCTTTATTCCAATGAAAATAAGTAAAAGAGTGTATTTTTTGTTCATAGGTGGAGAAACTCTTGATGAATGTGGCTTAAAATTTCTTTTGGCTGTTCGCCTTCATACTTTTCTCACAACTTCCCTTCCACCTGTCTATCGAGCTCAACTCCTTCACCAAGGTATACTTAAATGGACATAAGAATATATTTAAATAAGAAACTTACCTTACCTGTTTATAGTAATGATGACATGATTATTTGGACACACCTCAGGTATGGAGTAATTTTATGAAATATAGTTTCTTCAAGATTTGTTTCCAGTTAATAGGAATTTTTATAGATAAAGGTCCAACTTTGAAGGTGGGGTGACCTGAGTTCAAGTCTTCCTTATGATAGTACTAGCTGCGTGACTACATGGAAAAGTCAGTTAACCTGATATCTCAGAGAGGTTCCAAGGTAGGTGCCAGTCTGCACTAATGAAGGGATTTTTCAAAATGAGAGTTTCTTAGTGTCAATGAAATCATAGATCCTTTCCTAGGTCCTCCCTGTTTTCCCTCCTCCCTTCAATAAATCATTGTGAGATGGAGGTTTTGTTTTTAACACTGAGAATTACAACATTCCATTTGTTTTCCTGTTGTCAGGTCTCTCTACTAGTCATTTTGCGTGGGCATTTCATTCTGTAGCAGAAGAAGAGCTACTGAATATGCTGCCTGCCATGCAGAAAGATGATCCCACCTGGTCAGAACTAAGAGCTATGGGTGTAGGGTGGTGGGTTCGAAACACTCGAGTCTTACGCAAGTGCATAGAAAAGGTAAATAATTTAGTGTAAAAATGAACTATTATGCTAACAAGTACTTTTTAGTCATCTGCATTTTTAAAAAATGCTATGATTCAGCACTAACGGTGCTATTTTGAGTTTATGTTGAAACTTATGTTAAATGAATAAATGCTAATAAATATTAATGCTTTTGTCAACAGAATGTAAGCTTTGACTTACTTTTCACATGCTGGCCATAGCTTTATGTTGATTACCGACACTCTGCCTGTCCTCCTGAATCAGTGACCTACTTTTGTAAAGGAGCTGGTTGGGATTTGGGGTACAGTCTTAAATAGTTTAAGAGAGGAAAGGCTTAACTGGAACTTGTTCTTTTTAACCACTCCAGGGAGTTGTGATTTCATCAGTATGGATTACTATCACTAATTATAAATCCTCTACAACTTGTAAAGTTGTTAGGACAAAAAAAATTCCTCACCTCTCTGAGGTAATGCTGGTCTTGGTCCTCAGAGAAGAGACATGAAATCTATCACTAGGCCTATACCTGAAGCATTTCCAGCTTTGTAGGATCTGCCAGAGCTTATATTATGTTGTCATAGACTTCTAGAGCCCCAGTATACCTCCCTGTCTTTGTTGAAGTGGAACTTAAATGTAAACTCATAATCCTGAGATAATTTTTTAAAAAATTAGGAGTCATGGAAAAGTATAGTTAACTATTCTAAGTGCAGAAAGACCTTACAATAGGAATTGGATTTCACAGTTAGATATTTAGGTTTGTAATGATAGGAAAGAATAAGACAAGGAAGAAAGGTCCAGCCTCAGTCCTAGAGGAACTGTGGCTGGGTTAGAGAATGAGAGTTGGGGCAAAGAACAAGGGCAGTAAATCAGAAGTGGCAAGGAATAATTTGTGAGGATTTTCTGCTGGTTACTGACAGGACCCATTAACTCCAGAGTTGTGAGTTAGGGCTAAATTTGCAAAGATTAAAAGGTTGCAGGATCAGGGTGCCAAATGGGATCAAAAAATAACACATAGTGTCTTAGAGCCTTATCCTATTAAAAGAATAGATTCTTTTCCTTCAAGTGTATTAGGTTATAGGGGAACCACGGTATGAATACTGTCCTTTTTCATTCATAGAAGCAACATACATTCTTGTTCTTTTTTCTTTTTATCTTTATATTAATTCAATCATTTAAAAATATATTTTGCTATAAAAACTTTGTCAAAAGGTTTTTGAAAGCATAAATACTTTAATATTCTGGGTCAGGCGTAACTTGGATCAGTATGGTGATTAAACATGAGGTTAGGACACAATGAGGCACCAATGGACCAGAAAATGCAGTAAAGGGAATTTAGTAATTCCTGGTTAAATTAAAATAAAACACAACTTCCTCTGGATTCATTGTGGCAAGTAACAATAGAAAGGCATCTCCATACCTTTAGGACCATGGGAATTCCATTAGTCTCTGATGCCTGTTTCTTTAGGGATATTAAGCCTTTCATGCCTTGGCTGCAAGGAAGCTAAGAACTCTCTAGTCCTTAAGGACCAATCCAGCTTTTATAAAACAATTGCTGCTCCAGCCACCTATTGTTTGCCCCTTTCTGGTTCTTCTTTCCTTTCTCCACTCCAGAAGATCCAGTTCAATTTAATAAATATTAAGTAAATACTATTAGGCATGGTTTTCATATATTCTAAATTATGATGCTCTTTGATTTTTTGATATTTAGAAATAAAATTTTCTCTTTTCTCTAACATCAGTCTTAAAACATTCAATAATATGTAACTAGTATAGGGATAAAAATTTGAGACAACAAAATCCTACCTTATATTTTCCTATCCTATCCCCTCCTATCCTGTCTAACTTATCCTATCTTTTAAACAAACTGAACTATAAATACACAGCTAATGCACACTAATGTTGTACATCTACAAATGGATAGCATTTCGAACATATTTTCTTACTTTAGAAATCATATTTTTCGAAGTGTACATATGAAACATAAGCAAGTATTAAACTGTAGTTTCTGATTACAGGTTGCTAAAGCGGCTTTTTATAGAAAAAATGATCCATTAGATGCTGCCATTTTTTATCTTGCAATGAAGAAGAAGGCTGTGATATGGGGGTTATACAGGTATGGCAGAGAGTTATGTTTTTAATTAGAAGCATTTAATAAACACTAAAATATACTGGGTGAAGAATTGTATTTTTTCCCTTTTGGTGCAGTTTTATGGCTATATTTAGAAAAAATATCTACTGGCTTTTTTCCTTTCACTTGGAAATTGACTTTTTTTTCAATACCCATATTGACAAAACTTTAATAACACAATAATATGGCTGCCATTTTTCATAAATTTTTAAAAAGCAAGTCAATTTACATTGGTTGTTAGGAGTGTCATTCATTGGGTTAATTTAGGAGAAATTTCTTAAGGAGTCATTTTTCTACTTGACTTCTTAAGAATACTCTGAAATAGCTAATAAGCAAGAAATGTCAAGGCTAATGCTGGGACTTGAATGATGCTCTATCCCTATATTTTAATTTAGTTTTAGTTCACTAGAAAAAAAAATACAAGATTTAGTCTCTCCCCAGAGCATTAGGAGTTGAAGTAAATTCTGCACAATCAAATGGATGGACTGTTAGGACTCCATTGGAGCAACCTTAGGGCCAATTTAGTCACTAAATTTCCCAAGGCTGCTTTGGAGAAGATCTTACTCTCTGGGCCTTTATTGCCCAAGGTATTTAAACTAAATTGATCCTCACTATGTCATCAGTAACAGTGTTTATGTAGCAGGAAAAAGATGTCTTTTAAAGTGAAAATTGTGAAGATAATGGAGAAGGCAGAATATTTCCATGGGAAATTTTATTTAGATTTTAAGGTGGTTGTAGTAATGTGCTTTTAAAAATCATTTGTTAGACTTTGGTGAGGGGGCACTATTAGTAATATTTTGATTTCTTGTTTAAAGAATATATGTCATTGTGTTGCGTGGCATGAAATTGTCGTTGGCTACTTATTGCTTTGAAACTATTGCCTAGGCTGGAATTGAATTCCCCAGAAAAGTTCTGATTCTCAGATTTTCTTGATGTTTGTTTTTTCTTTAGATCTCAAAAAGATACCAAGATGACACAGTTTTTTGGACATAATTTTGCAGATGACAGGTGGCGTAAGGCAGCATTAAAGAATGCCTTTTCTTTGCTAGGCAAACAAAGATTTGAACATTCTGCAGCATTTTTTCTTCTGGCTGGTTGCCTGAAAGATGCAGTTGAGGTAATTAGTGAAATGTATATATTTGAATATATTTCTGTATATACAAACATATAATAATTTGTGATAGGAATAGCTTTTAAAACATTTTATTTGTGATGCTACTTCAATTTCTGATTTCATTTTTATATCAAGTTATATGTTATGCCCAATGTTTTGACCTAGAATATTGCAATTAAAAATTTCTATAGAGAAGTAAAAACCTCTCTACATATTTAAGCATCTACTAAGAACCGTATCAAGAGTGGAAAGTGGTAAAAAGATTAGTTGAGACACAGTCACTGTTGTCATGGAGGCAGTAGCATAATGTCTTGAATATAGTGGGTGCTTAAATGTTTGTTGAATTAATTGAATAGGTTGATTATACGTATCACTATATGTTAAATAAAACATGGTACTTGTATCAGAAAGCTACAAAAATAGCACTATACCATCTCTGGGAAAAAATTAGGAAGCCTTGGTGTAGGAGATGATATTTGAAATGGGCTTCAGAATATAAACAGGAATTCAGTAGGTATGTGAAGGTAGATTATATGGGAGGAAAGTAGAATATAGGGCATTACAAACAAAAAGAATAGTGCTAACAAAGTTATGGAGCCAGGAAAGTAGAGAATGTGTGCAGAAAATGACAAAGTAGTATGTACCGGCTGAAGTATAGATATACTACTATGATACATAGGACTGCCCCTATGATTTCATGGGGAAAAAGTAACTCCCAGATAAATAAGTTGGTTCTGTCAATTTAAGTCCTCACCTTCTCTGAAATGTAGACCACTAAGAGAGCATTAAGAAGTTAAATCATGGGCCATCGTAGGGCACGGGGAGGGGAGGATGGCAGGGTCTCTCTGCACATCCCCTTGCAGGGCTTTCAACAGCTGGGAGGTTCCCATAGTGGCCCCAGTGGCCTGGCTGGATGCCCTGCCGCCTTCGTGGGTGGAGTTAGGATGGAGGGGAGGAGTCTTCTTTTCTCCTGGCATTGCTGGATCTGACCCTGGCTGGCTTTCCCAGGGGTGTCTGGACAGAAACCAGGCTCCCGTGATGCCGTAATCACTCAGCTTGTTAGCGCTGGAGAAAGGCATTTGGCTGGAATGAAAAGTAGTACCATCCCTCCTCCTCCATCAAAGATCCGTTGAAATGTATGACTAACTCAAAAAATGAGAACTGAAGCTCAAGTTAAGTGACTTGTCTAGAATCACACAGATTCTAGGCAGAACCAAGGTGGAATATGCTTCTTATTGGATGGTCATTTGTCAGGATGGTGTTTTGTTAAAATTCCTGTGGAAACAAAATATAATTTCATAAGGAAATAATGAATGGAGAAGAGAAAACATCCAGCGAGTGTGAGGGCCCAGGTGCTATGTATGTGAAATTGATATGTTCCGATGGTCATGAATTTATTGTAAAAGGGAGCATATTTTAACATCAGGAACAATAAAAGCCATGTTAAGTGGCCCAGGTCATTTTGCTGAAAATGAAACCAGTGAGGTTAATTTTAGAGAAATTCCATCACATGTGCTATCAAAAGTATGCATGTTTTTTACCTACAAGGTTTGCAACACTAACAGCTCTACAGAGATTCCTGAATTCCCAATCGCACCTGATATTGCACTGGAATTTCTGATGGCTCTGAACTTCCAAGATTGTTAAATAGAATAAATTATAATAAAAAATAAAAACCGGTTAAGATTATTAGCTCTCTGTATACTTCCCATGCTGGTGTTACATAATATAAGGCTACAAATAAGGTTTTACAGGATTGTAGAAGACTTTGAATTCCAAGTTTGATCTTTATGTAATATTACACTGAAGATTTTATTTTTTTTGGGTGAAGAGTGACATTACTAGATGATGTTATAAGAAAGATTAATCTGGCATTAAAGTGAAGTCTGGACTTGGATGGGGGAAGAAAATGAAGGCAAGAAGACCTGTTTGGAGGCAGTAGCTGGGTATATACTATGGTGGTGGTAGCAATAATAATAGAGGAGAGGAATATGGATACAACAAACTACTATGGATATGAGATATTCTAGAAGCAGAATGCATGGGATTTTAGAACTGGGTATAAATGGTAAAGGGTTTAGTATTTCAAATGTAGGTTACTTGGTAAACTTTGGTATTGTTCAGCAAAATTGTAAAGTCAGAAGGAAGAAGGAATCAGGTTAGGGAAAAGATGATATGGTGTTGAATTTGCAGTAACAGGTAGAAATTACTTTAGCTAGTTATAGAAGGGTCTGGAACTAGGGAAGAATTCAGGTCATTATTAGTAAACTGGAAGTCATTTGCAGTGAATTAATATTGAAATCAAGGGAGTATGTGGTATTACTGAAGGAACTGGGAGAGATGAGAAGAGATCTGAGGATAGAAATTTGGGGAAGGGGAAGAAAAGCCAAGAAGAATCCAAGAGAAGGATCCTTTAGGGATCCTCAGACTATGGCCTGAGGGTCAAATACAGTGGGGCCTGTTTAGCCAGCAACTAAGAATGGTTTTCATATTTTTAGTAGAGCAAAACTTTATTTTAAAATGTAAAATTCTAGTTCACGTGGTACAAAAACAATGGGCTCAGGGCAATGGCTCTAGTTTATAAACTCTTGCCTAGGGACTGAAGAGGAGAGCCAGGGGAAGCATCTTTTAGCCTCAGAAGCCAAAAGAAAAAGAGAATATATAGGGAGAGACAGTGATCAGTAATTTCACTACTCGTGAGAAGTCAAAGAGGATATGAGGACTGAGGGAAAAAAATGTTTCTCTTAAGTCATTGATGACTTTGAAGAGAACCATTTCAGTAGAATGGTGCTAAGATCGTAGAGACTGAAGAAAAATATGCAACAGAGCCTTGAAGTTGTTTAAACAAAAATAC
Source organism: Phascolarctos cinereus (assembly GCF_003287225.1). Classification (NCBI taxonomy): domain Eukaryota; kingdom Metazoa; phylum Chordata; class Mammalia; order Diprotodontia; family Phascolarctidae; genus Phascolarctos; species Phascolarctos cinereus. The sequence goes on along the minus strand of NW_027555847.1, from coordinate 242,836,675 downwards.
AACAAGGCAGATTATTTTTGCCTCTGTGAAGAGTATGAATGGAGGCAGGTATTTTCTTCAGGCTTTTAACTAATTTATCTGTATATTTTTCTCTCAGTATGTTTTGATCAGTACTGTCTAATTTACTAGTTCAGTTCTTATGTTTTTTAACTTTTTTTTTCAAGCATTTTTTGGGATCAGGCTAAATAAAGGATAAAAAGATGTTGTAATCCAACATTCATGACATTTTGCAGGGAGGGTCATATGAATTATAAGTGAATTCTGCATTCAAGCCCCTCACCATTAATAAACTTTTATAGTCCAGAAACACTCATTGCTTATTTGGAAAGGCCTTCATTTTGTAGAGTGAAACAAAATTTGTAACTTAAATTCATACCTGTAAATGTAGTGCTCTAAATCTATTTTAAGGAGACACATGACATCAGAAGCCATCCTAGTACAAGTCACACCTAAATTGGAATCCCTTTTAAAACTTACCCAACAAATGGTCAGCTAGCTTTTGCTTGAAGAGCTCCAGAGAGGGATAAGTCCTCTAGCTTCCCAGGTCACCCATTCTGTGTTTGGACAGCTCTGGTTTTTAGGAAAATTTTTCTTACCTTAAACATAAATTTGCAGTTTTTGCCCATTGGCCTTGACTTGTCCTCTAGGACATCTCTTCTATAAGTTAAACACCCCACTTTCCTTCTTCTGACCCCTGTATATGCCCAGAACTTAAGTCCCTTCACCCATCCTGCTTGCCCTCCTTCTGAATATTGACTGGTTTATCAGTGTTCTTACTAGAATATAGTATCAAGAACTGAAATTCCAGATTTCCCTAGGTTGGTTAGTTTTATCGGTTACAAATCTATGACATTGGCAAGTAGTATTTAGTATTATCCTTAATTTTTCAAATCTTTTTTCTTACTACTTTCTAGAAGCTTAATACCAAGTATACTTTTAGACATGAGAGAATCATTCTTTAGGGTTAAAAGTAACAAAACATGGCTTTATTTCTAGGTTTGTCTGGAAAAATTGAATGATGTTCAGTTGGCTTTGGTAATAGCAAGACTTTATGAATCTGAATTTGACACATCTGCAACATACAAATCTATCCTGCATAAAAAAGTTTTGGGAATCGATTCTTCAGTCAAAGAACACCGTTCAGTGAACACGAATATACATGATGATCCTTTCCTTCGGAGTATGGCGTATTGGATCTTGGAAGACTATAGTAGGGCTCTAGATACATTAATAAAACAACCCTTGAGAGAGGAAGAAGGTAATATAAGATTATGGTTTGTAATTTTGAGTTTTATATTTATTCATAAATATGATTTGGGCACATTATATGTCAGCACTATGCTAAAAGTCTGTAAAACCTGCTTCCAGTCTTCCATAATCTTGCAGTCTAGTTCAAGATAAGACCTGTATATAATGTGTGTAATATATCTTTGAATATTCATTGTGTGTATAAGTAATCAAATGTTTTAGAAAAAGTTAGACTTTATTTAATGATGTACTTAATAATAGTTCTGCTGCTTGGAAAAAAATGGAAAAGTGGTACAAGAGATGGAGTCACTTTACCATTTCCATTGCTGTCAGACTGAATCACAGAGAAGCAAAAACAAAATATATATTCAAAGTAGATACAAAGTAATTTTTGGAGGAAAGGTCACTGGCCAAGTCAGGGTAGACTTCCCTTGGGAAGTAGCATGTAAATTAAGATTTGGAGGAAATTAGAGCTCCTAGAGGTAGAGTTGAGTGGGTCCAGGCATGAGGAAAAACTTATACATAGTTAGAGATGGGTAGCGTGTGTTATGTGTGATTAAAAACAAATAGTTCAGTGTGATACAGAGTGTGTGAAGAGTGTTAAATAAACAGACTGTCAGAGAAATAATCTGATACTTCTGGTCTAAGAAAATTAATGAAATTATGATGAACCCAAATTCACATTCTTAAAAAAGTACTAGATAAGCCACTTTCTATGAATTACATCTAGTCCAATCTCTTAGAAATACCTAGAAGGTGTTTTTTTTTCTTCTTTATCCATTTGTTTCATCTCTACTTTTCTTATCTCCCATTACTCTTTAGAGAAAACATTTTTATTTTACTTTCGTTAGTTTCTTCAATTCCCATTTTACCCATCCCTCCTCCTCCCCTGAAGAGAGTGATGAGATGGATTTTGGAATTTTTACGTTTATTTTTATACAAGTACTCAAAATAGGGATGGAGGGGAAGATAATGTATAGATCTTTTTTTTTTCAACCTCCACTTTCTCATTGTTTTAGTTAACACCCTTTTCTGGTTTTTCACCCGGTAGATAGATGAGTAATCATGAGTTACTCTGTGTGTGTTTGTGTGTGTCTGTGTCTGTGTGTCTGTGTGAGAGAGAGAGAGAAAGAGATGGAGGGGGTGTGGGTGTGTTTGTGATATGGATAATGCTGATTTGGCAGTCTGCCAATATAACTACTGGGCAGAAATGTATTCATTTGCATCAGCAAACTATGTTATAACTGTTTTTAACCCATATTTTAACAGATCAGCTACTGAAATACATATAGATTTAAGAAGTTTCTTTGGGTTTTGTATTCATAAATTTGATTTTTTTTTCTTTCAGATCAAGGCATGGCATCTTCCACCTGTAACCCTGCAGTGTTTAATTTCTACAATTACCTCAGGACACATCCACTTTTGCTGAGACGCCATTTTGGTTCTTCTGATGCATCTTCTACACAAATATGCTTAACAGGAGAAAATGGATTAGCAGGCAAAATTAATTTAAGTGAAAGAAGATTGTTTTTCACCACTGCACATGCTCACTTAAAAGCTGGTTGTCCCATGTTGGCTTTAGAGGTATTATCAAAAATGCCTAAAGTCATCAAGAGGACAAAACTTTTTTATAGAACTTGTAGTTTTCCAGATACTAGTAAAGATTGTTCTCCTTCTTCTCCATTAAGATTGGATACAAAGGATTGTAAATCATCTAGTATTGATTGGTCAGAGTGTGTGATAAATGGTTTGAGATCTTCTTCAGATGGTTTATCAGATAAACAATCAAATTCTACTCTTTCATTTGACTGGAGCCAACCAAGTGTTGTATTCCAGGATGAATCTTTAGACCTAAAATGGGATAGTGATAATGATGAAGAAAATGAGGACACACCTCTTTCAATGAAAGAACTAAAACCTTCACAGATAAAAGTGGATGAAAAGATAAATGAAACAAATTCCAGCTACACAGACTCTCTCAGCACAGATGAAAGTGATATATTAAGTCCATCAGAAGATATCATTGCTGTACAGTTGAAATTTAGAGCATGTTTAAAGATTCTTACGATAGAGTTGCGAACATTATCCACTGGCTATGAAATAGATGGTGGGAAATTGAGGTACCAGCTATACCACTGGCTGGAAAAAGAGGTGGTAGCTCTTCAGAAGGCTTGTGACTATTGTTCCGATGTGGAAGATGTACAGTCTGTATTTAGTGAAAATATGGAAGAAGCTGAATTAAGTGAAAATACAAGAGATTTATTTGATCAACCAAAAGTAAATCAATTGAGAGATAATTTCCAGAAGAGACGACAATGGCTTTTGAAGTATCAGTCCCTTCTAAGGATGTTCCTTAGTTACTGTATACTGCATGGGTCTCATGGTGGTGGCCTTGCCTCTGTGAGAATGGAATTGATTCTACTTTTACAAGAATCTCAGCAGGTATGAACCTTAATCTATTTTTTCTAAACATGCATAAAAGACAGCTGAATTTATTCTCCCTTTGCCTTAAAGAAATACATATTTTTAAAATTTAACTGTCATGCTTTGGTATTGTAACACTCAGTGTGAAATAATTACATTTCAGTGTCAGCAATCCTAAGGATCTACTGAATATTGATTTTTTTTAAGGCAGTTGGGGTTAAGTGACTTGCCCAGGGTCACACAGCTAATAAGTGTCAAGTATTTGGTCTGAGGCCGGATTTGAACTCAGGTCCTCCTGATTTCAGGGCCGGTGCTCTATCCACTGTGCCACCTAGCTGCCCCTGAATATTGATTTCTTACTGTGAATGCCAGGGAAGTGTGAAAGAAGCCTTAAGTGTTTATCAGCACTGTGGAAGACAGCTTCCATACCATGGTAACAGTCACAGTAGCAACAATTAAAATTAATGACCTATTTAAATATCTGTCTATGCAAAACACTTTGCTAGGTGCTGAGGAAATGTAAAGATTATATAACATACCTTCTTGGAGCTTGTTCCAATAGGGGGCTAAAATACCAACACAGCTATTATATACTATAGCTAAGTACACATAGAAAGTCCTAACAAGAAGTGTTATTTGATATATAAGAGAATTAAAGTTGTTATTTACTGGGATGGAGATCAATCACGTGGTGGAAAAAATGGCATTTGGGTTGGACTTCAAAGGATGAATAGGAATTTAACAGGTAAAGAGAAGGAATGCCCTCTTATTTTTCAAGAATGTTCCAGAGATAAGGAAGTTGTGTACATTAGCTGCAATATAGATTGTGTGAAGTAAAGTAATGAAACAGTGATTAAAAAGTAGTTTGTACCAGTTGTGGAGGAGTTTTAGTAGATGGCATAAAAATTTAAACTTTACTCATTAGGCATTAGGGGGCCACTGGAGAATTTTGAGCAGCAGAGGGACTCAACCAACTTAATACAAGCAGCCTTATGAGAGATGTATTACTTGTCAAGAGTGAGGACAGAAAGTGTAAAAGGGGAGAGGTCCATTGAGGAACCTATTACAGCATTATGGGTATATTGAAATGAGGGGCTTATACTAGGTTTGATGAGAGTGAGAATAGAAAAGAGGTGAGAGATTTGATGTTGTGGAAGTGAAATATACTGAATCTGTTTTGGACTGATTAGCTATCAGATATGAGGGAGAAAAAGAATCAAAGCTAATCCTGTGATTATAGATATAGGAGCAGTGGTGAATAGTAGAATCATAGACAGAAACCATAAAGGCATAAGGTTTGATGAGAAGAGGTACCAACTCAGTTTTGGATATGTGGGATAATCAGGTAGCCACAATGGAGTTCTGTACATAAATATGGATTTGGAAGTAATTTGATTGGAGGTGGTAGCTGAAGCCTTGGAATGAGATTGTCAAGGGAAAGAAGAGAAGACAACCAATGACAGACCCTTGGAAAATATATTAAAGGGTTGGAAAGAGGATGGAGGAGCCAGTGAAAGAGACTGGGAAGGAGTAATTAGAGGAATAGGAAGAGAGCCAGGGGAATGTGGTGACTCCAGAGCCAAAGCATGAAGAGTATTTAAGAAGAGGCAACAGTATCAAAAGCTCCAGAGAAGTTAAGAAGAGGAAAGAATTTAAAAAGCTATTGGTTTTGATGATTAGAAAGTCATTTGGTGAGATCAGAGGCATTGAAGACTAATTGCATGTGGTCAAAACAAAGTAAGTGATGAGAAAGCAGAGGCCTAACGTAGAGTCATCTTTTTCTCATGATATGTCAAGTGAATAGGAGGAGAATGACAGGACATTAACTGGATTGAATAGTAAAGCATGGTTTGTTTAGGATGGGGATATTCTGACATGTTTGTAGGCAGATGTGAAGAAGCCCTGTTTGATCTTGGATGTTTGTTAATTATCCTTGGAAATGCCTGTATAGCCAGTGACAAACTAATATAGTTTCTTTTTCTTTTTGGTGAAAATCACCAGATCGATTTATTAAAAAAAAAACCTTGGAAAGTATTTTGTTTTTAAATTTCAGCAAGGCGGAAAGGAGCAGAGAACTTGGAATATGATATTCTGTGAATAAGATGGATAAAATATGGACTTGATAGTAGTACATTTATGTGAATTTGTAGCTAGACGACTAACTATATTCGAATATGTAACTAATGGCTCAACATCAAGCTGAAGGGAGGATCTCCAGTGGCATTGTGCAGGGCTTGGTCTTCAGCCTTTTACGAAAATTCTGCAAATTTATCAAATGCTTATTACATGCTGGGGTGTGGATACAACTAGAAAAAATTAGTCCCTGGTCCCATGAGCACACAATCTACTAGGGAGGATATTCTGTTTGTTAAAGTATAATACAACGGAAGATGAAGGCAAAGGAAGATTATTGGCAAGTAAGAAAATTAATTATTTTCTGAATTAGGAAGCCATCTAGTCTAACTCATACCCCCAAAAGAATTTTCCCTATAACATTAGACAATAATTGTTCATTTAGCCTTTGATTAAAGATCACCAGTGAGCGGAAACTAATGTGGTACCCAGAACTGATCGTAGTATTTAAGATATAATCTGAGCAAGTCAGAGTACAGTATAACTCATACCTAAATTCTTTTTTGCACAGCCAAATTTTCATTGGCTTTTTCAGCTGATAGAGCAGCTATTAAGTTTACAATCTATTAAAAACCTTTGATCTTTTTCAGACAAACTTGTCTAGCCATGCCTTCTCATCTTAAATCTGAAATTGATTTTTTTGAACCTAAATGTAAGACTCTTAAATCTCATCTCAATAAATTCAGCCTAATGTTCTAACCTGTTGGCATCACTTTGGAGGTACTTTGTGTCATTTGCAAATCTGACTAGCATGCCATCTTTGATTTATTTAAGTTATTGATGAAAATCTTAAACAACATATGCTAAATACATATACCTGGGACACTCCAATGAAAACTCCTTTTAAGTTGACAATTGCCGTCAAAGCATTGACTATTCTCTGAGTCTGTTTATTCAAGCTCGTTCCAGATTTATTTAATTGTACTACTATTTGGCCCATATTTCTTCATTTTTTTCTTTCTTTCTTTTTTGCTTTTGGAGGCAGTCAGGGTTAAGTGTCTTGCCCAGGTGTCTGAGGCTAGATTTAAAGTCAAGTCCTCCTAACTCCAGGGCCGGTGCTCTATCTACTGCTATATTTTTCATAAGAATAACACAAATGCTTTATCATATTCTTGACTAAAATCTAGGTAAACTACTTGATTCCCCAATCTACCACTGAAATACCTGTTGTCCATTTTAACTGGAGTAGTAGGACTGCTCCAGTTAAAATGTATTAGGAAGACTAGAAGCGTAATTGAGCAGATAAATAACAAAATCAGTAGAAATAATATGATTGTCTCAGCAGATACAGAAAAAGTTTTTGACAAGTATTGCATCTATTCCTATTAAAAACACGAGAGAGCATAGGAATAAAAGGAGCTTTATTTAAAGTGTTAAATAGTTTCTATCTAAAACCGTCAGCAAGCATTATCTATAATGAGGATAACCTAGAAGACTTCCCATTGAGATCAGGAATGAAGCAAGGATGCCCATTATCACCACTATTATTCAGTATTGTACTAGAAATATTAGCTGTAGCAATAAGAGAAGAAAAAGACATTGAGAGAATTAGAATAGGCAGTTTCCTGTACTATCACTCTTTGTAGATGAATGATGACATAGAATCCTAGAGAATTAGCTAAAAAACTAATTGAAATAATAAACAACTTTAGCAAAGTTGCATGATATAAAATAAGCCTACACAGATCATCAGCATTTCTATTTATTACCAACAAAGCCCAGCAGCAAGAGATGGAAAGATAAATTCCATTTAAAATAACTAAGGATATAATAAAAAGTGTTTGGGAGTCTACCTGTCAACATAAACCCAGGAACTATATGAACACAATTACAACTTTTCACACAGATAAAGTCAGATCAAACCACTGGAAAAGTATCAATTGCTCATGGGTAGGCTGAGCCAATGTAATAAAAATAACAATTCTACCTAAATTAATTTACTTATTCAGTGCCATACCAGTCAAACTACCAAAAAATATTTTATAGAGCTAGAAAAAGTAATAACAAAATTCGTCTAGAAAACAAAAGATCAAAAATGTTAAGGGAATTAATGAAAAAAAAATGCAAAGGAAGCTGTGCCAGATCTAAAACTATATTATAAGGTGGCAATTATCAAAACTACTTGGTACTAGGTAAGAAATAGAGTGATGGATTAGTGGAATAGATTAGACACATAAGACACAGTAGTAAATGACTATAGTAATCTAGTGTTTGATAAACCCAAAGACTGTAGCTTCTGGGATAAGAACTCACTATTTGACAAAAACTCCTGGGAAAACTAGAAAATAGTATGGCAGGAAGGATCTTACACCATCTTACACCGTATACCAAGATAAGGTCAAAATGGGTACATGGATCCAGATAGAAAAGATGATACCTTAAGCAAATTAGGAGAGCAAGAAATAGTTTACCTGTCAGATCTGTGGAGAAGGGAGTAATTTTTAACCAAACAAGTGAGACAGTGTGTTATGAGGTGTAAAATTCATAATTATAATTATTATTAATTTTAAAGGGTTTGCACAAACAAAACCAATGCAACCATAATTAGAAGGAAGCAGAAAACTATGAAACAATTTTATAGCAAGTGTCTCTGATAAAGGCCTTATTTCTCAAATACAGAGAGAAAACTGAGTCAGATTTATAAGAATAAGAGCCATTCCCCATTTGATAAAGGGTCAAAGGATATGAGCAGGCAGTTTTCAGATGAAGAAATCAGAGCTATCTATACTCATATGAACAAAGGCTCTAAATCACTATTGATTAGAAAATGCAAATTAAAACAACTCTGAGGTTCCACCTCACACCTGTCTGATTGGCTAATATAACAGAAAAGGAAAGTGATAAATTTTGGAGTGGATGTGGGAAAATTGGGATGCTTAATACATTATTGGTGGTGTTGTAAACGGATCAACCATTCTGGAGAACAATTTAGAACTATGCCCAATCAAACTGTACATACCCTTTGATCCCGCAATACCACTAGTAGGTCTGTATCCCAAAGAGATCATAAAAAAAAAGGACCTACATGTACTTGATAGCAGCTCTTTTTATGATGGCAAAAAAATTGGAAGTTGAGGGAATGCCCATCAATTGAGGAATGGCTGAATAAGTTGTTGTATATGAATGTAATGGTATACTATTGTGCTATAAGAAATGATGAGCAGGCTGATTTCAGAAAAACCTGGAAAGACTTAAAATAACTGATACAAAGTGAAGAGAGCAAAACATTCACAGTAATAGCAACATTATAAGATGATCAAGTGTGAATGATTTAGCTCTTCTTAGCAATACAATGATCCAAGACAATTCTGGAGGATTCATGATGGAAAATGCTATCCAAATCTAGAGAGGTAACTGCATTTTAACTGGAGCATAAAGTACTTTTGTTGATTTGCAAAAAATCATAAAAGACAAGGTTGCATGAGGAATAGCTAATATGTTGGATAACAGAATCAAGTTTCAAAAATATATGGACAAACTGGAAAAATAGTTCAAAACAGATACAAATTACAACAATTTTAAAGTCTTCCACTTGGCCTAAAAAATCCAATTGCACCAGTACAGACTGAGAACAAAGAAAAGACTTAAGAGGGCAGCTAGATGGTGCTGTAGATAGAGTACCAGCCCTGTATTGATGAAGACCTGAGTTCAAATGTGGCCTCAGACACTTGACACTTACTAGCTATGTGACCCTGGCCAAATCACTTCACCCCACTGTATAGCAAAAAAACAAAGACAAAGGAAAAATGTTTTTTCTTGGTGCAAGCTCAGTATCAATTATTAATACAATGTCAAAAAAGCTAAGGTTGTTTATAAGTATACTGCCCTGATCCTGGGACATTATTGTATCATATATTAGTCAGACTACTCCTGTATCATTATGTTCAGTTCAGAGCACTTCACTACCAGCCTGTCTAAAGAAAGGTAACCGAGATTGTGCAAAGCCATGTCACAAGAAGGTTAGTTGGAAGAACATGGGGATGTCTTGCTTAGAAAGAACATTTAAAGGAAATATATTAGAGCTCATCAAATATATGAAAGATTTTCACATGGCAGAGGAATTGCAATTTATTTTATGTAGCTTTAGAGTTATGCCAAGAGGTGAAATTTAAAAGAAAGCACATTTTGGTTAAAGGTATATATAAAAAGTTGGAATAATTACACTAGTTTGAAAGTGGAATGAGCTTCCATGTATGATATTAAGATCTTCATTAGTGGAAGTGTTGATGAATCCCATGTATCAGAGGTATTGTAGAGAGAATCCTTGCTTTGAGTGAGAGGTTGAACTTAATTACCTCTTAAGTTCTCCTTTCTGGATAAATCTGTGTGTTCAGATATGCAGAATTTAATCTATTTGTTTAGCATGTTATTCTTTCTGAAATTTATTCCAGTGAGCCACTACATTTCTTCATTAGTTAGGCTGAAATAGTATTATGAGATCTGTAATTGCTTGATTCGTTTTCTTTTCTTTTTTCTAGGAAACATTAGAACCAGTTTTTCCTGGCCCTCTGCCAGATCAAACCTCAATACCTCTCCTCTTCGCATGTACAGCCAGTGCCAAAACAGTAGTTGCCAATCCTCTATTGCACCTTAGTAATTTGACTCATGATATACTCCATGCCATAATAAACCTTGATTCTCCACCCCATCCTGACACCCAGAATAATAAAGTAAGTATACTTGGTTTAGCTTTTTGTCCTTTCTTTTCCCGTGTATGTAAAACTGCTAGTATCTAAAAGAGGCACTGAACACAATTATTTTTTTATAACTAATTTTATGTTATTTCAAATGAAGAAGAATATCTTTGTAATGTAGATTGTCATCATTAGATGAACACAAATTTATGTTCTCATAGAAATAAAGTTTAAATATTGATGAAAATCCTAGGCTATCCTACATATGCCACTATATGTAGTATAATTTTATGGTCATCGTGTTTACTGATAGTTGTTTAATGGTCTTTTGCTTTTTACCTATATTTGGTTTTCATTGATAATAGGCAATAACTTTCTATAAGCTTTACTATTTCTATCCATCAGAAGCTACTGATTTATTTTATTTTTCTTAAATGAGCTCTCTTTTACAGAAACAACTGTAGTTTTTGTTAAAATTAACATATATTTAATTGGAAAAGACTGGTTTTTTTTTTAAATGGTAGCCTCACATTGAGTTTATTTCCTATTATCACAAAAAGTGCTACGCATATTTTGTATATATCTATTTGGTATATATGATGATTTCCTTTTTGTCAATAAGAATTGGAGGTATACACCTGCTGGTAGAATATCTGGGTCAGAGGGTATGAGCATTTTAATAATTTTATTTGAAAAATTCCAAATTCCATTCCACAGCTCCACCAACAATCCATGATGTGATTGTCTTTCCACAACTCTTGCAACTTTGACTGTCCTGATTCTTTGTCATCTTTGCTGTTTTCTGAGCATAGGGTGAAACTTCAGGGTTATTTTGGTTTGTATTTCTCCTGTTTATTGATTTCTAGGATTCTTTCATATGGTGAGATTATTTAATTCTATATACTTTGAAAAATTATATTCTGTGGGTTTTTTTTTTCAGGTATATGTAATGCATACTTTAGCAGCATCTCTCTCTGCCTGTATTTATCAGTGTCTTTGTGGTGGCCATAACTATAGGTAAATACCTTTTTTATTAATATTTAAGGATACTCTTATTACCCAAGAAAGATTTGTTGCATTGTACCATTTTAAAATCCTATGTAAAACCAAACAAAATAATATTTTAATAAATAACCCTCTCAGAACTTTTTACCCATTAATTGAACTTGAGCCTTGTCATAAAGTCACATGAACTTGAATTCCGTCAGACCGAAAAAAAGAAAGATTAGACTAATGAGTACAGTGGATACTTGGCATGTATATACTTCTTGTCACTTCAGTTGTGTTTTTGTTTTAAGTTTGAGGTCATTCATTCTATGTTTTTAGATGATGGCAAAGACCTTTGCCTTGGTGCTTAGGTTTCTGTTAGTAGGTGAAAATAGATATTTGATAGCCAAAATTAAAAGCACAGTTTGGCAACATTAGGTTTGAACAAACTAGATACTCAAGTTCACAGTTACCTACCATAGGGCTAAAGCTAATCAGAAGTCTACACTAAGTTTGACATCAATATGGCCCTTGGGAGAGAGGGGTAGTCAGCAGGCTAATTAAGGAGGGATTGGGCCTGTGAGTGGTTATTTCGCTTCTAATTTGAGCAAGATAGGATACCCAACCTCAGAAAATAACAAAATAAATAAAATTTACATGACTGAAACAAAGATAACTTTGTAACAGTAAAATAACACAATGTAACATCAAAATTTAACTAAAACTGCATCTATATTTGAAAGCCATTCTGGATATGAAAACTAAAGTCAGGAAAATATTGCATTGGACACTAATAATAATAACTACAAATATTGTATCTTTTCCATAGTTCATTGCAAACAAATCAGTTTACTGGAATGGTATACCAGACATTGCTATTTCCTCACCGGCACTCCTTGAAAACAAGCTTAGATGAAACAATAACTCCCAATACATCTCCAGCTCAATGGCCAGGTACAAGTTACTTATTTTAGATGTTTGATAATCTATTCAATCTTTGTGAACATTAAAAAAACTTATTACTGTCTTTTGTTCTTATGTCACTTGTATGTTTCATACTGTAGTCTCACACTTTTGAAATGAAGGCACATTTTCTCTTCTTCTGGGCCAAGCTTATTATAGTCATCTAAAATTCTTAAACTTTTTAAAATCTTATATTAAGTGCCAGATTTTTGGCCCCAAAAAAGGTTTATCAAATAAAAAATGATCATCATTAAATAGTATAACTGTACAGATAATAAAAATTATACAATCATTTTAAATGTTAATTTTTTCCTTAATTATTAGGTCAAAATATAGCAGTCAGCAATTTAGTATTTGAATTTTACCATGTTTATAGTAGTAATTCAGTTTTATTGGTAGCACCATTCCCTACTTGTTAATATCTTCTAAATTATTTTCATAACAACACTTGGATCCTTTTTTTTTCCTCTTTATGTTTGAAGTATCCTAATGCATTGATCTAGCTGAGATTGTATTCTGCCTGGAGTGATTTTCTTCATTGATGAGAATCATCTTATGTTCTTTGACATTTGACTAAAAACATCATAAGAGATTATTCTTATTTTTAAAACTTCATAGTACATTGTTCTTTTTGTTGTTGTTGCAGGAATTACTGCTCTTATTCGTCTTTTGAATTCTGCTGGGGAGGAAGCTCAGTCGGGACTTACAGTTTTGCTTTGTGAAATTCTCACGGCAGTTTATCTTAGTCTCTTCATCCATGGTCTGGCAACACATTCTAGTAATGTGCTATTTCGGATTGTGGCCCATCCTCTAAATGAAAAAATGTGGTCTGCTGTATTTGGTGGAGGAGCACATATTCCTAGCAAAGAACAAACATCATCAAAAGCTGTAACTGGTTAGTTTTTGCTTTCTTTAATACTGAGAAATTCTCCCTAATTTTAAAAAGTGTGGATTATTCTGATAACTTTTTAAAGATAAAAGTATTAAATCATTAAGTCCATGTGACTTAGATTTAGTCACTGTTTAGAATTTGCTCTAAAGCAAATTCTTTTCATTCAAGGGGACAAATTGGTTTTGAAGTGGAGAGAATATTTCATATTAAGTGAGGACTTCTTATGCTATTTTCAGTCCCCAAGCTTGTACTGCCAGTAATGTATTTAAGCTCTTTTAGGATTAAGAAAATATGATTTCCTCACCGTTTATCAAAAATGTTTTAAGTAATTTCATAAACTGTAAATATTGGCCTTTTCTTCCACTACTGCAAGTACAGACTTTCTTTTCTCTTTTGGCAGGAAGATACTTTTCTATGCCTAGTCCACACCAAGTAGTAGTGTTCTCCATGGAGTGTGTGGGGTTTTCCAAAGCTCTTACAGCCATCAGTTCTCATAACACTACCAGTCTTTCAGGCAAGATATTAGATTCAGAAACAGGCTTTTTAGTTCAGTCTGCTATGTGTTTTGGCGGGGAGGGAGGTGGAGGGAAGGGATATGCTATTGTTGCATTTTGGCATTTATAGAAAATAGAGCTTCTCGAGAAAATTCCCTTTCAGCAAGCCATGATCTTGATTCTAAAAATCAATTAGCATTTTAACATGACTCAGTGTCTTAATCTGTCTCCAGTTATTATTAAAGTACTCATTTGACTTTAAAGATTATGATCATGGCAAATGAGAATATGGCTTGAAATAATCAGAAGTGCATTTCAAATGAGGCTACTTTTTTCATATCATGGATATAGATATCAGAATTTTGGATTTCTAAGTGTTCATAATACCATTTAAAGTGAGCTTTTAACATGATATTTGGGAAACAATATAATTGTTTATTGTAGTAAATGATATACCAAGATTTTTTTAAACTTAGTAATAACAGATTTTATAGAATTGAATATTAAAAAAGAAAAAATATTTCTTTTGGGATTTAGCAATCCTTATATCTCTTATTGTTTATAACATAATAATCTCCTGCTTCTAAACCCCCTTTTATCTACAGTTTTTATATTTTGAGTGACTAAAATTTTTAAAATTACCCAACGACCATCTGCAACGCAAATGTCCTTTGTGGAGGAGAAATATAGACTTCTTCATGCATAATTTTATGAAAATCAGTTTTAAGTATAACTGACTGGCAGAAGAAGGTAGGAGGAACATCAAGATTGGGAGGTGAAGGAGAGGGAATTGTGCTTTGGAGTTGTGAAAAGGGACACAAAATTAATTTGAGAAGAAATAATCCTGGAGGATTTCAGGGGAAGGGTTCAAGCCAAAGAGAAAGGTCTGAGGGAAATAAGTAAAGGCGCAAGAGGAAAACTTGAGCATAAGGAGGCCAAAAGTACTCAAGAAGGTGGGGCAAGAATTAGTGCAATACCAGGTGGATAAGAGCAGGAAAATGAAGGTAGTTGTTGCTGTCAGGATGGACATGAAGAGTCTGTCAGTAGCAGAAGAGGTGAGGCAAGTGATAACTGGTGAGTTTTAAACCCTTTACAGGAATTCTGCCACAAAAGTTCTGCTGAGCTGCCATTGGCAAGGAAGATATAATCCAAGATCTCACTTCCAAGTGTGGAGAGCAGGGAAAATTTTGTAGTCAACCTACATTGTGTATGTGTATTGGTATTTGTATGTATTTGTATACATACATGTATTATATTTTTTATTTCTGCAATAGCTAAGCATCTGCTTCTATGCTCAAAAGCACAGGCCAGTTAGTGAGCTAACTAGCATTTATTATGTATGACTACATCCTATGGATTGGCTACATACAGATATTAGCTAATCTAAAATATTTGCTATGGATTAGCTACTGTACAAAACACTTGAGACAAAAACCAGTCCCAGCTCTCAAAGAGCTCAAGAGAAGCTCAGAGGGCTTGAGAAAGACATTCTGCTCTCCATGTTATCTGGGACAATGAATTGTTCCTTAATGACAGATTTCAATGTGGAAAGAAAGAAAAAGCATCTGAAGCAGCATTGCTAATGATGGCAAAGCAGACTATGGCTTGAAATAATCAGAAGTGCATTTCAAATAAGGCTGATCTTCGTCAAGAAGTTTGAGTATTGAAGTATGTGACACACAGGAGAAAGGGATGAAGAATCACTTCTTACTTGGAACTAAGAAATGAATTTGAAGTTTCTGCAGAGGAGGAATCTAGGTACTTGGCTCTGGTGGTGGTGGTGACTTATTGTGATATCCATTTAATATTATTCTGGCAGCTAATTGTGGAGTTTATAACAACAGAGAATTTTCCCATCTTAAGGTATGCGTGCAAGGCATGACAGAGAAGTTCCTCACATTTACTGGTGATTAATACAGGCACAAATGATATAGCCAAAAGGAAACTAGAAAGCATTACTAAAGATTAAGAAATGTTGTGTAAATTAAGGTATTAGGGCATAGATGATGTTTTCATTGCTGTTATCTGTTGAAGGCAAAGGGGTCAGAAAATAAAAGCAGATTTGGAAGGTAGACATCTAGTTAAGAAGATAGTGGCTGAGAATGGGAATTGGATTTCTGTACCATTGCTTTAAAATGTAGGAATGATAGATTTCTGGCAGGTAATGGAGTACATTTAAAAAAGAATAGAGTGCATTTTTTCCAGATTTTTGCAGCTCTAATTAAAAGAGCTTTGAACTAAAAAGGTGATGAGAAATCTACTTAATGCCTGTTCCACCAAACTAGAAAGATTCCAGAGAGATTAGCTGTAATGTATGAAGAAGCAGTTGAGACTCCCAGAAATTCACAGGTGACAAAATATAAGAAAGCTGCCAGTATTAAAAAACCTTGACATCAGATCCCTGTGCACAAATGTACAAAGTATGGTTATTTAATAAGGTGAACTAGAGAACCTAACACAGGTAAGCAAATTTAACATTATCCGTTATCACTGAGATTTTATTAGAGATGACCTAGGGTTGAGTTAAATATGTTAGGATAGTATTAAATATCAAAAAGATGCTATCAGATGAGGAAGCATGGTAGAAAGCATTTCACTTCATTTTAACAGATGTAGAATAAGGAATGACATTGCCACAAAAGTATAGCACATAAACAAAAAGGAAATAGATCTCAAGCCTAGAGGTACAATAGAGTAGCGATAATGGACTGCAATTATCCTGGAATATGTTGGAGTTCTTTTTCTCTGCTAAAAGAAGAGCAGCTAATAATTTATTCATTGGTCACAATAATTTCATCCTTCAGATCATGGTGGAACTAAGAAGGGTAAATTTTATTCTGGTTTTCACCAACAGGGTGGGTCTGGTTGCTGAGGTGGAAATGAGTACTCTGTCTTAGAGTTTCTAAACAGTCTGTCATATGTACTAAATTTTAGGAGATCTGATTTCCAAGAATTAGAAGTACAACTAGGGTTCCATGTTACTGGGGAATTCAACTGGGGTAGGGAAGGAAGTGGGGTAGGATGCAGAGAAAGTTCTAAATGTGAAGCCCCAAATTGGAGGGATAGGGGAAAATTCCAATGAGCAAGAAAAAAGAGAGTTGTCTAAAGAGGCCAGTGTAAATAAATGGATTTTTATACACACTGACAGCAGCAGACAACTTTATTTCCTTCTCTTGGTAACCTTTTATTCTACCAATTTGTTTTACTTCTCTAGACTTCTCAATTCCTTTCTTGACTCCTCATACTTCAGCTCATGTATTCCTTCTGCTCCAAAAACAAGGGAAGAGAAAGGAATCAAAAGGAAGTAATCAACAGTGATGAATCATTCTGAGTGGTCAAGTAGCATGAGAATTCATAAAGGACTATTAGATCTGGTGTTGAAATCATTGGCAACTAGAGAAAGCAGGCTCATATGCATGGTAAAGTCAAAAGCCAGATCGTAGAATAGAATAGAAAGGGAAATGTAGGCACCTAGTAGTATAGATGACTTTCTGAAGCTGATTAGGCAAAAATGGGAGGACAGTTATAGATAGGATGATAGTTAATAGGCATGGTAGGATCAAGCAATCATCTGTTTTTTATTTATTTATTTTGAAGATGGGAAATTCAGGTGTGTTTATAGGCAGCAGGTAGTTAGGGAGCCAGTAGATAGGGAGAGATCTGAAGATGAAAGAGAGGGGAGGGGAATGATACTGCAGCTGATCTTCTGGGAAAGAAGGGAGTGTATTCAATGAAGGGTGCATGTAGAGGGAGGGATATGACTTGGCAAGAAGGGCCACTTCTTCGGCAGAGTGAAGTAGAGGATAGTGGAGGAAGGGATTTGAGATGAAGAAAAGTATGGAAGGGAGGGTTCTCAGTAAATAACCCTAAGTTTTTTTCAGTGAAGTATGAGGTGAGGTCCTCAGCAGAAAAGAAGGGGTGTTGTGGGAGCCTTACAGATAAATTAAAAAGTTTAGAAAAGCATCTGTGTAGAGGGAGATAGTGAATAGATTAGGGAGGAGTAGAATGATTGCCTCACTTTAGCGAGGGCATAGTAGAAATTAGATAACATATATTTGCAGTGGACTGAATCAGTACAGTTTTGTGATTTTCACTAACTCTTCAGCAGCATGATAGTAGTGAAGGAGTAATACAAGAGTATCATCTATGATAAAACAAGGGAATAAGAAATTCAGTAGTAAAGGGTGGTGTAAAGTTCATCTGGTTCATCATGGGTCAAGACAGGGAAAAGAGGAGAGTACATACTTGGCTGAGATGAAGGCCTGGAGAAAGAACTGAAGAGAGAAGGGAATGAAGGTTAGCTCACAAAATAGTCATAGGGGTTCGAAGGCACAGGAAAAGATGCAGTGATAAAAGATTATAATTGGATAGAGAAAGAGTTGATATATAGGGAAGTAGAGATCAAGGTCAATGCTATGACCTTCCCTGTGTGAAGCTGGAGTAGAGTAGTTAGGTCACAGCATCTAAGTAGATTGACGAAGTAAATGTATTTGAAGGCTTATTATTTTGCTTGGTGAAGTCCCCAGGTGTGAGAGTAGAACCTGTGAAGACAAAGGCTGTGAAGCTAGGCACTGAACTCATTGAGAAGGGAGCAAGGGGTTGATAAATAATAAACACAACAATCTAGATTGGGTGATAAATTTGGATAGTGAGGACCTGAAAGGAAAACAGGTTACTGAGTAAGGGTGGTGGAAAGAAAATCTGGAAGTGACAATGAAGAGTTAGGAGTATTCTGACTGAGGCTACCAGGGAATTAGTCATCTGTGGCCACACACTGAGTCATAGATAAGGATTATTTTCAGCTGGGTGCCACAGTAGACTGCCAGACTTGGAAACAGAAAGACTCATCTTTGTGGACTGGCAGATATTATTGCTGAGTCATTATCAATGATCTTTGAAAGATTATGGAGAATGGGAAGGGCAGTACAAAACTGGAGAAAGGTATATTGCTTATTTTTAAAAAGTGGGAAGGCAGTGAATTCTGGAAACTCATTTGACTTAGCTTCTGAGTAACATGCTAATGTATTATGAAGGACTGGTCAGAAAGGAAGTGGTAATCACAAAGAGCCATTGTGGCTTTACCAAGACCACCATGGACTTACACACGAAATTCATTTCCTTTTGTAATTGAGTTGTTAACTAAAGAGAGGCCAGGAAGACCTGGATTCAAAACTTATTGTGTGGCCATGGGCAAGTAAAATGAGTTAACATACATAAAAAGTGTTTTGCAAACCTTAAAAGTGCTGTATAAATGCTTTTAACCTCTCTGAACCCCAAACAAGAAACATTTATCATAAAATTTAATTTTTTCAAATATCAAAAATCTGTTTTTTCCTTAACCATATAACAAAACAAAGCAAAACAAAAACAAAGAACCCTCCCAAATATGGATAGTCAAGTAACATATTCCTATGGTGGCCATGACCCAAAAAATATGTCTTACTCTGTACTTTCACTGTCAGGAAGGCAGTATCATGTTTTAACCCCTGGAATTTTGATTGGTTCTTGTGTTGATCAGTGTTTATGGGTTTTGTTGTTGGTTTGGGTTTTTTTAAAAAATATTATAATCAAGTATGCCCAGCACTTTGTAAGTACTAGGAACACAAAAAGGAGATTTTTGGGTGGGGGAGTTGAGAGGGAGACTAGTGGCTCTGAGCTTCAGAAAAGACTTTATGTAAGAAGTGATGTGTGAGCTTAGCTTTGAAGGGCTGTTATAGTTTAAGTGCAGAGCTGAAGATAGTGCATTCTAGGCACATGGAATATCCTGTACAAAGGCATGGAGACAGTTTAATCGGTGGAATGTAGAATAATATAGAGAAAATAATACACTGAAAGTCAGGGAGTAAAAGGAAAGGATGTCATTTGTGCCCATCAAAGTACTAACCTGGAAAAAAGGAAGATGAACAACTCATCTCCCAGAGAGGTGAGGAAGGTGCATTCCATAGACAGCCTGCCGTAGTGGTGTGCCATGGGAGATAGTCATAGAGAAAGTAGCTAGAACAACATTCACTGAGGACTGAGTATCTCCCTTCCCTCATGTGCAGAGGGTCAGAGGAACTTGGCAGACTTGCATAGAATGAGTGATGTTTCTGCCATGTACACTTAAGTTTAAAAATTGAATTTCGTAAGCTCATGATGGAGGTCTCAGTTTGAAAATGGTCTGGGGATTAAAAGATCAATATGAGTTAGCTGTATAGGTGGCTTCTGTGAAAGCTCATGCATTATGTCCAGGACAGGGGAAGTATGAATGTCCTACTGGAACTCTGTCTTGGTCACATTGTATCTGGAGTTGTGTTTGGTTCTAAGCAGGATATTGACAGACTAGAGAGGCCAGTTGGAGGATGGTAAAGGGCCTTGAGTTCATGCCACTGATGACCTGTCAAAGGAACTAAGGATATATATATAACCTAAAGAAGAGAAAATTTGGTGTGTGGGTATAGAGGGGTATTATAACCATATTCATGCATTTGAGAAGCATTTTTTTTAACTCCAGGAAACAAATCTAGAAGCAACAAGAGGCAAATTTAGGCTTAATTTTAGGAAAAGCTTCCAGTCAATATGTTATTTAAAATTAGTGTGGTTTCCCTCTCACAGAGAGTCTGCTAAGTCCAACTAAGGTTGGATAATCATGTCAGGTTTGAAGTACAAAGTACTGATACTTGTTAAAGTATGTATTCTGTGGTTCCTTCCTAATCTTGAGAGTATGATGCTGTAGCAGTGCTTTTAGGATTATTGGCTTTATGAGGACGACAAGTCCAAGACAATGCTGAGTGTAGTGGAAGTATATTTCTAGAGCTGTTTGGAGTGGAAGAATATTCCTATTTTCTTTTAGTGCCTGAAACCTGTCTTTCCATGGATGAGATCTGCTTGGCATTGTTATTGTCATCTCTTTCTTCCAGACCCATACTTTTTGGTACAGTGAAAACAAACAAAAAAGGGGGTATAAATGTGTTTACTTTGTAGCAGGACAGTGGTTAAGATTTTAAATTCAAATTAATTTCCTTGGTGGATTTAAATACAATGTATTCAGGCTTTTGTCCCTTATAGCTGTCTAGAAGCAGTTGGGGGAAAAAAAAGCTGATCAAATATAAGTAGATACAGTGGGCCAGTTCAGACTGGATAAAAACAAATGTGTCAGCTGGCTGATGATGGATGCCTATCAAAGCCAATCCCACTGGTGCCAAAGTCTAGAAGTATGGGAGAAAGAGTATGAAAAGAAGAAAATTAAAGAGAAGGAACAAATCAGTGAATGAGAGGTAGTAGTCAAGCTTAGAAATAGTTGTGGGATTTGTCAGAATCAGATCCATTCCAGTGGGAGAAATGACAGTAGACAACAGAGATAGCCACAAGAAAAATGAGGGAAGAAATGCTGTCTAAAAAATATAAGGGCAGAGAGATCTTTGAACTTCTTTTAGAACATCACCTATGTCACACTGAAGGCATATCAGTTTTTATAGAGCAGCACTCTGGGATGTGCCCTATGCCAAAAAAGCAATTGTGTGTACCTCAGTCCTGAAGTAATTTTTTACATTGTAGCATAGTACAATAATTGAGGAATCAAGATAATCACAAAAACATTAGCTTATATACTGATTATAGCCTGTCTATGATGGCATTGCCTTTTATAAATATTGCTATACAAGTTTAGTATTTAAAGTATTGATCTTTAGGTATCTGGATAACTAACTTATTTAGAGCAATACATACCCCCCCTACATTGGGTAGCCCTCATGTTTCTAGATTTTAAACAAAATAAAAAAAATTTTAATGTCTGAACCTATGGATGTCTCTTTTAAACATGGACTTTACAAATAGGAGAGAAATTGAGGAGTCACTGGTTATCATCTTCCTTGATTCAATAAGTCAATTTACTTTCCATTTGCGTTACTTCCCAACTTTTAGCTCACAAATTAAAAGAGAACATTTCTCTTTAATATTACTATATGTTAAATGTCATTAACTGCTTTTTGAGAGTATAAAATGTGAATCTGATTTTGGTAAGAAAAGTTTGGATTGTTTTATTAGATGCTGCTTTTGTGGATTAGAAAAAAAGCATTTTAAAAGCTACTACTAATTTGGTCACATGCAAAATCCTAAAATTTCCTTCAAATTTTTTTCATTGTTTCTTTAACATTACAATTTTTGAGTAATGAGAGTTCTCAGATTAGCTAAATCCTATGGTGCAGGTCTGTTTTGGGGGGAATATGCAACAGTTGAATTTTTATTGTATCTTTTACTACAATGGCTACTTTTATGATAATGGATGTTACCTGAGCAGTAATATTCTCATAAAATGCTAAAGTTTGCTTCTAGTAACAATTAGAAATCCATAATTTTTCCTTAAATCTATTTTTTATTTAAAAAACAAAACCACAAAAGCACTTTTCATTATTTCAGCATTTTATTATACATATTTTTAAAAAGTTTGAATTTCATATTATTGGATCCCTTCAAAAATTCATAAGTTTATGATTATGATGCTTTGATCTGCCCAGTGAATGAAATTCAAAATAAGTACTGTATTGCTCTTTGTGGTATGCACGTCATATGTTGGAATGCTGTTGGAATGTCAGTGAAGTTCTTTGAAGTGTGCTTGCCTCATGTTTAATATTTTATCTGTCTCTAAATACAGACCTGTAAATCCAGATATTTTTATTTCTAACAATTTGTGAAGATTTTAAAAATTAAATATTAAATATTATTGATAGAAGCCTTACCAAAAAAAGAATTTCCAGATCAGAAGATGGAATACTTTGACCTACTTTGTTAGCCATTTACAAATTATTTAAATTTCCCAAAACTAGAGTTGACAATACATTTATATTTTCAACCTGTGATTTTTTTTTACTGTAGAATTCATTTTTTTAAAAAAGCTTTTACATAGCAAAGTATCTAATGTTTAAAGTTCTAAACTTTCAAAATCACATTTTAAAACTGCCCAGAAGGTAAAATAAATTCAGGAACAATTGAGGTTCATTTCAAGGATCTGAAAATTTATTTCCCGATCACATGGGCATATCAAAAGTTACTTGTCCATTTTACTAAGGTCTTAGAGTCAAATGGTATAGAAGATAGAACTTTTCAAGTTTCTAAATCATCTCTTCCAAACAACTAAATTATTACTCAAGAATGCTATAATTAAATAATCATTGCCACAATCTAACTTACATGTTAGTGCCAAGTTTCTTCACTCAAAAGGGGTTTAGTACCTGTCACTCCATCCTTTTCTCCCTTCTATTCTGCTCCACTCTACTCTCCCGAAATTCATTACTTACTCAGCTGTGAAATTTTACCATAGCCAGAAACTGTGTGTAATCTTGATTAACTTAGTGACTCTATTCACTTTTTTTGCTTTTAAAAAATAATTTTTATATTTTCAAATTCTCTTCCTCCACCCCTTCCCTCACCTGTTGAGAAGACAAGAAAATATAATAGTCATTATACATATGAAGTCATGCAAAAAATTTCCACATTAACTGTTTTGTGGGGAAAAAAAGAAAAATAAATATGCTTCAGTCTGCACTGAGTTTATCAGTTTTGTCTACAGATAGATAGTATTTTTGATCACAAGTCCTTTGGAATTGTCATTGATCATTATCTTCATCAGATTAGCCAAGTCACAGTTAATTGTCATTACTATATTGCTGTTATTGTGTACAAGGTTTTCCTAGTTCTGTTTATTTCACTTTGTATCAGCTCATATAATTCTTCCCAGGTTTTTCTAAAACCATCCTTTTCATTATTTCTTATAGCACAATACTATTACATCACAATCATATATATATATATATAATATATATATATACACACACACACACACACACACACACACACACACCACAAATTGTTCAGGCATTTCTCAGTTGATGAGCATCCCCTCAGTTTCCAGTTCTTTGCTACCACAAAAAGAGTTGCTATAAATATTTTTGCACATATGAGTCCTTTCCCTTTTTCTTTGATCTCTCTGGGAGTAGTGGCTATACTGCCACTATATTATATTCATGGTAACAGTGCATTTTGTTCTGCAGTGACACCATTGGCTCTCACAGTGCTGACTTTCATAGTTCAAGTAATGCCTTCAAAAGAGGGATTGTTGAGATGCATGAACACACAGAAAATTACAAATGTAGGTGAATTTAATTTTTTAAAAAAGGAGAAATATAAAATATCCCATTTGTTTATTTTTAAAATTGAAAATGGGGAAGATAAAACTATATCATAAATCATTAAATAATATTTAAACTTCAGTTCTAAATGACTCCCATTTAACAGAGAATGCTTCCCCAACAATCATATTCCAATGTCTTTTGTATGGAGGTGATCCTGGGTTCCTGAAGACTATGTTATGTTAACATAACATAGTCCTGAAGACTATGATCATATGAAGAATAGTCTAACCCATTTCAGAGGGGCTTGTCATTAGAAGGAGGGGGTGGGAGGTAGGGAGGGTGGGGAGGACAGAAGTACATCTCCTAAGAGTTAAATACTACATTAGTGGAAGGAGTCTCCTAAGACTGTCTACTAAGGGTTGAATACTACATTAGTGAGTGGAGGGAGTACCCTTATTGAAACTAGATCTTTTGAAGATTTTTAAAAAGTGAGTGAAAGAGAAATAAAAGAGTAGAAAAAGGGTTAAATGGATAGCCATATAGAGGGAGAGAAAGATAAGGAAAGAAGAGCAGAGGCATATGAATGTAGTAAAAAGATGTACTCTAGCAGTAAATTTTCATGGTGCTATATTCTGACCTCTTAGCCTCTTGTTTGTGAAAGGCAAAGCTTTAAACTATAGGCATAAATAGAGATGTATTGACATTAATTCATGCTTCAGAGGTTTCTTATTCTGTTGAAAAGAAATTGTCTCAGACCAAGTTGGAAGGAATAATAGTGTTTTGGGGTTTGGGGGGGGTTTTTGGCCTTTTTTTTTTTGTAAGGCAGTTGGGGTTAAGTGACTTGCCCAGGTCACACAGCTAGTAAGTGTCAAGTGTCTGAGGCCGGATTTGAACTCAGGAAAAGTCTGATATACTTGTCCTCTTTCTTCCCACATCTTTTTTTTTTCCTTTTCGTAATTGGGGTTAAGTGACTTGCCCAGAGTCACACAGCTAGTAAGTGTCAAGTATTTGGTCTGAGGTCATATTTGAACTCAGTTCCTCCTGACTTCAGGGCCGGTGTTCTATCCACTGCGCCATCTCGCTGCCCCAGGAAGGAATAATAGTGAAAGAGTCATTAACATTATCCAGTCTAATGCTATCCATAGCCTTCTCTTTCACTTCTAGTTTTCCTGTGATCTAAAGTAAAATACTGTCTATGACTACTTAGTTCTAGCAAAGGCAAGTCCATCAGAGTTGAAAGCAGAGGGAAAGCTAGTAAGCTCTTGGTGTGATTTGATAAGCACCCAAACAAATGAGAGGCAGAACATCTCAATTTGTTTCTTATTTACACGCAGGAACCAAAAATGTTTCTAGAAATTTGGTGAAATTTTGGTGTTTTGCAAAGAACTTTTGTCTTTATTGTGCCTAATAGTGCGTTACATATACTAATAAATGTTGAGTGGATGAATCTGCCTTTGGAGAAATTGTATAAATATATGTCATATTCTGTGCTTCCATTCTCCAGTCACTCTTGCCCTTTCCTGTTGCTTAGGTGTAAGCCTGAAGATACATTTAAAAGACAAGATAGCTCCTGAACTTAGTTTAAGTGATGATCATTTTTTTCAAGTGCCTTTACTTGTTTGTATATTCCTAAGCTTGAGTAGACATCACAGTTCCTTAAACCTGTGTAGTATTCAATTTTGTTTTAGATTTTCAGTAGCCTATTCTTAAGATGTGAAATTCTGATCTGGATTTAGAATTATAAGTAACATTTGGCTATTTTGGTAATTTAATACTTCAAGGATCTATAATTTAATTGGAGTTTGGTACTCCATTTGTTGTAAAACCTTTATAAATGTTCTTTAACTGTTGCTGTGGCCAATGCCTTGATGAGCTTCTCTGAACTGAACTTCATTGGTCTGGTCTTTGGACAAAAGACATACTATCCACAACTAGGTTTGTATCTGAAACTTTCACAGTTTAAGACCTGTCAGAAATCGAGAGTCACCTCCATTCCACTATAAAGCATCAGAGTAAGATTTTGGAGGAAGACCCAGCAAACATGAAAGCAAAATAAATGGCCAGGGAGACTTCCTCTTACTTCTGAAGGGTACTGTTGTCTTAGAATTTGAAGAAATTAAGGCACAAGGCCTAAATATTTTCTCTATTCTCTCCGTAGTCTATTGCAGATTTCTGGTAAACATTACTTTTTCACCCATGTGTAGTCTAATAGTTTCTACTCTAAATTTTGTTTACATGTATGCTAATCTCATTCTTGTCACTACTTGTACATTAACCTTTTAATAATTCTGTAACAATATGTTTTGCCCAAGGAGTACCAAAGATACCCAGCATATAAAAGTCAGCACTTAACCAGAGAACTTTGGGCCAACTATGTCCCAAATTTCCATATCAGCCTTAAAATGGCTTAAGGGCAGTTGTGCACAGCATAAAATAATTTGGGGGTATTGCCATGGCTTGAGAAGAAGGAGTTAGGAGTCGGGGTACTCCATTCTATGTAGAACTTAACTCCATAACAGCACATCAGTTTTTTCAGATCAGAACAGATATTTAATGTTGTGAGACAGATGGCCTTTTCTTTTCCAAAAATTAAATGTTACATATTTGATTCTTAAAATATCAGTTCACTGCTAGTCTTTTGAGAACTCTGCCCAAATAATTTTTGTAACTCTTAAATGATAGGATAAGTTTTTCTTTGGCAATCTAAAGAAAAAGAGAAAAGCTGTGCCTTTTTGTTTAGCTCTTCCCAGTTTGGATCTCTTCTAATTCATCATTAAAATGAGGAGGATGAAACATACAATTGCTAAGATCTGTTTCAACACTGAAATTCTATGATTATTCTCTTCCCGAAATATTTTATTGCATTACATTTGCTTGCCAAAAATGTATTAAGAAATCATTGTTGGTAGTGATTTTGGAAATTTTTAGCTATCCTTAGACCATATCAAATTATTCCATTTTCATTTATTCAGTTTCTTTTCTGATTCAACAATGTATAGCTGGATTCACAGACTGTACTTTGAATTGCTTACTCTTTAAAAAAAAAAAGTAAACAACAAAACACCTTCCTAAACTTGCCTTCTAACATGTACTTTTGATTTTTTTGTTATTACATTTAACAGTGAAGAAAAATGTATGTCGATATTGTTGACAAAAGTTAAATTTTGTCAGGGATTTTTTCTTATGTCTGTCTTTATATCCATTAAAAAGCAGTCATTTGCAAAGTAGGTATTATTTTTTAATATAATATTAGGTATTAAAGGTAACTGTTTTAAGAAGGTAAAAAAATTTCTAAATTATAACTATGCATTAACAAATTAAAAGGTGGCAAAACTTTTAGAACATATGTGTAAATATGTTCAGAATATGTTGGTAATTTTGATTTTCTGACTCTTTTAAGCCAAAGGTTACTAATGAAACTTAGGCAAAAACATCAAAACAAACATTTTTAAATACCTTTCTGATTATTTAAAAGAAAATTAATGATAACATTTAGCTTTTGTATTTAGTGCCACAATACTAACATTTCATATATTTTCTCTTAATTTCTTAAGTTTTTTAATAATTATGTTAAAAGTTAATAAGTTTTGCTAAAAAATGCATGTGCATGCTGTTTTGCTAGTTGATCATCTCTAAACAATAAAATATAGAATAATTATGTTACAGCACAAATATCTACATCCTGTTCAAAGGTAAGTAAACTAATTGACATAAAAAGGAAATCATTTTACAATGATATGGAATGATTGTCATGTTTTGGTCATCTACTTTTTATGACATTCATGATTGGCTAATAGATTATGAGGAAATTTATTATAAAATAATTTTTAAAATCATGATATATTTACATGAGTGGAAAAATAAATTATGTAAGGTATTTGGTATTTACAATACAGACTCTCTTTAACGCTTAAATAACACCAGTGACTAGCAAGTCATGTTTCCCTTCCATGGTGCTTATTTTTGATTATGCAAATTAATTTTTATACTTTTTATCTTATTTTACTATTTTCCATATTTGCTAATGGAAAACATAAATTGTTGACATAAGACCAAAAATGTTACTTAAATCCCCCCGTGAATTTTTACCTTGAATGCACATTCACTTGACACTCTTAGCTCCTCAGGTAGAGATGGGGGATTCTTTATAGTGGTAAGGTTTTTCCTAGCCACCTTTGGTCAAAAAGAAATGCTAGTCCTGCATTGGCAATTTCTACAGATCTTAGGAATAGAAGAATGATGATGAGATTCCCAAGAAAGTTCATTTTTTTCTACCTTTCATTTTCCCTTTTCTGTTTTCTTAATTGAATAATGTGAAGGGTTTGCATCTTATAGTCAAGTACTCTTGTACTTTCTTTTGGAAATAAAATAAAATTAGATCACATTAAGTAGAAATAAACTGTAAATCTTATTGCATACAAAAATTGTATTTCTTCTTTATTAATAATCTTTTTTTCCCCTAAATTTTGTTTAGTTTCTTCTCCAGTTGAAGATGGTGAAAAACAGCACAAACGATCTAGGCCATCAAAAACATCTTCCAAAGAGTGCCTTCTGCAGAACTCTTCCTCAACTAGAGGAGACCAGGAGTCTTTAACTTATAAGGAAAAATTTATTCCTCCTGAGCTTAGTATCTGGGATTATTTCATAGCAAAGGTACCTAATGTGATCATGAAGTATTTGTGTATTAATTTAAAAACAAGACTCCATTTGCTTCTGTCTTTAAATATTTATCAGGACATTTTTTAAATGATAGTTTTTATTATGTAGCATGATTACTTTCTAACCTTTTTATAAAAGCCAATACTTTGATGAATTATGGTTTTAGAGATTGCAAAAGGGAGAGTTTGCACTTTGATACAAAAAAAGGATATAGCGCATATATATTACATAAATGGAGAAAGAAAGGAGAAGGTAGAAGTCATGTCAAGGAAATATAGTGGTTGAAACCTGAAAAGAGAAGAAGACTAATACTAATATATGAAGTTTTCAGAGACCAAGGTTTCAGTAATAGAAGGAAGGAAGGAAGGAAATATGTATTAATTTTATTTTACTGTGTGCCAGGCACTGTGCTAATGGGCATTGTCCTAGGAGAAACGTTGGGTACTTCAGCTTAAGTGTGAAAGCAGTCATTGACTGATTCCTTTGGTCTCTGCAGTTTTTGCTGCTGCCTATTCCCAGAGATACAGGAGTAATGGTATACCATAGACCACCCAGGGAGCACTTGTAAAAGATAATACTTATCTGCTCTAGCATAAGTACCATCAGAGAACCCATCAATCAGTCAGTAAACATTCACTAAGTGCCTCCTATGTGCTAGGTACTATGCTAACACTGGAGATACAGAAGTGGGCAAAAGACAAGTGTTTACCCTCAAGGAGCTCACAATTTAATAGGGGAGGCAACATACAAATATATACAAAACAAGCCACATGCAGCATAAATAGGAAATAATTAACAGAGGGAAGGCATTGGAATTAAGAGGTGATGGGGAACACTTCCTGTAGAAGGTATGATTTTAATTGGGATTTAAAGAAGCCAGGGAGGTCAGTCGTCAGAGCAGGTATAGGAGACAGCCAGAGAATGCCTAGAGCTGAGAGAAGGAGTGTTTTGTTTGTGGAACAGCCAGGAAGGCAGTTGCTGGATCAAAGAGTATTTGTTGGGGATTAAGGTATAAGAAGACTGGAAAGGTAAGTAGGAGGTAGGTTATCAAGGCCTTTGAATGCCAGACAGAGCATTTTGTATTTGCTTCTTGAGGCAATAGGGAGCCACTAAAGTTATTACAGAGCAGGGTAACATGATTGGACCTTTCTTTTAGGAAAATAATTTTAGTGGTTCAGTGGAGGATAGATAGGAGTAGGGAGAGACTTGAGGCAGGCAAACATACCAGTATGCAATAATCAAGGCATGAGTAGATGAAGACCTGTACTAGAGTGGTGACACTGTCAGAGGAAAGAAAGGTTGTATTCAAGAGATGTTGCTAAGATGAAATCAGCAGGCCTTGGCAACAGCTTGGGTATTGGAAAGGGGTGAGAGGCTGTGAAGAGATAGTGATGAATCCAGGATGAATCCTAGGTTGCAAGCCCTGAGGGACTTGGGGAAGATTTAGGGAGAAAGATAATAAATACTGTTTTTGACATATTGAGTTTAAGATATCTCCTGGATATCTGCTTCAAGATGTCTAAAAGGCAGTTGGAAATGCAAGATTGGAGGTCAGCAAAGAAATTGGGGCAGGATAGGTAAATTTGAGAATCATCAGCATAGATGTGGTAATTAAATCCATGGGAGCTGATGAGACCACCAAGAGAAGTATGTAGAGGGAGAAAAGAAGATGGCCCAGGACAGAACCCTGAGGTATATTTTTGGTTAGAGAGCGTGATATGGATGACGATCCAGCAAAGAAAACAGAGAAGGATCAGTCACATATGGAGGAGAACTAGGAGAGAGTGGTATTGAGAGAAGAGAGCATCAAGGAGGAGAAAGTGATGAACATTCTCAAAGGCTGCAGAGACATCAAGGAGAATGAGGATTGAGGAAAGGCCTTTGGATTTGGCAACTAAGAGATTATTATTAGTGACTTTGGAGAGAGCAGTTTCAATTGTAATATTGAGATTGGAAGCCATATTGTAAGAGATTAAGAAGAGAATGAGAAGAGAAAAAGTGGAGATCTCTATTATAGATGAGGTATTTAACTACAAGTGGCAGAGGAGGTATAAAATAATATTGAGGGAGTGGAAGGATCATATGTAAATTGAGGGAGTGGAAGGATCATATGTAAAAGAACCCAGGAACATTTCAGGTCCACTGTGGTCATGTTTTGGAGACAAATGAATTGTTTGGTACACCTCTATGCCAAAGCACAAAGAACAATGGAACAACAAGCATTTATTAAGTGTTTCTTTTATGTGCCAGGCACTATGTACTGATGTTGGCTAGTTTCATGTCACCAGTGGTCTTATACCACTGACCTCTCCATTTCAGTAGGATTCACAGGTGTCTTTCTGCTCCCTCTGTTGCTTGTACCATCCCAGAGTCAGAATGTCCTTTGAATGCTGTCAATAGAAGTGCCTATAGAAATGTTTTTGAATGACATAAAATACAACTGTTTGGATATGTATTTGGATGTCTTGGTTAACATGTTTGGATTATGAATTCTATAAAATTTTATTTTAGCCTTTTTTACCACCTTCCCAAAGTAGAGCAGAATATGATTCAGAAGAGAGTCAGGAAAGTGGTGATGATGAGGATGAGGATGGTGATGAAGATGTTTTAACTTCAGATTATCAACTCCAAGAGCATGCTAATTCAAATTCATACAGGTATAAAATATGTATTTTAAGTTTCTTTGGGACATTTTTGTTTCTAAGGAATTTCAAGTACTTGATCATTTATGTAAGATTTTTAATCTTTACACAACATTATAGGAAAACTAGTTAGTTTATATTTCTGCCTCTACTTTTCAACATCTAGGCCCTCGATTCCTTATAATCTGCCTTTTATCCTCTACTACTCACTCTGTTGAAACTACTCTGCCTAGCCTTTAGAAACTTTTATGGTGTCCCTTTTTACAAAATTAAGAACTTTCTCCTTGATCTTCCTCCAAGATCTTATAATATTGACCATACCCTTTTAATATTCGTTTAATCCTTAGAGATTAAGAATCTCAAATCTGGACTGTTTTCCTTCCTGTCTCATTTTTACTTTGTCTCCATTGGTCCCTCCTTCTACTGCCATCGACTAAATGTGGGCCTTCTCTCAGTGGTGAACTCCTTCATTCCCATAGCTTTAATTATTGTTTCTATGCAAATGATTTATCTATAGGTCCAGACCTGACCTATCCTGAGCTCCATTCTTATGTTTCTGTCTAGTCACTCTATATCTCTACCTATATCAATACCTCAAAATCAACATTTCCCAAATTGAATTTATCTTTCTCCTTATCTTGGGCCCAACTCAAAAATTTGACCTCCCTCTAAGTATCTACTTCGGTGATGTTCCTTGGACAAATTACCATCACTGAGTCTACTTTATGATATCATTATCTCTTGTTTAGTTTCCCTGCTGGTAGTTTCCCTCCTCTCCAGTCTGTTCTTCACCCTGCTCACAGAGCAAACATCTTACTGCATAGGTCTGATTTGCATCTCAGAAACCTGTGGTGGTGCCCCTTATCAAGTTGGAGAAGAGAGAAAAATTTAGGTAAAATGAGGATTATAATTCTTAACATGGTTATTGTGATGATCCAATGAGATAATCCATTTGAAGTACTTTGTAAATTGATTTGTAAAGTCAGAATTTATTTTATTTCCCTATGCATCTTGAAAATCAGTAGGATATTTGATCAACTAATACACCAGTGATATATATGAAAACAGATTAATCCGCCAACAAGGATTTATTAAACCAGATCCTGTGGTGGGTGCTGGGATTCAAAGAGAAAAATGCTCAATGAGCTTAAATAGAGGGGAAGGCTCTAAGTTCTCTAACAGCTCTTTCCTTGACTCCTTATTCAACTGAAACTTTTCTGCAGTTACCAATGGTCTTTTAATTGCATCTTTTCTCAAGTTTTCATCTTTATTGATGTTTCTGCAGCTTTTAACCCTGTTGACCATACTTCGCTCCTCTCTTGGTTGTCCTCAGATTGCTGTCCCTTAATTTTCTTACTACCTTTCTGACTATTCCTCTATCTCCTTCACCAGATCATCACCCACATCACATGCCATAAGTTTGGGTTTGCCCCAAGGTTGTGTCTTGGGCCTTCTTTCCTCTGCATACTTTCTCACTTGATGACTTCATCACCCCGGTGGTTTTAATTTCCTCTCTATGCAGATCTGTATACTCAGCCCTATTTTTTCTCATCAGCTCCAATCTTGCATCTAGTGCTGGTAAATGTTTAACACCTAGCTTCTCCTCCTACCTCCCCCCAATGTACACATGACACACTTCATTAAGACTGTAGAATCAACAGCAGAACAAACTGATTCTAGCACACCCCTACCTACAGCACAACTGCTTTTTGGATATTTTAAACTGGTTGTCTTGTAGGCATCTCAAACTTAATGTGTCCAAAATGAAACTCATTACTTTTACCCTACCAATCCATTCTTCTGAATTTCTCCATTTTTCTTGAAAGTACTACCATCCTTATCATCCAGTCTTATACTTGGCTTTATCCATTACTCTTCATTTTCTCTGTCACCCCATGCATATACTAAGTTGCCAATTCTTGTCATTTCTCCTCCACAATGTCTTTCACGTTCCCTTTTCTTTACCCACACAGCTACACCCCCTGCTTCCCAGTTCAAGGCCTTATCACCTATCAGCTGGACTATCACAAACTCTCTTTCCATCTCAAATCTTTCCTCTCTCCAGTTCATCCTTTACACAGTTACTGAAGTGATTTTCCTAAAACACAGATCTAACCAAGTCATTCATTAAATTCCAATGGCTCCCTATTTTCTCCATGATCAACTATTATTCCATCATTATCTCATTCTTTTTAAATGTCTATATTTTATCTAAGCTTTATAATTATATAATTATTAGTATAACTGTACATTTATATAGTTAATAAATAAGCAGATGTATATTGGGATTACATCAGCAATTTTTTTTAGTGAGTATTCTATCCAGAAATTTTGGAGTCCACTAGACTAGATGACCTTTAATATCCCTTTCAGCTCAAAAATCTAGGATCTATGATCACAGATCATAGAATCATCGAAGAGGGTTGGGTTTTTTTTGTTGGGTTTTTTTTTTTTTTGCCACAGTAGCACATGAAATAGACAAAAATATAAAGCAACCATTATTCTTATGTGGCTATCTTTTGCAGTGATAAGTGGCACAGTGTTGGAGATGAGGGCAAAATGTCTAAGAATCTCACAGTTCTTAGACTCACAAGGAAAGAACATGGACAGAAATTGCAAAGGATAGGAAGTCTATGAAGGGATTCAGATCTGCACCAGTGGAAGGAGTACTCACATCAATGATAAGAGAGATCCATCCATAGACCTTGAGAACAGCTGATCAGTCTAACTTACAGGTTTTTGACCTGGTATCTGAGAAGTCTGAGAATTTGGTTTTTTATATTTTGATGACTGTATTTCGATATAACTGTTTTGCTTTGTAATCCTACGAATTTTTTAAAATCTATTTAAACATTATTCTGAGAAGGGATCCATAGGCTTCACCATACTGAATCTGGGTCTATGACATAAAAAAGATTAAAAAATCCTAGTCTAATCGATTTATTTTTAGATACATTCATTAAGTGCCCTATGTGTAGTACACAAGACACAGCCATACAAAGGCAGAATGAAAAAGAAAATAGTCCCTTCCCTTAAGATCACAAGACATTGATCAAGTTTCACTTACCCCTTTTCTTTCTATACTAAAAAGATCTTTAGTCTTTCTTTTTTGGAATCTGTTTTGTGTCATTAATGATTTTTGTTGCCTTCTAGGAATTCTCAGAAAAATTTCATCTTTAAAATACACTCACAGTGTGATGACCAAAAATGGACATGATATAAGAAAGAATTAAAGTGGTGCAGTGGCCAGAATGTTAAATTTATAGTCAGGGTACTTAGTTTAAAATCCTAACCCTACCACTTACACCAGTGTGATCTTTAACTCATTTAACCTTTCTGAAGATCTTGTTGGTTGTTATCTATAAAATGAGATGGTTGGCTGTGTAAAATTTCCTTCTAGTTCTAAATCTATAATTCTATGATCAGTTCTTGCCTTCTGAACTTTAGTAGAGTTACAGAATTTGGGGCATGCATTTATCCACCCTCTTCATTTTGTAGGTCACAAAATCAAAATGAAATTCTTTAAGTCATATGGGTAACTAGTTGCATTGAATGTTAAAATGGACATTTTGATTTAAAATCAGCCTATGTAAAAAGAGAAGACAAATATTTTTACATTTTAAAATTGTAAAGTGAGTACACCTACAAGCAAAATTTTACATTTTAAAAGCTGTCTGATAAAAAAAAACCTTAAAAAGCAGTAAGAATTAAAACATATTACAAATGTAGGATTGAAAAGATTAAATATAGGTGAAAAACCTTAGATTTATATTTGACAATAATCAGAATTATCAGAATTGCTGTAATTTATTTGAACTTCAGAGACATATCTTTAGCGATTATTGAGAAATGACTGGGATTGTGGATCCAGTGAGACATAGATGGAGAACCAAAACAATGTAGTGTCATGGAAAGAAAATGAGAAAGCCTTCTATACATATATCTTCTTTTTCTTTTTTGTGAAAAACTAAGTATATTTCCCTTCATCCTATCCCACCCCCCCATTTATTCTATTCTCTCTTTTGACCCTGTCCCTCCTCAGAGGTGTTTGCTTCTGATTACCCCCTCCCCCAATCTGCCCTCCCCTCTATCATCCCACTGCTCTCTTATACATATATCTTCTAATGGGAGCTGGCCCCCACATATACAGTTGGAGGGGAGGACCCTTCCTGATGATACTTAGCGTTTTGACAGGAGTGATATATTATTTTCAAGGAATAGCCAAAAATGACAAGGTTAAATTTAATGGTCTCTGAGATCCTTTTCAACCCGAGCTCTATGAACCTAAGCTTTTTTTTCCTCTACATTAGAAAATTTTTTCTGAGTGCAATCAAAAAAACTCATTTCATGATCCATGCCCTGCTAAATTATTCTAATATAAGATATCTAGATGAGGTCTGCAGTAACATGACCGAAAGCTGCTTTTGTGGGTTGACAAAAGAATGTCTTATTCTCTTCCGTATTTATAGGTATAACAAATACCTGCCAGTATATGAACTTAATATTCTGTTTCTTTTATTTATATCCACATTATTTTCTTCTAATATTTGCAAATATAACTGATGTGCAAGGTGCTTTTTAAGCAATATTTTTATTTCCAGAGACACTTAATCTTTCTAATCCAGCACTATAGTAATGAGTAATATTTTATTAGTTTTATGACCTTGAGCTTCAACCTCTAATTCATTTGACTTATTTCCCTTTCTCCTTACTTTTAAATAAAAACATTTCATCAGAGAACCAAGTATTTTACATTTCATTTTTTATTATTGTAATGTCTTCCTTGGGATTTTTTTTTTTTGGTACAGCAACTGTGATTTAACTGATTTAGGGAACTCATGGTGAGGAAATTCCCTCTAATAATGCAGATCATTGACTGTTTTGCAATTTATATAGTCTTAGGGAGTTG
Organism: Phascolarctos cinereus; assembly: GCF_003287225.1. Lineage (NCBI taxonomy): Eukaryota > Metazoa > Chordata > Mammalia > Diprotodontia > Phascolarctidae > Phascolarctos > Phascolarctos cinereus. Next base: position 242,800,581 of record NW_027555847.1, on the reverse strand, counting down.
CAAAGCTACATAGAAATTAAATGACTTGCTCAAGGTCACATAGCCTCTATGTTTGAGACAGGACTCAAATCTAGGTATTCTTGACTCCAAGGATGGCTCTCTGCCCACTGTGCAATGCTGCCTCTCTCATTCTCTCCTAGTTCACATATTTCTAGTTAATTTATTCTCATCAAGCCTAGTTTAAAACCAATTCATTTTGCTGCTAAAGAAATTCAACCTTCATAGGAAAGGTTGAAAACAAGATAGATGAGAACAGATTAAGATTGAGATGATAAAGTGTTAGAAGGAGCAAGTGGCAGACACTGTTTTAACTAGAAGGAGAAAATCTTATTGATGTATTCTAAAATTATAAATAAATTTATAAATAATTCACTGGTATTATTTCTAGTTGGTCATTGATGCGATTGGCTATGGTGCAGTTGGTGCTGCATAATTTGAAGACTTTCTATCCATTGGCTGGTCATGATCTTTCAGGTAATAAATACTTCAATATCCATTACTATCTTTACTTGAAATGAATAGAGCCTTTGTGCTGAACAAAATAATAGTTTTTCCAATCCATCTTAGCAAACTCTTTAACCATTTGATAAATATTTCAAAGTTTTATGTTGGTATTCAATTCTATGAGTAATCATATTGAGACCTATTTAATTACTTATGAATTCAATTTACAGAAACATTAAATTCTTGTTATATACAAAACACTCTGCAAAGTACTAGAAGAGATGCAGAAATAATTTTGATAGAGACTCTGGAGTTTACAGTCTAGGAGCTAGAAACAACTTTTACAGAAATAACATATGACATAGCTTATGATAAGTACATAAGCACAAATACAGTGTTACTCAAATTTTCCAAGGAAGAAAAGATCATTTTTGACTAGAGAGTTTGTTTTAGAAAAGGAAGAAAACATTTTGGGAGAATAAGAGGGTTAAGTCTTAGAATGTACTTTATGAGTTGTCAGAAGGATATCCAAATAGAGCTAGACAGTGGGCACTGGGAAACATAAATGGAGGGCTAAAGATGAAGATACATCTGGAGATAAAGATTAAGAGGTATTTGTGTAGAACTGGTAATTGAAACTGTGAGAGTGGAAAGTATAAATAGGACCAAAGTCAGAACCTTGGGAACCACGTAAGTAAGGAGACAGAGGAATTAGAGAAGTAGGAGGAAAACCAGCAAAGTATGGCATGAAGAAACTGTGAGAGAGTACAGAATAAATAAGGTTATCAGCGACATGTTGTCTTCTTTGCTTTGGAATTTGTTACTACTTTTAAAAAGTGTGTCTTGGAGCCAGCTGCAAAGTAGCTTGAATTGCCAGCTACCTGGGAAAGCAGTTTATATGGCAATCCAAATGGCTGGGGTCTTCATCGTATTTTGGGAACCAACAGTTCTTACGTAACAATTTTTTTTCCTTGCTCCATTCTCATTATAATTTACTAATAAGTCATAATTTGATTTGATTTGATTCCTTTACTATTGGCTGACCATGCCGTGATCCTAGATTGTCTTTTTGTAGTTTTATAAGACATTTACTTGTTATTTTTGGATACTATAAATATCAAAGATGTACATATTTTAAAACTCTTTGGATATTTCCAAGAGAAGAAGAACATGTATTAATATTTAATGTCAGAAAACCATTTTTAGAGTTGAAGGATTAAAGGGTAACTAGAGCTACTTTATTTTCTATTTAGAGCTTCCAGTTAGCTCACCACTGTGTCATGCAGTTCTAAAAGCTCTTCAGTGCTGGGAACAAGTCCTCCTCCGAAGGCTTGAAATACATGGTGGGCCACCTCAAAATTATATTTCAGTTCATACCTCTGAGGAGAATTTGTCAGCAGGTCCTGCAATTCTTCGCCATAAAGCTTTGCTTGAACCTACAAATACCCCTTTCAAGTACGTGTTTTTATAAATATTGTCTCACTATTTATAAGAATTTTGTAGTTGATCATTGTCATTAGTAAAATATTTGAAGTTCTCTATGCATATGAGGCTACTTTGGTAAGTAACAATGCTTTTTGAAGAAAAAATATTTGTGAATTATTCATTCTTGTGTCTGCCATGTCTGATTTTTCTTCCATTCCATTTTGTGCTCTAAAACTACTGAATTCCTGGGATTACTAGGTATTTTAAAACTTTGTTTAAAAATAAATATTTTCAGACAGCTAGGTTAACACAGTGGATAGAGCACTGCTCTTGGAGTCAAGAAGACCTGAGTTCAAATCTGGCCTCAGACACTAGCTGTGTGACCTTGGACAAGTCACCCCTGTTTGCCTCAGCTTCCTCATCTGTAAAATGAGCTGGAGAAGTAAATGGCAAACCTTTCCAATAACTTTGCCAAAAAAATCCAAAATGGGGTCACGAAGAGCCGGACATGACTGAAAACGATCGAACAACAACAGATATGGTTATGTCCCTTGACATTGATATGTCTGTGATATTATGGATGCATATTTTTATTCTTTAATAGCTTAAATAGTTCCAGAATGTATTTCATGTTGACCATCACAGTCTTTTGAGTTTTCTCTTTGGAAGGATGATAATGCATTTCCTTTAAAGCTGATCAGTTTGTTTGTCTCAATGATATTCCTCCTCTCCCTTCCCCTCCTGCCTCCAACTACATCTCCAGTATATTTAGTGGAAAATAGAGTTCAATTAACATTTAGAAGAAAATCTATGCTAATGTCTTCCTCTGAAATTCTCTTCCATTTACTTTGTATATCTGTACCTAGTTATTTGCCTGTTTTCTAACCATGTAAGTTTTTTGAGGGGAGGGGCAGGTTTTTGCCTTTTTTTTTTCTTATTTTTGTGTCCTTAGAACTTAGCACAATGACTAACTTGGAGTAAGTACTTAATAAATGTCTGTTGACTGACTATGTATTAAGTGTGGTATATTAGTTAACTTTATAATTGATAGAGGAAAGAAGGGCAGTTTATAAATTTATCTGGCATGAACAATAAGAGGCCAGTGTAGGCTACTCTATAGCTCTTTAAAAATGTGGTTGATTTAAACTTTTTTTGTTTTATTTGAAGTTAATATTTAATGATCCTTCAATTTTGTTGCATTTTATTTTGTGCAATTTATTTTGTATAAATTCAGCAGATGGTAGTTATTAATCACTTGTGCTTTTTTGTGTGAACCTGGCACTTGTTATGAGGATTGATGCAAACATCTCTTTACCCCTATTACTCCTTCATAATTTATTTTATATCCTAGCAACCTTGGTAGATATTATGCTGTCCTTACTTAATCTGTAGCTCAATTTCATCAGACCTTGGGAGCAATACTTGTTTTTACTTTCACTGAAGCTAGGAGAATGATTTGTTTTAACAGTGCTTAGGATAGTATAACATCTGCTAACAAATTAATAATCACTTTTTGTTTAATTGTATCTGCCTATCTACAGATCTAAACATCATCTGGCACTGTCTGTGAAGAGACTTTGGCAGTACTTGGTGAAACAGGAAGAAATTCAAGAAACTTTTATCAGAAATATATTTACTAAGAAGAGATGCCTAAATGAGGTAGAATTTAAAATTTATTGGTTTTAATGAAAGTTGTTTTGAGTTGAAGAGTTCCAAGATTTGTTTTAACATTTTGTTTAAAGCAAATTATTCATGGAAAATTAGATTCTAATATGAACAAAGAATATTTAAAATATTAAAGGAAGTGAGGGGAAAGACGAGGTAATCCCAATTTTCGAAACCTTTTGAATATGGAGTGTACAATTTGAGAGGTGTGTCTAGAGAGTTTTTTTGTTTTTATAGAAGGTGTTCCTGACTATATAGCTCTCCAAGGTAAAAGTTTTTTTATTAGGTGGTGTATTTACCTATTAAGAAGTATGCTTCTTGAATTTTTGTAAAAAGATGACTTGATGAGATTTTCAAGTATTTCAGCAGGTGTAATATTTTTTGGATTTTTTTTTTATAAAACACTGCATTGTGTCTTTATCTTCTTAATTAACAAATACTTTTATCTACTTGGCTTATTTATATCTCTTGTTCCTTGTCTTATATTTTGATGATTCTGTGTTTGCCACTTTTGATCCTGAAGGTTTCATGAGTATAATCATTATTGGTTACCTGCGTTTTCCTTAGTGTTAAATTATTATTCTAAAATAGTGTACTTGAGAAATGAAAGGATACAGTGGTTTTGGAAATAGAGATGAAAATTACTGAACAGTTACAATTGAATTCAACATTTTCTTAAGCACTCTGTGAAAGGCAGATGAAAGAAAGCTCAGAAAGCAATTGAACTGAAATGAATCAGAGTAGCAAACATGGGTAGGATGCATATTTTTATACATTAAAATTCTGCTTGTGTTTTACCTCAGTTTTCCATAGAAAGGGACATATTTTCACGGTTATGTGGACTATATAAACATGTGTTTATTTTATTACTCAAATAATTTTCATGCAGAAATATTGGGAATATATTAAGGTATTTTGTGGGAAATACTATTATTGCTGTTTCATTTTGCTTGTTTGCTTGAAAAACAGAGTAGATAATTATTTCATCTTATTTCTCATGGTTCTGGTACCTTAGTCGATCTTAATCCATATATCTTCTTTTTGTTCCTAAGGATACAAGATTCCCTTCCCAACCAAGGGATGGGGTATATACATTGTAAATTTAGTATGTAAAGGTAAATTTGGAAGTATTTGAGTCCCATGTAAATTACTTCAGATTCTTTTGTCTTCAAAGCTTTTCCTTTTCAGTAATTTTTTATTTCTTCCAAAAACATTAGAGAGAGATTCTCAATAACAACCTATAATCATCATTTAAACAATTAGAATATACCTCTAAATCAACCACAGACAGTAGAAAGCCAGAGAAGCACCAGAGAGAAGTCATTGATGAGTCAAAACTTTCTTCATCAGAGTTTACTGTATATGTAAATACTCCAAATTAGATTGCTTATGAAGCAATATTACTAGAAATAAAATCTAACAGTATATAAGCAAACTACTAATATGTCCAGATGATATGCCTTCAAAACTGATGCCTCTTAATTTCTCCTGTTCTTTAAAATGCATAGGTTCTTAACTTTGTGTCATGGACCCTTTTGGCAGTCAGCAGATTCCTCTGTATCCCTTCTCAGAATAATGGTTCTAAATGCATACAATAAAATAGGATTACAAAGAAAACCAATTATGTTGAAATATACTGATCAAAATATTAAGAAAACAAATTCACAGACTCCAGGTTAAGAATCTTTTCTCTAATGTGATATTAACATCAGGCTTAATTAAATGAATGAAATAATTTGAGATGTAAAATAATTGTTTTTAATGAGAGATTTTTCAGTTTTGAAGGATTTTTTAATGACACTAAGTAAATATTTTTAGTGGTAACTAGTTGGCAGTGGGTACAAATTTTTCTGCTTTGGTAAAATTAACTTAGATTTAAAAATACTCCCAGTAATCTTGCATGTTCCATCTTATCTTTACTCTGTCATGTGGTTATCTTTTTTTTTGATGAAGTCATTAGAGGACCACAGTGAAACCATCAAAAATTCTATAATGGAGGAGCCAAACTTCAACAAGGTACAAAATAATGTTCAGCTGAAATTTAAAATTTCATTCATCAATGAGATTCTTTACTTTTTTTTCCTTTTCTTTTTCTTTTCTTTTCTTTGTTTTTTGGTTTTTTTGGTGCCACAGACTACTGCTCAGAAAACTATTGACCCATTAAACTTGAGTATTGCATTGCTAATCAGTTTAATGGGTTTTTTAAAAGATTTGATTTGTTTGTCTTGTTAAATAAGAAAATTAAATCTTTTTTTTTCTTCTTTTTTTGGGGGGTTAGGGGCAAGGCAGTCAGGGTTAAGTGACTTGCCTAGGTTCACAAAGCTAGAGAATTCAGTCTTAAAGGAAGTTCAATACATCCTGTTTTATGGCTACAGATTTTTCTAGTATAGGCCTCACTATAACTATAACTAAGTAAAGCTTTGGGAAATGAACAATATAAAGTATCAGCCCTTTTATACAGATCACATTTTATTTTAAAATGTTCATAAAAGTTGTATGTTAAATAATTTACACAATATAATAGAATTTATTTTCTGATAAGAAAACAAAGCTAGAAAAGTTGAGAGTTTCTGTTTTTACATTGAAAAGTAGTAATCGCTCAACAAAAAATTTTGTTGCTTAACTTCAGTAGACAAAAAATGCTTGAACTTATGTTTTGAGTATGGTATCTAGACTTGTAGCAGAGTGTCTCAGATGGATTTAGAGGGAGGGAAAAACACTGATATCCCTAAGTTTTTTTCATTTATTTTTGGACATCCATAACTACTATATGACTGTTTGGATGAGACAATGGATTTAAAAATAGGAATTGTCTTTATTTTTTGCTTTATAATCTTAAAATTCCAGGATTGTTAGCCAGCTAGGTGGAATAGTATATAGAGTATTAGAGTTCAGATCCTGAGGCAGGTACTTACTGGCTACACAGCTAGTGTGATCCTAGGATCCACTTAACCTCTCCCTCAATTTCCTCATCTGTAAAAATGGAGATAATAATAGCACTTACTTCCCAGGGGTGTTGCAAGGATCAAATTAACACATATAAAGTGCTTTACAAACCTTCATGCTATTTTATATTAATGCTAATTCTAAATAAACTTGTATAACCTACATTCTTTTCCAAAAATTCTACTGGTTCTTGAAAGTTTAGGGAATGAATTCTGTAAGATACAAAACATTGAGGATATAAAGTAATATAAAGCTGTGTCCCCTCGTTGTGTTTCTACAAACTAAAAAAAAAAAGCAAACATTATTCTGAATTTGCCTAAGTCAATCTTCATATAGTTCATGTACTAATTTATTTCCAGAAATTGTGCTTTTGATGTTGTCAATGAAATCATATTAAGTGCCTGAGTAATAGCATGACAATAGTGCTTGATTTTAGAGATCAGGGACCAGGTTTTGAATCTTGTTTCTGATATTTACTGGCTGTATACTGTATGGCTCATTCATAAGTCATTTCATTTATCTGAGTCTCAGTTTCCTCATCTATAAAATAGGAATAATAATACCTGTAATATGTACAAACATTTATAAAGTGCCTACTATGTGCCCGGTGCTATGCCAGGAGATGGAGATACAAAAGCAAAATGCGAGAAAATACAGAATATGCAAAATAGAGGTAAGGTAGTTAGGGAGGAAGGACTTTCACTGTTTGGGGATCAGGAAAGGCTTCACAAAAGTGATGCTTCAGCAGAATCTTGTAAGTATTATTTACATGAGATTTTAAGATGGTAAGATAATATGTGCAAAACATTATTTCATCTTAAATCAGAGGTGTCAGACTCATTGCCCATAAAACTTACAGCCTGGTTTAGATTAAAATGCAATTGGGAAATGTTTAACAAAATAAATAAAATATAATACAACATAGATAATATTAATTTGTAGTTTTCTAATTCACTATCTGGGACAGCTAGGTGGCACAGTGAATAGAGTGCTAGGCCTGAAGTCAGAAAGACTTCTCTTTCTGAGTGCAAATCCATCCTCAGATACTTACTAGCTGTGTGACCCTGGGCAAGTCACATAACCCTGTTTGCCTTAATTACTCCTCTGTAAATGAGCTAGAAAAGGAAATGGCAAACCAGTCCAGTGTCTTTGTCAAGAAAACCCCAAATGGGGTCATAAAGAGTCAGATATGACTGAAATAACTGAACAACAACAAAGTTACTATCTCCTCCTCCCTCCATTGTTTGTAATTGAGTTTGACTCTATTGTCTTAAGTTCTGTGTAAGCATTTTAAGGTTTGTAAAGCACTATGTGTGTGTGTGTGTGTGTGTGTGTGTGTGTGTGTGTGTGTGTGTGTACATATATATATACATATTACCACATTTAATCTTTACAACAGTTTGGTGAGGTAGACGCGATTATTATCCACACTTTACAAATGAGATACCTGAGCCTTAAAGAGGTGAAGTGACCCAGAGTTGCCCAAGTTATAAGAGTCTAAGATAGAATTTGAAGTTACATCTTCTTCACTCCAAATCCAATGCTTAATCTAGGCTTGGAGTCTTATTTGGGTCACTGGATAGATTTAGTGACTTGCCCAATATCACATCACTAGCATATGCCAGAGGCTGGACCATAGCTAACTGATTTCTAGGCTGGTTCTCTAACCAGTATGATGTGCTACTTTAGTACAACTCCCTAAAACTAAGTTAGGTTGTAGAGCTGTTGCTGGTCTTCATTGACACAGTGGGATTCCTCAGTGGGAGTTCCCTATACTAATGAAATCACAGGTCTAGATCTCTCAGCCCTAGTCCAAAAAAGGTACCAGGCAGTAGGGATTTAAACATAACTGTATACCTTCTCAGAATAATGGTTCTAAATGCTCAATTAGCTTACATTCTACTGGGAGGATATAACATGGAAGGATATAAATAAATAGAGAATCAATTTAAAATAAACACACAGAAAGATAGTGTGAATAAAGAGCTGACCTTAGAGGTAGGAAGATGTGACTTTAAATCTCACTGCCTGCAGATACTGGCTGCATGACCCTATGAAAGTTATTTTACCTACAAATACCCCAGGGAATTGAGACTGTCAACTGGAGAGAATGTGCAATAGGAAAGGAACATTGCCTACATCAATGAATTAATACATAAGTCCAATTTACAAAAAAAAAATAGGAAAAAGAAACATAAGGGGTAGGGGGAATAATTCTAGCAGCTACTGAAATCCTCTTGAAGGAAGTAGTACTTGTTGAGCCTTGAAGGTAGTAGGGTTTCAGAAAGGCGGAGTACATTCCTTGCATGAAGGATATCTTGTGCAGCAAAGGAATGGAGGCACAAGAGGAATATCATACATAGGAAACAGCAAGAAGCCCAAGAGACTAGATTTATAAACCTAAATATAAAATTTAATTAATTTATTTATATTAATTATTAATTTATATTAATTTTAATTTAAATTAAAGAAGTTGTGTTAATGGACAGTGGGGAGCCATAAAAATATCTTGAGCAGAGGGGTAACATGGTCAGACTTATATTTTAGGAATATTAATTTGGCAGTTGTGGATGATAGATTAGATAAGGAAGAGATTAGATTCAGAAAGATCAATTAAAAGACTGTTGCAACAGTCTGAAAAAAGTAATGAGAGTCTATGTTAGGGTGATCGGTTTGAACAGACAGGAATAGGAGCGATACTGAGGAGGTAGAATTGATAAGACTTGGCAGCTGATTAGTCAAGGGTAACTCCTAAGTTAGGAAACCTGGATGATTAGAAGAATAGTGGTGTTTTTTGACAGAAGTACAGAACTTGGGACGAGGGAAAATGTAAGTTCTGTTTTAGACGCTTTGAGATGCCTGTGGAATAAAGAGAGATGTCAAGCAGGCAGTGGGAGATTTAGTAGTGGAGCTCAGATGATAGATGAGGCTTGAGTATAATCTCTGTAGAGGTAATAGTTAAAGTAATGGGGGTTAGTGAAATTTCTAATAGCAAAAGTATATAGAGAGAAGAGTAGAAGTGCCAGGGCAGAACCCTCAAATGGAGGAAGTGCATGTATGATGCCCGCCAAAGTATCAATCTGACAGGGAGGAGTGTCATGAAAACTCAGAGAGTATTCAAAAGGAAATGAGGGATCAAGGAAATGGTAGGTCAAGAAGGATGAAGACTGAGTAAAGGCCATTGAATTTAGCACAAAAAAGCAATGATGATTTTAGAGAGAAAAATAAAGGAAATATAATTAAGCCTGGGTTTGAGAAGTGACTAGGAGGTGAATAAGTGCAGGCAATGTGGAGTTTGATTATAAAACAGAAAATTTGCATAGGATAATAGTTTGGAGGGATATTAAAGTCAAGCACAGCTCTTTAAAGGATGGAGATTTTGGCATGTTTTAAGGCTACAGGGAAGGAATCAGGGGAAGAAGAGGCATGAGGCATTAGAGGGAGATAACATGACAGAATGGGCAGTTTTCTGGAGAACCAGGAAGGAATGGATTCAAAGATACAGTTAGAAGGGTTACTACTGGCAAGAAGGACCCCGTTATCTTCTGAAACTAAAGGAAAAGAAAATAGATGATGCTGAGATGATTTGAAATGTGAAACTGTGACAGAGAGGGAATTTGCAGTGGATGGCCTCATTTTTTTTTTCAATCAAATATGAAGCAAGGTCCTTATTGAGTTGGTGGGGGGGTCATGATGAAGATGGTGCATATTGCTTGAGAAGGAGAAAGTTTATAATAATTTCATGGGGGAGTCAACCAGAAACAACAGATGCTATGCAACAGTGAGGACTTAATTGAGATTAGGTAACTTAAGTCTATAGTGGACCTAACAAGCCTTCATTTTGTCCAGTGGCCTTTAACACTCAAGTTGTTGCAAAGGTGAATGTTAGGAATAATCCATGAAGCTTCTGGATTCAAAAGGAATAGAATAGGACAAAAGATTCAAAGGTCTTAGGTCTTACTTAAGTTTCATATCACATTGGTCAGATATCTTCCTTATTATCCTATCACAGTGAAACTGAACCTTAGAATTTTAAGATAGTTATAGCCCCTTATAGTCAATCCAAACATCATATATAGATTCTAGCTAATAGAATTTTTTCTGGCTATGGAGCTTAATGACATATGAATAATAAGCCACCTAGTTCTTCTTAGTAAAATGGCACTTTGAATTAGTCTTTTGGTACCAAGTGAAGCTTTTTATTTTCTTTTTTTTTTAATTTTTTATTAATTTATTTTGATTTATCAACAATCACTTCCATATGCTTTTGAGTTTAAAATTTTTCTCCCCCCTTCCTCCCCACCACCCTTCCCAAGACGGTGCACAATCTGATATAGGCTATACATAAACATTCCTATTAAACATATTTTCACATTAGTGATGTTGTAAGTAAAAATTAGAACCAATAGAAGGAACCACCAGAAAGAGGAAACAAAACTCAACAGAAGAGGAAAAAAAATAGCAATTCAACTTCCATAGTTTTTTCTTTGGATGGGGATAGCATTTTCTATCACGAAGCCTTTGGAGATATCTTAGATCCTTATATTGCGGGGAAGGGTTAAGTTTATCAATATTAGTCATCACACAACTTGACTGTTATTGTGTACAACGTTTTCTTGGTTCTGCTTCTTTCTTAAGTGCAAATTTAGTAAGTATAGAATGCTATGTGACCACAGTGATGTTTAAGGTAAATTATAGTTTACATAATTTTTCAAATGTACAGCTAGCCTTGTCAAACCCATTGAGTTGCATTAAATTATGAAGTCTAGCTTTGTTTCTTAGTGTTAAGGCAAGAAGTCAACTTACTAACAGCATGAGCATCAGATAGCCTTTGTTGTGATATTCAAGCCAAGGAAACCCCAAAACCACCCTACAAATATAGAGATTTAGCACTATTCTAAGTTGAAATCTAAGTAAATAATCTGAAATATTATTCTATGAAAAATGAAATTTGGAGAAGAATGGTTTGGCAAAGCATTATTTGAGCTAATTACATTTAGATACTTCAATTTTTCACTTGATGAAAAAATGTGGATCATAAAAAATTCTACCAGTTAGAAATTTAACCTTGGTTAACAAATACATAATTTTATACTTAAGAATATTTTTTATTTTAAATCTCCCTTTAAAAATGATTCAGATCTCAGACTACCAACACCTCATCTTGTACAATTCTTACCCATGCCCTTCCATAATTAATTTATGGATTATCTATATAAAATACCAGAGGACATCCTCTGTCTTTTATGTTCTGGTATTGTATACCAGAATAATATGCAAGCTTTCAACGTGGTATGTATCCTCCTTTTCTAGTCATAGATGATGATATTTATACCATTTTTCATGCATCAATTATAGTTAGTAACGTGATATGGCCTACATACATCCACCAAACATCTTAATGTTGTTCTGTGAGCTAATTATGGTGTTCCATCATTCACAGAAGTATAACATCACCAAGAGATCCTGCTTGGCCAGCTGGCTGAAGTATGGGAATATTGAATGCACCCTACACTTTCTTAAATGTGACCTTGCTTGTTCTCTCCTTGTTCATTTCTGGGGTTAGTTCATTACCCATTGGTAGTGCCAGTCTCTGATATATGTACTAATGTAATGATTTGATGGACTGATCATACCATTACCTGTATGAGCAATGTGTATTTGCCACCCACTTGCTTTTTCTAAGGGAAGATGGTTAGGCTAATTTTGAGTGGATCTTAGTGAGAAAGTCCTGCAGAGGTCCTTCCTTGGGTTTCTTACAATCAATAAAATGACAGCTAGAGCAGATCTGTTACCTTCCAGCTCTCTTGTTGAAAAAAGGGTTCATAACATGGAATGTGGGGATATTGAACTTTTGGCATCTTTTATTCCTCACTCCTAGAACTTATTTTCCAACACATTTTTTTTGTCATCTTCCTCTCCATTATCCACCTTGTCACTGAACTTACTATAAGTACCGGGCATATGTTTGTCTTGGTTTGTAGGATCTTGTCAAGTACTTCTTAGAATTTCTTTTATATTCCCATGTCAGTGGTAGAGGTAAATTTTACTTTCCTTTGTAGAAGTTATGAGCATTACAAAGTCAGATTTCTAATTGTTCCATGAAATGTTATTTCTTGTTCCCTTTGGGTACTCAATGAAACCAACTCCTTTGTTTCTCTTTCTTAAGTGAACCAATGAGGAGTTATTTTGTTTATCTGCAACTTTTTTCCTTCTGATTTTATGTATAAAATATTAAAGTGTCTAGAAGTGATTGGTTTTTGGAAACTTTGATGTCACCAATTAATGTTTTCAGACAATAGTTTTTATTACCCTTGCTTCCTTTTCTCTGCCAAAAAGGAATAAGCACTTATATAGTGCCTACTATGTGCCAGCACTGTGGTAAGTGCCTTATAAATATTATCTCATTTGATCCTCAACAACAACCCTGTGAGATAAATGCTGTTGTTTTACAGTTGAGGAAGTTGAGTCAGACAGAGATTAGGTAACTTGCCTAGGGTCACTCAGCTAGTCAGTGTCTTTTGAGCACATTTGAACTTAGATCTTCCTGACTTCAGGCCCCAGTTACACCTAGTTGATTGTTCAATAAATGAAATTTCAGTGTCTCACACTCATTGTTTATATTTGACCCTTTTGATTTAAACATTATGATCAATAGAGGCGGTTATGATCATACTGGAAAATATTCCAGTAGTTTGTTTTATTTAAGGTTGTGTAGTGTTGGTATGTGGGTATTCTTTTGGAGCACTGCTTGTAAGATACCTTGAAGTATATTAAACCATGGCGTGTACATGAATTATTAAAGAGACGAATCAACCTATAAGGAACTATTGTTTCACCTTTTTTACCCAGTCATTGAGAAGATAGTTATGATACTCTCAGTTTCTTAAGGCTTTCTTCCAGAGATGTTGCTTTAATATTTTGTTTGTTTTTTTTTCTTTTTAAAAGTCCTATTGATATACTTTTTTTATATCCCTCTGAGTAATAATTGCCTCACCCTCCTCCCTACAGTAGATCCTTCTCATGTAGCAAATAAATACTGTCAAGCAACATAAATCAATGTGATGTCTCATAAATCAATACAGTATCTGTGTTTGAAAATGTATACCTTGTTTCTTACCTGTTCCATCTTTTTGCCAAAAGATCAGAGGCTTGAAATCATGATTGCTTATTGCCTCGATCAGGATTTGGAAGTCATTGGTATTGTTTTTCTTTACATTATTGAGAACATTTGATAAATTATTCTCAAGGCCTGCTTACTTTGCTCTGCACTAATTTATACATACCTTGCTAAGTTTCTCTGAATTCTTTATATTTGTCATTTCTTATTGACCACCATTTTTCACTAATTTCACATACCATAATTTGTTCATTCATTCCCAGATTGGTGGATAACCACCTTGCTAATAAAAAGTGCTGCTAAATATTTATAATTTTACCCCATGTTGGTCAAAAACAGATGGGAAAGGTCTCATGTTTTTTATTTATAGTTAGATATTGATATTAAAAAGTATGTCATTGACTAACTTGAGGTGTGTATCTCTGGTAGTCATATTGCTGGATAAAAGAGTAGATAGTGGTTTTGTTCCTTCTTTTCTTGTTAGAACAATTTCAAATTGTTCTCCAGAACTGTCTTACCAGGTCACAACTCCACCAGCAATTCATTACCGTGCCTGTCTTTCCAAAGCCTATACCATATTGATCATATTAATCTTTGGATACGTTGCTTTTATATAATACCCAATTTTTTCTTATGCCTTATTAAAGAAGAATTCAAAGTCATTTTATTGGTGGAATTAGGGCTGAGACTCAGTCTCCTAACTTGAATCCAGTGGTTCAAGCTGCATTGCTTCTTTTTCGCTCTTTCATGAAATATCTGCTAAGTAGGAAAATGGTACAGTAAGATGTTTTCTTTAAGATTTCAACTTTGCTCACGATGAGTATTTTAGTCCTTGTTGATGATAATCTTGTCTCATGCTTTCAGCAACACAACAGACACCTTTTCTGCTAAAGAACATTTCTTTCCTTAATATTTATCGTGATGACTTAAATATTCTGAGTAAAGTAAATTAGTGTTTTGTGATGCCATATGATTTTTGCAATGACTGGCAAGTACGCATAATGAGATAAGTTATAAAAATGTAGGAAATGATTCCGTTAACATCAATGTCAGTAAACATAGTTTATTTCTGAATTTTAGTTTCATTCTATATGACCTTATTTACTTCATATCTTAACAATTATATTTCTTGTGAATGTTTTGACCATTTTATTATATCTTTGTGCATAGTTTCTGGTGCCTAGTTTCAAGTATAACCATATCATCTCTTTTTTTAATCACCTGTTCATTCAGTTATTGAGCATCCCAGGTGGCTGTCTGCCATTTTATATTGACTTTTAGGTTTCTGTACAATTTGTAATATTTATTCACCAGTTGACATAAACTTAAACTTCATAACCTGACAGTGACTAAAGTTGCTTCTTTTTCATTCTTTTGCCACCTTAGATATTTTAGTTGTATTTCTGAAGATGGTTCTTTTATATAAGTGTTTAGAATGGAAGTTGTAGCTATTAATAACAGCATTTATCAGGACTCATTGTATACTAGGCAATAAGACAACAACACAAATAGAATGCATAATATAATAAGTTAAAGCAAAGGACCATTGTATTAATGGATATTCACAGTTCATGAGATCATTATGGATTTATAGAGCTGACCTTAGGGGTCATCTAATAACACTCCCTCATTTTACAGATGAGGCTCAGATAGTTTAAACATCTTGTCTAATTCACAGAGTAAGCAGAGCCAGGATTAGAATCTAACAGGTTCTCTGACTTTTATCCCTTTCCATAGAGGGGAAAACTACTTGTATGTTCTAAGCAACCATTAATCTTAGCAGCCTTCTTGAAGTTATAGATCAAGACTGGATATGTGAACATTCAACCAAATGTATTTTTTAAATTGAGTGTTTGCACTCAATCTATACAAAATACTGAGGGAAGGAATATGGCAGGGCAAGTTGGCTAGTGGTTTTGTGGGAAATAGATTTAGACCTACAACTTATTTCTTAGGCCACAGTGAATTCTACTAGAATGGTAGATTTAAACTTAAAAAAAAAAGGAATAATTTACTTATCTTATTTGAAAAGGAGACATTTTCTTCTGTTTAGTAGAAAAAGTTAATAGGGACACATTATTGGGGCATTAAAAAAAATTCTATACAATGTGAAACAAATATAATTGAAAGTAAAAAAAGAAACAGCTTGAGAAAGTATGCCAAATGTGACCTAAAAACTTGACATTTATAATATGTAAGGAATTGTTAACATTTACGTATTTTCACAATGGATAAATGGTTGGAAATAAATCTGTAATATCAGAAGAGGAAATTCATTGTCAATATTCACTTGAAAAATGGCCACCTTCATTAATAACCAAGAAACACAAATTTTAAAAGTTTTAAAATACCAATCAGATTTGCAAAACAACAACAACAAAATCACTTTATAACCAATGAAAACTAGTGCATAGATGGGAATGAGGGAGGGAAATTCTTTGAGAATTACAAGTTTGTAGTATCTTTTTAGAGAGCAGCCCAGCAGGATGAAGAAAAATTTACAAAAATAATTAGTTTTTAACTCAATTATTTCATTCTGGGGAATTATTATGAAAGTTTTATTTATTTAGGGAAAAAATGATCTGTTCAAAGTTTTCATAACAGCTTTATTTGATATTTCAAGGCTTCAGGCAACTTAAAATGTCCCCCAAGCCATGGAATAATACATTATTAACATTAAATTGTACATTAATTAATGGGATAATATAATGAAGATCAACAAGGATGAGAAGTTTTAAAAAAAATCTAGACAGACTTTTTTGAAATCACACAAAGCCAAAAAAACCAGAATTAGGACAAAGTATACACTAACTTGGATCACATTAGAATAGAATATGAATATCTATATGAACAAAGACACCTTATAGAAATTTAGAAGAAGTGATGGAAATGTTATTACTTTTTATGTGTGAAAATTTGTTTGATTTGTTTAAGTAATTCTGAGGAAAGTATAATTAGTATTCTTGTTTGACATTAAGTTTATGATAATTTTTTTAAATACTCTGAGTCATAGGAGAATTATCACAGAGCTCCTCTGACTTCTATTATTTTAAGCTTTGGCATATTACATAAGCTATCTAAATGCAAAAAATAAGAAATTTTTTTCTTGGCTGACTGGCTAATCTTAGATTAGATTAGATTTACCGATCTAATCTATTCTGTCTCTCATCCCCTACCATTTTAGGCCATTAGAGACAGACCTTTGCCTTCCCCTCTCCTACCCAATAGTAGTGAATCTGTGGTGAATTAGATTCACCTAATTTATTGATTCCTGGATAGTAGTAGCCTGTTGATTTATTTTAAAAAAATCTAAGTCCCCTCCCCCCTTCTGCTGTGCCCTGATATTCCACTCATATCTTTCTAAACTATCGATAATTATGTTACCTTCTATGTCTGGGTCTGAGCTCCATGGATGGGGATGAGAGGTGGAGGGCTAAATGCCTCTATGCGTGCATCATCAGATTATGTCAGTATCCCATTTCTCATAAGAATAAGTCTTCCTCTCAAAATAAGAGTTCACAAAGTTTTCTTTTTTTACAATTTATAGTCCCCTACTTGGTATCCTGTGACACTACAGAATGAGAATGAGGGATACATTGTATATAACTATTTTTTTAGCTCAAGAAAATATATTCATATATATAAGCAACATATTTCAATGAAATGTTACATTCTTACATAGAAATTTATTTTTCTCTGCTTGCCAGCTTCATATCAAATTTCTTTTGAAATTTTCTTGGTGGAAACCATAAGCCACAAGTATCAAATATTTTTAAATATTCTTTTTCTGTAATCTTTTTCTGCACTCTGATTGTTACATTTTCTTGTATATTCTTTTCCCCCTCTATACAGATAGAAGCTGAATTGGGTTTCCCAGGAGGTAAAGCAAGAATTATCCATAAAGAATCTGACATTATTACTGCTTTTGCTGTTAATAGAGTAAGTACTTTTTAAAATGTGCTCTTTTAGTCATAGAAATATTCCTTTTTATCTTCTTTTTATACTCTTTGCTTTCTCATCTGATTTCTATGCTTTTCACGTGACATCCTTGTTTTTATATTCCTAGAACCTAGTACTGTATATAATAGTCACTTAGTATGTATTTATTGAATTGAATTTATCCTATTTGGCAGGTAGCATAAATAAATAGTATATAAAATTCTGTACTTGGAAATAGAAAGATTTGGCTCTAACACCTGCCTTTGACACTAGTTATATGATAAGGGTCATGTCATTTAACTTTTCTGAAGTAGTTCCTCATTTGTAATAATGCCCGCAGTGCAATAGGATACTGTTGGACTTAAATGAGATAATTTAAATAAAGCAATTAACAAAATTTAATATATGGTATAAATGTCACTTAATAATATCTCTATTGGCTACTCCAGGGGTGGAGACCTTGGGCCTCGGCCCCATTATAAGCTTTTCAAAAGTCAGTCTGAAGAAAAATGTTGAAGTTGTCAAGTTTGTCTTTATCCAACCCAATTCTTTTCCATATACTACTTGTTATCATGCGTTTCTGTTATCATCCTTTTTCCTTTCTCTGAACCCCTGTTTAAAGGTAAAATGCCTTCGAAGGCTGGGTTTATGTGTGTTTCTTTCTAGAGCTTTTTTAAACACTTTAATTTGATAAGGGATAGAGTTATATGTTGTAGTTATTCTCAGGTCTATCTTGATTGTATCAGTCCAATAAAATTTAAAAATTTATTGAATGCTTCCTATCTTTTGGCCATTGTATTCAAGGCACTCTTAATGGCCCTCAAACTGAGGGTGATCAAATAATATAAGTCATTACTTATTTAAAAAACAACAACCACCTTTCTATTTGTCCACCTTTTTTTTCTTCATTTGTATATTTTGTTGGGTGAGAAGTGGTCAACAGATAAAAAGATGGTATTGGAAGTAGGAAGCTAAGGGGGATAGTAGCTGAATTAACATTTATCATTCCCATTCTTCTGTCTGAGAACTTAAACTGTCATGATAATTAACAGGAAAAATTTGGCAAGCAAACTGAATTCATTTAAAGTATATAATTTTAACAGTCTTCCACCAGAAACTATCATTTATAGAACAAATGATTTTGTTTATCATTATTTGTTAATAAATTTATTTTTTTAAATAGTCACTTAAATTTTTGTAATAATTCATTATTATGTTTCAGGCAAATAGAAATTGCATAGCAATAGCTTCCAGTCATGATATTCAAGAACTGGATGTATCTGGAATTCTGGCTACACAAATCTATACCTGGGTGGATGATGAAATAGAACTTGAAACAAAAGGGTATGTTTTTATTTCATTTTGATTAAATTATTTTGTAATATTAGAGACAATAGTAATAAAATTTAAATATTCAGAGACTTGCTAAAGGACCCATGGTAAATTAATTTCTTAAAAGTTTTCAAAAGTAGAAAACCTTTATAAGCAAGGCATCAGGGATGGAGATAAAGACGGATGGAAAGAATAGTTTTAAGTATGAAAATATTAATAGAAGGCACACTAAGAGCAAGGGCTTGGAATATTTTGGGTTTCAAGGTATTTATAGTTTATTCTAAAAGAACTTTATAAAGATAAATTCTAAAAGAAAGTAAATTTAAAGACTATTTAAAAATTATAAATAAACTGAATCATTAGTAAATTGAAAAAGTAGGACCTGATTCAGCATTTTTACTTTGGTGGATGTCCTCTTGTAGGTCTGATGATTTCTTAGTTATACATGCTCGTGATGACCTAGCATCTGTGCAAGGTACCACACCATATACGCATAGCAATCCTGGAACTCCAATCAATATGCCTTGGCTTGGTAGTACACAGACTGGCAGAGGGGCATCTGTGGTAAGTAAGAACAATATCAGCAGTAATAATAACTGATGATTTTAATTAATTATAGCCACTACCACAAAGGGTTAGTGTAAGGAACAAATGAAATATGTGAATTATTTTGCAAAGATTAAAAATTCTATATAAATGTATGATGCTAATGTTATTGTTGTATAACATCTGAGCCTCACAAACTGCCTTGTGAGGTAGATGCTATAGATATTATTATTCCCATTTATAAGTAAGGACATGGAGGCCCAGACAAATTAATTACACATGCAGGATTTGAATCCAAGTGTTACTGATTCCAAGTCGAATGGTACTTACTATACTATTCAGGCTCTTGATAATTGATAGGGGTTTTCAGGGGTCCTTTTTTAATTTATTATTTTCTTTACACACAGAAGGAAATCCTTTTATTCATAATTTAATTGTTAAGGTTTTATGAGCCTGTGTGACTTTGACACCAGAAGTTCTACCTTGGAGATTAGTATAAAATATTTTTAAATTACTATAAAATTGTATTTTTACCAAGATGCTTGCTGCATAATGATTTTCCTAGTTGGTAACCTAAAAATTAATAGACTAAATATCAATTAAAAAGATTTATTAAGTACCTAGTATGGGCTTAGCCCTGTGTTTGGCACTGTAGATAGAAATACAAAGAAGGAATCAGTGACTACTAGCAAGGAGCTTGCATTCTAGCTGGAAGTATACAAATTATTTGTTGGAGGGAAGGCATTAGCAGTCATCATAGCCATGTGCTTCTAGCTGCATTCAGCAGCATGTTAGCAGAAGTGGAGGAAGAGGGTGTAAACCAGAGCAGAGGTTTAGTCAGGGGTGAAACAGCAATAAGATAAGGGAGTGAAAGATTCAAGGTGTGGTTTTAAAGGTTGAAGATTGAGATAGGAAGAAAGTGAACCCAGAAACAGG
Organism: Phascolarctos cinereus; assembly: GCF_003287225.1. Lineage (NCBI taxonomy): Eukaryota > Metazoa > Chordata > Mammalia > Diprotodontia > Phascolarctidae > Phascolarctos > Phascolarctos cinereus. The sequence continues at coordinate 242,780,228 of NW_027555847.1, read as the reverse complement.
TATAATGGCTTGGTGAAATAGAAGATTTATAGGGGTAGTAAGTACAATGAGGAAGTTTTATAGGGATGAGGCATAGGAGCAGACAGGATGTTGTTGGGAGGCTTTTGTCAGAGGAATTTTTCAATATTAAACATTATCGTTATTTTGAATATTGATCAAGAAATATTTAATATTTTTCAAACTTACTTTTTGTAACCAAGTTAAAACCACTTAAGACTGAAGAAAACACTGGTACACTAATGCAAAATTTCTGTGTGTGTGATTAAGAAGGTTGATAGATCCGTGCTTATATTAGCTCTAGACTTTCCAAGAGTCTCCTTTATTGATATCTAAGAATTGAGACTCAAAGGTCAGAGAAATTCATGCTATTAACTTTTACTTGGAAATTTTTGCCTTAGAAAATATGTGTATTATGTAAATACTATTCCTTAATAGCATTCCCTTATTTGTTGTATAGTATAGCATTTTATATTTGTCGTAGCCCTTTCCTGTGCATTATCATCCTTAACCCTTCTGGTAGCCCTGTAGGGTGGGCATTATTACTCTGCCTTTCTGCCCATTTTAGAGATGGTGAAACTGATGCCCAAAATGGTTTTGTAACATTAAGATGCACAGCACGTTAGTCTTCTGAAGGGCCATCATTCCTAAATAGAAATATTTTAGGCATTAAATTCTAGACCCAGTTAAGGTAATTTCTGAGCTAACAGTGAAATAACTTCCTCATTCACTCTCAATATATAAATTCCTTTCATTTATATTTTAGTAGATCCATTATTTAATCTTTAAGTGTATATCCTATAACAGTACAGATTACAACTCCTCCTGAACTTAGTGTGTGGTCTTCATGAGCTGCCATGGCCCCCAAAAAACAAGAGAATGGTTAGCTTCTCACAAGCTATTCAGAATATAACTGGATTTGTCATTTGGTGATAAATACCTAATGCAAATAGTTGTTTCTGCTATGTCTGAACCCCATTCGGAGTTTTCTTAACAAAGATAGTGGAGTGGTTTGCCATTTCCTTCTCTAGACGAGGAAGCTGAGGCAAACAGGGTAAGTGACTTAACAGGTCACAGCTATTAATGTCTGAGGCCAAATTTGAACTCATGAAAATGAGTCTTCCTTACTCCAGGACCAGTGCTCTATTCACTGTACCACCTAGCTGCCCTTCTAAAATCCTCTGACAATAGTTTAAAATTGTTTCGTTTCAAACATAATAATCAGAATGTGAGGTAGAAATTATAAATGTGATTATTTTCTTCTATGCTTGCTGAACAGGAAGTGCCTATAGGAGAAAAATGTTATCTTTATTATTTCTTTTCTGGATGTATTTTCCCTTTGCTTCTTCATTAGGCCAGGAATCTTCTCCGACCTTGGTCTCCTAGTTTGGAAAACTGGGCTGAATCAGGGGAGTGTAGCAAGTGACAAATGTGCACACATAAAGTAAAAAGTATTTTTAATTTTCATTACTAATTCTGTGGATCTTAATGATATATTCTCTTTGGATATTCTACAACAGCTTTGCATCATTCTTTGCCTTAACTGTTTCCATTTTTGTTCTTTGTTCACTTGTATTTCCTCACCTGTTGCTGTATTGTCTTAAACTGTTTTCTGTGATGCATGAGGCAATATCAGTAAATTCTTGTTGACTTTCTTTTTTTTTCTTTTTTTCTTTTTTTGTCCTGAGGCAAACAAGGTTAAGTGACTTGCCCAGGGTCACATAGCTAGTAAGTGTCTGAGGCCGGATTTGAACTTAGGTCCTCTTTACTACGGGGCTGGTGTTCTATCCACTGCACTGCCTAGCTGCCCCTCTTGCTGACTTTCAAAGAAAGATTTATTTGAAAATTTCAAAACATTTTTTTTACCATATCTTCTTACTGTTTTAGAGGAAACTTTTTAAAACTCCAAACATGGCTCATAATATTAGAAAATTTCTATTTTTTGAAATCAGAAGGAATATAGTTTCCCTAACTTTAATCATTATTATTATTGAGAAAGAGCCAAAACACATTGGACAGTAAGGGATTGCTACTGCCAGCTTTGGCTATTTTGGAAAACATGCAGCCATCATAATTACTTTATCTTGTAGTTAGGTGGCATTCTTGTTGTTGCTACTGTCCTCCTATCATTAGTGTTGGTCTAGACTTTTATCCTCCACTTTAGGCACTCATAAAATTAAAAAAGAAAAAAGAGACCTGCATGACCTAAATGCAATTATATACACATAATATATTCCCCATTTCCCATGTAAATCTTCAATGCCCCTTTGTTTTTATATATTTTCTTACTGTTAAATGACAGGCTTCTAAAATAATTCAGACACTGGTAAATAAATGACTTCCAAACTGATACACCCAAACAATTTTTTTAAAAACTTTTTTTTTAAATTAAATTTTCTATTTACCTCTTTTTTTTACATGCTTCTGCCTGTCTTTCATATCTTACAATATTCAGGAATATGCCAATAAATTTAATGGAATCAGAAAGGAATTGGCAAGAAAGGAGGTAAGACTAAATTATTGAGGAGACTTTATGCTTAGATTCTTAGTCAGTGAAGCAAAAGTTTTATGCACATGTAAATGTAAAATCTATGCTATGAAGTTTAGTTTTTATTGTTATTTCTAAACATTTCCATTACCCCCAATGGTAGTTCTGGAGTCAAAGAGAAATGATGTAATTATTGAATTGCTTGTCACACTTTCATTTTAAGACTATGGTTTATTTTTGTTGCATATTTAACAAAACATAAACAATCCTTGTATGTTAACAGATGATTAAGAAAACTATTAATAATGTCAGAAGAATGGCTTCACATCCAACACTACCTTATTGTAAGTCAATTGGTTAATATTCAATTCTTTACTATTTACACTAATTTTCCTATTTCAAGTATCATGCTTTCTTTGTAAGTTTTTTAAATGAATTTATCTCATATATAATTTAAGTAAACCTTACTTTCGGTCCTAAAGAAAAATTGCAGACACTTAACATTTCATTTTATTTTTTGAACACAGCTGATAGTAAAATCAAAATCTTGACAATGTCTTTTTCAAAAACAGAAGCAAAAAATACTTTTGAGTATTTAGAATAGGTTCAAGTAAGTTAAGAAATTTTTGTTATGCTTTTCTAAGTAATCTAATTTTAGTTGAAAAATTCCTGGAGTCTTTAGTGTTTAACTTTGATTTGTGGGGAATAATTATGTGACCACAGTGGGTTATAAAACTAAAAAGCCCAAACCTAATTATCATAGCACTTTTGGTTTGCATTAGTTTGATCAGTTTTTATTATTATTATTATTTGTTCAGAGGTTCACTTATAAAATGTTATATTAGTAAATAAAATACCAAAGGAAACCGTTATTAAGCTTCTTATGTTCCTAGATAGGATAGATTCGTTTTCAGTTAATCTTCCTAGGAAGCTTAAAAGTAAGCCTGCATTAAATGGCGTATTTGGTTAATGGGGAGGTATTGGAAATATTGGAGCAGTGAAAAAAGATTCTAGATAATATTTTAAAATTAACTGGTCGATTGGCATCAACACTTTTATTGTCATGTGAGTATCTAATTATAGCTTACTTTTTCATGACTTGATATAAAAAATGTCCCAAAAAGTCAGTATAAAAATAGTACATTCTCATGGATACTATTGTAGTAAAATGAATGAAACTAGCATTTCTTTCTTCTTAATGTAAATGTTTTAATTGGCTATTTCTACAGGTGAATTAGTTTTTAATGTACAAATTAAGCCAAACTCTTTCTAAGGAACCCTAATCTGGAATATTGAATAATTGCGATCAAAGTAGTATATACATAATAACAAAATAGAAAGCACTCAGTATATGTATTTGTAAGCTCACTTCTAAACCGAGAATGCTGATAATCACTTTTAGATTTTAAAAAGCTCTTGCTTCTCATATAGAACAATTGTCAGGAAGTGTAAATATAATCATTTATATTATCCGTGTAAGGAAATTGAGTTTTAGAGAATTTAAATTACTTAATCATGGCCTAACAAAGTCTAAGTTTCAAGGTTAGAATTGGAATCTAAGTTTTTTGACACTCCTTCCCTTCTTCCCACCCCTCCAAGTCTAGTGCTTTTTCCACTATACTGGGAAGTTCTGTTAGTAATACTGGAGTCATGGAGTAAAGCAGAAATCCAATATTACTAACCTATTTTGATCTCATTCATAAATTCAAAGTACAGATGTCAGCTAACCTTAGATCATTGCGAGCTCCAGAGGCCAAGGGACAGATCTGAGGGATGAAGAAAAAATAAGAGAAAGTATTTTTTTTAAGAGGCAGTAGTTTGTCCATGTATATAACAAATCTGTTTATGATCTAGAACTTTATAACATCACCTGTTGTGGCACATAATTCTAGTCTGTCCATTGTTATACTCCAATCAATGGGGCTTAATTACATCAAGTACTGAAAGGAATCTTACTTACCATCACACAATTCTATAGCTTAGACCTCAGTTTTGTGTTGTAATTAGGGAATGCCATATCTTGCTCCTCTACTGCTACTCCATTATAGTTTTTCAAAGTCACAAATTAACTTAACGAGTTAACGTGTATTTTCTAAGGCTATTTATCCCCTGCTCTGAGAAAAACTCAGTAAGGAAGCTCTAAAACCTAAAAGAGAATGAATATCTCTGAAAGTAAGCTCTTAATTACCCTCTGTTGCTTTGGAGTAATACTTGATGCTGCCTACTTAATTGGATTTTTTTAAGGGTAGTACAATCAAGGGAGCAAAAGAGATAGTACCAAAGAAGCTCTATGATATCATACTTAAAGAATTTAATACCAATTTAAATAATAATTGAAAAGCTTTTCTACTGTTTTAATAATTTTCTATATAAAACCTATAGACAACAATATAGATTTAATTATAAACATTTTTATTGACACCCAGTGTGAAGTGTGATGTTTGTATATGTATATATGAGTATGTGTGTATTTGCCATATGCTAAATTAAGTACTTTGCTCATATTTTTAAAAAACCTAACAGAAGATGGAAACAAATATATTTTAAACCAAAATACATATACTCCTACATGCCAAGCAAGATTTGAAACAGTGATTTAGAGAATTCTTTTTGTCCATCTGTTTAACTTTAAAAGTGAAGAAATTGAATCTTTGGTGAAGGTATGCCCCTGCAGCCACGTGGAGCTGGCAGTCGCTGCCTCTCCTCCTCCTGACTCACCGCTGTTCGCCCTTTGAATGCCATATTCAAAGACACCAGCAAGACCCTTGTGGAGTCTGAAGTGGCCATTCACTGGATCCAGATCACCCTCATAGCCAAAATGTGAAATCCCTTGAGAAAGTGTGTGCTGACCTAATTAGAGGAGCCAAAGAAAAGAACTTGAAAGTGAAGGGACCTGTTTGAATGCCCACTAAGACACTTCAAATCACAACTAGAAAAACTCCTTGCAGTGAAGGTTCAAAGACTTGGGATTGGTTCCAGATGAGAATCCGCAAATGCCATATTGATTTGCACAGTCCTTCTGAAATTGTTAAACAGATCACTTCTATCAGCATTGAACCAGATGTAAAAGTTGAAGTCACCATTGCAGATGCCTAACCAATCATCTTTTTTAATAAATTGATTGCAACTATTAAAAAAAAGTGAAGAAATTGAATCTCAGAGATTTTGTGTTTTGCTCAGTCACATACCTAGTCAGTGATAGTAAGGGCTGGGAGCAAGGTCACACAGGCTGATGTTCTTTCCATAGCACTCTGTTTTTGTTTTTCAGTAGTTTTCTCTAATAGGGTGACATTATAGAGATATCTATTTTTAAAATTATTCAAATTGTGCTTTTATATGGCATTTAGATATTTACAAAAACATCTTTTAAGTGAAAAATGTAAATTATAAGTGAATGTAGATGTATGTAGATGAATGTATGGATATTACATCTAATTCTTCTTCATATTGTTGGCTAGGAAGAAAATAGACTATCCTCAACATATTTTGTTTCTAACCAATTATGGAATCATTAGATGATAGAAATGTAGTCTTGGAACTAGAAGGGACCTTTGATGTCATCTAGTCCAACCCCTTCCTTTTATAGATGAGGTCCAGATATATTTAACCAGGATCTCACAGCTAACAAATGTACAATTTGAACTCAATCCATCTTGATTATAAGCCTGATTTTCTCCCCACTGTGGCACCTAACTATTCCATATAACTGTGGTAATTACAGGTTTCCCTTTTTCCCTTCTCTAGTTTTCAAATGCTTCTGCTTCCCCTAAATTCTCAAGAATCAAATAATTGTTCATCAGTAATGAGTTTTTGAAATTATCATTGCCTCTCCTAATCTGAGACTATTCAGCCTTTAATAAGTATCTTTAACCATTTTATTTCAATCTTATTATATTAGCTTTTTAATCTAAATTTAGAAAAGTGCTAAGAATATCTTTTTTAATAGTCACCTACTAACAATATAAACTTTTCCTCAAAGAGTAAAAATAAAGACAGAATACCAAGGAAAATATTGAGGGGGGAAACCTTTTATTCAATGTGGAAATATAATAATATATCCAACTACTATTCCTTATAATTCAGTCAGTAAGAATTTAACCACCTGCCATGTGCTAGGCACTATGCTAAGTGCTAGGAATACAGAGAAAGGCCAAAGACAGTCCCTGCTCTCAAGGAGCTCACAACCTAATGGGAGAGACAACATGCAAATAATTATGTACAAACAAACTATAAACAAGATAAATAGGAAATAAGTAATAGAGTAAGATAAAAGAATTTAAGGGGGTTTGAAAAAGGTTTCCTGTAAATAGTGAGATTTTAGCTGGAACTTGAAGAAAACTAATTCAGGCTGGAGACAGAAATGAGGGAAGAGAACATTCCAGGCATGGAGGACAGCCAGTGAAAATGCCCAGAGCTAAGAGATGGAGTGTCTTTTTTGAGGAACAGTAAGGAAGCCATTGTCACTGGATTGAAGAATGTGAGGGGATAGATGGTGTACAAGACAGGAAAGGTTGGAGCTAAGTGCTAGGTTGTGATGATCTAGAGCTGATAGGGAAGAACAACTTGCATTTATTGAATATTCGGTGGTCATGGTCAGATCACTTTGGCAGCTGAATGGAGCATGATCTAGAGTGGAAAGAGACTTGTGGCCGGCAAACCAATAAGGTGGCTATTGCAATATTCTAGGCATGAAGAGATGAGAGCCTACACTAAGGTGCTGGCATTGTCGAGGAGAAAAGAGGGCATATTTTAGAGATGTTGCAAAAGTGTGATTGACAAGCCTTGGCAACAACAGAGTAGATGGGGGGGGGAACGGGGACTGAGGGATAGTGAAGAGTAAATGATGACTTGGAGCCTGGAGGACTGGGAGGATGTTGCTATATTCAAAAGTAATACGGAGGTTTGGAAGGGAGGAGGGTTTGGGGGGAAAGATAGTGAGTTCAGTTTTGGACATACTGAGTTTAAAAAGTCTACAGGATATCCAATTTGAGATGTCTGGAAGATAGTTGTAGATGTGAAACCTGAGACCAGCAGAGATATTAGAACTGTATAAGTAGATTCGAGAATCATCAACATAGAGGTGATAATTGAATCCATGAGCATTGTTGAGATCACCAAACTAAATAGTTTGGAGGAAGAAGAGAAGAGGGCCTGGGTCAGAGCCCTGTGTGACACCAACAGTTAGCAAGTATGGCCTGAATGAAGACCCAGCAAAGGAAACTGAGAAGGAACAGTCAGGAGAACCAAGAAAGAGTGTTGCCCCAAAAACTTAGAGAAAAGAGAAAATCAAGAAGATGATTAACAGTATCAAAGGCTGTGATGAGTTAAAGAAGAAGGAGGATTCAGAAAACTTGGATTTGTCAATTAAGAGATCATTGGTAACTTTGGACACATCGGTTTCAACTGAATTATGAGGTAGAAAGCTAGACTATGTAGTGTTAAGAAGAGTGTGAGAGGAAAGTAAATGGAGGTATTGATTGTAGACAGCCTTTTCAAAGTTTAGCCACAAAGGTGAGAAGAAATATGGGACAACAGTTAGCAAGGATGAAAGGATCAGGTGAGGTTTTTTGGGGGCAGTAGGGATGCAACCAATAGATAGTAAGAGATTGAAGATAAGTGAGAGTGGGAACAACAGAGGGGATAGTCTGGAGAAGACAGGATGGAATATAATTACTTGGGCAGGTAGAGGGTTCTGTTTTGGCAAGGAGAAGGCCCACCTCTTCATGGGAGACAAGGCTGAAGGAAGAAATAGTGGCAAAGGGCATCTGAGTTAGATAAAATGAGGAAGAGGGAAGAAGGCGAATGGCCTCACTTTTTTCCATAAAATATGAAATAAGGTTCTCAGCTGAGAGGGTATGGAGGAGCAGCAGAGGGTAGGAAAGGATTAAGAAGACATGAAAAGGTGTGGAAGAGCTTCTGTGTGCCATGTGGGATAAGGACTTAGAGAGACATAGAAGGTTTGCCTAGTAGCAATGAGTGCCCACTTGAGGTTATGAAATATAAATTCATAGTGGACCCAGTCAGAATGTTTCATGATTTTCTTCACCGTCATCCAGTAGCATGTGTGTAAGACAAAGGTAGCAGATGGTAGGAATGATTCGAGGCTGAGACTTGGTAGGGCACAATTGATATGGTAAGGGGGCAAGCAACTCAGAGAGGAGAATATGAAGTTGAATTAGTTCACCAAGGGGTTAAGATGGGGGAAAGAAGGGAAGCATCAGTAGTTTAAGGGTAAGTAGGGAAAAAGGAAGAAAACTGAGGGTTTGAGGGATTGGAGGTCACGTTGTGGCCAAAGAGCAGGGTTGGATATTAGAAGGCAGAGGGAGAGGTGAAAAGCCAATAGACTGTGATCAAATAAGGCAAGCTCTGACTTCATAAACACAAAAGTAGTACACTTATGGGTGATGGCAAGATCAAAGGTATCTTTTTGTGTGTCTAAGGAGGAGTGGAGTAGAATTGGTCATGGGAAACTAGTAAATTGACATGTGGGAAATGTGGGTGTTGGAGGGAATATCAATATACATTTATGCTGAAATTGTAGCTAGTAATATTTTAAAATATTTATTATATATATTATACAAGTATATTGAGTATTTTGTGTTATATACATAGAGTTATATACTATATGTCTATACATAAAGTCATATACCAAGATAATAGATCAGATAGGCTAAAATTTGAAATTTTGTGTAATTTTGAGTTTTAGGAAACACATAGAGATTACATTACAGTTATCCGTTCCACATCATAGGAATTAGGGGCCACGGTGCCCCCACAATCTAGAAAATCTTGTAAAATTTTTTGGCCCTCCCTTCCTACAAGAAAAGAAGTCTGAATTTTTTTTCTTTTTTTACAGTACCTCATTGTAAAATTTGGGTTGATATTATACAAATACTATACATATATTTTATTAATTTCTGAGTTTCCAAACCTTTTTCTGTGTTATCTGCTGGCCTTCATGTGTCATCTGCAGCTTCCACAAAACTCACTAAAAATTCCCATTTAATTTCTTATCTTGACTGACAATATATTGAAACTGTGATGGAGAAAGTCGTGAATTAGAAGGGATAACTAATTCCTTTGCTGTTAGTGATAGGAGGCTTATTGATGAAAAGATTTCTAAATACTAGGAAGTTGTTTTAAAAAGTTATTCACTCACAGAATTATTAGAAATTAAGTAGTATTTTGAAAAGATGCATTTGGTTATTCTGTTATTATTGTCTGGTTGGTTCTAAGTATGTGTTTTATGGTACAATGACAGTTTTATTCAAATTCTAGATTTATGCAAATTTTATAATTCATAACAATTTTTCCTATATTAGATTTTTTTAAAACAAAATTTAAAAAAAGATTTTAAATCTTTGTCCTCTTTTTCATAAAGATCTGACAGGAGCCCAAGATGGAAGTGTCAGAATGTTTGAGTGGGGTCATTCCCAACAAATAACCTGTTTTCGGTCTGGCGGCAATTCAAGGGTGACAAGAATGCGATTTAACTATCAAGGAAACAAGGTGGCGTACAAGAATATAACTATTGAAAATGTTGTACAGAGGTTAATTTTCTCACATATACCTTCTTAGAATGTATATTGTGCACATAGGACACATTTCTACTGTCTCAGACAGTTATTCTCTACCAGAAAGTGTTCTTTATTATAAATTCCCTTTCTTGTTATTTAGAATGTTTTGTTTTAAACAGGCCTTCCTGCTGAAATTATTTTCAGTGTTCCAACTCATAATTGAATATTTTGCTGGCCCAGTCATCACAGAACTACCTTAAATTATATATTAGTGATGGTAAACTACTTCCCATCTCTTCATCCCAAAGAACAAAAGTTTTATTCATCAGTGATTAGTGAAAACACCAAACCCAACTAATTTCTACTGGTAGCCTCTTCCCCACATTTTACCTTTTTAAGTATTGTAAGCATTGAGTAATGGAGAAAACAATGTGCTTAAAGGAAGGCAGCACAAATTTAGAGTTAGAGTTAGCACAAAGTCCATATGTTGGGAGCACTTACCCATGATTTCCATCAGTAGCCCCATCTCCTTAGGACAGTTGCAGGATTTAGATGAAGAGCAAAGTAAATTCCTTCTATAAAAATATTAAGGAATAATAATAATAATTTTGTGTATAGATTTTCTGTGTTCTTTGTAGAGATTTAGGGGCAAGAGTGAAGGAAATTAGTGAATTTTTTTTTAATTTTGGATTTTAGTATTTAAATCTAATACTTATTTTACTTAACTTAGAATATGTTAGAAAATGTCCTAGGCTAGTAATGGAATGATTTTGATATTTTGTTTGAAACCCACTTTCAGGGTCAGCCTTATCGCAATAGGTAGACTAGGCTAATTATTAACAGATTGAATACATTTAGGGATTTGTGATTATAAAGTATGTTACTTAGAGATTTGCAGTTTCATGCATAATAATCTTTTAAGGGGATTGTAATTTGAATGTGGGATTTCGAATTCTATTTGGCATTTAATTCAGAATTTAAAAAGCATTTAAGTTCATGTAAAAAGAGAATCTTCAGAGGTCTTCGGCTTGGGTTGTTCCAACTTAAAAACAACTCATGGACCAGTTCATCTGGAATCTAAGGTGACTGCTACCATTGCCAAAAGAAGGAAGAGTTCTAGTTATTGAGGGAAAATCTCACAACAGAGATAATGATCTGTTTTGCACCTCAGAACTCTATGCGGTAGATAGTGCAATTATTCTTATCCTTATGTTAAAGTTCAGTCCATCAGCAAGCAGTTAAGTGTCTACTGTGTGCGAAGCACACAGGTTCTGGGGATACAAAAGCAAGTGAGAAAATCACTCTTCTCTTTCCTTTACCTCTTCTCCTCCCACCTTCTCCCTGCTACCCCTGGAGCTTATAGTCTAACTAGGGGATGTAGAGTGTGTGTGTGTGTGTGTGTGTGTGTGTGTGTGTGTGTGTCTATAACTTAAGCTTATATAAAAGATAATTTTGAAGGGAAGGCACTAGCAGCTGGGTGAATCCGGAAAGATTTTATATAAGATGTAGTTCTTGAGCCTTGAAGCAAACTAGGAGTTATGAGACAGAAAGTTCAGACAGGAAATGTAGTGCCATGTAAAGTAAGTAAGAAGTATAGTAAGAAGGCAAATTTGGCAATACCACAATGCATATAAAGGAAATTAATATATACAGCTTAATGAATAGGTTAAGACCAAGTTGTGAAGGACTGTAAATGCCAAACAAAAGAGTTAATCGAGCCTATAGGTAATAGGTAGTCACTGGAATTTATTGAGAAAGAAAAGGGATATGGTGAGACCAACACTCTAGGAATATTACATTAGCAGCTATGGGAAGAATGGTTTCAGTGGAGGGGAAAGACTTGAAACACAAAAACCAATTAGGAGGCCCTTGGAATAGTCTTGGTTAAAGGTGTTCAGTTGTTTTCAGGCATATCTGACTCTTGTGATCCCATTTGTGTTTTTCTTGGCAAAGATACTGGAGTGGTTTGTCATTTCCTTCTCCAGCTTATTTTACAGATGAGGAAACTGAGGCAAACAGGGTTTAGTGACTTGTATGTAACACAGCTAGTAAGTGTCTGAGGCTGGATTTGGGCCTCACACTCTATCTACCGTGCCACCTAGCTGCTAGTTAAAGGTGATCAGGCCTTAAAACTAAGGCAGTTGGCTCTCTGAGTAAAGAGACTACATGATAAGGTTCTCCAGAGTTTACCCTAGGTATCAGGAGTATGGCTTATGAAAGGCCCTCCATAGGCTGGTAACAACCTCACTGAATGCTCTTGAAACTACCCAGCTAACTTTGTTTAAGCCCATACTTGCAGGTTTTGGTTTTGCTTAGGAATGCTAATATCAGGTTCTACCTTAAATCATGATTCCAATTTTCGTTTATAATATCTTCAAATGTAATAGAATATAGATATTTTCATTGTAATTTTGTAGAAAAATTTACCAAAATGCCACTGTACATATTAAAAATATATATGTCAATGTATGAACTTAAATTCTTCCTTTAATATTTTCTCTCCAAGTTTGGAATCGTTGATGCTGATGGCTATATAAGTTTGTATCAGACTAACTGGAAGTGTTGTCCAGTTACTGGAAATACTCCTAAGCCATATTTGGTAAGCTAAGAATTTTTACTTTAAAAAAAAAAGTTTATTAAAGATAGAAATGTCTCATTGGATTTTGATACCTAATCTTGCTTCATTGTTTTCTCCATTTCCCGTTTGTTTTGTGGTCTTACATGTCTCTGGTGACCTTAGCCTGTGTTTATAGAATGACACTGATGGTTAGTTGACTTTCTCAGAGTCACACAGTCAGTAGTTCTTCCTTACTTCCTTATTCAACACTACTTTCCTATCCACCATCCACATTCAGTTTCTTTAATATGTGTAAGTATGGAGCAATGGTCTAAATGATTTAGTTTTGGCCTTGACTATTTTACAAATTTTATGGCCTTTTGTACTTCATAAGTTATTATTTAAGAACAAAAGTATTTCTTAATAAAACAGTTAACTTTTTATTACCTCTGAGGTAGATAAAGATAGCATAAATAATTGAAACATACACATAATTTGAAATTTTTTGAAGTTTCTTATCCAATAATTTTTTGTTATTTATACTGAGTGAGAGGATTTGAATGGTTTATTCTTTTATTTAAAAATCATATCACGATTTCATATGGTGTTGGATGGGAGACATAGGTTTCTGATAAGCTGTTTATGAAATAATTAGCCACTGAATGTTATATACAACTAGGTCAAATCTTTCTAAACTTATATAAAAATTATTCCTATTTTTGACCATTTCAGACATGGCAGTGTCATAACAAAACAGCCAATGATTTTGTTTTCATCAGTTCCTCTTCTCTGATAGCCACAGCAGGTCTCTCGACTGATAACAGGTGAGATTTTATCCCTAAATTCTGTATGTGAGTATAGCCTATCTTTTGGAAAAATTATTATTATTGTTGCTTCATTATTACCTTTTGTCTTAAGTGTTTTATTAATCCTGTAGTCATCTTAAAAAGTCTGTTCACCTGTATTTAAATTTGGTAGTAGTTTACCGTATACAAAAACTAGGGAAATTTTAGTATTAAAGGGAACAATCCATTCTAACTCTATTTCTAATGTTCTGTCTCTGAAATTCATGTCTAGGCTTAGAGTCATAGTAGATAATCTGTTACTGGATTCTTGCCAGTGGAATAAAATTACCACAGAAATTATTTTCCCGGCTTATTTTGTGGGTTGGGAAACAGATCATTTGGAGCATGGAGATGGTTTATATTGTATTTCATAGATCAGATGGGATGATTATTTAAAGGATTTTGCAAACTATAACACATGAAATAAATATCAGCTAGTAGTAATAGTAGAGTAAGCATTTAAGAGGGCTGAACTTTGGGGTACTCTAACCTGATCCAGCCTTGAGTCAAACAACTTCTCTAATTCCATACAGTTCTCAAAATAAACAAGGTGGAAACCATACAGCATTTTACTCTATGTCCCAAGGAGGCCATTCAGGGAATCCCCAAATCCCCTGCACCCTCCTGTGGGTCACTGAATGGTGCATGTTGCTTGATGTATGTTTCTCATGCAAGCCTATATATCCTTCCATGTATGCATCACAGCCATTTTAGGGCTGGAGAATAGACTGATGATGCTATTTTCCCTTCTGGTTTTTTTTTTCAATGCTTTTTTTTTCAATGCTTTAATGTTCTTTTCTTTGGGGTTGTTTTTTTTTTTTTGGCATTCTGTTCTTTTAAAATTTTGAGTTCCAAATTCTCTCCCACCCACTGCATATAGTCAATAGAGTTGTCAGTCAGCACCAGCTCTACTCAGTGCCAGCAAAAGGTTCCCTGTAGTCTCTTTCTGACCAGTTGTTGACCCCCTTACCATCTCTGGACCGAGAGCTTCCGAAGCCTCTGCTACCGCTGCCACTTCACATGTAGGTTGCAGACAAGCCTCCATCCTTACGTCATAGACTTCCTCTTAAGGCTTTTTAGTCCAGAAAAATTTCTCACCCTGACCTCCTTTTGGCTCTGCTGCTCCAAAATTTGACTTGAGGTGTTACTTTAAAGGTGTTTGGAGGGGAATGTTGGAAGAGCTCAGATAGGTGGTTGCCTTTTATCTGGTATCTTGGCTTCTATGTATTGCTGCTTTCCTTTCTGTGAATGATCATTATCATGGAACGGTATGCAGAAATGTGTTATCTCAGATCCATTTAGAATTGGGAGTATTGAATGATTTTAATATGAGATTTGAGGAATTTGAAAATATACTATAAAAGGAGACCATAATATCATGAAATAAAATTGCTATTACATTGCTAATCTCTTAAAATACTCATATAAAAAATAGTGATAAAATTATTTTTTTTCCAGAAACATATGTTTGTGGGATACTCTTGTGGCACCTGCAAATAGCTTGGTACATCGTAAGTAAATAATTTTTGCAAATAATGAAATTAATAAGGCTTAAATGGCTTTGTTTTTTAAGCTCTAGTAAATCATTACATCATTTTTACATTTGGATGATGACATTGCTTTACAGCTATACAAGGTTTTGTTTCAGGAAGAACTGAGAATTTCTCAAGTTATCCACTCCTGAACCCTGCTCAAATCTTCCCTATAGGTCTAGGAATAAGTAGCAAAGTCCTAATCATACTATGCTGTCTCAGACCTCCTCAGTAACAAGGACAAGAGGCAGCCAGGTGATGCAGCACATAGAAAATTCAATTTAGATTCAAGACTACACTGTTCGTATCTGGTCTCAGATACTTACTTGCTATGTGACACTGGGCAAGTCACTTAAACTTTCTCAGCCACAGTTTTCTCACCTGTAAAATAGAAATAATAATACCACTTGCCTCAAATCCAGTACCTCAGATCTACATATGTGAATGTTAAATTGAGATGAGTTTGAGACAAGCAGTACAACTATCATGACCCTCAATTTATAGATGAGGAAATAGATTGTGAGAAGTTAAGTGACAACCATGATCACACAATCAGTGACTAAAGAATTCAAACCCAGACTTCTTGACCAAGTCCAATTAATCTGTCTACTGACAACATCACACTGGCCCTCATTAAAGATGCTTTGAGTTATTTGTCATCTTATTTTTACTAAGATCATGGTGTTTCATGATTGATTACCAAATAGTATCACTGGGAGAACATTGGTATTAGAGACTTTGGGAGCAACCATTTTGGTATCCTAGAAAACACTTCAGTTTCCCAAATGTGATCCATGCTTATAATCTACTAATGCTCCATGCTCTTTGTCCATTTGTAGTGATTATCCAGGATTTAAAATATTGATGTATTACTACAGTGGGCTTTTCATCCAGCTATTTAGCATCTAGGTTTTATGCATTTTTCTTCCACTTTATTGTGGATGTTTAGAAAGATCTCTTTATCATGGATTATCATGGATTTCTTTGTAGAGGAATAGTGGTTTGAGACTTAATACAATTACTACATTGTCAATAGGAACATTTGGAGAATTTTGCCATCTGTATTTCTTTTGTCTTAATTTTGCAAAAATAATTTTCTATGACATTGGCAAAGATTTTAGATATATATTGGTTTGACACTTCAGTTAATGTCAGTATTCAAAAGATCACTGAAAATTATTTTCATAGTCAAATGTGTCATTGATTCTTGTGTGATTTTGGCATATTAATGGGATATACCTTATCTGTGAAAAGCTTTTACATCTGCAGTTTGTCCTATCATATCTATTGCCTTTTTAAAATTTTACTTCTTTTTTTTTTAAGTTATCATTTTATTGATTTTTTTTGGTTTCATGTCACATGTATTTCTGAATCTATCCTTCCTCCCTTCCCTACCCAGCAAGCTATCACTTGCAACAAAGATTTAAAAAGAGGGGGGGAAAGCAGTTTATCAAAACTAACACACTGATCATGTCTGACAAGAATGGCACTCAAGCTATATTCCACACCCATGCTCCCCCACCTATGATCATTATAATTACACAACGTTCACTTGTACATTCTGTATCAAGTACTTTCTTAAAACCAATAAACACAGCAGAGTCATATATTCTCTCTACCTCTGGCAAGTTGTATGACCTTAAAGGTATCTTTAATTGTACAGAATCATCTTTGAAATCCTGCCTAATTTGATCTTCCTCAATAATACCTTCACTGTATATAAAGACAAGCTTTATAAAGATAAGAAGGCAAATTTATAGCTATGGATGAGTTGCTGATTTCTTGTAGTTCACTTTTTGGGGGTGAACCCCAAATACCATTGAAATTCCATTCTTTTGGAAGCATCCCATGCTTCCATAGAGAGAGAGGGAAATTAGGAACAACTATTTCATTATATGTCCAAAGACAACAAGAATACCGTTTAATGGGATACCTGGTCATTTCCAGTTGCAGGACTCACAACTATATAAGTAGTTTATTTGTCCTCTTCCATTGAAGAAGATAAAGATATACAGGAGTTTCATAATGAGCTTGATGAGATTCTCTGAGCTAACATATGCTTTAATACTCAATTACTTCAGTGCAAAAGTAGAAATAAATTGGAAACCATGCAATTTGGGATCAAGAAATTAAATAGGCCAAAGGCACTCAGACTACTGAAAAGCTTCATGCCTTTTTCATTATAAATAATAAATTATTTTTAAAAACTAGTAGGAATTTGCAAGAAGTGGTGACAACTGTCTAGCAGTATTAAAATGAAATTTATTCTATCTCAACAGCTAGGAAACAGCTTCTTACAGATATTCCAGTCGTTAGAGAACCAGCTAGTTTTGTAGACAGATCAGCTGATTGGGGCCAAGGACAAAGTGAACACTAAACTAAAGGTGGAAATAAGATACTAAATCTAATTATATTAACACAAATCCTAACCTGTTTAAAAGGAAATAGACAAAATAGACAAAAGTTAAAACGGCCAATGCAAAGTAGTTGCTACAGTGAGGTGGCAGAAAGAGACCAATAACTGACTCAGCCAGTAAACACTCTCCAGTTCAAATACATACATACAGATACAAAGATGTTGCATCCACAGGCAAAAACTATTTATTGTACAAAATCATTTGTAGAACACTATGGATAATGGTTTAAAAAAGAAAACGACTGAGCTGTACTGGTTCACTAAACTTCAAAGAATCCTTGAACAGGCAACCAGTCCACAAAGAGCTTGGGAGATCCAGTGAACTGTATTATTTGAAGAACATTTAATATAGATGAAACCAGGAGAAAAATAGCCACAAAATGAGTTTTTAAGAGTGATCTAGTCTCATAGAATAAATTCCAGTTTAGATTAGATTAGATAAAACATTTGTCAGCTGCTTATTATGAGCCAGGCACAGTGCTAAACATTGGAAATACAAGTAAAAATAAAGATAACCTCTGTCCTCAAGGAGTGTTCATTCTAAGGGAGAAGACCACACATAAAAAGGAGCTGAAAAGCTGGGAGAGGAAAAGAAGTATATTCTAGTGCAGGCAAGGTGGAAAAGTAGTCTTGATTGCCAGGAGCTGAATCCTGGGCCTGGTTAGAGGTGATCATGGCTGGTTTGGATATTTCTTCAAATGAGGTTATGTCCCTACACTGGATGCTTGCAGGCTCAGTTTATATTCCACTTATGCCCTGTAATGGTCAGAGTGAGGAAGTGACAATGAATGGCACTTGAGAAGAGCTTTAGGACCTTAGCAAATCGATAAAAAAGAAATCCATTTGGGACTCAGCACAATTGTAATGGCGTTCAAGAAACATTTGTATTAATAAATTTGTTACAGACTGGATTTTTTATAAAAAGAGAGTAAATCTTATACCCTTTATAATTTTTTTTAATTTCAGCTTTTACCTGCCATGATAGTGGTGCTACAGTGCTTGCATATGCTCCAAAACATCAGGTGTTGATATCAGGCGGCAGAAAAGGTTTTACATCGGTATTTGATCTTCGCCAGCGACAGCAGAGACAGTTTTTCCAAAGCCATGATTCTCCAGTAAAAGCAATTGCTGTAGATCCAACTGAAGAATATTTTGTTACAGGATCTGCAGAAGGCAATATAAAGGTGTGTAAAATGTAATGCCTTGAAATCATTCATTCTTCTCACATTAAACAGCTGCTTATCCTCACTTTATGTAAATCAGACTAGTATATTTCATCATGTACTTCAAAACCTAATAGATGTTCCGAATTGATATTAATAGAGTAGTTCTGTTTACAGATAGCCTTACAAATGCCCTTCTTTGGGGTTGAGTGCCATTTGATGGCAAGTGTTTCCCTTCTATTTGTTTTGGGCTACTGATAATTATTTTGATTTTTACAGAGGGGGTTCTGACAATACAAATGAGATAGCTTTGTCTAGTGAGAGGAGACAGAAAGTGTGGACGTCGTCTAGGGCCTACCCTACCACTAACTCTGAATTTCTACCTTGGACTGGTCACTTATTCTAACCAGGTTTTTGTTTGCTCACTTGTAGAATGCTATCAATAATATCAAACCTTCTCTTACAGAGTTTTTGCAAAGAATAATAATAAGTAGGTTTGAAAGAGGCTTAAAAAAAAGAGGCACAAAAGCTTTTGTGCAGGTGTAAGGTAGCATCTTCATTTTGGTCGTATATCTTGTTTGTTTGACATTTCTAATCAAGTTAAGTTTAGCTGTTCCTAGTAGTTCCTAATAAATTTTATTTATCTGTTTCCCTAGACTAATTAACTGTTCATTCTAATTGTGTTCTAATACTTTTCAGATTTGGAGTCTATCTACCTTTAATCTTCTCCACACTTTTATCAATGAACATGCTCGGCAATCCATTTTTAGAAACATTGGAACAGGAGTAATGCAAATTGAGACAGGACCAGCCAATCACATTTTCTCTTGTGGAGCTGATGGAACAGTGAAGATGAGAATTTTACCTGATCGATTTAGTCCATTAAGTGAAATGTTGAAAAATGATGTGAAATTCATGCTCTAGCATTTTTTTTCAATAATATAAATTCTTATGAACATATTTCATAAAAGTGGCCAACAGATATAATGTACAGTAATTACTTTGTAGTTGTTGCCACAAAACAAGCTTTTGTTCTCTTATGTTTATATTTATTTCATGGACCTTTACCCTTGATGCACTGATGCCTTAAAAATTAACAAGGTCATTCAGAATTTGATTATATTGCCTAAAGTAGTCTGTATAAGCAACTGTAATAATATATATACATATATATTTATGATATATGTGGCGTGGTGTTAAAAGCATTTTGTTTTGTTTTGTTTTGTTTTTTGGGGGGTGGGGGAGAAACAACAAACCTTCTATAGGCATCTGTGCAGGGAATCCCTTATTTTTCAGTGAAAATCAGCCTTTTTATCTGAAGGCTGAAACACCTAATAAACATCACCACCAATCCCTTATTTCCTCTTCCAGTTCCTAAATCATCATTTTCCCTCTTGCTCATTGGTAGTAGAGTAGAATTTGGCTAAGAATCAAGCAAATGAACACCTCTGATTAAGATGTTACACCTTAGTGATATGACAAATGGATGCCTCACTGCATCCAGTTAATCTTCTCTAGTACCCAGGTTTTATTACTTGCACAACTCATTTGAGTTCAATCTGTGTATTCAATAGAGATTGAAAATCTTTTAATACCTTTTCTGCTATGATTAAAAAAACTACTGCTACCAGAATGACAATTTTTTTAGTAACAATATAATTGCCTAATTTTTTTTAACTTTTGACCCCTCCACCAGACATATACAAACATTTCAAATACTCCAAAACATTAAAAATTATTATTAAAAAGATTATATTGACAGACAATAGTTTTAGAAGATATCAAGAATAAAATATTGATGTGTATGGATTTGAAAAAAGAGGATATTTATTTTAGAAGGCTATCAAAAGAACATAATTTTATTTGCATTTTTCTTTGTTGCCTTTATGTTGTTCAGCCCAAAGATGCTGAAATCTTTGCAGCAAACTTTTACTTTGCCTTCAGATTCATGTTTAAATATAGTAGGGCTTGATTGTCTAACATTTTACATTCAAAATACACTATTCTACCTTCAGAAAAAAAGTCATCTTTGGGGATTTTTCTTTTTGCCAAAATAAAACAATTTCACAATTTAAATATTCTGAACAAAATATCAAAAAATACACAAAGCCTTTAACTTTTTAAATGTGCTGACATTGTTTCTGTAACTATTTTGTGCTATATCTTGAATTATAGAAAGCTTGATAAATACTTGAATTTTACCAATGAGACTGGAGGCCGATGGATTGCGTATGTGAAAATTCTATAGTGGTTTTGCTTAAAGTTATTTTGTGAAACAGGAACTACGAAACATTTTATGTACCAGATATCATCTTGGAGATTAGTGGCAAAGAACTGAAAGGCTGGTAAAATGAATTTTGTAATATTCTCAGGATACTTTTATCTTAAAAGTATATTGTTAACGATTTTGTAAATTGTATTACATAATTTTAAATGTGTTGAGCAAGTTGCAGTGCAAACACTATAGTTAGTTGAGGGTTCTATGCACATAACCTGAACTTATAAATTGTGCAATAACAAAATTTGGGCATATTTTGCCATGGAAAAATCTGTGATAACATTGCAGAGAACCAATATGATTGTTTCATTTGTAAAACTTAATTCTTCATCAATATTTTATTTGTGTAAGCATCAAGACTTAAAAAAGCTTTAAACACATTTTATTTTAATTTACTGAGGAAATTTACTATTGTGCTTATAAGAAAAAAAAAGCAATGTGTTGGGAAAATTCCATGTTTTAATTAAGCATTATATTAACTCTTAAAATGATGTAAAGTACATATGTATTTTACCCCAGAGTCATAGTATTTTAAATAAACAATCATGCAGAGACTTTTCTGTTTAGCATACCATTGTTTTAAAACTCTTGATACCATGTTGATTGATTTAATTCTCCCCTTGATCTATATTTCTGAGAGCCTCTGAATTTGTATTTGGCATATTTAAGGATGACTATTTGCTTTAAAATGGTAATGATTTGCTCTATGCCTGATTCTTCAGAACTTTACAGGCGAGATTTATTCACAGAATATTAATGATACTTTGTATAAAAAATGTTTGGCAGATAGCCAGCTCAATTGTCTATAGTAATGGCGGTTATAAGTACTTTCAGAAAATCAGTGTGCCACATTTTCAAAATAATTTACTTTTAATCTTAGGATGTACTATTTAGGAACCCGTTTGAAAGTCTGTATTTAAGTATCTGGGACTTTAGATAAAGTAATGGGGTGGCAATGTGAAAATCTAGATGGAACCTAGAAAATTGGCCAATTCACCTTTCTTGACATGCACCATCACCTCTTTTGGCCTTAGTTTCCTCACCTATAAAATGAGAGGGTTAGATTTAGGGGAATGAATGATAGCCATTTTCAAATATTCAAATGCTGTATCCAAAGGACAGAATTAGGAGTAATGCATAGAAGTTGCAGAGGAGAATTCAGGCTTGATGTAAAAAAACCTTTCTACATACTTAGAGTTAACAGTGGAATGGGCAGCCTTGGACAGACTCTGTTGGAAGTCTTAATCAGGATTATTGTAGAGGGAATTCTTTTTTAGTTATAGGTTGGACTAGATATCCACTATGGTGTCTGTGAAATCTGAAATTCGGTGCTGACTAGATGACCTCTGACATCCCTTCTAGCTCAAAAGTTATGATCCTATGAAGTGAGGGAAACATGATAACTGACTTTTTTTTGAAAGGTTCTTGTATAGAAGAGGTAATAACAGTAGAAATTACAAAGCCAGATTCTGTTTAATGTACAGAGAATCTTCCTAAAAGCCAGAGCTGTCCAAAAGTAGAATTGGTTGCTTCAGGAGATTTTCAAATGAAGGTTGGATTAATATAATGTAAATGTTATGCTTGACCATACTTAGGTGTATGTTGGAATAGACGGCTTCTGAAGGATATATGGAGTCACAACTTAATACCCATATGGCTAAGATCACAGATACATATAAATTAGTTGGACTCTGAGGATCCCTTCCAAATTTGAGAGTCCATGACATGCTAATAGGTTACATAGCTAATTATATGCAGTGTTGGTGCTAGAATTTGAGAATTTTCTACTACAAATCAGAAGGGTGAACAAGCCCTAAATACCTCTGTTTAGTTTGACTTTAAATTAAGAGCAAAGTCTTTTGATGAAACAGAGTGCCCAGCTTTAGAAGATGCTGAATTTAGAGGACACTGACTACAATTTGCCATTTAACAGCTTAACAAAAATAAGTGGTTAAAATGGAAAGCTACCACATAAGTGACTGGAATAAGCTTCCCCATGCAATCAAGAACTGTGGGTCAGTCAGTGTCTTACCTGATCCACTGAGAGAATACCACTCACTTTGGGTGCAAACATACCTCTGGTAACCACCCTCAAAGAGTTTACATTCTCTAAATGAACCTAAATGAGACAGACCTTTGGTTTTTCAGGTAGATTGATAACCCCTACTTCTATGTATTTTAAACTACTGTAAAAGGATGTGATAAGGATTATAAATTTCAGCTCCTCCATCAATCAATCAAAATTTAAGTACCTGCCTTTTTGTAGGCATTGTGATAAGTGCTGGGGATACAAAAAGGCAAAAAGTCTCTGCCTTCAAGGAGTTTACAACGTGAAAACATTATATACAAAGCAAGCTATATTGTTACCCAGTTAACAACACTTACAAACAGTAAATAAGAGTTGGTTGCTCTTGGACCCAAATAATCCTGGCATTTAGATCAATACATTGCAGAAACACTTAGCTTGCTATGTATGTATAATTGAATGCTTTTTGTTTGAATGGCTATGCTTCTTTCAGCCCAGGTTGCAAATGAAACCTGAACATAAATGCTAGTTTGGAGTCATGCATGTCAGTGTTTCATGAAGATTGGGGTAAGTACCAGTTTGAGAGAGATCAAGCTACTTCACCTGGTCAGAAACACTATTAGCTTTTTACCTGCAGTTTAATTTTAAAAAATAAAAACAAAACACCAAACAGTCATCTTGCACTGCTAGGATTATAGAAAAATGCATCAGAGGCTAAAATGTCTAATATGCCAGAAAACAGAAACTATGACCCTTAGGGAAAGCAAATGGGGGGAGGGGGCACGATTTGGTCAAGGTTAGGAGAGTTTGAGGAGGGGTCAGACCTGTATTCTGACTGAGGGCTGAGCTACAGCTGCATGAGCTCCTGGTCCTAGAAGAGGCAAAGAGAGTGTATACTGGTCGTGGAGGTGTAATAGGGCATAGGCTATTTATTCAGAACTGAATGTAAAGAACTGAATCTCATCCTTCCCTAGTGGATTGAGTAATCCAAGTCGTAATACAGGTCAGAGGTACGAAACCTGCTCCATCCTAGCAATGCCTCCGTCCCGAAAGGAGCCAGACAATCGAGACTTCTTAGCTAAGGTTCAACTGTCAATGCAGAGTCCACAACATCTGGCCAAAGGTAGACAGTATAGCAAAGTCCCTTAGCAAAGACATACCGAATGGTCTGATTGGTGCACTTGCGTCCTGCCGCCCAATGGAAACTGGAATCGTAATAGCGTCATCGGGAGCGCCTTTGAACCAGAGTTGTCAGTTACAAGAGGGAAAATTAAATAGCAAACAGTAGGGGAGGCGGGGCTAGAGGAGGAGGGGTTGGGGTGGATCCCCAATGCTAAAGGATCCCCTTTAAGACAATGCTATTTTCTCGGAACGTGGAGAGGACCAGCGGGAACGGGGATGAAGAAAGAGATGATCCTAGGTTGTAGTCCTGGTTCCTAGACCTAATGACCTCCAAATCCGCTGTTTCTCTCCCTTTGTCGCCTACGACTCCCTCCCCCAGCCCGTTAGACTCGTTACCCCCAGTGCGTGGCATTCTCCCCCCGAACTAGAGATACGCGAAACAGAAAATCTTCCTTCGAGGCATAAAGACCAGTCTTGATCTCTAAAGCATTTATTAAACGCCTACTTTGTGCTAGCCAAGGCTCTGCGGGTAGGAATAATCCTTCAAGGAGCTTCCAATTCTAAGTCTAAAACCTATTTTTTTTTCTTTTTGCAATGAATTCCCTGAATTAGGCAGGATCCAGACCACAATCTTTAGAGGAGAAAAGGAACTTTCCTTTAAAAAAAAAATCCTGGAGGCAGGAACAGTTTGCAGGAGGTGGACAGAGAATCTAGCTCTAATCTAACGTGCAGGGCTTTCCCCGGGTGATAAAATCCAAGCACCCTAACAACGCCGCCAGTTCTCCAGAGGGCTCCCTTGCGTTCTGTTCGCCCCCCCGCCCTCTGGTGCAAGCTCGTGCCCTCCGCTCCGCGGGGGAGTTAGCTTGCTTTTGCCACACCGTCCACGTGCCGCCCCCCTGCCTTTCGCTTCCCATACTCCTCGGTCCCCCTCCCCTCCCGGTTTCCCATCTCCTCCCCTCCCAAGCCCTGCCCTCCCCTTCAGCCCCGAGAGTACAGCTCCGCCCAGTCCCGGACAGCCGCTTGCCAAGTCTGGGGCAGGAAGACTCCTCCCCTAGGGGCCCCAGTGTACACCCTTCCCCGCCCCATTCCGGCCCGCGCCGCGGCTAATCTGGGCCAAGTGAGACTCCTGCTCGCTCGGAACCAGCGCTGTGCTGCGACCGTTAGGAGCCTGAGTCCATCGCATGCTGCCGCTGCCCCTCGGTCTGAGTAAGTGCTTGAGCCGTCCCCTTCCATCCCCCAGCCAGCGTTGGAGAGAAACTAGGGGGGCTTAAGTGGAGGAGCAGTCCTCTGCTCCAGACCCTTGTCCGGTGTGCTTCCTTCTCTTCCCTCCCTCCGTCGGCTTCCTTGCTCCACGCTACTCCCTCAGTTGCTTTTCTCTGTGACTTTTGGAAAGTCCCAGGCTGATGTGTTCGTGCTAAAGTTGCGCAGTCATTTGGTTGTGCATCTCACTTTTAGGACAGCATTGAAGTTAGCCTCCACTCTGCGTTTGCCGTGGACTCGCGTGCTTCTTTTAGTACACCGACTACTCTTTTCTTCCCCTCTGCCTGTTTTTCTTGTGCTTTCTCCAAGAAATCGTTTCTGGTGTCGCTTTCACCCGTCGACTACATGTACATGGCCAGGTAGTCCACTCCCACTTCTTTATCAAATGATGGAAATAATTCTCAAGTGAAAACAAGCCCGGAGGCGTAGCTGCCGTTTTGGACCATCTAGTATAGATTTCCTGTGTAGGCACTAGTATGTGAAATTTAGGTAGTCAGCACCTGTTAGACGTGCATTCCTAGCCTCTTACACAGTGTACACAGGAAAGATTACAAGTCTGCCTGTGGATAAGAAAAAATAATAATATTGAATGAAACGTGTTTATGGTTTTGGACAGTCCTATTTCAGTAAAACCCGATTCTTCTCATTTTAGCTCTAAATTCTATGATTCTGTAAATTATATCAGGTCAAAATGAGTTTTCACTGAGAACATCAAGCCTTATACAGGCCGGAAAAAGAAAGTTTACTAGAGTCCTGTGAATAGAAACAAAACCTCTGTATTAAGATTGATTATCTAGTCATTTTCAAATGTCAGTGCAAGATATTTTTACTAAGTTAAACAGACCTTATTCCGGTGTGTTGTCACAACTTTACTGAATTCCTCTATATCCCTTTTACTTTAGATATAAGGCTTTAGCATCTCATTTGATTCTCAGTGTTACTATGATGAAAATGGGCTAGCCACTTTTATCATTAGTTACAAATGAGCAAATGACCTTTTGTAATGATACCACTTGAAATTTTTGAACGACAGAACTCCAAAAACTATTTACTGAACTGACAAACATACCATCCTTTATTCTGTATTGATTAACATCTTTATCGATTTACCTGGAAGGCACTGATGTCATGCTTATCAAGTTTGAGGATGACATGGAACTGGAAAAGATGGTCTGTTTCGTTCATGTCTAACTCTTTGTAACCCCAATTTGGGGTTTTCTTGATAAAGATACTGGAGTGCTTTGCTACGTCTTTCTCCACCTCATTTTACAAATGAGAAAACTGAAACAAACAGGATTAAGTGACTTACCCAGGGTCACACATCTAGAAAGTATCTGAGACTGGATTTGAACTTGGGTGTTCCTAACTCCAGGCCCAGCATTCTATCTACTGTACCACCTCGCTGCCTTGAAAGAATGGTTATCAAATAATAGAACTGGAATCTCCAGTGGTCTTAACATACTCAAAACAGTGGAAGAAAGATGACATTTAAGAGGTAAGTTAGGTGAATAGAGCACTGGTCCTGGGAGTCAGGAAGACCTGAGTTCAAATCCAGCCTCAGATACTTATTAACTTTGTGATCCTGGGTAAGTTACTTAAACTCTTTTTTGCCTCAGTTTCCTCAACTGTAAAATGGAAATAATAATTACGTTTACCTCTGGGGAGGTTGTCCTGAGGATCTAAGGAGTTAATAATTATAAAGTGTTTTGCACATACTAAGAACTATATAAATGGCAGCTATATCAATGTTAAGTATTGCAATCAGTTGCATAAATTCAAGATAAAGGAGAAGTGGCTAGATTATCAGTACTTTGAAAACAAAGGAGGGTTTTAGTGGATTCTCAGTGAGTCAGCCGGTAGGCTCAGTTGCAGTCTTAGTAATCTGGTGAGGAGAACCAATTGTGTTTTGTACTGTGCCCTGATCAGGTCACATCTGGCCTACTGGTCTTTGACAAACTAGTTAAAGGTGGGGAAGGTGCTAATGCTATTTAGCTTGTAAAAGAGATTAAGAGGGTCTTGATCACTGACTTCAAATAATTGAAAAACTCGTGTGGGCTAGAGATTAGCCATTCTTTGTAACTTGCTGAGGGCAGAACCAGGACCAGTGGGTGGAAATTATAAATTGCGTCCCAAAATTCTTAGTATAGAAAACTGTGTAAGGAAGACCTTTCTCTTAATAAAAGCAGTCCCAAAATGATGTGGATAACTTTATAAAAATATCTTAATACTAGCTAGCATTTATATAAGTTAAATAATATTAACATTTGCAAAACTTTACATATTTTATTTCCTTTGATCCACATAAATCTGGGAGGTATTATCATCAACCCCATTTTCCATATGAGGAAACAGACTCAGAGAGATTCAGTGACTCATAGTAGTAAGCAGCTAAGGCAGGATTTGAATTCAGATCTGTCTTGACTCCAAGTCTAACATGTATTCCACTGGACAACAATTACTGAAACTGACTCATGGAGAGAGTCCAGTGAAATGTCTCAAATAAGAAACATTAATAAAATGATGTGAGAGTCCTGAGTGCCTTTGGTTGCTTGATTATTTCCAGTTGATGTTCCATGGGCTTTGTCCATATATTGTTGTAAATGGTCTTTCCCATTAGATTTTGAGCTCCTGGAGAATAAGAACTGTATGCAACAAATGTTTATTGACTATTTAAATATATGACAGCACAGTATTGTACTGATCAGTTTACCATCTTTATAGTTAGAACTGAACACGGAACAATTGATTGGTTTATGATTGAAAAAGAAGTGCAATGAAATTATTTATTGTCACCTTTTTTAATTTAACTTATATATTCAGAGCACATCATGTGAAATTCCAGGCTGGATGAATCAAAAGATTGCCAGGAGAAATATCAGCAATCTCAGATATGCAGATTATACCACTCTGATGGCAGAAAGTGAAGAGGAATCAAACCTCTTGATGAGGGTAAAAGAATAAAGTGTAAAAGCTGACTTGAAGCTTAACATAAAAAAAAAAAAACCCACAAACATCTTGGCAATTGCTTCCATCACTTCCTGGCAAACAGTGGGAGAAGAAATGGAAGAGGTGTCAGATTTTGTATTCTTTGGCTCAAAGATCACTATGGATAATGACTATAGCATGAAATTAAAAGACACTTGTTCCTTGGGAGAAAACCTGTGACAAATCTGAACATACTAAAAAGCGTCTTACCAACAAAGGTTCATATAATCAAAACTATGGTTTTTCCAGTGCAATGTATGGCTGTGAGAGTTGGACTCTAAGGAAAGCTAAGTGCCAGAGAATCAATCTTTTTGAACTGTGGTGCTGGAGAAGACTTGTAAGAGTCCCTTGCACAGCAAGGAGATTAAATCAGTTAATACTTAAATTAATTCAGTCTATTCACTGGGAGAGTAAATATTGAAATTGAAGCTTAAATGCTTTGGCCACATAATGAGAAGATGACTCCTTGGAAAAGACTCTGATATTGGGAAAGATTTTAGGCAAGAGGAAAAGGGAATGGCAGAGAATTAGATGGATAGATGGTGTCATGGAAGCAAGGAACATGAACTTGGGACAGACTTCTAGAGAAAGACTTGGTATGCTATGGCCCAAGGGGTCACAAAGAGTTGATTGAGGGGCAGCTAGATGGCGCAGTGGATAGAGCACCAGCCCTGAAGTCAGGAGGACCTGAGTCCAAATCTGGCCTCAGACCAAACACTTGACACTTAACTATCTGTGTGACCCTAGGCAAGTCACTTAACCCCAATTGCCTAAAGTGCAAAAAAAAAAAACCCAAAAAAAGAGTTGACTGAACAGGACTGAACAACAACCATCTTTACATAGGACAAAATAAAAAGAAATTGATTTAAAGCAAAGCCAATGTAAACTTACTGCAAATAAGAATTGCTTCACTCTTTATAATGATAATAGGTATTATTTATACAGCACTTCAAGGTTTGCAGACTGCTTTACAATATCTCATTTGATCCTCATAACAACTCCTGTGATTTAGGTGCTATTATTATCCCTATTTTACTGATGAGTTAACTGAGATAGTTAAGTGACTTGCCCAGAGTGACAGAGTAAGTGTCAGATGTTGAGTTTCAAGCTCAGTTCTTACTGATTCCAGGTCCAGGACTCTTCACCATTGAGCTATACTTGTATCTCTAGCACCTGGCACACATTAGGCTCTCCATACTTGTAGATTTATTTAAATTATATCTTTTTTTCTGGCAATCGGGGTTAAGTGACTTGCCCAGGGTCACACAGCTAGTAAGTGTCAAGTGTTTGGTCTGAGGCTGGCTTTGAACTCAGGTACTCCTGACTTCAGGGCTGGTGCTCTATCCACTGCGCCACCTAGCTACCCCCTTAAATTAAATCTTAAGAAGAATATCTGGATAGTAAGTTGTTAGATTACTAGAACAAGTTTCAGAATTTCCTTCTTTGGGGATTGAAAATATGAGAGATTTCTATCTGACATTGGCAGAGTGATGGAACAGGTAAAATTCAAGCCTCTTCCTGCTTTAGTTAGATTCAGTGAGTCAATTTAAATCACTTTGGGTAGGTTTGCTGGGTAAGAAACAGATTGGCTGAGAGAGAAAAATATGAAATACACTTGCTTCTAAAGAATATGAAACCTATGTTTACTTCAGATAACCAGTAAGTAGGAAAGCTGCAATAAAACTAGTTCCACTGGACTATATGTTCTTGTGCTTTCAAAAGCTGAGAATTTTTTTTAATTTTCACATTGGCTCAACAGTTACTAGATAACGTGCTAGTTCTGAAAAGTCTGTCTCTTGTTCTCTCTTTCCTTCACCAAATTTCTCTGTTGTTTGGAGATTTATATTTCTCCCAAATGGAGTCTTGAAGGTCAGAAGGAAAACACATTTATGCTAAAGTATATTCAAGTTGAGATGAGTTTTGCCTTTCTTCTTCAGTATGAGCTTTTTCCATAGGCAATACAAAGCTGAGCTAAATGGATTAACTAGTGATCAAAGAGTTCCCTGGGTTGAGAACCAAGTTGGATAGTTTCCTGGTAGGAGGAAGTGATAGGCCCTAGGAATTTAACAATATTCGCTGAATTGCCCTCACTTTAACCTAGAAGCAAATGTAGAAATAAATATTTTTAATATACCAAATAGTTAAAGATTTTAAAACTTGAGATAAACATAAAATAGAGACTAGACTATCAGCTATCCCAAAATGAAGCACTACCCATGCCAGTGGTATGATAGACTTTGAGAGAAGGTGAACCAGTGTAGAGGGTGACATTTGTATTGTATTATATCATACAGTATACAGAAAGAGCAGTAACCTCTGCCATATGTTCATTTAGCCTGGCTTTTATTTTTATTTAAGTCGGTGGAAGAAGCTCAATAATGGTGGAATAAGGTAGATAGAGGGTAACTGAGATGGTTCCCAGCTGCAAAAGGATGTGATTCCATAAGGAAAGCCTCGTTCTCTAGCTAATGACATATGAATTGTGCCAGCTTTTAATAAAAATAGTACTTGAGTCTTGTCGAGGGTCTTTTATGTGTTGAATCATAAAAAAAAGAACTATGGTATCCATTTATTCATCCAACTAGGGAAGTTTTTCGACAACCTGATACAATCATGGTTTGGTTAGCGGGTTGCTCTTTTACCTTTGGGGGACATATGTTTTAAAAAAGTTAAGAGATGAAAGCAAGTTATATGAGATATGATTGAATAGTCATCTTTGGAAGAAAATGGAGACTGGGGCAGGCTCTATAGGATTGGAAAAGAACACATGTTGTCCTGATTTTCCAAAAAGTAATGAGTATAGAGTCTAAACTATATGTCCATGAACTAGACTTAAATTCTTGGCAAAATTCTAGAATATATTATTAAAGGAATAGTGTATCTGTATTTTTAAAAGGAAGCAGTGATTACCAAGAGCTAACTTTGGACTTCACCTAAAGTAGTCAAACCAAACTAGTCTAATTTCTCTTTTTTGACAGAGTTATTAGACTGGTAGATCAAGGGAATATTTAGTTATAGTTTACCTTGATTTTGGTTTAAAAAAATGATGGAGCCTCTAATACTTTCCATGTGGATTATATGGAAAGATATTGTCTAGATAACTAGTTAAGAGGATTTAGTTCTGATTCAGTAGCTGTTTAGGTGGCTAAAAAGTAGTGATTGATGGTTTGATATTCTTTTGAAGGGAAGCGTCTAGTGGAACCACCCAGCAGTCTGACCCTGGCCATGTGCCAAGTCATAAGTGACTTGGATGAAGGAATAGTGGTATACTCACAGGAGTGTGCTGGAGCCAGCTTAAACCTCTTCAGTGTCAGCATTTACTCCTTGTAAATTGGCAAATTGGCAATAAATCAAGGCTTGCTTTATTGTTTTGTTGATTGTCTAGACTTAAGAAAGTGATGGAGAAAATATTAATGATGCAGATTAAACTTAAAAGATGTTATGTGTACTTTTTTTAAAAATCAGGTTGTTAAACATTTATCAGCACTCTACTGCATGCTCATCAAATTTTCAGATGGCATAAAGATGGAAGGAATATATAACCAAACACCTAAGATATCATTTAGGCTCCATATAAAGACTTGCACTGGCTACAATGCTGGGCCAAATCTTAAAACAAGAGATTTAATAGGGACAAATATAAAGTCTTACTTTTGGTGTCAAAAATCTGTAGCACAAGTATATAATGGAATGTTCAGTTGTTTTCAGGCATCTCTGACTCTTGTGACCCTGTTTGGAGTTTTCTTGGCAAAAATATTGGAGTGTTTTGCCATTTCCTTCTCCAGCTCATTTTACAGATGAGGAAACTGAGACAAACAGGGTAGAGTGACTTGCCCAGGGTCATGCAGCTAGTAAGTGTCTAAGGCCAGACAAGAATAGCCAGATTCCTGTGGATTATTCAAGGAGATCATTTAAACATTGCAGTAATTGAGAAGTGAGCTGATGTGGACCTAAACTAATGTGATAACTTTGTGAGTAAAGTGAAATGGTCTGATGCAAGAGGTTATGGAGGTAAAAATTACAAGATTTGGCAACTGATTAGCTATGTGGGGTGATAGAGAGTAGAGAGTTAGTGATAAAGCTTATTATGAACCAGGGAAACTGGAAAGTTGGTGGTACCTTCAACAGAAATAGCAAAAGGAAAAGGGTTTGGGAAAATATAATGTGTTCAATTTTTGGAGATGTTCAACTTAAAGTGTCTCCAGGACATCCAATTTGAAATGTCTAAATAGACAATTAATTGTTGTTGTGAGACTGAAGCTCAGATGAGAGACTAAGGTTGGCTGTAAAAATTTGAGCCTCACTTGCATAGAGATGATGATTTAAAAATTATGGGGACTGATAAATTACTGAAAGTATAGAGGGAGAAGGGGACCCAGCACAGAACATTGGACAGTACTCATAGTTGGGAGGCAGGGGAAAACTTTTTTTTTTAAATCAGAACACTTCCTCTGAAATGGCAGGTATTTAGTTCATTGCTCCTCAGAAGTGAAATTGCATGTCACTGTGCCCATATTAAAGAATTGTGAATTAGCTGAAAGGATTCCTTTTACCTGAACTCGAAGCCTAGGCCTTAGTGACTCATTGTGATGTAAACTTTAGAAGGAAGTGATCTCAAGTGTGTCTTCTGACCCAGGTGAGTAAACAGTGATGGTCTCAATGTACACATATCTGGTCATTTTGCTCCCTTCTTTTTATGGCAGTAAGTGACTGATTGCCTTTCCTGGAAGATATGACTACGGTTGTGTATTAAGCATGCATGCCTGTGAAGCTTATCTCATTTTTTATAATAAAGCTTTTCATAAACAGGAGGGGAGCATGCTGATTTATAAAATGTAGCTAATTTCATGGCTTTAATATTAAGTTTGTGTTTGTGTTGAGATATTTGCCTGAACTTTCAGAAATATCACCTCTGGTCCTACATGTTTTATTAAGACAGTCTCATAGCGGGGGCTTTTAGCCTTTTTGTGTCATGGGCCTCATTTGGCAAACTGGTCCAGCCTATGGACCCCTTCTATGAAAAATGTTTTTAAATGCACAAAATAAATATAAGATTGCAAAGAAAACTAATTACATTTAAAAAGTTACCTACCCTATAGGCTTTTAAAAAAAAAGTCGAGGCAGCTAGGTAGTGCAGTGGATAGAGCACCTGCCCTGAAGTCAAATCCGGAGGACCTGAGTTCAAATCCAGTCTCAGACCAAACACTTGACACTCACTAGCTGTGTGACACTGGGCAAGTCACTTAACCCCAATTGCCTAAAAAAAAAAAAAGAGGGGAAAAAAAGTCAACTAGCATTGTGCCAGGCATGATGCTAAGTGCTAGGATAAAAAGAAAGGCGAAAACAACAACAATTGGTTGTAAATAAACACAAGGTCACATTGCAAGTCATGGCAAACTTAGATATGAACCCAGGTTTCCAAACCAAGTGTTCTTTCCAGCATGTTATCATTTGGACTTTTTTTTCCCTGTGCTATAATAACATAATTTGCTTATATGCATGTGTGCATATGTGTACCAGCTGATTCTTAATTCAGCAGCTAAATAGTGGCCATGGGAAACATTTTTAAAAAGTGCTGCTAATCTTGCCCTAGGCCTAAGTCTTCTATCTGTGTGATTGAAGAGTATGAAATAGTCTGATTTGAAGCTCACCACTTCTCCCTTTCCAACCATCTGTGCTGCAGAATCATAGAGGGCAGGGACAAATCAGAATTTCTCTCCAGCCTGGAGTCCTGGGGGGATCTAGGCACTGGGAGATATTCATTGACTCAGGAGGACAGTGACTAGAGGCAGAAAAAAAGTGGTAAGATTGTGTGTCCTGCCTTCTCCACACACAGATGGCTCTTTTGTAACATTCTCCTTCTGAAGTTGCTTAAGAGCAGCTTAAGATATTCCTTTTGTTCTAACCTTACTGTCTGGAGTGGTGGAAAAGAAATACGTAATATAAATGTTTCTTACTCCAGACTACATAGCCCTGGCTTTGGTGGTAGGGAAAAGAGCCCTCCTTACTTCAGATAACACAATTTCCCCCCATTGGCTGTGGGGAATTGGCCCTCAGGCCAAAGAAACCTTGCATAGATGAACCTGAAAACCATGCCAGTGATAAAGGAAGGGATACTAATTGGCAGTGCCTTTTTGGAAGGATGAGACATTTTCTGTAAACAGAAACTTAAGTTTAGTAGGAATTCTATAGTTGAGTTCAGAAGACTTTCTTATCAAGTGTAAGTGTTCTTGATACTTCTGGGAACGTGAAGTAGTTCTTCAAGACACAAGATTTCTCTTTATTAAGAAAAAGATTTCTACTCTAAAGTTTACTAAAGTAAAATTTCCCAAAATCTTCAAAGAACTTTATCCTTCTATTACAGTTTTACTACATTTTCAGATTGCTATTTTATACTGTGAATTCTTCTGTCTTCATGATGCAGTTGTATCGCTGCCCTCAATCTGAGGAGATTCTAGTTTTAACTCTGTGTGGAAGGAACATCTGCTAACATCCCAGCCATGTAGACTAGTTTAGTGTTTCTCTAAGAGTCAGTGAAGCAGTCAGATGACTGCTTAGTTCTGGGCACTAAGGCTTGAACCATTGATGCTTCATAGTCACATAAGGACAGAAGCCCAGCATAACAAGAATCAGGGTCTCCTCAGACTTGAGATGTGCTTCTGACCAGGAATGCCATTATGTAGAGGCAAATTCAGAGACAGGGTAGCCATGTTCAACTAAACCAAAGCTTTATCCTTGCTGGATATCCTTTCCATGCTTCATTTTCCTCAGTGCTAGGTGGTTTAGGAATGTTTCATTTCATTCTAATCCTGAATCAGACCCAACCTAGAATATCCTAATTCTTCTGGTTGCTACCTGTGTGACTGGCCAAGTCGTTTTAAATCTCTTGACCTCTGGGCCTTGCTCATCCATAAAATAAAGGCATTGAACTAAATGGGTTTTTTTTTTCATTTTCAGTTCTAAATACTCTCCTCTTCCTTGGCCCCCACCCATCGAGAAGACAAGAAATATAATACCCATTATACCTATGAAGTCATGAAAAACATTTCCACATTAGCCATGTTGGAAAAAAAGGCAAGAAAAAATGAAGAAAGTGAACAAAAATGCTTCATTTTGTGCTCATAGTTCATCAGTTCTCTTCAACTGTAAAATTCTGTGGTCTGCATGCATTAATCTACATATTGGATGCCCAAAACCTGGAGGTTTTTTGTTTTCAGAAATATGCTTGACTACTCAAAATTAAAAGCATTTAAACATGTGTCTATGTGCTAAGAAGGGGAAAAAAAGACTTCAGTGGAGAGTTTCCAAGGAGAATGGCAATTACAAACCTACTTCACTATTCATTAGAGCATCAGTGGCTGAAACTACTACTTTCTTCAATGACATCATTTATAGTAGTACAATCCACTCACATATAAGCATAAATTGTATAATTTTCATGTCAGGTAACCTTGGCTATAAGCTCCACATGGATAATGATTTTGTCTTCTCTCCACTTTCTCTTCCCCAGTGCTTGACTTAGGACCTATCACCTAGTAATTCGGTGCTTAGTAAGTGTGTATTGCGTGAGTAAGTATAGGATGTTATAGTAGTATTGATTTTTAACTCCAAATACAGTTTAAATTCCCTATGGAATGATGAGTAGATTGATAATTCCTGCATTTATAACCTTCTGTTTTCATCCACAATGTTATCTTGGCAAAACTTCTAACATCATTTCAATTTTAGTTCCCAGTGTGCAAATTCAGCTTCACATTATTAAGTTTGTAAATGGTTGGTACCCAGTATCCCAGATTGCATGTTAGGCCTTTGAACCCACAAGCTTAGGTGTAAATTACACATACTTTGCTGACTAAGAGGGTATCTTCTACCTTCGTAGCTTATATTACTTCAGTAAGCCTCAGAAACTTGGGTTTTGGGAACTCTGGTACCTTTAGATGTGATCTGTTGCTATTAGACTGCTTCTCACTTAACTGCAAATGACTAGTAATTAAATGTACATTTAATAACTGTCAAAAGAGTCTCAGTGGTTAATGATGGATGTGGGACAAGAACTAAAATCTTTGTGTTTTTAAATGATTCTGGCTAGTTGAAGCTACATTTAGAGAGAAGATACTGTTTCTTTGTATCTTCAAGTGGTTAATTACTACAGTGACTGATAGTCTGATATTATCCTTCTGTCAACATTACTTGGAGAGACACATTATTCCTCTGTTTGTTATAGAAGTAGATAGAGTGCTGGGATTGGCATCAGGACAACCTATGTTCAAATCCCATCTTTGCCTTTCCACTTGACATACTTAATTGTGTGACACTTGGCAAGTAATTTAACACATATTCCTTGAAGCAACTTTATAAGTCTAACCTACTTAGCCATCGATGGGTTGCCATGGGAGGAGTTCTCTTGTGAATTCTGACAGATCCTTCCTATATAAAAATCTATTTGTCCTTTTAAAAAATTCTGTATTTGAATTTTTAAATGCAAAAGATGAATTTCAATCAAATATTATGTGTAGGGAAGGCAGAGCCAAGATGGTGGAGTACCAGGAAGAAGTACAGTGAGCCTTCCTTTTGCTAAACAACTCTAAACAGCTCTAGAAAACATACCAGACAGAATCTTGATCAGGAAATATGAGGGAAAAATAATCGTGAGTCATTTTTCCATTCCAGGCTGGCACAGAGAGATCATATAGAGATCTGCAGATGGCGGGGACTAGGGCCTGGCCAGGAACATGCTACGGAGCATTCAAGCTGTGGACGAGATCAACAAGAGGTCCAAGCTTTAGCAAAGAGGGACCTTAAATGTCTACATGGTACAGGAACAGGTCCCACCTGACATCTCTGTCACCCACTATCCACTCCTAGACTGAAAATATTGAAGGACTAAAGAGACCTTCTTCTGGGCATGGCATTCCAGGGTGAAGAGCGGTTAGTAACTTTAGACGGTGGGCTAAGCAAAGGAGAAAGTTAAAAAAGCAAGTAGCAGCTGAGTAGTTCTAGCCCCAGGAATGGAGTGGGCTCTCTCTTCCAGCTTCTAGTCTTATCCGAGGTCTACAGTGGAATAGCAATAGCAGCAATTCCAGACCAAAAGGGGATCTGCAGTTCTGTTACTCTGAATCAGCAGAACTTTCCAGCCATGAGAGAGTCTGATAGTAGTCTATTGAAACTCCAAATAGGGCAGGTCTACAGGTTGATTCCTCAGATTCAGAGCCCAGGCCAGGGGGACAGTTGTCAAATTTTTCCTGGATCAGACTACTTGGGGAGCACTGCATCTTTCAACTCCCCAGCTTGAATAATGAGATGGAACTAAGAAGAACCCAAAGTACTGAAAGTATGGCTGTGGACTTTTAGATATGAATGGTAGAATGACTGACATTTCAAATGTAAAGGAAAATTGTAAGGGGAGTCAAGGTACTGCATATAGATAGATCTTTGTGGTCGTCATGAAAGATCAGTGACATGGAAAAAGCAAACACATCAAATGAGTAGCTGTTATGACTTTCTCAACCCTCTTCCTGGTCAACTTGCAACTTATCTTATGAAATCCAGACTTGTTACTAGTATCAGCCAAACTGCCCCCTAGGCTGTTTTAATGTTTTACCAGAATCATAATTTTGGGTTAAATTGAGTTTGTGATGGGCATAACTATGGACTTACAGGAATTATTTAGATGATAAAGCTATACTGGGTAAAATCTTAAGCATGATATACATGCTACTTACACTTTTTACTTTTAATTCTTCTCAGTGCATGTTTTGTTTTTCAGTTAAAGTTTGATCTCTCTAGGAGCCAGTTAGTCACAAAAAGCACCCTAAATACCATTCAACTAGAATACCCAGATTTTAGCTAAGCAATTGACAAAGTCTCAAGACGAGGCCATGAAAACTCAACAGTTCAAAAAATTTAAATTCACAAGTACAGATGGGGAGGGGTGTGGCCAGACAACAGTTCTGAAAAAGTTCTGGCAGTTTTAATGGGACTTCCAGCTCAATATGAGTCTATAGGGTGATATGACAACCAAAAAAGGAAAAATGAGGCTGTGATCACTTAAGTATATTAAGACATGGTGCCCAAGACTAAAGAAATCAAAATGCTCATATATTTTATCCTAGTTGACTATGTCTGAAGTATTGTATTCTGTTCTGGTCTCCACTTTTAGAGAAGGACTCTGATGAACTGGAGAGCAAGAGAGAAGGGCAACCAGGTTAGCGAGAGGATTGGAGTCTATTTCCTCAATAAGGATTCTTATGGCTTAGTTGTCAGAATCAGCTGATGAGGAACTAGAGATGTTTATCCTGGAGAAGAGAAAACTTGTAGTGGGGGTAGGGGAGAAACATTGTTGATGTCTTGAAGTCTTTAGAGGTCTATGACAGAAGAGGGATTAACCTGGAGCCTGGGAAAGCTGCCCCCTTAACTGAGGCCTATTTAGTAGGCTGGATGGTGAGAAATTTTTCTTAACTGTTAAAGCTATCAGAAAGTGGTGAGTTCCTCCTCACTGGAGGTTTTTACACAAAAAAGACCTATTGGGTCTTTCCCAGCAGGTAGAAGGGTTCTTGTTTAGGAGTGGATTGGAATAGATGTCCTCTGAGGTACCTTAACTCTGACTGAGATTCTATGGGTCACTGTTATGGGCTTTTATTCCATCAATGCCTCCTACATCTCATTATGTGGTTTCATCAGTTGGTATGGTCAAAAAAATTCATTATTTGGTAGCCATCTTTCAGTTTAAAAAAGCTCTCTAAATGCAAGTTGGTGGTAATCAGACAGCCAGCATAAGACTTTCTAGAGCTTATACTCTGCCATTATTGTCTTTCAAAACCCAAGATTATGTCCTTCTACGTTGTGATCTGCATAGGACAATATAATGTGTCCTATTAGTAGGAACAGCAGACCTCAGTAGACCTCAATCAAAGTGGGAAAAGGAAGTGAAAGGAGGTGAAACTCAGATTTATCACTTGATAATTGTCAGATGCACTGGTGATAATTTTTGTGGGAGGAGAAATTAAATATAAGGTTTGTGGATTTCAGCTGTCAGTTATGTCTCTAAAAGCATTCTTAATGTTTCATAGGTAGGTTGATAAACTAGTTAAAGTCTACCTAGATTGTTCTAGGCCAATCTTGTTTTCATGTTCTTGTTGACAAAAGTAATTGAAAGTATGTGAAGATATTATTGGTATCATTTCTTAACCCAATGAAAGAACTTCTAAGCCAACACTAGGACACCAGGAAAGGCAAGAAATGTGAATAAAATCAATTAACATAAGCACAACTTGAGCTGTTGCTTTACATCATTCTGTGAGATAGTGCCATCTGTTTTGAATATGAGAGTGAGAAATTTTGAGTAGGAGGTATGAAAAGCATCATGGTGTAATGGAAAAACACTGTACTTAGGAAACCTGTGTTTGAATATCATCTCTGATACGACAGCGGATAAAATGCTTTAACATCTATCTCTGAATGAATGAAGAATTAAGTATGAAATATGGGTAAACTACTAGGAATACAAATATAAAAGTTATCTAATACCATTGCTGCTCTCTAATTGGAGGAGATGAAGGCACTAACACCTTAAGGGAAGGAATCAGAAAAGGTTTCATAGAGCAGGGAGTATCTGAGCTGAGCCTTCAAGAGATGATGAACATCCTAATATGTCAAAGTGAGGAGGGAGTGTGTTCTAGGCACATGGAACAGTTTATGCAAAGGCACAGAGATTGGACGTAGTGTATTTGGTGAATTTGGTGAAGGATCAGACCAACCTGGCTGGAAAGTAGAGTGTGTGAAGGGAAAGAATATCAAATAAGTCTAGAAAAATGTGGAGGGCTTTAAATGTTAGACTAAAGCATTTGTATTTTATTCTAGAGAAGTAGAGAGACACAGATTTTAGCTTTGATTTCTTCATCTGAAAACTACCTGTTCACATTCTTTGACTTTATTTATAAACTGGGGAAGTATTGCCACTTAAAAAAAATCTATTTTTTATCCATTTGAAGATACACCTTGAGAGATATTTTTCTCTATTTTCTTCCCATCTCTGTTCTTTCTGGTCCTTGAATTGATTCATTTGTACCCTACTTTTAATTGGGTTTCTACTTTTCTTTCTATTTTATTCATTTAAAAATTATATATGGAATAATACATACATGCACACACACACACACACACACACACACACACACAAGCAAAAGACTATGCTAGTGTTGGACATACTTGGACGTTGTGAGAGGCCTAACTAGCTCCAGCTATACCACATCTGGGGCAAATTCATTTGAATAGGCACCTTGGATAGTCTGACTGTCCCTTTCCCACCGCAGCAATGATAGGCTTCTTTGGGCCAAACTTATGTGCCTTCTGCTATTTATGCCTTTGTTTACAGAATCCCAAGGTTTCAGTGTTGAACAGGATCTTGGAGACCATTTAGTCTAACATATACCTGAATAAGAATTTTCTCTTTACTGTCTTGAAAAATGGTCATCCAGCCTTTACTGGTGTGAGGGAACTCAGTATGTCCCAAGGCAATTCATTCCCACTGTGGCCTCCCTTTCATTGTTAGGAAGTTGTTCCTTTCTTTAAGCCTGAATTTGTCTCTCTTCTGCTTCCACACCTACTAAGTTTTAACAATTCCTCTTTCCCCCAGGTATAAAAAAGACAAGTCCATTGTGGGACCCCTCCCCTCTTCTGCACCCCACCCCACCCCCTCAAATAGTTCTTCAGATACTTGAAAATAGCCAAAAATCCCCAGTTCCTTCAAGTCATGAAAACATATTATCTGGAGCCCTTCAATCATCCTGCTTGACTTCCTCTGGCCTCTCTAGCTTGTCAAAGACTCTCCTAAAATGTGTTACCTGCATATAGTCATTCCAGGGTAGAGGGCTGAGGGTGTCACATGCCTCTTTTACTTCTTGGGAGACCACATTAATTTGTGGTTACACTTCATGAACTACTAATTAGCATGTCCCTTCCCAAACTTATATTTGTGAAGGTAATTTTTAAAATCCAAATGTAAGGGTTTTTTTTTAAATTTTCATTTTATTAGACTTAGCCCAGTGTTTATAGTCTGTTAAGATCTTTCTGGATTCTGTCATCCAGTGTGTTAGTTTTCTCTCCTAGCTTTTTTTCATCTGTACATTTGATAAACATGGTACATATGCAATTAACCAAGTCATGATAAGCATGTTAAGCCATACAGGGCTAAATACAGACTCTCTACAGCATTCCACTGGAGAATTTCTTCCATTTAATGACATATATAAGGAAAGAGAATTTTTAGTAAATGAGTTGATTGGCATTTATAATACCAGTAGAACTGATATTGTGAACTTGAAAAACATTTTGTTTCCTCAAGTCTTCCTTAGTTAAGAAATTTGGAGAGGGTTTGTTGAAACAGGCTCTTTATTTACTAAGACTCACTGGGAATTGTGGGAAAGTGCATATTCTTATCAGAAGATTTAGATAACATAAGCCCCCTACCCCCACCCCCAGTAGTGATTTAATTCTTATAGTGAATTTTGTGCCAGTCCTTTTAAGTTGAGAGACAGAGACACAGAGATAGAGAGGCATAGATCATGTCCCATGAGGTGATTTTAACATTTGGAGACAATTTAGACTAAATATCAGAATTTCTTTGAGATCTCTGGGTATAGTGTCCCAGGGGACATGGAGACTTTAAAAACTAGGCAGGGCATAATTATATACAAAGGATTATATGTGAGCTTTTGGAATCAATAATCCTGTAGTGGTCCTGGGGTAAGCAGATTAGATTTAGAGTATTACCATTCAGCTAAATATGTGATTCATTCTTTGCACTGGATCAAGGAATGAAGTATTTTTTACTATTTCATTAACAGTTGTCTACTACCATGTTGTTTTGTTTTGAATATTGTTGCTTTATGGATACTACTAATATATTTTGCTGATTTGTTTACCACATTAAGTTCATAATGACCAGATTTCTTACTTGACAGGAACGACTTTTTTATTTTATTTTTTTCTTGTTGTTGATACATTTTGACACAATAGGCCTTCCCAATAAACAAAAACAAACCTGACCCAAAATATACATTCTCTACAAACAAAGAAAACTTCATAATGGACTGATTGCAATTGGTAGTATGTATCACTTTCCACTTTTGTAGCATAGTGATTAACAGAATTAAAGTATAAATGCTTTAACTTCAATATTATTGTACCAACTTTGTTGTGTTTAACCTAAGGGGTTTTGTCTTTTAGAGTTGTCTTTTTATTTACATTGTTGCAATGGTGCATATTTTTCTTCTTATTCCACATCACTTTCCATAAGTGTTCCAGTATTCCTCTTTAATTCTCCATATTAACTGAGGAAGAACTAATTTAAAATAAGCTCTATATGTTGTGCGTACCATTTTATGAGTCCAGGAAATTAAAGTGATTACTCTCCAGTTTCCTCAGTTCCTACTGTGATAGGATTTACTTTTTTGCTGTTGTAGTTGTTGTCATTGTTTTTGCGGGAATCAGATAAAGGGAGAGAAATGATAAATATATATATATATATAATATGTAGAATATTGTTGTAGGTACAGTTAGAAAGGAAACCTTTCCAAATGCTTGCCAGCCAACAAAAAAATATACCTTGCTTGGTCTAAGCATACCTGAGCCACACACTTTTGGCACTTTAGCTATTCTTATTTAAACTTAAAAATCAAATACAGGTGCAAGGCAAAGTTGCTTTTTTTTTTTTGCCCCTCCTATCTCTTCAGGTAGAACTATAGAATGTTAGAGCTGATTCAAACCCTCAAAATCCAGCCTCCTCATTTTGCAGATAAAGAAAAAGAATCCTGAAAAGCTGTGTTCTATCCAAAGTCTTACCTGTACTTAGTGGCAGAGCTGGAACTAGAAAATAAGTCACCTCATTCCACTTCCAGTGTATTTTGTTCTATACCACATCGATGGCTAAATGTTTAGGCTTGATTATGTCAAGAAAATTAGGGCATCCTTTAAAAAATGGTATTTGTTTTTGGTTGATGTGACCTACAGTTACAAAATTGAAATAGCATATGGATGATCCTGTGATAAATAAAAAAATTACAGGGCAAAGTGACATTCTCTCTTTAAGTCCATAGGCACTTTTTTGAAATGTATAGCTTGGTCAACAAATCAATTCCAATTAGCACAATTAAATAATTGAGAATCAAAATATATTAGCTATTTTGTTATTAGATAATTATTCCCTTTTAAGTTTCTCGAGTTTTCTAAAGGAATGATAGTCTTCACTGTATATTGTGTATTATCGAATGATCATTTTTGGTCTGTGAAGGGGGCTATAAAATTGTGCTGTGGTTCATCTTTGCCAAACAGATAAGTATGAGGTGGATCTTTAGAGATTTACATATATCTTTAGTAGTGATTTGGGACATTTTATATTGTTTTTGATAGCTTTTTCTTTTGAGAACTGCCTACCTGTTCATATCAGGTCTTTATCAGAAAAACTTACTGCAAAGATTCTTCCCCTAATTAACTTCTCTTCAAATCTAACTTTATTGATCTTACCTATACAGCAGCTTTCCCTCTTGTTTACAATGGTGTCCTA
Source organism: Phascolarctos cinereus (assembly GCF_003287225.1). Taxonomy (NCBI): domain Eukaryota; kingdom Metazoa; phylum Chordata; class Mammalia; order Diprotodontia; family Phascolarctidae; genus Phascolarctos; species Phascolarctos cinereus. The sequence goes on along the minus strand of NW_027555847.1, from coordinate 242,736,480 downwards.
ATGGAATTGTCCACTGTCTAGTTAATCTCAAGCATCTATTAATGGCTTACTGTGTGCCAGATATTGTAATAAGTGTTAGACTAGATGATCTTTAAATTTTCATCCAGCTCTAAAATTTTATGATTCTGTTTGAATGGTCCCCATGTACAAGAAGAATCAGAATTGTTTTCCTTACTTGACTACTGAGGGTAGGATTAGGTGGTGTCACATTTTGAATAAACAGAAGGGGAGAAAAACTTCATAACAAAGTTATCAGAAGTGGAATATGTTGCCATATATGGAATTTCCTACTACTGGAGATACTCTAGTAGTTGCTAAAGGACCACTTTTTAAGGATGTTTTAGGAGGAGATTATTGTCTACATATGGATTCAACTAGATGACATCTGAAGTCACATCTGTCTCTGAAATGATATGATTTTAAGATAGTCCCCAATTTACAGATATCCCACAGGTATGATCAGCAAGTGGATATAGCCACCTTAAGCTGTTTTTGGAATAACCCAAGGAAAGGAAATATCTACTCACTTGGCCTAATTCAAGATCCCTGGAGAGTATGATAAAATTCAGATGTAGAGTTTATACTTTCCCAGTGGTCAGGAGTATCTGACTGCATATCACTTCTCCCCCTCTCCCCTCATCCAGTCTTTTCTAGGAATCCCTCTATGTATTCTGTTTCTATAGGGAAATGTATTCCAAGTTCTAAGTACAGAAGATGACGGGCTGGTCATATTTTGAAAGTAAGAGCTAACTGATGGACCATGTGTTCTGTGGATATTGTCACTGTCTCAAGAGAAAATGAGAAAGGCACCCCTGGCAAACTTATGGGAGAGCCTGGGCAAGAGTTCATACAGAATGAGCAGACGTGGATGTGTTGAGATCTGCATTGCTCCAGGGAGCATATCAATGAGATCACATTTGACTGTTTGAGTATGATACAGAAGAGTACACTTGGGTTTGAGTCAGAGGATCTATGTTTGAGTGTTATTATTATGTGCTCTTTGTGAGCTAAGATAAATGATTTTATCTTTATAGGACCTCATTTCAGTTGTAAAATAAGGTAACCGATTTAGGGTAGTGGTGTCAAATAGAAATGAGGCCACTAAACTTTACGTAAGAATCCCCGTGGCCACATACTGACTTAGAATACCACACATTAATATTATGTTCTTTTGTGTTTTTATTTTTTTGGTAAACATTTCCTATGACATTATCTGGCTCCTGTCCTGGGAGTGTTGCCAGCCACAATGCAGCTTTTTGGTCTCTTGTTTGACACCTCTGCTCTAGATTACTTCTGAAGGCCAGTATAGCTTCCTATTCTTTTGATCCCATAAACATGACCACGTCATAAGTTGAGGATTACCTGTACATAAACATCAAATAAATGCCATAGAAGTTCAAAGCAGACAAAAATTGCCTCTGGCTAAGCTGATAAGAAGGCTTCTCAAAGGACACCACAGCTGTCTCAAAATTAAATGTCATTCTTGGAACATCTGTGTTTCAAATTGTGCTGTACATGTCTTGTCACCTAAATCATTAACCTAATAAATGATATTCAGGACATTTTTCTGTAATCTCCTCTTATCATTGCAACTTTCATATAATCCTTATTTGATCTTCACAATTCTCTGAGGTAGGTAAAGAAGGGATTTTTATTCTGATGTCACAGATAAACCATTGAGGTTTAGAGCCTTTTAGTGACTTATCCAAAGTCACATACATAATTAGTGGCACATCCAAAGCAGAATTAAAGCCTTCCGGCCTAGCCCACTGTTCTTCATATTAAATTTAAATAGCTCTGTGGATATCTTTGCCTTTTTTGGAAAGGTAGTGGTGGCATACTGGAGAGAAAGCTGGCGTTAAAACCATAAAGACCCAGGAGCAGCTAGGTGGTCCAGTGCATAGAGCTCTGGCCCTGGAGTCAGAAAGGACCTGCGTTCAAATCAGGCCTCAGACACTTACTAGCTGTGTGACCCTGGGCAAGTCACTTAACCCGATTGCCTCACCAAAAACAAACAAACAAAAACCATAAAGACCTGGATTTGAGTCCCAACCCTGACACAAAATCTGTGTGATCATGGGCAAATCATTTACTCTCTCAGTACCCTACATCATTCTTAAAGGCTGTAGTGGGGAGAGAAGGTATTCACCCTCATTGGTAGAGGAGTTTCTTCACCAAAGATTTCCCTATACCAAGGAAAGCATAGGTTCAGTTCCTATCAATCCAACAATCCAGTTGATTGTTTTTCAAGAGCATTTTATTCTAAAATTTCCTTTCTTATATTATACATATGGGACATCTAATTTAATTCTCCCAAATGGAAAACAGTGAATGATATCTACTTCAGCATCTGCTTCCCATAGTCAGCATCCTAAAATGATTTATTTCACTGGATAGAATAGATGAAAGGTGAGATCCAAGATTATATAATCCTTTGTCATATACCTGTTCTTTCTGCTAGGTATCTAGAAAGACTTTGTCATATAGGGTATCCCAAAAGTCTTAGTGCAGTTTAAAGTTATTTAATGGCTTAAAAATGCACTAAGACTTTTGAGACTGCTTGTACAGTGATTAGACTGTGAGGCATGGTTGGATTTAGTCAGGCAAACTGCATTCAAATCCCTGCTTTGATACTTAGTGGATGTAGTTGACTGTTGCTCTCACTGTACCTCTACTAAGCCTCAGATTTCCTACATAGAAAATAATGATAATAATATTTGCAATACCTACCCTATTTTGTACTATATTAGCATGAGCTGTCATTTCAACTAATTTAGACAGGGTTTAAAGGTCTCCTCAATTTCTTTTATTTAAGCAGGTGAGGTCCATCCCTCTTCTATTTGAAATATGCTTCCTTCTGAAGACTCAACAGGGTATATGCATAAAAAATATTTTTAGAAAGCTCCCATAGTATACACATATTTCAGCTTGTGGATTATCTGACTTTTAATGATCAGCTTGGCCATTACTGGTTTACCAATGGGGATAAAAATCTTTTCCCTACATTTTTGGCAGGATATGTTTAGCTTTTTAAGGATATACCTCTTTGGGGGCAGGTAGGTGGGGCAGTGGATAGAGCACTGGCCCTGGAGTCAGGAGGACCTGAGTTCAAATATGGTCTCAGACTAGACACTTGACACTTACTATCTGTGTGACACTGGGCAAGTCACTTAACCCCAATTGCCTCAGGGAAAATAAAATTAAACTAAATGGAATAATGATCAGCTTAAGGTCACTATTGAGCTCACCATATGGGTAACACACTCCATTCACCAATGTGACACATTCATTGATCATAGACCATAGGATTGTGGAATGTCAGAACTAGAAAGGGCCTTAGAGGTCATGGACTCCAACCCACTCCATTTATAGATAAGGAAATTCAGGTATAGAGAGAGGAAGTGATTTTTCCTAAAGTCATATACTAAGTGGCAGAGTTTGGAATTTAACTCTCAGACCAGTGTCTGTTTCAAAGCATCAATGTTTTCCTTAAGGTTAGGAGTTTTCATGAGATAACTATTCAATAAAATTTTCCTAATATATTCTGGATATTACCATTAGCACACTAAGCATATGGTCAAGAAATAATGGAATACAACATCTAGTTAAGCCTGGGGTTTAGAAGCAGCTTGGAAGAAGAGCAGGTGATAGGCAGGTGATCAGGCCTAGACCTCCAGTCTGCTACAGAGAGCCTACTGGCTAAATCCTGCCTGCCTTAGATGTGGACTTCTGGAAGCTAAAACAGGCATGTTCTCTCTGTCCCTCAGAAGGAGTTCCTGCCACTCCCAGAGATTCTACAAACTATCCCCCACACAAGGAAAGCCAAGCATCCCCAGCCATCCTCTCCATGCATGGGGTGTAGCTACAATTTCTCTGTAATTTTTCTTGTTCTAATTGTAGTGTCCTGTCACCTACGTACCAAGACAAAGCTTGTTTTCTTCCCAGTCACTAGTGGGGCCTTGCTAGACATGTAGTAATTTGGTGCTGTTATCCTTTTATTCCCAAACGTATAACATTTCAGTAGAAGGCGATGACAAGTTAGCAGCCTGTTGAGCTGTTGCTATCTGAGAACCCTCCCCTCATCAGTTTTTCAGTTTATGAATCAGCCTGATTGTCAGTGATGCTGTGTGACCATATAACTAAATTCACACAGGCTATAACATTGTCCTACCAGCCTTCCTCAACCTGACAGCAGTAAAGTAGGTGCTATTATTATTCCCATTTTATAAATGAGGAAACTGAGGCAGACAGGTTAAGTGAATTTCCTAGGGTCACGCAGTTACTGTCTAAGGCCAAATTAGAACTCAGATCTTCCTGACTCCAATATAAAGGTCTGTCTACTATGCCCTTTCACTGCTTCTATTATTTCTCTTCATTTTGCTATCTTAAAGTTGTGTCCCCAAATTGTGTTGTCTCTAGCATGGGCCTTCTTCTGTATGTATATGAACTTATTTAGGCAATACTATATTACTTTATTTTAGACTAGTGATGGTTTTTTTTAATAGGTCAAATTGGAGAGCTGTTTTAATTGCATGTCATAGCTTCTCATCTTTATCCCATTTTTAAAATGATGGTAGTTTCGATTTTTGTTCTTTCTGGTCCAACTATACATAGTTGATTTAGAAATTACTTTCATCGATAGGCATTTTCCATATGTTAAAATGGAGTTAATTGCGATTTTGCTTGGTGGTCACCATGTCCAGTGCCCAAATACCTTCTTAAAGAAAGTTTTATTTTTTGTCTGGGCCAGATGATTTCATCAGTGTCCGTTAATGCAACTCATCTGTAACCTTAGAGAGTTAGTTGTATGGGTGTCTGATAGATTAAGTAATTTGTCCATGGTCACACAGCAGTACATGTGTGAAAGAGGCCTTGAGTCCAGCTCTTCCTGATTCTATCCGTTAGGCACACTGCCTCTCTTTAAAGCAAGAATTCTTAATTTTGTGTGTGTGTGTGTCAGGAACTCCTTTGGTTATTATTTTTTTTTCCCATATGCTTTTGAGTTGAAAATTTTTCTCCCTTTTCCTCCCCACCACCCTCCCCAAGATGGCACACAATCTGACATAGGCTTTACATTTACATACCCATTAAACATGTTTTCACATTAGTGAAGTTGTAAGTAAAAATTAAAACCAATAGGAGGAACCATCAGAAAGATGAAACAAAACTCAACAGAAGGTAAAAATAAGTGATAGCGATTCGACTTCCATAGTTCTTTCTTTGGATGTGGACAGCATTTTCCATCCCGAGGCCTCTGGAGATGTCTTAGATCCTCGTAATGCTGAGAAGGGTTCAGTTTAACATTCTTAGTCATTGCATAACGTGGCTGTTATTGTGTACAAAGTCCTCTTGGTTCTGCCCACTTCACTCAGCATCAGACCATATAAGTCTTTCCAGGTTTTTCTGAAGTCAGCCTGTTCATCATTTCTTATAGCACAATAGTATTCCATTACATTCATATACCACAACTTGCTCAGCCATTCCCCAGTTGATGGGCATCCTCTCAATTTCCAATTCTTTGCCACCACAAAAAGAGCTGCTATGAGTATTTTTGTACATGTGGGTCCTTTTCCCATTTGTTTGATCTCTTTGGGATATAGCCCTAGAAGTGCTATTGCTGGATCAAAGGGTATGCACATTTTTGTAGCCCTTTGGGCATAGTTCCAAATTGTTCTCCAAAATCATTTCACAACTCCACCAACAATGTATTAATGTTCCAATTTTCCCACATCCTCTCCAACATTTATCATTTTCCTGTTTTGTCATGTTGGCCAATCTGATAGGTGTGATGTGGTACCTCAGAGTTGTTTTGATTTGCATTTCTCTAATCAATAACGATTTAGAGCATTTTTTCATATGACTATAGATGGCTTTAATTTCTTCATCTGAGAACTGTCTGTTCATATCCTTTGACCATTTATCAATTGGGGAATGGCTTGTAAATTTGTCTTAATTCTCTATATATTTTAGAAATGAGGCCTTTATCAGAGAGACTGGTTGTAAAAATTCTTTCCCAATTTTCTACCTTCCTTCTAATCTTAGTTGCATTGGCTTTGTTTGTGCAAAAACTTTTCAATTTAATGTAATCAAAATGATCCATTTTGCTTTTCATAATGTTCTCTATCTCCTGTTTGGTTATGAATTCTTCTGTTCTCCATAGATCTGATAGGTAAACTATTCCTTGTTCTCCCAGTTTACTTGTGGTATCAGCCTTTATATCTAAGTCATGAACCCGTTTTGCCTTTTTTTGGTATATGGTGTGAGATTTGGGTCTATGCCTAGTTTCTGCCATGCTCTTTTCCAGTTTTCCTAGCAGTTTTTTTCAAAGAGTGGGTTCTTATCCCAGAAGCTGGGGTCTTTGGGTTTATCAAATAATAGATTACTATAGTCATTGAGTACTATTTCTTGCATATTTAACCTATTCCACTGATCCACCTCCCTATTTCTTAGCCAGTACCAAGCAGTTTTGATGATTGCTGCTTTATAATACAATTTAAGATCTGGAATTGCTAGGCCACCTTCCCCTGCAATTATTTTCATTAGTTTCAGGGACTCCTTTGGCATACTGGTGAAGACTATGGACCACATTCTCAACGTAATGTATTTTTTTTAAACGCATAAAAAAATGCACGGCATTACACTGTAAACCAATTATATTGAAATGCAGTTATCTAAATATTTCTCCCATGCAAGTTCACAGTCCCCTTGAAACCTGTCTATGGGCCCATAGATACCAGGTTAAGAACCTCTGCCTTAAAGTATTCATGATATTTAGGCATTTCATAGTCTACACATCTTTGGCCTCTTTTTCTTGGTTCTGAATTGAATTTTCCAGCATATTTTTTTTTTTGGTCATCCATCCTAGCATGCTAATTTTTAATTAATGTGCTCAAGAGAACAGTAATAAGAGATTTTTTGACTTAGGAGTAGAGACTGAGTTTTGAAAATGTGTGCATTTTAAGCCATAAATTAAAAATAATTTTGTTTATTTTGGTTTTCTGCTAGAAATGAATTTTGAAAGAAAAGACTAGTATGCCCACTTCTTCTCTCCCTAGCCTCCCTTCCACATTATTTCCTCTCCCAAAGAAAAGGACTTTTTGTACCCTGTTATATCCTTGTGCCCAGCAAAACTCTAAGAATTCTGAAAGTAAGAAACCAGAGCCTGGTTCTACTGTGAACTTTTCAGGGAAATAGCTAAGCAGCCAGTATAAACATTCTCATTTAGTTAGAGATAGAGTCTTTGTTTTCCATTACACAAAGCAGTGAGGTCATGTAGGATATATAAAAAAATCTACTGGCCATTAATGAGCATAACTTGTTCTGCTACTTACTGGCTGACTCAAATTTTATGTGCTAAGAAAGCACCACTTAAGGGCCCTCCACCTTTACCCCACCATATATTCCTGTAATGTGTACACATGGTGGCCTTGTTCTTTCATTTAAAATCGAATGTAGCATAATGGAAATGGTTAGGAGATAGAGCCAGGAGACTCTGGTTCTCATCCATGGACAAGATCTGCGACCATGTACAAATTACACGTCTTTTTTATTTCTCCATGTATGAGCTATGTGTAACCATACCCTTCTCAATATTAATTATAATGATAATATCAGACATTTATAATATGCTTTGTGTATACAAAGCATTTATCTCATTTGGCAAATAGTATGGCATAGAAGACGTCATAATAGTGTGTGTTAGAAAGAAGCTTGGATTGGAAAATGTACTATTAATTAGCTGTGTGATCTTAGGCAAGTTACTGTACTTTTCTGGGCCTCAGTTTCTTTATATGTTGAATGAATACACACACACACACACACACACACATATATGTTATATGTTGAAGAGATGATCTCTAATGCTCCCTCCAGCTGTAATGTCCCCTAATTCTAATGGAAGGAGTACTAATCAAGAATCCAGAAGACATGAGTCCAAATACCATCTGCTCTGTCATTTAGTAGCTTTCTGACTTTGGGCACATTTTGTTTGTTTATTTTTGTTTTAAATCAAACCATCTCTGAAGCTGTTTATTACTATAAATCATAGGGTTCTTATGAAGATCAAATGAGATATTGTATGTAATGTAACCTAACTGATGTTGGGACTTTTTATGCCCTGGAAAAAACAAGGTATAAAATATAAGATAATAGCTACTTGTATCTATACTACCAAGCCTCTTAGAATATTTTGTTCATGCTTGCCTAATGCCTTCTCTGTTTTATGCCACTTTGGCAGGGGGAAGAAGAGTAGACAGATGACTGGGAGGAGGTTTTTCATGCTCCTTAGCCATTTAATGGATGGAAATGAATAATAACAGGATTTGGGGTATTCCTAAATAGATTATGTGCCTCCGAGATTGGAAAGGAAAACTAACTGGTTGAGCACAATGAAAGATTAGTAAACTAAGTGAATGGTGGTGAAGGGGAGGTGTTATAGGGTATAGGAGGAGAAAAGTGAAAGACATATGAATGTCCACCCTTCTACATGCCACAGGTTTTTATGAGATGGCTACATATTCAAAGTAATGTACTAAGATGCTATCTCCCACGAGGTTCTTAGAGACTAGATGATTTATTTGAACTGACCCAACTAGTTAAGGAAAACTGTCCCATTAATGTCCTGGAACTTTGCAAAATGGTGTTTCATCATCATACTGTGTGAATTGCAAAGTCCTATTGTAATGTATTATTGTTTGCATACCATAATTTGGGAATGAGCCAGTTTATATAAGTGTATTTTCCAGATAAATTCAGTATTACCACCTTAAGTGCCAAAAAACGTTTTTTCAATGCCAACTATTCATTGGTGGTAATCTTTCTAAAATATTCAGTACGATTATAATAGGTGAACCACACTGCTATTAAAAAAAATTTATTGTTTGTTTTCCTCACAACAACCTTATAAGATTAATAGTGGTAATAATTTTAACCTTGGTGATGAAATTAGCTGCAAAGCCAAGACTAGCACCTATGCCATGCTGCTGCTCTCACAGTCAAGACACTTGAGAGTTTCTCCGATTTCCACCACTGATTCATGTAATGAACTAAGCACAGTACGTAATGCACTGACTTCAAGTTTTTATCTGAAAATGAGGATAATTATCGCTGTTCCTTTCCTATCTGTTGGTGATATTGTGAAACCATTGGCATTGGCATTAATTTCCTCAAATGAAAACATGTAGGAATATGTTCATTAGGACTGTGTGTTCTTTTTAGCTGGTAATTTATTTTAGACATGACTAGCAAATTATCCTTAGGAATTGTAATTTCTAAAATTCTTTGAAAGATTAAAAAAACCCAAACATGTATTAAGCACTATACGTTAGACATTATGTTATATACCTTACAAATATAATCTCATTTGATCCTCGCATGTGAGGTAGGTGCGGTTCTTTTAATTTTAAAGATGAGGAAACTGAAGCAGGCAAAGTTTAAGTTAAAGTTTAAGCTCAAGCAGGGACACACAGATGGTTTAAGTATTTAGGGTTCAATTTGAACTCAACTCTTCCTAACTCTGGGTCCATTGCCTAATTCACTATACCACCTAGCTACCTCTAGGATCTAGACTAGAAAATACACTTGTATAAACTGGCTCATTCCTAAATTATGGTATGTAAACAGTAACTCACATTACAGTAGGACTTTGCAGTTCATACATTCATCTAAGGAATTTTCCTTTAATATGAGGAAACTTCTTCTATTAAGTACACATTGAGACCTCAGCAAATTATACTTCGAGAAGGGTTCTTAGCCAAGAGTCCATGGATCCCTAAGGTGCCTGTGGGTAGATTCCAGGAGGTCTGTTAATTTAGATAGTAAAAAAAAAATACATCTTTTTTTCTCTAGTGTCTAGTTAAATTTTAGAATTTCCTTCAATTATAATTTTTTTTATAAAAACAAAACAAAACAAAAACAACTCAGAGGAGGGCCCATAGGCCTCACTAAACTGTCGGAGAGGTACATGACACAAAAAAGGTTAGAAGAGCGTTGCCTGAAAGCCCTGAGAGGTTCGATGATTTAGCCAGTGTTGCACAATCATGAGTCAGAGGCTGGACCTTAACTCATCCCTTCCTGGCTTTCAAGCTGGCTCTTCACTGCACCATGCTGACTGTGTCATTTTGCAAGCAAATGATGCTTAAGGAAAACTAATACCGTATTCTAGACTTGCACAGGGGGAGTTCAGTGAGAACTCTTTGAAACTTTTACTCCAAAGGGAGTGTGGAAAGCAACTTCTCTAGTACATTGAGTTTTCTATTAGTACACTGTTGCACAGAACCCTGATTTGCAAAGGAAAACACAATTTATAGAGGATCTGGAACTTTTTTTGCATAAATAATTGAATTCTAGTTTTGTATCCCTTTATATAACATCAAAGTAATCTTTTTCAATTTAATCCAATAAACATTTATTAAGCACCTGCTGTGTGTGCCAGGCACTGTGCTAAGTGCTGGAGATACAATTAATAAAAAAGACAGCCCCTGCTCTCAGAGTTTACAACACAAAAGGATGCAGGGAATGCTACACCGGGGGGTACCCAATGAGAGAACATCTTTTTCTATGGAGTTGAAACCAGGCAGAGTATAGATGCAGAATGGAGAAGCTGAGATTGCAGTTTCTGTGAAGAAAGGCATTGGGAGGAGTTTGGTACTCCACCCTCCAGCTCTCTTATCCAAGGGGAGAGAGGGTGAGGGAAATGGTGTCAAGCTAGGCTTGAGGGAGCAGCTTGGTGATGAGATTAGAAGTGATGAGCTTATCCTGGGAGGGACATCTTGGGAGTTGAAACCACGCAGAGCAGCAGATGCATTATCTCAATACAGGTAATTTTGCAAAGAAATGTTTTCTAATTCGAAAGTTATTCTAGTTGATAGCTAACATGAAATTTTCAAAGTTTATGCTTTTGTTTGTAACATTTCCATAGAATACAATGGTTCCTATCCAGAAGTTCATTTTGAAATTGGTTAGACTTGGTCACATTCTAACAGTTGTTTTCAATAAAATTTGATGACTTTCCAATTCATTGTAAATGCACGTATGACCATTCAAAACTTGTTGATGAGATTAGAATCAAAATTATTCCCAAGAAAGTACACCTTTGATTGATTTTCCTGGACAGATGATCTTAGAAATTAGCCAGAGATCTACAAAAATAGCATGTGTCCTTTTACAACTAAAACTCCCCTCAGAACAGACGTGCCCAACGTGGTACTAGGTAGGAGCCAAAATTAAAACAGGCTAAACTTCTTCAGGCTGCAGATAGGTTTTTTGTGGTTTACTTTCCAAGTAAAGGTGTAATTAATGATCAAACTATTTTCCAAAGAAACCATATTTAAAAAGGGGAAAATCAATTACTATCACTTAATTACACTTATCAAGATTTTTATCATGAAATTTTAATGTTAAAAAATTACTAAGTGGTACACATTTTAATGTTCTTCAGGTTTTCTTAGTATTTACACTTAGTTAATGGGGTATGTATTATACTTCTTGTCAGCAATCAGCTTATCACACTTCAGAATCATGTTTGAAATACATTTCTTTAGAAATCTGAATTCTTTAGAAATCTGAAAACTAACTGTAGTAGCCACTGAGTTTACTTTCTTTCTTTCTTTCTTTTTTTTTTTTGGTGAGGCAATCGAGGTTAAATGACTTGCCCAGGGTCACACAGCTAGTGAGTATCATGTGTCTGAGGCCTGAGTTTGCTTTCTTGAAAAACTTGTTCTCCACTGAGATTTTCCAACAATTTGGATGCTTTAATTTGTTTTTCAGTGGTGTCCAATTTGCTTAAGTCAGGATGTTTTGATTGGAAATGGGACAAAGATTGTATCCCTTTGGAATGACTATTACTTCTCAGTAAACAAGGCACAATATTTTGTCTCTTGTGTAAGTAAACAAGTATCTATTTGTCCACTCCAAATTAAACACTCTGTGTTCTGATTTGATCTTCATTTTCTTTTTATCACCCATTTTACAAAATCACCCCAAAAACTTTAATGTTAGAACCAAAAAAATCTCCACAGCAACTGCTCACGTACAAAGAAATACTGAACTGATGTCTGACCTTGGAGAGAGCCCTAGACACTAATGTAACTAGGAGGACAGCTGCGCAGTGAGGGAGGGGAAGAAGCCTGGCATTGTTGCCGCTCATCGCATAGCGGGTGTCAAGCTGCATTGGTGTGTTGCTGCATTAACTTTGTTCCTGTTCAAAGACAGTAACAACTGAAAACACAGTGAAAGATATGACTCTCACTCCTCAGACTAAAGACAGACTGACAATGGTTGGTTGCTGTGTGTCATGTGACAAACAGGAGAGCGTGCGCAGTGGCAACCCACCTGCCAAGTTACATAATGGGCACATTAGTGACTAGTGGAAGGTAGGTTAAGCAGACATGGACAGAGCACTTGTTACATCTTTACTTTCTTTGACATCCTCTACATTTTTCACGGGCTACCCAGCTGTCTTGTACAGGCCTGCCTTAGGAGAAGGTTGTCTATAATAGGTGCCTCCATTTCCTTTCTTCTTAACACTCTACAGTCTAGCTTACTATGTCATCATTCAACTGAAATTGTCTCTCCAAAGTTACAAGTCGTCCTTAATTTGCCAAATCCAATGGTCTTTTCTGAATCCTTTTACTTCTTAACCTCTCTAGAGACTTTGGCACAGTCAGTTATCAGTCACCCTCTTCTCCTTGATACTCTCTTAGCTGTAGGTTTTCAGGGCACTGCTCTCTCCTGGTTCTCCTAACTAATTGCTCCTTTGCAGTCTCCTTGGCTACATCTTCATCCATGTCGTGCCCACTAACTTTGGGTGTCTCATAGGGCTCTATTCTGGACCCTCTTATCTATTTCACTTGATTGTTGAATCTATGGAAGCTAGTTAAGATCATCATCATCTCTGTCCTGAGGATTCTCAAATCTACTTATCCAGCCTTGATCCAGACTCTTATCTCCAAATGCCTTTTTGGACATTTCAAACTGGATGTACCATAGACATCCTAAACTCAACATCTCCGAACCCATTATGTTTTTCCTCAAACCCTTCCCTCTTCCACCATTCTCAGTCCTGCCAGTAATAACCTATGTGTCATCCTTGATTCCCTCTCTCTAATCCATTGAGTGGAGGATGGACTGGAAAGAGGAGAGACTTGTGCCAGGGAGAACAACCAGCAGGCTATAGACCAGGTATGAGATGATAAGGGCCTGCACCAGGGTGGTGTGGTCAGAGGAGAGCAGGGAGCATAAATGAGAGATGGTATGAAGGTAAAAATCAATAGGTCTTCGCAACAAATTATATATGGGAGAAAAGAGAGAAGGAGAGAGAGAGAGAGAGAGAGGTGCCACTTAGGTGTCATCATCATGGTGATCCTCTTAAAGTACAAGTCTGATCTGACCGTGTCAGTCCCACCCCTCCTCCTCCCCAACACATACACACATGCTCAATAAACTCCATTGACTTCTTTGTCATTCTTCAAGAAAGATGTTCCATGTTCTGACTCTCCATTTTCATTTTCTCTCCCTCATGCATGAAATGCTCTCCTTCCTCCTTTCAGTCTTGGCTTCTTTCAAGTCACAGGTAAAATTCCACCTTCTGTAGGAAGCCTTTCCTGATCTCCCTTAATTCTAGGAAACTTCCTTCTGTTGATTATTTCCAATTTATCCTGTATGTAGTTTGTTTTTGAGCACTTCCAGGGCAAGGACTATCTTTTGCTTTTCTTTGTATCCCCAGCACTTAGCACAATGCCTGGCACATAGTAGGTACTTAATAAATGTTTATTGACCTCCCAAAGAGGTTTGTTCTAAAGAAAACCTAAATCAATATATCTATTGTAAATTACGATTTTTTTTTTGTCCCAGTCTAGAATAGTTTATGACCAACCTTTCCTGATTGGTCATCCAGAGCATAAAAATTTTCTAAAGTGAATATTATAGAATAATCACAACTGGCCTGTATATAATATTTTAAGGTTTATAAAAGATTTACAAATATTTTATCTTCACAACAACTCTGAGAGGTTCATGACATTATTATCCCCATTTTGCAGAGGAGACCGAGGCACAGAGAAATTAAGTGACTTGACCACAGTGAACACAGCTACTAAAAATTTGAGGCCAGTTTTGAAATCATTTCTTCCTTATTCTGAGTCAAATGAGTCAAATCCAGTGTACCACCTACCTGCCCTTAGGAGAGAATACTGATGCCAACTTCTCAAAGCATTAAAAACTGTTGTAAAGATCAATGGTTGTCACCTTCAGAGCTGATAGACAATCTAGAAATATTCATCTTTGAAAACCTGGTATTTGTTTCTCCAGTATCCGTTGCTATGCAGTGCCATTTTCTAGGGATGGGGGTTGGCAAGTTTGTCCCTTCATACCTATTTTGCCTTCTCTGTTGGATTTAAAATGTGCAGTCCTGTTTGTATTCTTGTGTAGGTCACCCCCTCCCCTGACTTTTGCTACTATGGAATTTTGTGTAGCATGTTCCCCAGACTGCTGCTTGACACTGAGGTCCTGTTACCTTGTGGGCAACCTATGTAGATTCTGACGCTGTGACCTGTCTCTGTTGTTCGTGCTGTGGCACTCAAGACACATAGAGTACACTTGTCTTGCCATTCTTCCTATTGCAGGGGGAAGTTGTAGTGGGATCGTTCCTAATCATTTTAAAATTGCACTTTAAAAAAGGTGAAAATTATTGTGTATTCATTTGAATGTAAAATTTTCCTTCTAACAGTCTTATGTGTCACTGTCAAATGATGGAGGAAACAGTTACTTTTATATTCAGAATTTACTTTTTGTGCAGCTGCAGTGATCAAAGAGGTTTTTTTCTTAGCTTCCCTCTACTTTTTAAACCACAACTTCCTCCTTCTATATTAAAAGTCATTGTTATATGCAAAAAGTATTCTAAGATGGCTTCTGTTCTGTCTTTTTACTCTGTAAAACTGAGTGGCAGATAATCTCTCTCTCCATCTCTCTCCCTCTCTCTCCCTCTCTCCATATTTGATAAATCTTATATGTTGGAAATAAAAAGCTTTTATGTAGGTAATTTTCCATCTCTAATTTGAATGTCCAAAAAGGGAAAATCACTCTCTGAGAGCTGTTCATCACCTGTTTTCTATGAGGCAGCTAGCTGGTGTAATAATAATAGCTAACATTTATATAAATGACATTTATACAGTGCATATCATGTGCCAGGCACTGTGCTAAGCAATTTAAAATTATTTTCTTATTTGACCTTCACAACAATCCTGGGAGTTTGGTGTAATTATTATGCCCATTTTACAGATGAGGAAACTGAAGCAAGCAGTGGCTAAGTGACTTGCCCAGGATTACATAATTAATAGGTGTCTGAGGCCATATTTGAACTCAGGTCTCTCTGACTCTAGGCACAGTGCTATAACCACTGCATCATCTAGCTATACTACAACTGGACTGGTGTTAGGAAGACACGAGTTCAGATCTTACTTCTGACGTTGATTGTGACCCTGAGCAAATCACTTAACCTCTCTAAGCCTAAATTTCTTCACCAGTAAAATGGGGACAATGATAGCACGACCTCATTGGGTGGTTGTGAGGAACAAATGAAATAACCTATGTAAGGTGCTTTGCAAACCTTAAAGTGCTACATAAATGCCTATATTATTATCATTACTCTATTGAATTTGATTTGTCTTAGGGACACGCTCTTTTGAAGCCAGCCTCTTGAAATGTAGACGATGGTGATATTTGTTGTGCAGTTTCTGTGACCAAAATGAAGTTCTATAACTTTTCTAGAAGTATGCCCATTGAATAAGAGACACAGCCAACTCATAAGGGTTCCCTACCAAGTCAGCCAATATGCTGGCTAGTGGACCTGGATTGGAGCCAAAAACTACAGTTACAAGTAAACCAACTGCTCCAAGCTGTCATTTACTCCAGCCCTCAAAAACCCCAGAAAGTGGACTCCAGGATAAAAGCATGATGAGCTGGAAGGGAGCTTTTTGACCAAATCTTACTCAGTATCACGGAGTCTATTAAGAGGACACCAGAGAGGTAGGCATAGATAAGATAGCAAGAGGAATAAAGGATGAATGTGATGGTTTCCATGTACAATGCATTGTTGTTTTTGAAAAACAGAATTGAAATGAGTAGCAAAAGTCATTCGTCAAAGAGCTTGAGTATGTGGGAGGAAACTCAGTGGTAGACTAAAGGTAGAGGCGAACAGAGAATGGGGATTTGTTTTTTATTGTTGTTATTTTTTTTTCTTAATTACTTCCTCTCGAGGTCCGCACTCATGCATTTTTATTTTTTATAGTAGCAACATATTTTAAAAGTTTAGTTTTTCTGTCATCTTTAGCCCAAAAGGTTATTAGTATTCCTATCCTTGACCTAGTGTACATTTTCATCAAAAAAAAAAGAAAAAGAAAAAACCAGGAAAACAACATTCTTCTTCATTAAATTAACATTAGCAGGCTTGTAAATGAACATCTTTAACTTAGGATAAGGGACTAACATGGTTAACATAAATGGAGCAAAATGGAAATAAACTCAAATAATTTTCAAACTCTTTGGTACATATTTTACATAGTTATCATATCATGTGAAAGAGAGAGACAGCATTCTGTGATGGAAAGAGAGCATTGTGACAGCAGTGAAGAGACTAGAATTCTACTAGCTAAGTGTTCATTTTGGTGAGTGACTAATACCTTTGGAGTTCTCAGAGTGCTTCATTGTGAGGAAAATCTTGATATTTGTGTTGTCTAGATATTTGTCTTAGGCAAAGTATGGATGAAATTGTATCTAAATGTGGTCCTTGAACATTCCTTAGGGTTTTATTTGAATTACTCCAGATTTAAAATTTTTCATCTTTGTATCTTAACATTAAAAAGGATACTAGAAAATTCCCAGGAAGTTTCCTTACTCTGAGTCATTTTTAAAATGATGTAGTAGCAGATGCCTGTAATCCCAACTACTGGAAAGCCCAAGGCTGGTAGATCTCTATAGCCTAGAAGTTCTGAGCTGCAGGGGGCTCTGCAGTTCAGGTGTCCACACCAAGTCAGACACCATCATAGTGAGCCCCTAGCAGCAGGGGGCCTAAAGAGACATGTAGTGTGCCAGTAAGAGTGGGATAAGACTCTAGTGTTAGTTAGGAGCAGCAAGGTGGCCCAGTGGATAGAGCACTGACTGGGCTTGGAATCAGGAAGACTTCATCTTTATGAGTTTAAATTCACCTCAGACACCTGTGCAACCCTGGACAAGTCACTTAACCCTATCTCCCTGAGTTTCCTCATCTGCAAAAATGAACTGGAGAAGGAAATGGCAAACATTCAAGTATCTTTGCCAAGAAAACTCAAAAATGAATTCACAAAGAGTTGGACACAACTGAGAAAACCAACCAAACAAAAAGATCCTAGTATAGCCCCTGCGCTTGTAGCTTGGCTCAGATAAGGAGACAGTCGTACAAAAATAAAAAAGAGAGGTTTAGCTTTATGATATGAACGTTAAATAACACGTACAAGTCCCATAAATATAATTTAAAACAATCCAAATTAAATACTTGGCCAAAACATTTAAACGGGACCCATAAAATCTTGGAGTTGCAAGCTACTAAGGGAGATATCTAGTTAATCAATACATCTTATTTGATAAGTCGCACTTGGTTTTACTGTGCTTAGAATAGTTAGTTGTACTGGCTTGGTCTAGTACCCGAATAAGAATCTCCTCGTCCCTGACACCCTTGGCATCTAGCCTTTGCTTGATGATTTCCAGGGAGGGGGATCCACATTCTTTCCCAAAGCAGCCCATCTCACATTTGGACATAGACTTGGAGGTTTTCAAAGACAAAATATTGTTTAATTCCAAGGCTATAACAATCATTTGTGTCCCAGGAACAATGTGCTAATAATGTAAAGAAAATCAATGCATACACAGAATATGTTCAAAACAAAGTGGTAGTGAAAGGTTGCAGGCATTCATCCCAGATGTTTCACAGGTATTAAGTGTCTTAATACAGACTGCAGGAGATTCAGAGTATCAAAGTTCCATCTAGAGAAAGGTAGTAATCTTCCTTATCTGCCACTTAGGTTGCCAGAGGGAAAAGTCTGGCATGTGGTTGGGGGAAGGCCCCTGGTCATAGCCCTGATGTCCAGGAGAAGGAGAACCACTCTGCCTTCTCAGGCTCTCTAGATTTCCTAAGTAAAAAACTTGGGAAATAGGTGCAGCTACTTAATTGCTTATTGCAGCCAGGTACAACAGCTCATGCTTGTAAGAGAATTGGCTGGAGATGCAGTAATACCAAAATACAACATGAGATAGAGCAGATTGAAATAAAGTGCAGCAAGCAAGCTTTATTGGGGGAAGGGGGCAATGAGATATTCACAGTACTGGGATAGCCAGGATGGATGGATACATAGGGCAGTCCAGTGGTGTCCTTGGTACAGACAGTTACCCAGTGTAGGAGAAGTGGAAAAGTTTAATCGGAGCAGGATGAGGTGTTGGGGTCAGGGGCTAGGGGAGCTCAGACCTGGTATATATGTCAAGGTTCAAAACTGGTATGTACTCAGGCTAGGAGGTCGGGGGTGGGGGAAAGTAGGAGGAAATTGGTAGCTGGTTGATATTCAAACCTCCCACCTGCAGGAAAAGGAGACTTTGGACCCTTACTTCTGGTCTTACTCTGACAATGTGATTTGGGGGTCTTAGGGGCTTTGTTTAGTTGGTTTAGGAAACTGCTGTAGTTTTTACAATAGCATACTTTGGAAATATTATTCAAAGTTGCAAGTTATGATATGGATCAACTAATCCAAACACCTTCCTAATGCATAAATCTCTTCAGCACGTCTAACAAGTGATTATCAGTGGTCAACTTGAACCTTAGTACTATGTAAATGCCAGTTATTATCCTTATTCCACAGAAGTGGTATCCTACTTACATAAAAATCCCTAAAATATTTGAAGTTACATCCTTGAACTGCTCTTGTGTGTTCTATTTGGGGAAACACTATGTACAGTATGATTAAATACAGGATATATACAGAGAAATTTGGGTCAGGAAAGGCCTCATGTAGAAGGTGGCACTTGCATTGAATTTTTTAAAAGTTCAGGATACTAAGAGTTGGAAGTGCATTCCAAGTATGAGAGAAAGCCTGAGGAAGCCAGATTCAGGTGGCCTGCAATAACTAGCATCCTAGTGAAACTTCTGGCCTCTCAAATGCAGACAAAGTTGAGGGGTGGACCAAGTTCACACCACCTGGGTTGACTAGTGGAAGAAGAAAGGCAGGCCTGCCTCAAGAGCAACCAAAATTTCAGAGATCCCAGTTCCAACCAGCTGGTGACACTGTCTTGTAAGGCTGACAATACAGGTGAGACTATAACCCCTGCGTTTGGGATTTGGGTTGTGGTGCCTTTAACTTCTTACTATGGGGTTTAGAGTGTTTGACCACCCTTCATTCCAATAACTGGAAGCTTCACTGAGATCCTGTGACTTTGTGCTACCTGAATTTGCTGACCCATCATGAATCAATATCCTAGGGGTAAATGGTCCCAAGTCACATGATGTGTCTCTCTCTGATATTTAAGAGCTACTATAAATTCAGCAACACTTTTAAATGAATTTATATTTTATTAATTATAGCCTAATAGACTACTTAGCTCAGAAAGCTGACTCTGATACTTGGAAGGTCTGAGTTGATATTCACCTCTGGAGCATGTGGGCTCTTTGGTGCTAGAGCATTGGTGTCAAAGTCGAATGGAAATGGGGGCCACTACAGCATACGTGAGGATGCCTGCAGGCAGGCTGCATGTTGACTTAGATAATCATACATGTTTACATATTTATTTTTTAATTAATACATCAGCACATTAAAACCAGATAGGAACAGCATTTTAATTTACTTTTGACCACACTTGAGTGTTGTGGTCCACATGTAGCATACTGACACATTTATTTTAGACAAATACCTAAGACTAAGTTGCAGAAAAGGGTGTAGGTAGAAGGTTCCTCATCCAGGGGTTCCCCACACCAGTGAAATCACAGGTCTACTCCCTCTCCCTAACTTCTAACTTCATTTAAAAAGATGTGTGTGAGGCTCTGTGTATGAACATATATATGTGATTTATACAGTCCACAGAAGGGTATGTTTATTTACACATGGATTTACAGACATCTTGCAGAAATTTCATGGTCCCATGTGGGTAATTTAGCCCACAAGGTGGGAACAGCCGATCCAAACACAGCCATTAGGCAGGTGCATGATTGGCTTACAATTTTATTATCAGTGAATCAAGGTCCTGTGCCCAGTTTCATTTTGGCAGGGGACAGTAAGATGCAGAAGGAAGGGAATTCTTTATGAAAGCCAAAGGATTCCTTCATTTTCACTAGCAAGAATTGGAGGAACGTAGTTCCGGAGGAATGGAGGCCTGGATTTTGGCAGGGATCTGTAGCATTGTTACCAGCCATCAGCCACGGAAGCACTTGATGGAAAAAGCAAGGTCAGAATAACGTCATTGCCATAGGGAATATGAAGCCCACCCAGGGAGGGACTTAGCTTCACTTATTTTATGAGTCCTGAGGATTTCTTCCCAACCCACACAGTTTTCAAATGAGATCAGCCTCTGAAAAGCCAGTCTGGTTGTCTTCGTGGAACTCATTCACTAGCTAGAACTCCACACTGATCTTCACTGTGCATCTGCTTGTTCCACCCTTGAAGAAATAGTAATGTTGTGTTGTTTCCTTTCTTCTTTTTATTGTTGTTGTTGCTAAGTTCTCCAGAACTGTGGGATTGTTTCAAGATTCAGCTTTAAAGTTCAGAAAAACCCATTTGAAGAAGCAGTTGATCATCTGAAGCATCTGGGAAAAAAAATTTTGATTTGAGCGAGAGTTGTTTGGAGATCACCCCTATAGTAACTCTTTTCTCATTTTCTTTGCATCTTTTTAAAGTTCCTCTAGATTCCTTCATAGTTAAATTTGTAAACTTAGTTTGCATGTGGGATGAATTGGAATTAGACAGTGAAACATGCACCGTTAGCTTACAGGTGTTTTTTAACATTGTCTTCCTTATCTTCTAAAATTGCAGCAGCTAGTGGCAGCCATTTCAAAGAAGACTCAAATTTGGGAAATGTGAGGGATTTTTGTTTTATTTTGAATTAGTCTGTGTTGTTTGATTAATCTTTAGTAACCTGTAGGATTGAATTATTTAAGTGACACTTAGCAGAGTATTTACGTATTTCCACATGTTCCTTTTAAGGTATAAAATAGTGTTGAAATTCTGAATTCAGCAACTTTTTGGATATGAAAAAATTACTAAATGAATGTGCCTCTTTTGTGCCTACCACAAACAGATACCACTGGGTTTGATCAACGGAATTGAACATCTTGTGGCTCAGTTCTCATGGAACGTCTTCCCATCTGGGCTTTCAAGGAGTAAAGAGAGGGATGGTGGGGTCGCTGGGTAGCTTCCTTCCCTCTCCCTCCACTTTTCAGTTTCCTGTTATGTGTTGTCTTTCCCCACTAGAAGGTAAGCTCTTTGAGGAAAGGGACTGCCTTTCTTTTGGCTTGTACATGGCACATAATGAGCACTTAATAAGTGCTTGTTGACTGAGTGAGTGATTGACTGCTGATTTTGACTCCATCTACTACACTAACCAATTGTCTAATGTTTATATTACCCCTACCAGCTAGTTGCCATTGAATAGTCTGATAGGAGGGCCAAGTTGGTAAAAATTAAAGGCATCTAAATTACATAGGATAAGCTAGGGATTCCAAAATATAGAGGTGTAAAGAGAAAGTATTCCAGGCATGAGGGACAACCTATGTAACATATAACAGAGGCAGGAATTGGACAGCATCAGGTATGGGGAACAGCACATAGGCCAGACTGACTAGAAGATAGTGCGTATGAATAATGTGAAATCAGTCTCAAAAGACAAATTGAAGCCAGACTGTGAAGGGCTTTAAATGTCAAAGAGAACTACCCGTATTTAATCCTAAAGGCAATGGGAATCCATTGAAACTTCTTGTGTGCATGGTCAGGCTTGCACTTGAAGAATATCTTTTTGGCTTCTGTACAGTGGGTAAAAAAGAGAAGCTGGATGCCAGGAGACCATTTAAGAGACTATTGCAATGGTCCAGGCAAAAGGTAATAGTCATACCCTGGCTAGGGTAATGGTCATGTGCACTTCAGGGACATATGCAACAGGGATCATTTCTTTTTCTTTTTCTTTTTTGGTGAGGCAGTTGGGGTTAAGTGACTTGCCCTGGGTCACACAACTAGTGTCAAGTGTCTGAGGCTGGATTTGAACTCAGATCCTCCTGACTCCAAAGTCAGAGCTCTATCCACTGCACCACCTAGCTGCCCCAGGTCATTTCGTTTTTGCAGTTGAATCCCCATTGCCTTGTGTTGTTCCTGCTTAATAAATGCTTGTTGATTAATTGATTAGTTAATTGGATATAAATAGCTAGCTTTATATGTAGTGTTTTCTTTTTTCAATGTATGAAATAAACATTTCTATAACATAGTATAATAAAAAAAGGATAATTGCACATGAAACTGCAAATCTACTGTGTATAACTTGCTTTTCCTTTTAGATATACAAGTTATTACGTAAATTTCTTCTTCTTCCTTTTTTTTCTTCCCTAGCCCCCACCCCCAGAAATGGCCTTCATTAGACACAAATAGGTTTGTAGATGTGTGTGTGTAATTTATCAGTTCTTACTCTAGGTGCTGATAGCATCTTTCTTCATGTGTCCTTTATAATTAATTAGGATGTTTATAATAGTCAAAATGACTTATTTGCTCAAAGTCATGCTTAAACAATGCTGTTACTATATACAACGTTCTCTCAGTTCTGCTCATTTCATCTTCATTATTTTGTGCAAGTCTTTCCGTGTTTTTCTAAAATAATTAAGCTCATCATTTCTTATAGCATAGTAGTATTCCATCACAATTTTATACCACAACTTGTTCAGCCATTCCCCAGTTGATGGGGATCCCTGCAATTATCATTTCTTTACCACCACAAAGAGAGCTGCTATAAACATTTTAGAACATATAGGTTCCTTTCCTTTTTCCCTAATGATCTTTGGAAATAGACCTGTGGGGGGGGCAGCTAGATGGCACAGTGGATAGAGCACTGGCCCTGGAGTCAGGAGGACCTGAGTTCAAATCCGATCTCAGATACCTGACACTACTAGCTGTGTGACCCTGGGCAAGTCACTTAACCCCATTGCCTAGCAAAAAGAAAAGAAAAGGAAATAGACCTAGTAGTAGTAGTATGGGGTCAAAGGGTATAGGCAGTTTAATAACTCTTTGGGTATAAGTCTAGACTGCTTCCCAAAATGGTTGGATCAGATCTATTCTTTACTACCTGTGTGACATTAGCAGACATGTCATTCACTTTGGACCTTGCTTCATTTATCTTTAAAATGGGAAGGTTGGACTAAGTGGTCTTTAAAGCCCCTTCCCATTCTTAAACTTAACCTCTGAAAAGGAGAAGAAAATGAGGCAGAAGTAGAGGAAGGAGGGAATAAGCATTAATTAAGGGCCTACTATATGTCAGACAGGCACTGGGTTAAGCACTTTACACATATTATTTCACTGAATCCTCACAATGGTGCTGGAAGGTAGGTACTATTATTATTCCCATTTTACAGTTGAGGAAACTGAGGCAGACAGAGGTTAAGTGCCTTGTCCAAAGACAGATTTGAACTCAGGAATTCCTGACTCCAGGACCAGTGCTCTATCTACTCTGCCATGTGGCTATCCCAGATGGAGTAACAGATGATAAAAGCTGCATTGTTGACCAAAGTGTGGCAAAGCTATAGTAAAAAATGAGTGAGTCAAGAGAGGAGGAAGAAAGAGAACATAAGGGAAGAGATGAAAGGGAAGCATGTAGAGGAAAAACAAAAATAAAAGAACTATTGGTTTTAATTTTTATTGTTGTGGACAGGAGGGCAGGAAAAGGTATTGGGGTGTAAAAAGTTATGGGAGTTAGGGTTTTTTTTAGACTTTCAGATCTTCTCTCTAAAGTTACAAAAATCAGATTAAGCAAACAAATGAAAATGACAATTTTTTTTAACTGACCTAACTTCCATCACTAGTGGTGATTTTGTTGACTGTACTGCTGATAAGGATGTGGGTGGTTGCACAGGAAATATTTTCTTCTCCCTTTCCCTGATAGTTATAGATGCAACTAGGCCATAGTGGCAGTCTGGGCTGCTGCTTATTTGGGAAGAGTGGGATCTGGGCCTGTTGCATGGCTTCTTTTCTAAGCTCTGCACTCTCTTACTCTGTAGTACTAAAGAATTTGCTTGACCTCTTGGGGTCTGTGTTTCTCTTTAGAAAGGGGTTAAGCTACAACCCACCTCTTTGGGAAGATGGAGAGTTAGCATTCTTGAGAATCAGAGATAAGGGGTGTAGTAGCTAGGCAAAGCAGAGGAAGCCCTGGTTTTATAATAACCCCAGTCGTCATGGTTGCAATCTAGGCTAGACTAGAAATACCAGATAAAAGGACACCCAAACTTAGCAATTAACATAAATGAAACTCAGACTGCCTTTCTACCCAACTAGATTAATGTAGTGGGGGTGAGAGGATGCCAGATGACCTGGTAGTTTTAGCTGAAGTGCTGTACCCCCCAGAGAGAACAACCTGAGTTGCTTTATTTACTCCCCTCCCCCCCCAACCCCATCCCTTACCCGGGGCTGAATGCCAGACATCAAAAGCAGAGAAAATGTCTGGGTGTTGGCCACCGAACAGTTTTCAGGGCTAGCAGATCAGCACTGTTCTCTCATTCTTCTTCACTCTCTGCCTTAAGGTAAAGTGGATTCTAGAGGTCCCTGGATAAATGTCCTCAAAGGTAGTCCGTACTATGGCATCATGGTACGGTTTGGTTTCTTCCATTTTCTTATACAGGTGGATGACATACTATATTTAATATAATCAGTGAGCATTTATTAAGCATTTACTACACATCAGGCAACTGTGCTAAGCACTGGAGATAGAAAAAAAGGACAAAAAAAACCATGATTCCTATCTTCCGGGAGCTCACATTCTGATGGGAGGAGGCAATATGCAAATGACTATATATATATATTCTAGAGACCTACAGAGTAAATTGGAGGTAATCTCACTGTGTGTGGCTGAGGGCGGGGCAGTAGAAGGGAGGAAGGAAACAAGTATTTATACTGCTAAGCACTTTATAGATATTGGGTCATTTGAGCCTCACAGTGACCCTGGGAGATAGATGCTATTGATCCTCATTTTATAGTTGAGGAAACTGAGGTTAAGTGACTTATCTAGGGCTAGGCAGCCACTAAGTGCCTGAGCCTGGATTTGAACTTACCTTTTGACTCCCAACTCTTATTGATTATACTTAGCAAAAGGTATAATTTGAGCCAAGTTTTAAAGAAAACCCAAGAAGCTAAGAAGTGAAGATGATAAGTGAGCATTCTATGGGTGGGGTGGGGGTGGATAGCAGTAAAGAGGCATTGAGAGATGTTTTGTAACACATTTAAGGAACAGCAATAAAGGGCAGCTAGGTGTCAGAGTAGAGAGAGCATCAGCCTTGAAGTCAGGAGGACCTGAGTTCAAATCCAGCCTCAGACACTAGCTGTGTGACCCTGGGCAAGTCATTTAACCCTGTTTGCCTCAATTCATCATCTGTAAAATGAACTGGAGACTGAAAAGGCAAACCACTCCAGTATCTTTGCCAGGAGTGGCACATGACTGAAACAACTCAACAGCAATAAAGTTAGTATCACTAGATCATAGGAGGAAATACAAGAAAACCAGAAAGGGAAAAGGAAGCCAGGTTGTGAAGGGTTTAGAGCATTTTGTATTTGATTCCCATGGTAATAGGGAACCACTGGAGCTTATTGAATAGGGTGGCGATATAGACCTATGCTTTGGAAAAAATAACGTGGCAACTAAGTGGATGATTATTGAATATGTGGAATGAGTATAAATGGAAGTCAAAATGACTAGGTGATTAGGAGTATGATGTCTTGGACCGCAATAGCAAAGTTGGGAAAAGCAAAGGTTTGAGAGGAAAATTAATGAACTCTGTTTTGACCATGTTAAGTTTGAGATACATATAAAGCATCCAGTTTAAGATGTCTAAAAGGCAAGTGAAGGGGCATGACTGGTGCTCAGGAGAAAGATTAGGGGCTAGATATACAGAGCCGGAAATCATTTGTCTGGAGGTCATAATGAAATCCACGGGAGCTGATGAAAACACCAAGTGATATAGCATCGAGGGAGAAGAAAAGAGGACCTATCGGGACACCTAATTTTCTCTGGGCTTCCCAGGGTTTTGGCTGCCTAAGTTATGTAGACAAACAATTAAGTACCTGCTATGTTGCAATGCCTGTGTTAAGTATTGGGGTCAGACAAGGATAAAGGAAACACTCAAGGAACTTTTAGCCTCTTAGCTTTACGTACCTCCCTACATTTTTTGCTGTTTGTGTGTGGAACATTGAAGGTGGACAGAGCATTTCCAAAGTGCAAGACTCAATTCTCTGCAAAAAAAAAAAGTCCCAGAGTAATGTGAGATAAAGAGAACACAGGTTTTATAGCCACATTTTAATTGTTAATGTTGCTTTAGTATCTCTATTAATCCCTTCCCCTTATCCTGCCAAATTTCAGTCAGAATCCATAGGTGGTAGGGAAAGTGATCTATTTTAGGAAGATAACTGCCTTTAAAAGTTGTGATTAATTTCCCACTGTTGCTCATTTAAATGTCTCCCCAGAATTCTTGAAATATTTTTTAAGAATAAGAATTCATGTTTATACTGGGGAGGAAGGAATGAGATGTATAAGGGTTGGTGTGCCACCTCCTGTACACATACAAGAGTTATGATTGGTACCACTCCCTTTCCATCCCCTTCCCACCACACTTGTTGAAACCTTAAACTTTGTAAGCTTAAACTTCACACTCATTTTTGAATTTATTTATTTTTAGTTTTCAACATTCACTTCCATAAGCTTTTGAGTTTCAAATTTTTTCTGCCTACCTCCCTTTTCCCCTCTCCAATACAGCCTGCAATCTGATATAGTCTCTACATATACATTCTTATTAAACATATTTTCACGTTAGTCATGTTGTAAAGGAGAATTAGAATGAATGAAAGGGACCAGGAGAAAGAAGAAACAGAGAGAGAGAGAGAGAGAGAGAGAGAGAGAGAGCAAGCGAGCAAATAGTATGCTTTGATCTACATTCAGACTCCATAGTTCTTTTTCTGGATGTGGATAACATTTTCCATCATGAGGCTTTTGGAGTTGTCTTAGATCTTTGTATTGCTGAGAAGAGCTAAGTCCAACAAAGTTAGTCATCTAACAATGTGGCTGTTACTGTGTACAATGTTCTCCTAGTTCTGCTCACTCCAATCAGCATCAGTCTGTGTAAGTCTTTCCAGGTTTTTTTGAAGTCTGCCTACTCATCATTTCTTATAGCACAATAGTATTCCATTACATTCATATACCACAACTTGTTCAGCCATTGGCCAATTGATGGATATCCTCTCAATTTCCAATTCTTGGCCACCACAAAAAAAGCCGCTATAAATATTTTTGTTCATTGTGGGTCCTTTTCCCATTTTTATGATCTCTTTGGGATACAGCTCTAGAAGTGGTATTGCTGGGTCAAAGGGTATGCACAGTTTTATAGCCCTTTGGGCATAGTTCCAAATTGTTCTCCAGAATAGTTGGATGAGTTCACAACTCCACCAACAATGCATTAGTGTTCCAATTTTCCCACATCTTCTCCAGCATTTATAGTTTTCCTGTTTTGTCATGTTAGCCAATCTAATAGTTTTCACACTCATTTTTTTTAAAGTGTTTGGTTTACTTTTTTGACTGAAAAAAAGCATGGAATATGAATATAATAGAATATTATTATACTGTAAGAAATGGTGAAAGGAACAGATTCAGAGAAACCTGAGAGGGCTTTATGAATTTAGAGTGAAATGAGCAAAACCAGAACAATTTATATAATGGTTACAACATAAAAAAAACAACCCTATAAAATAATAAAGAACTATGATGAATATATGATCAGTCATGACTCCAGAAGACTGATGAATCATCTTTCTTCCATCCCAGCTCCATTCACCTTGGTTGAGGGTTGATAAGACTAGAAATACAGAATGAGATCTGTTTTCAAACACATCCAATGTGTAGATTTGTTTTGCTTGATTATACTTGCTTATTGCAAAGGACTGGGCTCTTATTGGGGGAAAGTGTGGGGATGGTGATATTGATACTAAAAGTAAAAGAAAAAGTAGGAAAAAAAAGTAAAAGAATGACATATGAATCATTCTTTAAAAATTTCTGAAGAAAGCAGGAGAAGTTCAGAGGGGACAATGACAAGCAGAACAATATTGGTACTAGTATGTTAAATTGAAATTGAAATATACTTTTAAAAACCTAGCTTGTATATAGTGACGGTTCATGCTTTTATTTGCTGTCCTCTTTTTTATTCTTTGTGTATTGAGATGTTCATATTTATTGATGTGCGTTAAGTTAAAAATAATGAAAAAGAAATTTTGAAATAAATGAGTTTGCTTCCCTTCCTCCAGCTTGAGGAATCCCTGGAATCATACAGGGAATTTTTAAATAAAGCTCTAGTTTACTGGTAGCGTGTGCAGGCAGCAACCAGCCCAAATCCATTATGCATTCAAGAGTCTCTTCAAATTTGCAATTAAAGACTATGTAATGCATGCCATGACAGGTGACGAAACTAGACTCCCAGAATAACAAGCAAAACTGCTTCTATGCCTATTGTTGGTTAGTGTATGCGTGCTTGCTAAGCTTATAGTTGACTTCAGTGCTATAGTATGAGTTATCTGGGGGAAGAAAATGTGTAAACCTGAAAGAAATACAAGTATTGGAGAACAAATTCCAAGAGGGCTATTTGTATACTTTCTTTGAACTTCTGTGGTGTTACCAAGACACCTCCTAATCTAGCTGTGGAAGTACCACTCTGGTTGGGCCCTGGAGGAAATGCCGAGGTTAAGTGAGTTAAAAATAAAATCAAAGTCTGGGGGGATTTGGAGAAGTGTTGATGTAACCAAATAATGTGGAGTTAATTTATTGAAGGAAGAATTTGTGTTTATGGTTTGAAGTACAAATTACTGTATTTTTCCCTTTGTTGTTTAGGCGGGTGGAGGGACATGTTAAGCAGACATTTTCTTTTGTCAATGAAATACTGAAGTGCATTAGAAGTGGAGTTTTGAGAGAAGGCTTTTTCAAATAGTTCCCCACCCCACCGCACCCCCAACATTTGCCATGTATTTACTTAATTATTCTAAGACTAGTGTTCCACAGCAGTTTTATGGTTCATTTGGAGACAGGCAAAATTAAGCTGTTTATTTCTCTTCTTCTGACATACAGAATTTTATCAAAATGTATTGCCTATAGTTATGTTATATCAGTCATAAGGGATTTTACCTTTTTGTACTTACAAAATAGAATCAAGTTGTTTATTTCTTTTCTTCCACTATACAGAATGTTGTCAAAATGTGTTTCCTATGATCATGTTACATTAGACACAAGAGATTTTACCTTTCTGTACTTAAAAGGTTTCTGTACTATTCAATCCTAACTAACATTTCAGTTTAATAAACATTGGTTAAGTATTTATTTGCTATGTGCACAGCACTGTGTTAGGCATTGGAGATGCAAAGATACGCAATGGCACAGTCCTCGCTTTTAGCAAGTTTATGTACTAATGGAGGAATAGTGTGTGTGTGTGTGTGTGTGTTGTGTGTGTACATGTGTATATGATGGGAGTGGGAGGTGGAATCAAGGAATGCTACGTGGAGGAAGGAGAAATGCAGTTGGGCCTTAAAAGAAGGGAGGAACTTCAGTAAATGAATTGGGGTCAGTGGTTAATTGAAAAAATATCTTTCCTGGGAGGAAAGGGAACTATCCTGTGAGAATGTGAGTGAGTGTGTGTGTGTGTGTGTGTGTGTGTGTGTGTGTGTGTGTGTGAGAGAGAGAGAGAGAGAGAGAGAGAGAGGTGTATGTGTGTGTGTGTGTGTGTATTTTAAAACTTAAAGTATACTTTCAAGTTGAGTAAATAACCCAGAGGGGATCGTAGTATACATACACACATATACATACATGTGTATGTGCATATGTATGTATAAATATACCACATAATAAATAACACATGTAGCATATAGTGTATATATGCATATCTAATTAATCTGTATATTATAAAATATGTATATATTATTTCTTTATCTATGTTATATGCTTTCAGTGCCCTTCTGGACTATTTCTTCAATTTAAAATCATGAGCACTAAGGACACAAACACAAAAGCAGTCCTTACCATCAAGGAACTTAGCACTGAATTGAGAATGAGACACGGTGAAAAATCAGAGAGCTAGTGTTATGTGACTGTGGTAGCATATCTATGGTGAATTCCTTTAGGTTATGCCCATTAATCTGTAACCATCTAATGGAATTGGCTAAAAATCATTTAGTAGCATCAGTTACCTTTCCTCAATTCAAAGCTGAGTTTTTAAGTTTTATTGATATGTTCCTTTTTTTACATTGCAAACATTTACACTCCATGAAAGGTCTCTTGTAACAAAGTATAACAATTAAGTAAAACTTACAATGTAGTAAGCTTATCTTAAAGTATATGCAACAGTCTATATCTGTAGTACCCTTCTACCTCTTCTTTAAAAATCTTTTTTTTAATGAACAGAAATATTTTTTCTCTCTTGCCTTTTTGAAAGACAGAAAAAAAGTTCCTTGCAACAAATAAGCATACTCAAGCAAAGCAAATTACTTAATTCACTGTATACAAGACACAGAGAATACACATATATATATAGATACGTATCTCATTCTTGACCCTAAATCCATCACCTCTCTGTCATGTTTCAATCTTGGTTCTTCAGAGTCATGAATTGTCATTGTATTGATCATAGTTCTTACAGCTTTCAAAATTGCTTCTTGTGTTGTGGTCCTTATGTAAATTGTTCTCCTGGTTCTGCTCATTTCATTCTTCATTAGTTTGTGTCTTAAAATTCTTCTTTTGTATAATATGATGTTATAAATTGTTCTTTGGTTCTGATTACTTCATTCTACATCAGTCTATATGTCTTTCCATGTAACTTTAAAATCATCTATTTCCTCTTTTCTTTTTTTTTGTAAGGCAATTGGGGTTAAGTGACTTGCCCAGGGTCACAAGATTAGTAAGTGTCAAGTGTTTGCTCTGAGGCCAGGTTTGAACTCAGGTCCTCCTGAGTAGAAATGAAATGTAGAAAAGGAAAATGCATATAGCTATTAAGAAAAAATAATATACATAATAGAAATATAAAGTGAATGCCAAAATAAGTATTATATAATCTTGCAGGAGGTATATTGAGTAGTAATAACATTAATGTAATATTTGTTCAGAGCTCACAGGATGTATGGCTCACCAGCTATGAGTTCCTAAGTCCTTTTAACTCAACCTTAATTGTACATGAAGCTGTTACTTTTCCACTATGTAACTGAAATATTAGTTGCGAGTCTTCTAGAACAGTGAGGGAACACCATGACCATTCATATAGTCCTTTACACTTTTGTATTTCCTGTGTGTGTGTGTGTATCTGTGTGGAGAGAGAAAGAGAGAGAGAGAAACACACACCCTGTTTTTATTTTATTCTAGTGTAATAGTGAATAATGTATAGCCTACTGTCTGTACTCCACTGTTGGTGTATTTCTAATAATGATGCAAATCACAACCTATTTGTGTAAACTTGCATGCAACTTGTCCATGTCCTTTTGCCACTGGAGTTCTGCAAACATGCTGCAAGTCATAGGCAAATTGTAAGTGACTTAGAATCATAGAGTGGAAGGAATCTTAGAAAATGTCTAACCTGACCCCCTCATTTTACAGTTGAGGAAGCTGAGTCCCAGGAAGGTCAAATGACTTCCCTAAAGTTATATAGCTAGTTAATGGAAGATCCAGGCATATAGAACTCAGTTCTCTTGACCTAGTCCAGCACTCTATTCACTCTGCTAATTAGCCTTCATAAATCAGCTGAGGACAACTCTCTAGGTTCTAAGTCAGGGGCCCATAAGAGAAAAGAGGGCTCTGTAGAGTTCTGTGACTGCAGTGCTTCAACCCAACCATATCTGACAGCTTTATGAGCCTCTCAAGAGTAAACTTAATGAGTCCTCACTGCTGTTATGGGAAAGGACTGATTTTGATGAAGTACAGAGATAATCTGCTCCAGCCAAATCATCACTTTCCTCTGTGCCTGGTAGATAGTAAGCAATAGGTCAAGTAATGATTTAGTTATCAGACATCAATGTAGTGACGTAGAGAATTTTTAAATGAAAAGGTTTAACTCAGATGTAATCAGTGCTTAGAATAGTGCCTTGGCATGTAGTAAACACTTAATAAATGCTTTCTCATTCATTCATTTATTTATTTATTTACTCATTCATTCTCTCAGATTTCTTCCAACAATTTATGGTAAAGGCTTTGAGTCTGAGTGATATCAGGTTAATCTATGGAAGTCACTTTTTGTATTACCTGACTTGTATACTTCCCACCGAATTTAAATGGGCAAATATTATGGTTTTCCAGTTTTACCTAATAGTGACATGCCAAATTCCCTATATCTCAGTTTGGCTACAGAGTGCAGAACTTAACATAGTTTTCTGATAAAGATCTGATAGAGTTTTCAGAACAGTATTAAATATAGAGAATGAATTCATGCTTCCTATTCCCTGTTTCTTTACTTATGTATCATGTTTCTCTACTCAACCCTTAACTACTATATTTTAGGCTGAGAATCAGCCTAGCTAAATTCAAAGTTCATTCCCCAAAAAGTTGGCCAAGTGACACATTTTTTTTGAGGGGGGCTAGCCATAGCAACTCATATAAACTGTTTGGCCATATACTAAGCAATGGTGAGAACACCATCATTTTCAGTTAAGTGAGCCCCCACACTGATGAAATAAAATCTTTTGGAGTAGAAAATTAAGTACTAGTAGTGGTGGAATGGGTGCTGGACTAGAAGTTGGAAAGACCTGGTTTCAAATCCTGCCTTGACACTTACTAGCTACGTGACCCTGGGCAAGTCACTTAAACCTTTCTCAGTTTCAGTTTTCCTCATCTGTAAAATGGAGATATTAGTAACTATATTCACAAAGTTTTTGTGAGGTTCAAGAGAACATATTTTGCAACCTACATAAATATACTCTATGTCAATGCTAGCTACAGCCTCTGGCTCTCTTTCCAAATTGGGATTCTTAAACTTTTGTGTTATGGATCCCTTTGGCAATCTGGTGAAGTTTATGGATCCCCTCTCAGAGTAATGTTTTTAAATGTGTAAAAAATGCACAAGATTACAAAAGTGGGGCAGTGGATAGAGTGCTAGGATTGGAGTCAAGACGACCTGAATTGAAATCTAGCCTCAGACACTTACTAGCTGTGTGACCCTGGACAAGTGACTTAACCTCAATTTGCCTTGAGTCAGCTAGGTGGCTCAGAGTGGATAGAATGCTGGCCTGGAGTCAAGAAGTCCTCAGCTCAAATGTGGCCTCAGACTTGGACTAGCTGTGTGATTCTGGGCAAGTCACCTAACCTGTTTGTGTTAATCCACTGGAGAAGGAAATGGCAAACCCTTCCAGTATCTTTGCCAAGGAAACCCATGCACAGTATTGGCATGATGGTCTATGGGGTCACAAAGAGTCAGACACAACTTAATGATTGAACAACAATTTATGGTGAAGGAGAGTACCAGAAGGAAGATCTTTTTGCAGAGCTTCCTCTATATGTTTGCAAGTAAAATCTTTGTTAGTCATAACTAATCATTTGTGGCAGGACAAAGCAGATACAAATATCTGGAGATCTCTGAATGAAAACTCCCTGCCAAGGCTGAGTCAGGTCCAGTTTGAGGGCCAGGCCACATCATCACTAACATTTAGTGTGTTGCAGG
Source organism: Phascolarctos cinereus (assembly GCF_003287225.1). Lineage (NCBI taxonomy): Eukaryota > Metazoa > Chordata > Mammalia > Diprotodontia > Phascolarctidae > Phascolarctos > Phascolarctos cinereus. The sequence continues at coordinate 242,702,567 of NW_027555847.1, read as the reverse complement.
GAGAAGATCTGACATCTACTTCCTCATCTGCTTGTAAAACCCTCTTATCAAGGTGCTAGAGATCTGGCAGCATCAGAAGAGAGCTTGATGAAAATTTGAGCAAAACTCCACCAACTCATGTTACGGAGATGTAAATATGGGCAGGCCAGTGATGAGGATAAAGAAAAGTAATGTAATTAGCTCCAAGCCAAGGCTTTGATAAATCCAGAGTGGAGGTCTAAATTTAAAGTAAACTCCAGCCTTTCTTGCATTTCATTTTTTTTTCTTTGCCAACCATTTACCAACAAAGGTGCTATAGGACTTATTCTGAACAGAGTGGTGCTTTTCTCTGCTCTGATGTGGGCAGGAAGTAAAAAAATGCTACTTCTTTGGTGCTATGGATGTGTTCTTGGGATATGGTTTTCACGATAGATTGAATGTGCAAAGTAGAAGTCTTATTAGATTCTCAGAACTTTAGAGATGGCCTGGTTCAATCCCTTCACGTTTCATTTCTTTTTATTCTCAATTCAACAAGCACAAAAAGGGAACATTTTGTTAATAATAATAGCTAGCATTTAGATAGTGCTTTAAGGTTTGCAAAATGCTTTACAAACATTATCTCATTTGATTCTTACATCAACTGAGGAAACTGAAGTATACTGGTTAAGTGATTTGTCCGTGGTCACATAGCTAGTAGGTATTTAAGGCAGAATTTGAACCCAGGTCTTCTGGCTCCAAATATAGCACTCTATTCACTATACTATGATGCTTCCATATATATATTTTTGTTTTATCTTCTAGCATGTTGTCATAGAAAGACAAAGACATTCTATTCTTATAGAATTAGATTTATGTTTGAGTATTAGTCGTGAAACTGATTGTGGGTGGCATGCTCAGTGGATCGAGTGCTGGGCATGGAGTCAAGAAGACTCTTCCTCCTGAGTTCAGATCCAGCCTCTGACGCTTACTAGCTGTGTGACCCTGGGCAAGTCATTTAATACTGTTTGCCCTAGTTTCCTCACAAAATGAGCTGGAGAAGAAAATGGAAAACCATTCCAATATGTTTGCTAAGAAAACTCCAGATGGGGTTAGGAAGAGTCTGAGACTGAACGACAACCTGATTAGCTATGCAGCTCTGGCAAGTCATTTACTTAACACTTAGCTTCTTTCTCCTCTCCTCCCCCCAGGTTCCTCATGTATAAAATAGGAATACATTTACCTGTCCCATTTACCTCCTAGGATTGTTGTATTTGAAAGCATTTTATGAACCTTAATGTTCTGTATAAATATGAATAAGTCTTCATTTTAAAGGAGGAAAATGACTGCCTCCTTATTTGGCAATTAGGGATAAGACCCTACTTATAGCCAGATGAAATGTGTAATAAGAGAACTAACACGTGTAATGATAGTTGGACAACTTCACCTTCCCTGAAACTAGAGAAAATTTCTACCCGAGTGGTGTAGACATTTCTTGACTTTTGTCTTTATTTGACCATCACATTGATTTTGGTCAGAGAAGAAATAGAAGTCTCTTCTCATTTAACACTAGTTTGAGTTTTGTGGATGCTTCAGTGAAAGTTACAAGCTAAAAGCCTTGGAAGCTGCAAACTGGCAGAATGGCTACTATTTCTTCTTTCTCTTCTCAGACTCTTTTCAATGCTGGTGAAGATAAGGCTAAACCCAGGGCTGGCCCTTTGGCAAAACCATGAAATAGTTGAAATTTGTTATCACTGCCTTCCCCCACCACTTGATATGCTCTTTACCTGACCTTTGCCCATTTCAAGTCATTCCTTTCTCCATCTTCAGGAACCTAGTTTCTTGGTTATTCCTGCCCAGAACAAAAAATTCTATAATTTATACTAAAATGTATTTACATTTTGCCTCTCCTTCTACCTTGGGCATTGGTTTCCTTATTTGTAAAAATGAGGGAATTGAATTGAACCTCCAGCTTTAAATCCTTTTTTTGGATGAACTGTGATCTATGAATAGATAAAGAGGTTAAGAAGTGAAGTGCAGACCTTTACTGGACAATGTTGAATGTGTGAACTTTGGGGACTACTTACATAGTTGAAGAGAAGGATGTTGATATTACTAATTGTGAACCTGAGTTTGGAAAAAAAAAAAGTAAAATTACGTTCTTATTCTCTTTTTAGTAAGAAACAAATGTTTACAAAGAGTTCCATTAGAAAAGTCAGAATTTTCAACTACTTGCTACTTGAAAGGATATGCTTTATCTGGAAAAATCAACTTATCCAGAATATCCTGTTTCTCCAGAATAAATTACACGTTCCTGTGTTTGCCTTGAGGTGTGGGTATGGGACAGTAGAGGGGCCAGCTACAGTCCCTCTAGGTAGGCGATAAGCCTTTACCCTAAAGCTTTATTTTTGAGGTGACCAAAAAAAGAAAAATGGAAATAACGTAAATAATATGGAGACCTGTTATACAAGTAACACTCACTTTTACAAATTCTGTAGGGCAAGGGAAGCTTTCTCAGCTACACTGTTGGCTTCTACTCTGATACTTGGGTCAGAACATAGCATGACAGCTTAGAGGTGAGCAATATGTGATTAAGCATCATACAGCAGAGCATAGAGTTTTATTTTACATAGAACCATTTTATATTTGGTTTGAAGTTAAAGTTGATGCATTTAATTGAATTCATTAACTTTCTACTCTTTTTCTTCTATAAAAAAAATCACATCATCTGTTAATGACTGGAAAAGCTCCAGACAGTTTACTTGCAGGTCCTATAGAGTTGGGGTCAGTGTGGGGAAAAAATTACTTACAACATTATAACCATTAATAGTATCTGTGTTTAGTGCATAAAGATAGTATTAATGCCTATTAACTTTTTTTGCCATACACTTTCATGAGAGTAAGAAACAGGATAGTGATTATATTTGTGATGACTGTCAATGGTCACACTCTCTGGGTCTCACTCACACCACATATCCAGTACATATCCCTTTCTCTCCATGCACACAGTCACCATCCTGATACTGGCTGTCATCTCCTCATGCCTGGACCATTGTAGTAGCCTTCTAGTTGGTATCCAAGCCTCAAGTCTCTTTGCCCGCTTCAATCATTCAGTTACCAAAGTGATGGCAGGTCTAGCCATGCCACCCCAATCCTCCCATTGACTAGATTTCAATATCTTTTACTCCCAGGATAAAATAGAAAGTTTTCTTTTTGGCGTTTGCTATCCTTCACAACTTTGCCCCTTCCTGTCTTTGGGTATGATACTTTATCTTCTCCACACATCCTATGATCCAGCTACTATGGCCTATTTGCTGTTTGTCAAACAGGAAACTCCATCTCCTAACAATGTGTCTTTTCTCTAGTCTAGCCGCTATCCCTTCCCTTCTACTCCATTCTTGGAATTCTCTCCTTCCTCATCTTCAGCTCATTGAATGGTTGGCTTCCTTCAAAACTCAGTTCAAACTGAGTTTTTTTTTTTTTTTTTTTGCTTTCTGGTGAGGCAATTGGGGTTTAAATGACTTGGCCAAAGTCATACAGCTGGTAAGTGTCAAGTGTCTGAGGCCAGATTTGAAATCAGGTCCTCCTGATTCCAAGGCCAGAGCTGTATCCGCTGTGCCATCTGGCTGCCTCTACACCTGGGAAGATATTGTAGGTCCTCTTGGATGCTATTTCCTTACCCTCAAAGGTACCCTTCCACCTGCACTGGATGTATCTTGTATTATATACCTATTTATGTAAAGGTTTTCTGTCCACTTAGAATATCAGGTCTTTAGGTTAGGTACTGCTTTCACTTTATATTTGGATACCTAACCTTTAGCACATAGCACTGAACAAATATTTGTTCGTTGATATATTTAAATATAAGGTTCTACATTGATGTGATTTGATGGTTGTGTTTGTGTTTTCAAAGGTGGTTGTGGGTTTTTTAAACAATGATTTCTTTTTTTAAAAGCTAGCATTTACATGGCACTTTAAAATTTACAAAGCTCTTTACAAATGTTGCTTAATTCTATTTCACAACAACCCTGAAAGGTAGGGGCTATTGTTATCCTCATTTTACAGAAGACTGAGGAAGATAGGGGTTAGGTGACTTGCTCAGGGTGAAACAGCTAGTAAGTATCATTGGCTATATTTAAACTCAGGCCTTCCTCACTCCAAGCCTAGTGATCTGTCCATTGCACCACTTAGCTGCCTGGGAAGCCATCTTCAGCCAAGAGTGTGTAATACTTCTCTAAATAGTTTGGTTTACCTAAACTAACAGTTGTTTGCTTCGGCAATTAAATTACAAACGAAAGAATATTTCATGAATTTGCTAATTGTCTTAACTGATTGTCTAATATAAACACACTGAGGTTTATCATATATTTCAAATCCCTACCTGCCCTTTTGGAGTTATCTTGAAAATAATGTTTGTATAGTAAAAGTTGAGAGTGTGCCTGTATGTACAGTGTACTCTTGAAGCTTGATTATGACCAGTGGATAGATAGGATTTAGGCTTCTTACACTGAAATAATCTTGGCTCCTAGGAGCCTAAAGCTGGGAAGAGGCAAGAAATAACCCACCTATTTGAGAATGGGGGATGACTAAATGAGAGACTAAGGAAGATCTGTGTTTTCTGAAGGGAAAAGAATTTGTCTTTGTTTTCCATCTAAAAGTCCTTTAACGTAACTGCACTATGCTGGATCTGGGTCTGTTTAATGTCATTATCTTTCTCCTTCTTTCTCCAGACTCTTTCATCTGCATCTAAGATTTCTTTGTTAATATAGCAATTTTCATTATACATGCAAATGAATAGAGGTAATCATCCACTTTTAGATCTAATTCTATCAAAGAAAGCATGGATTGCTTTATTTTTATTTTTTTTTCTAACTTTTGTGTTTACATTAGTTGACATCCCTTCCCAATGAGGCAAAAACTTAAATAAGAAAAAGGGGGGAAAACAGTTCAGCAAGACCAGCTAACATATTGTCCACAGCTGAGAGTATATGAAATATTCCACACTGATAGTCCCTTCCCCCAATCTGAGAGTATGGGTTTTTACAAAAAAAGAAAGAAATTTTATTATTTAGCTATTCCTTTCCACTGGTTCCGGTTAATTTCAATTTTAGTGATTTTTTTTAATCTTCTACATGTGAGTCTTTATTATTTCTAGTACCAGATGCATTGTACTACTCTGTACTAGTACTGAGAGTCTTAAGTCCTAAATAACAGATTTATAATTGCATAAGTAAATGGCTTTTAAGTAATAAGTTTCTTGAGAGCAAGAGCCATGCCTAATGGCAACTCTGTTGATCCCATAACAACATAAAGCACCACAGGACCCTGTTGGTGGACTGTATATGAATCAGTCAGGTCCAGAATTTGTTGCCTTTAGACTATTCTTTCTGTCTACTGATTGTGACTATAGTATTGATCAGATAGGTGAAAAATTGGGGCATAGGCCTTTTAACATTGCATAGATTTTTAAAGAATGTTTGTTATCTTTTGTCTTTTATATCACCTACATCCTTCAATATATCCCTGCCCTCTCTCCTTCCCAGAAAGCCAACATTATAACAAAGAATAAAAAAAAGAGACAAAAATAAAAATAATTTGGCAAAACTAATCAACATATTGAAAAGGTGTGACATTTTAGTGTTCCTCACCCATAGCTGCCCACTCTGCAGAGAAGGTGGAGGAGGTCTCTTTTCATACATAGCTTCTTTGTGGCCAAGCTCAGTTTGTAGCATTCACTTTTTAATTTTTTATTCTTTCCTTTATTATTGTTGTGATCATTATGTATATTGTGTTCCTAGCTATGTTTACTTCACTTGACACTGCTTCATTTAAGTGTTCCCATGTTTCTCTGTCTTCTTTACTTACCTTTCTTGATTAGCTTTCTTCCATCCATTAAAAAAAAATATAGTGGATAGAGCACCGGCCCTGGATTCAGGAGGACCTGAGTTCAAATCCAGCCTCAGACATACAACACTTAGTAGCTGTGTGACCATGGGCAAGTCACTTAACCCCATTGCCTAACCACAAAAAAAAAAGAGATAGAGAGAGAGAGAATAAAAAAGAGAAGGGAAAAGCAGTTTAAAAAAAAACAGGTCAGCAAAACTGGCCAACATATTTAAAAAGTCACACATTAATTATATACAGTTTTACACAGTCCAGGTCCCCCACCTCAATAAAGAAAGTGGGAAGAGGTGCCTGATTATGTTACTTCTTTGGAGTCAAGCTTGGTTGCTTTGATTTTGTAACATTCAGTTGTGACTGTTTTGTTGTTGTTTCTACTCTGTCCTCATTTACACCACTTTAGTCGGCTTTATTTTTATTTTTCTGACTTCACTTTCCTTTAGTTCAGAAGGTTTCCCATGCTTCTCTGTAGTCATTATAGTCTTTGTTTCAGACTGGGCAGTGATATTCCATAACATTCATATGCCACAACAGGCTTAGCTGGTATGGTGGGCATATATTTTGTCTCCAGTTCTTGCTTCTACAAAAAAAAAATGGTGTTATGAAGATTTTGATATATGTAGGTGGGACCCTTCTTTTGATCTTTGACCTTCTTGGGGTATCTGTTTCCAAAGATATGGATTTCTAGTCAGTATCTTAACACTTTCTTAGTTCCATCAACAGTACCTTTCTTCAGCCCCTTCAGCGTTGACTGTAGTCTCATATTTTGTCGTTTTTTTGCTAACTTTCTAGGTGTGATGTAAATCCTCAAGGTTGTTTTGATTTGCTTTTTTTCATATTATTAATTATTTGGAGCAATCTTTCATATGAGTGTTAATAGTTTGAATTCTGCTTCTGAGAATTGTTCATATCCTTGACTATTTTGGGGAGAGTGGCTGTTGGTCTTATATATGACTGTTAGTTGCCTATTTATCTTGGATAGCAGACCCATATTAGAGATATTTTATACCAAACTGATTTGATACCCCACTGATTGCTTCCTTTGTAGTAGTTGCATTAATGTTCTTTGTACAGAAGCTTTTCAACTTCATGTAACTTCATGTAAACAAATTGTTCATTATGAATTTGCTCCCTAGCCATTGCTACAAAGAGTATCTGATCTGGTTTACAAATATTTTTATGGAACAACCTTTAGTATTCTGGTCTTGTGTTCATTTTGAGTTTACTATTATATGGTACCAGATGTTCATCTCAACTAAATTTCTGCTAGAATGCTTTCTAATTTTCCCAACAATTCTTTTCAAATAGAGTTTTTCCCCAGGTAATATGTTTTCAAGTTGTCAAATAGTGGATTAACGAGTCAGGCGCTTTTGATTCTTCCTTTTCTAGTTTGTTCCAGCTGATCTACTTTTCTATTTTTTTAACCAGTAACAATAGTTTCAGTGACTGCTGCTTTATAAAACAGTTTTTAGCCTAGAGGTATTATTGTCCCTTCATTCCTGCTTTTTTCTATAATTTCCCCTGGTATTCTAGATCTTTTATTCCTCCAAATGAATTTTGTTATTATTGTGTCTATCTTTGTAAAGTATAGTCAGTTCTACATAACATGAAATGTGTTCCTAAAAATCACTGCCCTATGCAAAACCGCAATTAAAAAAAAAAACCAAAACAGCGCCTATGGGGGAAATAAGGTTAAGGCACAATACTCCAAAATTTCATTAGTAACACATTAGAAAAAGATAGGAACCTAATAAAAATAGTTGCTTGGTTTTATATATGTTATGGTTAAGAAATGCATAAATACCATAATAACTAGTGGCAGTATTTGTGACTTCAGGCTGCTGCTTGACCTGTGCCCCAGTTCCAACAGGCCCAGGGCTGGGGCTGGCAAAGGCTGGTTGCTACAGGCCTTAGTAGTCTGCAACTCCTGAGTCTGGAAGCCATGGTGGAAGGTGGGGGAGAAGGCTGGGGTAGATGAGCCTTCCACGACCCACTGCTCCTACTATAGCAGAAGATATGCAATAAATGTGACTTGACTTTGCCAAAAAAACCGAAATTTTGCTTGTAAAAATAGGCATTGGAAGGGTTTCAGCTTGAGGGCTATTGTGAAGCCATACAATTTTCTGTGTTTTCTCACTTTCTTGAGGACTAAATCATGGATAAGCAAACACAAAATTTGGTTTTGCTCAAATCATTCCCTAGTACATCAGTTGCTTTGGAGCAAATTTCCAAACAAGTGTTATACCAGAACTAACTGTATTCTCATGGTCATTTGATCCCTTAAATTATGAATTAATTTAGGTAGTATTGTTACCTCTATTATAGTGGCACGGCAATAAGCACTGAAAAATCACTTCAATCAATTTAAACTTTTTATTTCTTTAAGGAGACCCAGGTAAAATATTTAAATGCTGTATATAAGCACTTTGGGGCAGCTACGTGGTGCAGAGGATAGAGTGTTGGGGCTGGAGACGGGAAGACTCGTCTTCATGAGTTGAAATCTAGGCTCTGACACTTACTAGCTGTGTGACCCTGAGCAAGTCACTTAACCCCATTTGCCCCAGTTTCCTCTTCTGTAAAATGAGCCAGAGAAAGAAAAGCCAAACCACTTAGTATCTTTGCGAAGAAAATCTCAAATAGGGTCATAGAGAGTCAGATATAAGTGAAAATGACTGAACAACATATAAGTACTCATGGAAAATGCTACAATATTAAACATAATATTACACAATATGTTTTCCAGCAGTGTCCTAGAAAATATGTAAGCAATCACCAGAAAGAAGTTTGCTCATCTAGAGAGCTGTTGGATAGGAAATAGATCGTTTTCTGAGGTAAATTGGTGTCTCAGAAGTGTTCTCATCTTTCTCTGTTGTGTTTCCACCTAGATTTGCTTAAGTTCAGATGTTGTAGCACTGGATGTAAAAACAAACAAAACTAAGGGTTTCCTAAAATATGAAGAATAACATTGTTGCTAGTTTGAAGAAGAAAGCAGCTGTTGGTATTTTACTTGGCTGTAGTTTTCCACCATGTGAAACAGATATTTATTCAACCTGTATCGTATGTTCTTAGGACACTACTAGTAGGTACGATACCTATTGGGGAGGATTAGCTTCTCAAAACATGAACAAATACTGGCAGAATACAGAGTTTACACAGTTTAGATTGTTTTGGGAGATGTTAAATATGTTCTATTCTCTCTGTTTGGGACGATGTTAAAGGAAGTGCTTTGTACTCATCTTGTAAAACAGAAGGTTTGCAGCTGGTGATAGTATTTTCTGCTTGGCTCTTTTTCAGACTTTTTTGTTTCTTTTTGGTGAATTTGATAGATTTATGTATTTTTGAAGATGACTAGATACAGCAGTCTGTAGCTGAACTGTTATGGGAAGGTGGACTTTTTTTCCCTTGAAGATGGCAAAAGAACATTTTCACATCCACTTAATAACCACTCGTGGCCAGGGGTTTGGAATGTACCATCTGAAACTGAGCTCACTTCCACATATTGTCATAATCTGATTTTATTGAATCACATTTCAGTCAGCAAGTACTTAGGTACCTACTGTATGGATAGGTACCTACCTATCCATACAGTAGGGTTTGGGAAAGATGGCAAAAGCATAAGACCCAGCCATACCTTAAGGAGTTCCCAGTATGGCTGAGGATATCAAGTGAATACAGATGAAATAATAAGATGAAATTTACTTCTAAACTGTATCAAGTTTACCATTAATTAGTTAAATCCCCTCAAAGGAAGGACAGATCAGGGTGGTATGAAATAGTCAGAAATCTTGTAGGAGAGAAAGAACTTGAATTGAGCTCTGAAGAATGATTAGGCTTTATAAAAGTGAAGGGAAGACTTGGTAGGCAGATAAGACAGTAAGAACATAATATATGTAGGGGTCAGTAAATTTCTTAATTGAAGCAGGATCCATATTGAGCTATAGTAGGAAATGAGATTGGATAGAATGAGTGGGATCAAATTGTAGAGTTCTCAGAAATCTGGGAAGAATTTGGATTTGATGGAGTGGGGGCCAGTAAAGCTTTCTAAACAGAGCAATGACATGATGCAAGTAGTATTTTAAAAATTTTCTCTTGGCAGTGGTGTACAAAAATGGATTAAAAGTGAGAAGAGTATGAAATCGAGAACCTTGCTTAGAATTTGCCATTATTATAATACAGGTATGTAGTGATGTAAACTAGGAGTAGTGGAGTGGAAAGGAAAGGCAAATATGAGTGCCAATTCGAAGGAAGAAATAACAGAATTGGTAGAAGACTGGATTTGGGGAATGAAAGGAGGGGAGGGGTCGATGTTTTTCCTAAGGTTTCCAGTCATTCTAGCCTGAGAGACTAGAAGATCCTGGATAGAAGTAAGATCATTAGGAAAATTCAGTTTTTGATGACGGTGGAAGGGACACCAAGTTAGTATCCAGGTTAATGTGGTCAATTTTCAAACTGTTGAATCTGAGGTAATACTCAAATAGACATGTCCTGACCGAAATATACAGAACAAGATAGAGCCAAAGATTTTATAGGTACATTTTTTCCCCCTGTGACTCTTAAACTGACTATAAACAACAGTAGCACATGACAACTTGAACTGATGAGTGCTATAAACAATACTTAAAATGGGTCCAGTGAAATAGAAATCACGTTGAGAAAGCTAAGTAAAAGTTGAGCTTAAGAAAGTTATGATTATTCACAAAAGTATGATCTATGTTGTTAATTTGCAGATTAAGTAGAATAAGCATGTATTCTATAATATTAAACAATAAGGAAATATATCCATTTTTATGCTGCTTACAACTCTATTAAGCATTGCCCTTTGTACTTTAATGAAGCATTCCTGAAGTGGCAGAGAACTGATATATTGACAACTTGGTATTTGTAATATGGTTTATTTTAGTGGAAAAGCTTCTAATCTGGGCTTTTTACACAAGATAGCCTCTTTTTCCTCTCTGAAAGCTTCAGGTTCACATTTGGCTGAGTTCTGCCCTAGTTCGCATTTTCACCACCCACTGAGTTTACCTCTTGAGCTGTGGCTTCATTTTCATTTGCCTGGCAAGTTTTCCCCAGTTCAACATGTCTGCCAGACAGAACTTCCCTTTGTTAGCCTCTTCTGTTGAACAAATGACCACTTGGACTGTACTTTTCACCTATTTAGAGATTCAACCCAACTCAAAAATTCTAGGTCATAACTTTTTATACCTCATTAAACACACACACACACACACACACACACACACACACACACACACACACACACACACACACACACACACACACCCAGCATATGCTTGTTTTGGTTCCATGTTTGGCAATTTGTTTTCTTTGCAGATTGTAAGTTGTTTTTTTTGGGGGGGAAACCGAGCAAGATGCTTATTGCTCATTTTCTACGACTTATACCTTGTCTCTCAAACTAAATAAGCTTTATCTTATATTCCTTTATTATCTGTTTAAGTGGAAAAAAAGATTGTTATGGATTGTATCACAGTGCCCTTGCTTGGAATCTTTACAGTAATAGGTAACAGATGTGAGACCAAAACAGTGAAGTTGTATAACTGTCTCATGTTAAATTCTGTGCGTTTCAAGTGCGTGTAGCTAGTCAGTAAGCATGAGCAATGGCTTCATTGAGTTGATGAAAATGGTCATAAACAATATATATTTATTTCTAGAAAATTGTCTTTGCAGTAAGAAAGACCAAAGTGGGTCAGGGTGAGATTAGTTCTACAATTACTTCCCTCAAATACATTGAAATGTGGCTTGTTCCTTTGTGAGCCTCCTGGTAAGCAGTGGCCAGTACTCAAGAGTGTACAGATAAATGTTTAACCACTGGCTTGCTGGAAAAAAAAAAGTACAACATACTTTTTTTTCCCTTTTAAATAGTATTTTATTTTTCCAATTACATGTAAAGACAATTTTTAATATTCGTTTTTTTAATAAAATTTTGAGTCCCAAATTTTCTCCCTCCATCCTTTCTCCCCACACCCCAAGGCAGAGGTTATACATGTGCAATAATGTAAAACATTTCTATATTAGTCATGTTCATAATTTTAAGCTTAATCTGCTTTATTAACATTTTCTCTACCACTTTCTTAAGTCTAGACAACAACCAAATAATAAATCAATCCCTGATTTGTAGCATTTGATACTGAAAATTTAAGAATTGGTTTACATGATCTGGTTTGAGCTGGCTCTAGCACACCTCTGAATATTGGATAAATCTGACACCATACCAACTTGGCACTGTTTCTTTTTTTCTTTTCCTTTTTTTCCTTCTTTCTTTTTTCCCTCTGCCTTTTTCCTTGCATGCTTTTGTTGGCATCATTTACCTGGGCCTGATTTTGAAATTTAAAAACAAACGTGTCACACTCCTGTAGTATTCATTTATTAGAACATAGCGAACAGCAACACTTAACAGAAACTTATACTGGTCCAATGGCCAGTGCCCCTAACTAGATCCCAAAGTTCACAGAATTATGCCTTTACCTGTGGTGCATATGGAGAAATAAAGAATGGGAATACTTTCAGTAGAAAGCATTGATACTCCTGGAGGAATGGCATGAGACTACCCAGCAACAACATTTCTATTCTTGGTCATTTAGGATTCTACCTGATTTCCAAGTTGTTTTAAATTTAAATTTAAAAGGACATTGGGGCAGCTAGGTGGTGTAGTGGATAGAGCACCTGCCCTGAAGTCAGGAGGAGCTGAGTTCAAGTCTGGCCTTAGACCAAAAACTTGACACTTACTAGCAGTGTGACCCTGGGCAAGTCACTTAACCCCAATTGCCTAAAAACAAGAAATAAAAAATAAATAAAATAAAAATTTGAAAGGATATCAACATCTCTAATCCCAGTGGGAATGGAACTCCAAAGATGAGAAAAACAACTGAAAATTAGATCAGGTACACAGAGAGGAGGTACATGTTGTCAACTAAACAATTGTGAGGGCATAGAATGATGGATTCTCAAGGTATCTGAAAGAGGGAAAGATATTAAAGGTATTAAAAAAAATCCAAACCCTCCAATTTCATTACTAACCAAAACTGTCCATTACTAACCAAGATAACATCAGTAACTACTGACCTATATACCTAATTTCCCATCTATTAAAAAAAATCACAGGGGCAGCTAGGTGGCACAGTGGATAGAGCACCAACCTTGGATTCAGGAGGACCTGAGTTCAAATCAGACACATAACATTTACTACCTGTGTGACCCTGGGCAAGTCACTTAACCCCATTGCCTAACCAAAAAAATAAAAATAAAAATAAATTATAGGAATGTAGCTTCACATAGTGAAAAAGTTTACCAGATTTAGTGTGAGAGGATCAGGGATGGAATTCAAGTTGTAATTTACTACCTAAATGTGACACTGGGCAAAACTCAACTTATCTGTGCCTCAGTTTTGTCATCTGTAAAATGAGGAGGTTGGCCTCTGGGATCCCTTCCAGTATATAATATTCCACTGTGAACTGTACTGTTATCATTTGCGAGACTGAAAGAATATAGGATGCTATTATCTACCATCATAAATCTAAAAGTAGGAAGATCCTTAATGGCCTTCCAAGCTAACACCTTCATTTTGTGGATGAGAGAAGTAAGGTCAAGAGATAAAGTAACCTGCCCAGATTCTCGCAGGTAATAAGAGATAAGAGGTAGGGCTGGGATTTTAATTCAGGTCTCATGCTTCCAAGTTCAACTCTCTGTCTACTCCACCATGCTCTACTTATTGTTTGTTGATTATTTTTAAAAATCGCTTCAATAAAGCAACAGCATATCCCCTTTAAAGACCCCTCTACCGAGGAGTCTCCCATGTGTATGTCAGAACTATCCACATTTTCTTGAGAGATATAACAGTAGAGACAACCTTGTGGGGTGACCTCGTTAATATCATAAAATGCAGACATTTGCATGCAAAAGGACACTTGCAGTTGGGATGGTCGGGGTACAGCATACAGTGAAAGTTAAAGAGGGGTTCCTGGAGGTCTTTCAGATGCTTCTGTTTGGAGATGACATGTGGATTGCACTGAATTCTGCACTGTAGATCTGCCTGGATGAGACCTATACCCCTTTAACAGAACCACTGCATCAAAGCTGAATAAAGAATGCCTATTTTTTGAGACTATTATGTATTTAGAAGGACAATTTATAGGGCACATCTATCATAGGTCTGTATTGAACCAGAGAGTTTGGACCAGAAATGAATACGAGGACCCGCCTTTGGGCAACCTCAGAGTTACTTGAACGAGACCAAACTTTGCCCTGAAACAAAGGCCGTCTTTTTAATGCCAGTATTCTTCTGGTATTGTTCTATACCTGTGGAGTCTTAACATTCTCTGAATATGGCCCAGAGGGAAATGAAAAAGGTCAGTAGTGGATTGGAGTAGACAAAAAAGCAAACAAACAAACAAACAAATATAAACCCCCCCCCCATTATAAATGGGGTTGAAAGTAGAGAAGACTTCTGGCTAAGATGACAAAATAAAAGGCAATAGAAGCTAACCATGGTGGTTCATGCTTGTAATCCCTGCTACCAGAGAGGCAAAAGCTAGCGAATCATTTGAGCTCAGGAATTCTGAGATGCAGTGGGCTGAGCTGATTTTGTTTGCTGAGCTGGTTAGTAGAGGGATTGGGCCTGTGAGTAGCCACTGAACATTAAAAAAGGGCAACCTTCCCTTCCCCCCCCCAAAAAAAAAACAACAACCCAACAGCAAAAGAAAGGCTTCAGGTCTTCCATGTAAACCCCAGTAATTATCTGAAAAAGGTCCCAGAAAGATCAATGATAAAATCTGAGTGAAACAGACATAAATTCTTCCTACTATTCCTGAACTTTATAAAAAGATGGCCAAAAGTCATCAAAGGCCAACAGAGGATATCACAAAGGAAGCTAGCGTGAAGCTTAGGTAAATGAAGAAATTGAAAGAGGTAGGGAGAAGAGCTGTGCCAAGGAAGCCAGCACAACCCAGCACAACCCCTCCCCCTACTCATCCAGGGGTGCTGAAAATAGCATTGATCTCAAGGGGATGGAATAGAAATGATTAATGGTAGTGATGTCACAAGTCAACTTGAACTCCAGTAATGGAGGACCTGCTACTAGTTCTTGGCTTTAACCTATTAAATCTGACAGGAGGATATGCAGTCCGGCAGTTAACTAGCATTTATTAAACACTTACCATATGCTCAGCCATTCTGAGAAATACCAAAAAAAAAAAAAGGCAAAAAAATAATTCCTGCTCCCAAGGAGTTCAGAATCTAATGATGGAAAACCTCAGTAGGTCACTAGGAGCACTAGGAGTCACAAGTAGAAGACAGGGCATATAATTCATGGGCTACAGAGCCAATAAGGGTGAAGGAGAATATTTAGGAGACCTGAGACCAGCATGATTTTCAACATTTCATTGGGCACTGTCAGGCTGATAGCAAGAGATAGAACCAACTTCCACTGAAGATCACAAAAAAGAGAAGACAGACCAAATGAGGCCCAAACCTGCAGTGGACCTCCAGGAAAGTGAGTGAAGTCAGGAATTGAGGCAGAAGGTGGAGCCCAGTTCCATCTACCCCATTCGAATCAATAGGAACAGCCTACCCAACTCATACAAGAGTCCTTAAACACTCTTGGGTATTCTCCACAGTAAAGAGTAGAAAAGAGTGAAGACAGTGAAAAAATATTACACATCAAGAGGTAAATAAAAACAGAATAAACTCACAATTATGAGCAGAGCATCAGTGGGGGGAAATTTGGCCACAAAGAGTACCAGAACACCTACCTGGCAGAAATGAAACAAGAGATAAAAAAGTTAAGCAATAAATGAAATGACATTCCTGAAGGAAAAAATTGGAAGAATTAGCTTAGAAGGTAGAATGCGTTTCCCAAGCAGAGGACTCCCATGAAAGTAAAATGGAACAAATAAAATTCAGTGACTTCATGAGACAACCAGAAATACCAAAAACAAAGTCAAGTGATTGAGAGAAAAAAGGAAGATATCTAATAATAAAAAACAACAGACTTGCAAAAGAGGTTAGGAGAGAGAACTTAAGAATTACTGGGCTTTCCACAGACCATCATAAAAGAAAGCAACCCTGGACACTATATTTCAAAAAATTATAAAAGAATCCTGCCCAGATCTATTAGGACCAAAAGGCAAAGTGATTGCAACTCCAAATTTAAAACATCTAAAATGCTATAGCCAAAATTCAGAGCTTCTAGAACAAAGAAAAAATACTTTACACATCAGAAAAAAAAATTAAGTATCAAGGAACAACTGACATGATCACAGGGCAGAAGAAATTACTGTAAAGAAGAGAAAAACTTGGAGTATTACATTCCAAGTGACAAAATAAAAAGACTTACAACCAAGATACAAGAAAATATTAAAGGTTTATTTACCAGTAAAATTGAGTAAAATCCAATAACGGGAAAAATGGATCTTTACTAGGATAAAGGACTTTCTAGCATTCCTGATTAAATTAATAGAAACTTTGAAATGCAAACACAGGAATCAAGAAGAACCTAGTGGTGCAGTTAGGTGGCACAATGGATAGAGCACCAACCCTGAAGTCAGGAGGATCTGAGTTCAAATCTAGCCTCAGACCAAACACTTTGACACTTACTAGCTGTGTGACCCTGGGCAAGTCACTTAACCTCAACTGCCTTAAAAAAAAAAAGAAAGAAAGAAAGGAAAAGAAGAACCTAGAAAAGTATAGACATTTATCCAATTGGAAAAGAGCTAAATTGTAATGAAATACTTACTTGTCTCTTCAAATTCCTATCTTCAAAGATCACAGAAGAATTAAATAAGACATATAGGGTGTGGTTTTGTTGATTTTAAGGGAGGGAAGAAATGAGGAAGGGGGGAATTAATTATTCTCATAAATGGGGTGCATATGAAGAAAATTATACAAGTAGTGAGGGATGAATGGGGGAACAGACATCTCATGACCTCATTTTTATGTGAACTAGGCAAAGGGTTTCTCTCCTTCTGTCTGTCTGTCTGTCTCTGTCTGTCTGTCTCTCTCTCTCTCTCTCTCTCTCACACACACACACACACACACACACACACACACACACACACACACACACACACACACACACCCAAAATATCTCAAAAGAGATATAACAGCAACAGGGAAATGGGAAAGTAGGGTTTAAGAGATAAAGTAGAATAGGGGAAGGAAAAATTAACTTTAGCTTTGAAAGATTGATCATAAAAGGGGGATTAAAAAACTGACTTAGAGTGTAAGAACTCAAGGTGGGTTGTATACTTGGTGAAGAAAGGAAGGACAAAAAAAATAGTCACCACTTCAACTACAGATGATTTGGGCTGACTAAATTCCTTTTCTCTCTCCCTCACTTTGTAAAGAAAGAAGGGCAGGGTGAAAAGAGGGAAATACACAAATAATAATCATAACAATGAATGTCAATAGGATGAACTCAACTGTGAAATGGAGGAGAGTAGGAGACTAGAAAGTAGAATCCAATAATATTTTGTTTATAAGAAACATATTTGAAACAAAGATTCACACAGTTAAAATGAGGAATTAAATAAAAATTCGTTATGCTGTAGTTAATTGAGAAAAAGAGAGGTAGCACCCATATTCAGATAATGGTAAAAAAAATGGTTAAAGTGATTCTTAAAGACACCATAGACATATATTATTGTTTATTAATATAAATGGTTCCATCTAAATACTTAAAGAAAAGCGTAATCAAATTATAGGGAGAAATAGCAAAACTGTAATAGTTGTGGATCTCAATATTCTACTGTTCATGATATTTTCTGTTCTTTTGGTATTTTCTCTTTAGTTATCACAAAATAGTCTTCTAGTCATTCTATGTCAATGAATCATGGAATACCATGATTTCATTTGAATCAAAATTTCAGGTTACATAAAGAGTGAAGGAAAGTAGATGCCAGAATATTGCCAAATGAAAGAAGTGACCTAAAATATTTATGATCAGAAGAAGAGGTTGGTCAGTAATGTAGTCAGGAGTAAAGTATGGATACCCAGAGTGTTGCATTAGCATCTACAAATTTTTTTAAAGATATTCACTATTTTCATAACTCCTCTAAAGAGGACTTATTTAGAAGAGGACATAGAAGAGAATTGAATAGAATTTTAAAATGTGGATAGGTTACCATCTAGAGTTATGGCAAGAATATCCACATCAATAAGATCACGGTATTATCAAATATCAATATGTGACAGATTTTGACAGAGGCATTCAAGCAGCCATACAAAAAAAAATTCAAAAACTGAGTAAAGTGAAAAAAAATTTTGTTTAAAAAAAACTTCCATTTTTCTTTTATCTCTAATTTTGTATTTTCAAATTTGGCCATATTTCTATAGATCAGAAAAAGAAACACTTGAGAAAGCAATTTCATTTGCAACTTTAAGTTATTTGTAACTTGAAAGTTATATAAGTAATTTACAAATCTATTTCATGTTTTTATTTAGAGTTTACTTACGAAAAATCTTGACTATGAGCTGAGAGGCAGCATGATTTAGTGAATAAGATACTGGACTTGGAGCAAGGAAGATCTGGATTCAAATCCTCTCTTAGACTTTTACTAGCTGTGAGACCCCGGCTGGGCAAGACTTTCCTCTTCTCTGGGACTCTGTTTCTCTTCTGTTAAATGAAGAGGTTGGACTTGATAACGAGGTGGCACCATTTGAATAAACCATAAATCTCATCCACATGAACATGAAAACTTAAAAGATGGTGAACTCTAAGTCAATATGGTAGCCAAATTTGGGTTTAAAAATATAGCCAGCAGTTTTGATAGCTACTGCACTTGTACTCTCTCAGGTGGAGGGCATCTGAATTGGTTGTTTGGTTGGTTGTGGTCCTTTGTTTTTGAAGAGGACCAAAGTGACATTAGTACACTAGAGTCAAATTACAGTGTGTCCAACTGTAGCTGATCCAGACCCATACGAGCCCAGAATGTCCTACCACAGTCAGGCACAAATAGTCCGTATGAATCTTTGGGGGGATTCTCTAAGTTTGTGTATCTTGCATTTTTCTTGAGTTATTTCAATTCTGGTTTGCTCGTAGAACACAGCACCTTTTCTGATGTGGGCACACCATGCTGGGTAGTCCTGTGCCAGTGTCTCCCATGTCACACAATCAATTCCAAAGTTAAGAGAGACCTTGAGATCATTTGTATCATTTCTTCTGACCACCATGTGAATGCTTGTCTGTGTGAGTACGCCATAAAATAGTCTTTTTTGCAAGCATAAGTTTTGCATTCAAACAACATGGCCAGCCCATCAGAATTGTGTTCTTTGAAGCGGAGTTTGGATGCTTGGCAGTTTAGCTCTAGAAAGGACCTCAGTGTCCAGTATCTTATCCTGCCAGGTGGTCTTCAGAATCTTCCCAAGACAATTCAAATGGAAGCAATTCTGTTTCTTGGCATGGCACTGGTATACTGTCCAGGTTTCATAGACATGCAACAATGAGGTTAGCACAATGGCTCTATAGACCTTCAGTCTGGTAGTCAGTCTAATCCCTCTTCTCTCCCATACTTTCCTTTGAAGCCTCTCAAACACTGAGCTAGCTCTGTGTGTCAACCTCATTGTCAATATGTACTTGGAAAGTACACTACTAAGGTAAGTAAACTTATCCACAGTATTCAAAACTTCTCCATTTGCTGTAACTGATATTACCATGTGTGAGTGGTGTGGTGGTGGCTGATGGAGTACCTGTGTTTTCCTGGTGTTAATTGTCAGGCCAAAATTAGCACAAGCAGTAGAGAATGGATTCATACCTTGTTGCATCTCAGTTTCAGAGATTGTGTTGAGTGCACCATCTTCTGCAAACAGAAAATCATGCACCAACACTCCCTCCACTTTGGTCTTGGCTTGAAGTCTTTTCAAGTAGAAGAATTTACCATCAGTAGGGTAGCTGACCCTCACTGAAAGCATTTGACAGCATGGCTGAAAACATCATGCTAAAAAGTATGGGAGCAAGCACACAGCCTTGTTTCACTATACTGGTGACTGGGAAAGCACGAGAGCATTGTCCGTTATCCAGAACCCAGGCAAGCTTGCCATCATGAAATTAATGTACAATGCTGATGAACTCCAGGCAACCAAATTTTGAAATAATTTTCCATAAGCCCTCATGATTGACAGTATCAAAGGCTGTGGTCAGATCTACAGATGTTGTATACAGACCTCTGTTCTGCTCCTAGCATGTCTCCTGGAGTTGTTGGGCAGCAAACACCGTATTGACTATGCCTTGGCCCTTTCTGAAGCCACACTGGCTCTTGGGTAGATGACCATCTTCCAGGTAAAGGATCAGCCTATTAAAAGGAGGACTCTGGCAAGAATCTTGCCAGCAATGAATAAGACAGAGACTCCTCTGTGATAGTCATAGACCAATCTATTTCCTTTACCTATACTAGAGATGGACAGTGGAGGCATCCTTGGACTCCTGGGGAATAACCTCCTCTTGCCATATAACCTGGAAAATTTCAGTCAGCTTTTGTATGAGTGATGGATCCCCTGCCTTGTAAATCTCAGCTGGAATAGAGTCAGCACCAGGTGCTTTGCCACATGAAAGGAGCCTAATGGTATTCAAAACCTCTTCTTCAGTTGGTACTTCAGGTAGGGAGTGATTGATTCAACCTGAGGTAAATGGTCAGTGACTTCAGCCTTGATTGATGATGGTCTATTGAGAACATTATGGAAGTGTTCAGCCCATCTCTCTAGGATCATGTCCTTATCACTAATCAATCTGGCTCCATCAGCACTGAGTATTTGAGACGCACCATAGGTCTTTGGCCCATAAATAGCCTTCAGGGCATCATAAAAGCTCTTTGGATTGTTACTGTCAGCATAAAACTAAATTTCATCTGCCTTCTTACTGAGCCAAGAATCCTGCATCTCTCTAAGCTTTGCTTACTTTACTTTTGATGGAATTAAATGCTGCCTTCTTAGAGATGGATGAACTATCCTGCTGGTAAACCCTTTGAATTCTTGTTTTTCATTTAGCAGCTTCTGAATTTCCCCATCATTTTCATCAAACAAGTCTCGATGTCTACAAGTGTTCTGACCCAGATGAGTAAATGCAGTGCTATATACCAAATCTCTGAAAGCCACCCACTCCTTTTCTGCTCCACTGTTGCCAACTGTGTGTTGTTTCAACTTTCCCTCCAAGTTAGCAGCAAACTGTTCCTGTTCAGAGAAGAGCTCTAATCTGTTGACATTAATTCTTCTGGTAGTCATTTTGCCTTGGGAATGCCACTTTTGAATATTTAGCTTGAAGAGGATAAATCTTATGAGCAGTCCAAGCACTCTGCCACACATATTGCCTTTGTCATTCTTACATCCTGTCTTTTCTCCTTACAATCACATAGTCTATTAAATGCCAATGTTTGCTATGAGGGTGCATCCACGAAGTTTTATTGTGTTTAGGTAAATGGAAGATAGTGTTGTTGATGAGAAGATCCATGAGATGCACAAGTCTTCAGTAGTAAGGGACCATTGCTGTTGCTGTTTCCAATTCCTCCCTAGAACTCCTGCCAAGTAAAGTCACTCAGAATTATAAGCTCATCCTCATTTGGCACATTGATGATAAGACTCTCCAGGTGTTCATAAAACTTTTTTTCACCTCATCAGGGTTTGTCATGGTTGGGTGCGTAGTCACTGATGATGGTGGCATGATGTTTTCCTGCAAGTGACAATCTCATTGCCACAAACCTGTCATTTACTCCTTTTGGTAGGCATACCAGCTAGTTGACTAGATTAGTTTTGATTGCAAAACCTGCGCCAGCTTCACAGCACTCCCCTTCACTGTGGCCACTCCAGGAAAAACATGTATCTATCTCCAACTTCAGTAAGATGACCTTCATTTACCAGTCTTGTTTCACTCAGGTCTGCTATTTGGATGAAATACCTGCTGAGTTCTCTTACAAGAGAACTTTTAGGTCTACTGAATTTTGTATTTTCTGTAAGTGTGTGCACTTTCCATGTGCCAATGGTGAGTGGAATTGTCTTTTCAGGTGTTTTTGTACATTTTTTTTCTGACCACAGAGTGGGATTCCCTGCCTGCTGCAGTAATCAGGCAAGGGTTGAGTAAGCAGACAATTTCTAGGGCACCTTTTCTAGCCCCTTCCTCACACCAGGAGGTGTGAGCAGTGTGATCCTTAAAAGGCTGCTCAGACACCAAGGGGGCTGCCAAATCTCACTGCTGCTCCCAGTGAGAAATGACTTTATGGGCTGGGCTGCCTGTGTGCAGGATGGTCACTACAGCTCCCAGTGTATCTGCACCTGCTGCTTCATCGCTTGCCTTTTGCCACAGGACTTTGATATAGGTAAATGTAGATCAATATAGTCTTTGGAGTCAAAAGGCAGAAAGGTCTTTTAGAGGTATTTTTAAAACTTTTTTTTGGTTTTAAAATGTGTTTATTTTGACATTTATAATATGACCCTCACACTGCCCCCTAACAGAAGCCAAACAAAATTAAAATAAATATGCATAAAATAAATATGTATTATAAATATACATAACATGGCAAAACAAATTTCCACATTGGCCATATCCAGAAATGTATGACTCTCTCTGTATTTTAAGCTTATCACCTCTCTGGCAGTAGGTGTCTTTTGCCATTCTGGAATGGTGGTTTGTCATTGCATTGATCAGAGTTGTAAAGACTTTGAAAATTATTTTTCTTTATAATGTTGTCTATGTATAAATTAATTATTCTACTAGTTCTGTCTTCATGATGCATCAATTCACAGAGGTCTTCCCAGTCTCCTCTGAAATTGTCCATTTTGTCATTTGGAAGTATAGAAGTGAACTATGACCAGAAATGGTGAAAGACCAATGGAACCAAAGATAAAGTTCAGTTCTTTGGCATTTTATTGAAGTTAAGGGGGACAGTTAATGTAATGTGACCAGCTTGGATGATGTTTGGACTATAACTGTGTTGATGGTATCTTATACCTTTTAAAATCTTAAAACTGATTTAATTCTACTTGGGTATAGTCATCAACTATTTCTTAAACATATGCTATATGCAAGGTGCTATGTTTAGGGAAAGAAAAATTATCTAAAGTATTAAAGCGTTAATACATTTTAATACATTAAATTTAATACATTAAAGTAGCTCACAGTGAAGGAAAAGAGAAAAAACAAGTACCCAAGCAGCAATAGCATAAACTACCATAACCACTAGGTGGCATTGGCAAGTAAGGTGGACAGCTGCCAGGCATCACTTGAACCAGAGGTCCTGTCTGAGAATGCCCAGAAACTTGATAACTACTCCCTTTGCATGGATGGAACTTTTCTAGCAACTCCAACCTCTCTCCCTGCCACACTCTTACTAAACATCAACTCTTTACTAAAGGGTGGCTTTCTTTCAAATACAACACACCAATGTGATTGCCCTACCACACAAGCTCCTCAGGCCATCAGCTCATCTCTAACAAGGAGTGCCCTGATCTCAAATTCTTTGACAGACATACAAGTTTATAATATTACCTCCCCATTTCACTCCCCCCAGTGGTTATCAATGATGACTCTAAGCTGACAGCCTAACTCAATTAAACAAAATATCCCTTATCTCTATAAATATAAATTCTCCCCACCCCCTGCTCTATGTCTGTAAACATTAAATAGCATATAACACAAAGTGAGGATTTCTGTCAACCAACAGTTTAATCACTTTTAACAGCTTAGAAGAAAAAGTAGAGAACAAATGCTATTGCTGACCCACAGGGGCATTTAACTCTGTCCTGAGAAGAGGAAAAGGGGAGGGGAAAGTATTCCTAGCTCTCTCTCCTTCCTAAGCAGGGAATCAGCAGTGCAGATTTCTTCCGTAATATAATTCACACTTGAATCGTTCTTACTGTTTCGGTTTAGCTGTCATTATAGCTAGACTTAAGCCATCTGCTTTCCGTGGGTCTACACTCCCATCTTTCTGATACTGGTGCTTGGCCTGCACTTCCTCTTTCTTCCTACTTGAGTGGCTTCCTACTTCTACCCACAAGCTCCTTTACCCAAACAGGGAGGACCTGGGTGTGAGTTTTGGAGTTTAGGGCTGTCTATACAGCAGAGTAGTTCTCTCCTCCCCCAGTTGCTTTCTTCCTCCTTCTTCTCTCCTCCCCAACTCCCTGCCCCCTGAAGGAATGGCCAACAAGATTGGTTAAAACTAGTGAAGTTCAGGGGAGAAATACTAGTTCTGAGAAGACTATAGAGGAGGTGGCATATTTGAGAAAGCTCTTGAAGCTTTGATTTCAGTAGGCAGAGATGGGGTTAGAAATATTACAGTGTGAGCAATGACATGAATACAGAAAAACTCAGGGTACAGTAATGTGTGGGGTGACCAGTAGCACAGTTTTTTAGCAAGAGGGGAAAGTTGGTCTCTATGTCTGTGGAATGAATACCTACACCAGTGAATCACATGACCTCAGGGTCAGATAGAAACTAGGAGTTATCAATTCCTATAGGAGAAGCTCTGATATAAGTGGCTATTGAGCAGTATAGGACATGGAAAGAAGTACAGTGAGATATAAGGATGGAAGAGTTATTTGGGGAGAAATAATTCAGGATTTAAAATGCCCTTCAAAGAGTTTTGCATTAGGTAAATTAAACTGTCAATAGTTTAGAATGTATTTATTGGAGGGATTAAACACTGCAGACAGGGAAACCAATCAGCACTTTTTCAGTAGTCCAAGCAAGAAATGATGAAGGTTTAGACTAGAATGATAATAGTGGAAAGAATAGGACCAGATCCAAGAGATAAATCAAGGAGAATCCTGCCTAAGGTGACCATTTGAATACATTTAAATATTTTCCTTAGATGGTGATGACTACATACATTCAGCTGGGCTGTCAAAACGACCCTAAATTAAACTGTGTGAGGTTGGCATAGCACTTCTCTCTATTCATTCAGCACTTGTTTCTTTTGAACAAACTGAGGGAGGTCTGATGGCCTCTCTTTGAACCCAAATCCAAGTAAGATGCCTTAGAAGACAACTTACACTGCATCTGTTTTAACTCCTTTCCTGTGGCCTCTGAACTGGGCTGTGTCTATGAGGGCAATTAAGAGGTGCTTTGTGATGATGGATTGTTTTTAGCAGAAGAGAATTTACATGAACTCTGAGTGAGGCAGCATAAGTATAATGGGTTTTTAGCCATGGCATTTTGTGTAATCATTATATAGGTTTTGTGCAGTAGTCTCAATTATTGATCAGTATTAGATATCTTTATAGAATAGTGCTGCGAGTGAAAAGGACCCAAGGCTTATGCCTAATGAAAATGATTAATGTGTTTGGTGTTGTCTCTTTGGTGTACTGTCAGGGGAAAGGGAAGCTGGCACTATGAATGATTCACTGGAAAAGGCCAGGAAAGGTCATGTCTGTCTGCCTCCTGTAGTAAGTCCGAGGCATGTCTTGTCATGCCATCAACGTGTCTCATCTCAGGCTGGGGATGGGGCTTTCCGGGTAAATCTGAGGTTACTGAATCTTTTGTAGGCAACTTGGCAGTATTGGTTGAGGACATCTGCAAAAGAGACCTTGCTATTGGACATTCCTAAAGGTAAGGTACAGCTGATTCTGTTTCAAGGTTATTTTGCTAGAATTAGGCATAATTGACATTTTTAGACATCTTTCTGGGTTAGCACACCTACTTTTATTCTTCCTCCTCTTGCTCTCTCTTCTTCATCACCTCTACTTCTCATCATCGTTTCCATGTCAGAGAAATAAAAAGAAAATGAGTATTACTCAGCAGAAGGAAGTAGTTTCATGTGTATTCCTTAGAGTTATACCAGCCTTTGGTCTACTTGTAGATCAGCTTAAAATGGTAATGTTAATATCCTACTTGTTATTCAGTCTCAGTAGCCCTCATTATTGAGATATATCCTGGAATTACCATAGATTGATTATAAATTAAGGTAAACATTCGCCCTACAGTTTGCCTTAAAACTGAGGAGTGCTTTTCTTTTTTGTTTTTAATAGTGCTTATTCTCTCCTTTCACAATTAATACTTAACAATTATTTAGCATTACCAATGCTTCTAGCTTTCTAAGTTTTTTGGGCACTTTCTTTCCTGCCAAAATCTGTTTAAATTTAATGTTATAGGATTCAGAGCATGTTTTTGGCATGGGGTTGAGTAAAGGAATACATAGGCCAAAAAAAAGTTATTAAGGTTATAGTGATTTTTCCAAATTTGATTTATGTAGAGACCTTTCTGATAGACTTCCTATCTGCTGATAAATTTTCCAGCATTATCCCCTCAAGACAGATAATGGATAGAAAATATGATTTCCATGTCTCAGATAGAAATTGAGGCTCCAACTCATTTAGCCTTTCTGGGGGTTGTAGGGGGCTGCAGTAAATGATTACATCACTCTCTAAGTGACTTGTCCATGATTCCATGGAAATTTTTATGCTGGGCTTGGGGACTGTTCTTAATCCAAAATGTTCTTTTATTTCACAAATGGATAAAGCATTTAAGGGCTTTCTATTTGCCAGGTGCTGAGTTTAGTGCTGGGATTACAAATACATTCAAGCACTGCAGTCCCCAGTCTTAAGAAACTTATATTCTAAGGGGCAGGTAGGTGGCTCAGTAGATAGAGCTCTGCCTTGGAGCCAGGAGAACCTGAGTTCAAATCTGGCCTCAGACACGTAGCACTTACCAGCTGTGTGACCCTGGGCAAGTCACTTAATCCCAATTGCCCAACAACAACAAAAAAAGCAAAAAAAAAAAAGAAATATATATTCTAATGGGGGAAGACGACACATAGAGAGATGCTTGAAAAAAAGGAGAGGCATAGTGGAATTTGCTGAGAAGTGTTATGGAGGCCTGGACCCTGGAAAGACAAGTCAAAAGTTCACTCATCAGAGCTGGGAGACCCAGGAACTAGACTCATAGGTTTAAAGCTAGAAGGGAACTTAAGCATCCTTTGGTCTGAGCCCTTCTTTCATCCAAATGAGAAAACTCAGATATCTAGAGAGGCTGAGTAATTTCCCAAAATTACATAAGGTAATAAGCAGCAGAACCTGAAGATGAACCAAATCCAGTGGGTTTTTTCAGTATGTCTTGCTACCTCACCATGGGTGTGTGGTCTCTTTATTCTACCTCTGTTTAAATTTTTTTAAAAAATTAAAATGACTTCCCTGATTAGTATTTTGAAGTAATTAATCTAGTCATTTAGGAAAGTGGACCCAAGGGATCACATGCTTTCTAGGCTTGCCAAAAATTTCTTAACATTTCACAGAACCAGTATGACTCAAAGATTAGCATTTGCAATATGCAATTTTGCCTAGGGGTCTTAGTGAATCTGTAGAAAACTGTAATGTGTAAGGAAATGGCTATTTTTTCTTTCACCTGTACAAAAATAATTGATAAAAGATGATATTTTTAAAGTGTTTTTTTTAAAAAACACATTGCATATAACCACACCTTGTATCTAGGTTGCATATACCATATTTTCTTATAGTACTAGTATGGAACAATGGCTTTAATGTCTGTCAGTTAATAAGCATTTATTAAGGACCTACTATGAGTCAAGTGTTCTTTGCTCTCAAGGAGTACATGGTCTAATGGGGGAGACGATAAGTAAAAAGCTATGTACAAATAAAATATATACAGGATAAATTGGAGATAATCAACAGAAGCATTAAGACGGGTCAGGAAAAGCTTCTTATAGAAGGTGGGATTTTAGGTGCGACTTGAAGGAAGGCAGAGAATTCCAAGCATAGGGGACAGCCAATGAAATTCTCAGAGTGGGAAGATAGAGTGTCTTAAGCAAGGAACAAGGAAGCCAGTGGCACTGGATCACAGAACATGTGGGAGGAATAAGATATAAGAAGACTGGAAAGGTAGGAGGGGGCCATATTATGAAGAGCTTTGAATGCCAAACAGGATTTTATATGTGATCCTGAAGGCAATAGGGAGCCATTGGAGTTTATTGATCAGAGGGGGTGACTTGGTGAATCTTGAGGGTGTTACACACAAGGTAATGAAAATGATAAGAAATAAAACTATCAGTTGACTTAATGAATTGTTTCTTTTAGTTTGTGGCATAGGAAGGGTGAGAGAGGATTACATCTCTCTCATATAAATGTGTGTATTTATATATGTATATATCAATTGATCTTGAAAGTAAAATTCAAACTGAGATCACTGTAATCGAAAGGATTACGTACTGCGCAGATTCAATTTAGGTTCAGATCTCAAGATATAATGACACGTACTTGGGATAAACTTAACAAATAATCACATTTATTTATAATGATTAATAATGATTAGAAACCCACACAAGCAATAAAGGTAAGAATAACATTCAATGCAATAAGTAATAATCAATATAAAGGAAAGTAGGAATAAGAAAAGAAAGGATACACACTCACTGACCAGGTGAGGTCAAATACCTAATAGACCGGGGAGACTGGAGAACAGCCAAAAGATCTGGTCAGGGAGGCAACAGGGAGAGTCCTACCCCAGGACACATCTGTTTCGGGCAGAGAGTTGGCCTCCCTATCTCTGCATCAAAGTACTCCAAAATCTTCCTTTCAGATTATTCTCTTTATATCCATGTAAACCAGGGAAAGACAATCTTGATTTTTTGTTTGATTTCTTTGATTTCTTGTTTTGTGTACATATCCTTGGTGAGTGCTTATGTCCAGGCACTCACACATCTCTAACAAAAGTTGGGGCTTGATCAGAGCCCCAAATACCTATTTGTTGTGTAAGTCTCCAAGGAGTGGTCAATTCCTTGGACAGTTACACACCTTTCTCAAGAAAAATGTTCCTTGAGATAAGTTGCTTTCCCAGGTAACATGGTTTGTTGGTTATTTAATGTTTCATATCCATAGTCAGCTCTGGCCATGCATGGTAACTTCCATCTATCTTTATGTTGGGTCATAAGGCGGTTACACAGGGGGCTGGGGAGGATCCATCCTCCTCAGTTTCCTTTACAATCACTTAGCCCTCCTTGCTTTGATGTAGTTTATAAGTCCATTACTATTTTGTACTATAAGTTAATTGTATTTCCTATGACTGGCAAAGTGGGGGGCATGGCCTAAAGCCAAGAAATTTCACTATCAACTAATCAGAATATGGAAATACGGGTTGTGTCCCACTCTCCCTTTGATAGTTAACTGTAGGATTTGTCTCCAGTACAACTATATGTATCCTTATTCCTCAATACTTTCCCATTTACTTTCTACATTCCCATTTCTGTTACCATTCTCCATGTTATTCTTGCTCTCAACCCTTCCCCCTTCTAAGCCAATCATTGAACTTTCAGAATAGTCATCATCTAACCAGTACCTTGGGACCCACAGAGGCAGTTATGCAAATGGCACTGTGAAAATTCCCCTCTCACACCAACACATTCATCCGCTTTGGCCATACCTCCCTTCCCTGCCTAGTTTATCTCATAGAGCATGCAGGTGCCCTGGATCATCCATCTTTAACTCCTCATTCTTCTTCACCCCAAACATTTGATCAGTTGCCAAGTCTTAGCATTTTTACTTCCACAACAGCTCTGGCATCTCTTTCTTTGTTTTTCCTCACAAAGCCACAACTCCAGTTCAGGCCCTTATCACTTCCCACCTGGAGTATGGCCATAGCTTCCTAATTGGTCTTCTTGCTCCAAGCATTTCCCCTCTCCAAAGCATCCTTCTCACAGCAGCCAAAGTACTTTTCCTAAAGTGCAGGGCTGAGCATGTCATTTCTCTATTCAGTAAAGTCCAGCGTCTCCCTGTTGACTTGAAGATCAAATATTATTTCATCTTTAATCTTAACCTTTTTAAGTTTCTTTTTTCCTATAAGTTCTAAAATGTACACATTTGTGAATAGAGTTGTGTGTATAAAATTTATAAATTAAAAAATATATTTTGGGTGCACGCTCAATTTTTACTTATGGGAGTGTACAATCAAAAATTTAGAGACTGCTGTAATTTAAAGGCAGGTAACTAATTTCATTGAGAAATAAAGCATAAAAGTTATTTTCTTTCATTGATTTCTCATCGCATGCTTTCTGAAACTTTATCAGATTAATTATGCCATAACATAAAGCCTTGGTTTTACACCTCTTTCTTCTGTCATTTCTTGCTTCTCCTCTTTTCTTTTGCTGCTTTTTTCTGTCTTCTCTCTCTCTGTTTCCTTTCCTTTCCTCTCCTCCCACCTCTGTCTCATTTCTCCAGTTCTGCCTCATACTTTTGCCCCTCGTTAGTCTGCATGCCCACAGAGCAAGCTATAACAAGTAAAACTCCACCCTGTGAAAGAACTGAAGGCTTTGGGGAAAATCCAGTGACTGAACTCTAACTACTGATATGTAACAGCGCCTGTGTGCAAAGGTGCTACTTCCCTAGCAGTTGCTAGCTAGCATGCAGTTTTGAAGGGGCGGAATCCTGTTCACATAGCTGAGATGTGATTCGTCAAATTTGCAGAACTTTCCCCTTAAAATCTCTACCGGACTACCAGTCTTCCACCCCGGGAGGTTTTTCTTTTCTTGGTTTCTTTCTTTTTTTTTATGTTGAGACATTGACTTGCGGCTTCTCAGAGTGCGTGTCAGCTATAATCTAGTCTCTAGCAAGTTACACTGACACCATGAACTCAGAAGCTGATGAATCAAAGGAAGGTATGTTTTTTCTTGGGTTTTTTTTTTTTGGTGGGGGTGGAGTGGGAGATGTGTAGGGGGGTCGGTGTTGGAAAAGGTGATAGCAGGCTGAGTTTTTAAATGAGCTGTGTGTATTTTCTCTTTTGGAATTGCTCTTTTGCAGCCAGAAAAGCAGGGAAGAATATGGATTTTGTGTTCATTTTTCAACATGCAGCCATTTAGTGGAGACGGAGACAGAAAGGAGGAGAAGGAGGAGGAAGGGGGGAGAGACCTGGCACAGGCTCTAGAGGAAGGACTGCACTTTAGATTTCTCTAGAAACAAAATCGTTCAAGTATTAACTCCAAGGACTAGAAACTTGTTTGTGAAATGGCATCAACACAACAAAGAACTAGATTCCCCCAGAACAAAGCTCTAAGGATGGCAACTTAAAAAGAAGAGAGTTTGGAAATGGGAAAGGTTGTGTTTCTTAATGAAAGAGGAAACTATGAGAGAGAGAAGTGAAAAATCTTTATTTTAGACATAAGTATTCGTCTTGTAACTTCCTCTCCTCTAGCAGGGTATGGTTTTTTTTGGGGGGGGAGGGGGGTGGGTAATGATAAAGAAAGAAATGTGAGGGAGATTTTGTATGTATATTGCATTGAGAGGAGTGTGTCATTTTCCAACTTTTTCAAAGCCAAGGGTTTCATTTACTCCCAACCTGATTGAGTGACAGGGCTGGAAATGCACCAACAAAAACACAATTATGCACTAGTGTTAGTTTGGGAGTTTATTTGTGTGTGGAGGGGTGTTTCGGTGCTTTATTTCATGAAATTTTGTGTACAAAAGACCATTTGTGAGTGGGGGTAGAGAAAAATCGGAGGGTAAAAAGTTAAATACTCTTCAAGCCTGTGGAACTTTTCTTTTAAAGCACTCCCCAGGGAAACTGGCAAATTTCAAGTAAATCACAGTGGTGTTGGCAATCGACTTTGGCTGAAAGGGACCAAACAGTCTCCATTTGGGTAGAGGTTAACCAGAGAGAAAAAGCCTTTCAGAAATTTGATTTTCTTTTCCCTTTTCCCTTTCTATTCCTCACTCCCCCACTAAAGGTTAAGTGTTTTATAAAGTCATTACTGTGGACCTGAGTTTACCTTATTATGCCAGTTGAGGGGAACAGGCAATAAAAAGCATGCTTGTTGGACAGGAATACAGAGCTGGCTTTGAATCAAAATGTATGGCTATAAGCAAGGATTTGAAAATTCTTACTGAACCTATTAGAGATGGGGAGGTAAATGTATAATGTGACTACTAAAATCATTTGAGGGGATTGGAATATGGATTTTATTCTTTTTTTCTTCCTTACTAACTGAAAAGTAAATAGGAATGAATACAGGAGAAAAATAGCAATTAGTGTGGGGGAGAACTCCATAAATCACTACAATCAATCTGTCAGTCAACAAGCATTTATTAAGTGTTTACTGTGTGCCAGGCTCTGTGCTAGATACTAGGGATCCAAAAGATAAAAAAACTGGAAGAGTCTTTGCCCTCAAGAAGGTTATAGTCTTAGGGAGGGAGGCATTAAAATATAGGTAGCATTGGAAACACTTAGGGGCTTAATTCTTTTTCCTTTTTTGGATGGTGAGGGAGGAGGGGTCCAAGTATTATGCTTACCTCTAGAAACACTCACTTTCCACCTACCAAGAGTAGACAGTGGTTTGCAAGTTGAGGCTTGAAAAGGCCCCTGGTTACACACAGGAAGCTGCTAATATTCTTGTTAAGTGGACCTCCTTAGCCCCGAAAAGTCTTTTTCATTTTGGCCGGACCTTTAATAATTTACATTCCACAAATTCTCTAGAAATAGCTTGGGTGCTTTTTTACAAAAATGTCTGAAATTTAAAAGAAAGATACTTGAAAGTTCCAGGATGTTAAATTGATGGAAGTTGAGGGTATTTTCCAGGGGTCTGATCAAATACTTTTATCAACCAGGTGGAACTATTCTGGCTCTTGCCAGGAAGCTTAAGCAGTAGTGACTCTGTGTGTGTGTGTGTGTGTGTGTGTGTGTGTGTGTGTGTGTGTGGGAGCGTTCTGGGTCAGAGAATTCACCTTAGCCCTTTCATGTGGGCAGAGTTTTCACTAGGTTTCAAATCTAATTATCTGGGAATTTATATTCAGTTACCACCACTCCATCTCTGTGTGGAACTATGTCAACAACCTAGTTATCAAACTTCTCCATACATGCAAATAACTTGGTCCTTCCCCTCCTTTACAGTTAGCTCTCCCCATTTACTGTTAGATCATCACTGTCTAGCCATAGAGTATATTTTTCAGTAAAATGCCCATGGATCTCTTCTGTCTGATTTCTTGTAATAGGATATATTTTAAAGTCATTCCAAACTGTCAAGTAGTAACTAGTGGCTTATTTGGGGGCTAAATATGAAGGGGAAAAATAAGGCTTTATATAGTATCATGGGCCAACTTATTTGTGTGCATGCATGCATGAAAAGATCTCATGACTATTGGAAACTTAACCACCTTAGCCTAAAAAATTCTTGCCATTGTAATACACCATTGCCCTTCCTTTTTCTCTTCACCCTTCCCTCTCACTCCAAAAAAGTAATAATAGCAAACACTTTGAGTTTGTTTATTAAACATGAAGTGGATACCCAACCCTTACATTGTTACTGAATGAGTTTAACATGTCTTGACTTAAAATAAACATGAAAAACGGGGAATTCAGTTAGAAACCTACTTTGAAGAAAGGATGAAGGCTATTGAAAGGAACACATCAACATTTTAGTTTCAGAGTGTAGCAAGAGTGCAGCTGTTGACTACATTCCTAGTGTACATTTGCTTCTTGTAGAATAAATGCCTTTCCTTATGAAATAATTGAGAGTAGGGGAAAAGTTAACAGCAGCAAAGGCCCCTAAGGCTTTTGCTCTTGTTGAACACTTAAAGCTACAGATAAGAGATCCAAGATAATTGGAAGTAGATTCCTTCTCCACTTAATGCTGTTTTCTGAATTAGACAACCATTAGACTGGCCCATTACATAGTTGTAGGTTCCAAAAAGGAAGATAGGTATTTACAAAGTAGGATGGGCCTGGATCACTTAACTAATTACATCCTGTATAGTGTTTGTCTTTTTACAACTATGCCTTTTGATTTATGAAAAAACGATACTTATTTACACAGTACCATAGTCCAGCTACATGCATGCTGCTGTGGCAAGGGTGTTGGAGGCCTGTGCATTATACATAGTTGTTTCTATGTCTCCCCCGTTAGATGGTGAACTCCTTGAGAGCAGGGGCAGTCTTTTGCCTTGCCTTATTTCCTCAGTGCTCAGTACAGTCCCTGCTTCCTAACAGAAACTAAATAAATGCTTATTGATTACCATCCAGTGCTTGCTCTAATTCTGATTCCAAGATTTAGAGGTGAAAGCCTCTAGGCCAGAGGGTTCTTCTTTGTGTCACATAATCCTTTGGCAGTCTAGTGAAGCCTATAGTCACCTTCTAAGAGTAATATTTTTGAAATGAAATCCTTAGGATTACAAAACAAAATCTTTTGAAATAGAATTACCAAAATATTTTTAAAGCAAGTTCACGGACCCCAAGTCAAGAACCCTTTATCTAGACCATCCCCTTCATTTTTACATAGGAAATTATGTATCCCTAGAGGGTAAAGTAGAAAGAACACTGAATTTTTAGCCAAAGGACCTGAGTTTGAATTCTGACTATACTACTTGCTACCTGTAAGATCTTGGGCTAGTCACTCAGGTTCTCTGGGCTTCGGTTTCTTCATTTGTAAAATTATAGAATTAGACTAGGTGACCTCTAGATGTTCCTTCTAGCATTAATTTTATGAACCTATGAAGTGACTTACCCAAGGTCTCACACAGAGAGTGATAGAGATAGGGTTTCAAACAGCCCTCAGGTTCCCACTGTAATGGTTTACCCTATAAGCGTACAACCAACTTACAGTATAGATAAACAAGACACATGAATTCTCATAAGAGAAAAGCACACTCTTCATTCTGAGGCTGGTTTCAGATCCTCCTTTCTTTGTGACAAAAAGTCTCATCGAAGGATTTGAGATGGAAAAGAATTTGGTAGAAAGGACACAAGAGCAGCCATTCCGAGAATGAGTAAAGACTGGGTAAAGGAAGTGGGCTTGTCTGTATATCTCCATTTTAAAAGTTGCATGTGTTTGGTTTAAACATAAATAACTGCAAATGTGCCACCTAGCAAGAAAGGCAGCTTAATTGAAACAGAGGCATTAAATGGTAAGACTCTAGCTCTCGAATTTTTCTCCTTGCTTCTTTCATCTTCTGTCTTCCCAGTGCCTAATCAATCAGCAGATATTTATTTAGCCCCTACTATGTGCTTAGCATAAAAAACATATCCTCAAGTAATTGATCATCTAATTTTGGAGATGATGCTTAACATACGTGAAACAATAGCAAGTGATGAAATTTTAATGAATATTCAATTGAATGTAGGCTACAAAGTAGAAAAAGGAGCTCAGGGAATGGAGGAGTTGGGGCTGTGTCACAGGTGAAAGCTTCCTGGAGGAGGTGCAACTTGAAGGATTTGGACAGGCCAAGACAGAGGGGCAAAGCAATGGTAGCATAGTTCTAGTACCTTGAAGACATTTTCTCAGGCAGGGTACTGGGTGTTGCATTCTGTAGCCTAGGCTTAAGCCTCAAGGCACACTTACTTCCAATGGATCTTGCCATAGCTTATGAGTGAAGAGTCAGAGGCTTCCAACCCTAGTTAGTTCTAGAGTAGAGAGAGAAGAACCTGGTCCATGCAGCCAAAAGTCAGAGATCAGTGATTAGAACAAGATTGTGACGTGAGAATTTTTGGGGGCCCTCTCATCATACCACTCATTTTATAGTATTTAAGATGAGTCATCTAACAGTGGCACAGGCAGATTTTTTTTTTAGAGTAAATTATTTCAACCCCAAATATGTGATAAGCTTGAAAATTAAAGCTGGGTAGGCTTTGAAAAGGCTGAAGCCTCCCACAGGAAGTGTGAGAAACTGAAGTAACAGTAGCATAAGAAAAGGGCTTGGTTTTATGTGGAAGCCGAGTTTGAGAACACAGAGCTGAAAGCCCTTGGAAACTGATCTGTAAAGACAAGATTCTGTCAGGTGCCTTAGGAATTAAGATACTTTGTGGCATCAGCTATCTCTTGTATTTCAGCATGACTTTTTTTTTATTCTATTCTCCGTTTCCTAATACCACATTGCTTTCAATTTTGGATTATTCAGATACTGATTATCCAATTTACTGTTCTATTGTGTGTCATATCCTAATCCAGAGAGACATCTTGACATACTGGATAGAGTAACTTCCATGTGTGATGTTGGACTTAACCTTAGTGTGCTCAGAAACTCCTTAGGACTTACCAATGAAGTCATAGACAGGCTAAGATCTGCCTCAGAAGAGGGAGTGTACTTGCCTTTAGGTATTCCCCAGGAATGGGGAACCTGTGGCCTTCTCGGTCCTTGGATGCCACCTTTTGAGCGAGTCCAAGTTTTACGGAGCAGATCCTTTTATTAAGGGGATTTGTTCTGTGAAGTTTGGATTCAGTCAAAGGGCTGCACTTGAGGACCTAGAGCAGGCCTGCACAACCTGCAGCCTTGCGAGAGAATTTTGGGCAGCCCCAGAAAAATGTAAAGGATGTAAATACAGACCTGCATGATCAGCCCATTAGTAATGTAGAAGATGTAAAACAAGCCTGCACAATATACCACCCTTGAGGCCACACTGGGTCTCAAATTGGGAGGGAGGAGGAATTTGGGTTTGCAGCTATTAACTCTCCAAGTTACAGCTTTTGTTGGACCTTTGGAGTGCCTTAAACCTATCCTCAACCCCTTCAGTTATCAGCTAGGTACATTGAAGCCTGTTCTCTTTCTCTCCCAGTCGTTCCCCCATCCCTCAGATGCTGTGTGTTCAGTCATTTCAGTTGTGTTCAAACTCTCCGTGACAACATTTGGGGTTTTCTTGGCAAAGATACTGGAGTGGTTTGCCATTTTCTTCTTCAGCTCATTTGACAGATGAAGAAACTGAAGCAAATAGGGTTAAGAGATTTGCCCAAGGTCACACAGCTAGCAAATGTCTAAGGCTGAAACCCCTCAGATACCCAGCTATACCCAGGATACCCAGGATCAACAAGATGACTTCAGAGTCTGCTTTGATCTGTCACATTCCCTACCACCAGGTCCCAATCCCCTTATCAGGGATTATATTGTCAGCATTCTCTCCACCTCTAGGTGAGTTCACCTATTAAGAGAAATTTTAAAAAAGTAAATCTCTCACAAAAAAAATTGAGGACCTTGTGATATATTGTACAGAAAAGAGAAAACCTTGGTGTTAATAATTCCCTGGTAGTGATTTATCCATATCCTTTTTCCATAATAAAGAGCACAATAGTCCCACTTAAGTGTTCACTAAACAAAACCTCTCTATTGATTCTTTAAACTGCAAAAACATTAGGGTCCTTCATCTGATTTAACATAACTTTGTTCAGTATGCATTACTAAGCTTTACATTTGCACTTTTTCTTTCCCTCTATTCCCCCCACAAAAAAAAAATTCAAAGGAAGGAGGTGGAGGGTGAAGGAAGTTTTATATATAGGAACATGGCCTATATGAGACATTTGACACGCTGTGGTGGAACTTTGGATCCTATATATATATATATATATATATATATATATATATATATATATATATATATATATATATATACATATATATGTATATATATTACATATATATGTATATACATGATAGCATGACATGCAGCAGATACTTTTAAAAATAAAACTTTCAAGTCAAGCCATTATCTAATTCCATTGACTAGTGCTTTGTAGTCTAATATGTAAACTAAGAGTAAGCATAGAAAAACCCATTTAAAAATCCCTTGAGATGGCTCACTAGGTAGCAGAGGGAGAAAGATATGTTCAGAAATGATGGTGATATATAAATAAAAATATCAACAAATAAATTTTTAATCCATTTAAACTCTTCATAGGATAATAGAAATCCTTCATAACTTGCCATTCCCTACTACCTATTCAGCTCTCTCTTTCTTGGTCTTTCTCTATCAGTACTGGAAATTTCATTAAATATGTATACCAATAGTTTTTATTTAGCAAATTCGTGATGCCAAAAGATCAGAATAGTGTGGATTGTTAAATCCTCTACCCTATGGCTGATAGAGGTCCTGATAAAGTAGACAACTAGAGGAAAAAGAAAAAGGATCTTGTGAAACCATAAGCTGGCTATTTTTTATTTCCCAAACTTGAGAATTTACTATTCTTGCTATAGAATATTTAGCAATTTTTTCAATCTCTATAGGAAAGATTGCAATCATTGAGAAGTTGTAGAATTCAGATTCTATGTATAGCACTTGTTAGGCAATAATTTTGCTTTCAAAAAGGATCATGTTAATATAATTTTTGTAAGTGAAATAACTAAATATATTAAGATTGTTTAAAGAAATTATTTTGAATGCTTTTGATTAAAAAAATTACTTAAATTGTTTTATGTTTGGATTTTTGCATGTAAATTTTTCTTAAAGCAAGACAGACTTGTGTGAGTTTGGCTGTTCAGTTTAACAAACATTAAATATTTACCATGTAAAAATATATGGTGCTGAAGCATATAAAAATAAGTAAGACATTGATCCTGCCATCCAATTCAAACAAAGATTGTTTGCGTACTATTGTAAAAGCTGCTGTACTGTGGACTAAGGCAAAGACAAAAATGCAACAAAGAACCCCTGCCCTCAAAGAACTTACAGTTTATTAGAGGGATATAACATATACCCAGATAAGTAAACATAAGGTAATTTGAAAGAGAGAGAGAGAGCGCACTGAAAGTTGAGGTGGTCAGAAAAGGCTTTGTACCTGAAATAATACTTGATCTTGAAAGAAGCTGGGAATTCTAAGAGGCAAAAGTGAACAGAGCATTAAATCCAGAACTGTGGACAGATGTTGTGAAAGTGTGGAGATAAGAGAAGAAAAAATGAGTTTAAGGAGCAGGTTGTCAGCCTGTTAGGCTTGAATATAGATTGTATGAAGAAGAATAATATGAAATTAGTATGGGAAGATAAGTTGGTACCAGATTGTGGAATATACAGACAGACATATACACACACATCTCCTAAAGGCAACAGGAAGAAAACTGGTAATTTTTTAAATAGACAAATACTGAAGAAAATTATTTAGCCAGTTGTATACAGAATGGATCAGAGAAGAGAGGGAGGGACTAATTAGAAAGTTATAGGAGTAGTCCAAGAAAGAGGTGATGAGTGACTAAATAAACTGTGGTAGTAGTCACAGGAGTATAGATAAGGACACAGATTTGGAATCAACAAGATTTATCAAGTTATATGGAATATATGAGTTGAGGGGAGAATGAAGATTAAAAAGTGACTCAGATTATAAACTCGGGTAAGTGTCAAGTGTTTGTTTGGTCTGAGGCTGGATTTGAGCTCAGGTCCTCCTGACTTCAGGGCTGGTGCTCTATCCACTGTGTCATCTAGCTGCCCCACCTAGGTACTTTCAACAAAGGAAGTTTGGAGAATAGGTGGGTTCAGGGGACATGCTGATGAATTATTTTGAACATGCTGATTTTGAGCAGTTGATTGATGCGTGAGCCACTGGGAGCTGATGAGATCTTCAGTGGAGAGAGCACAAAGACAACAGAGCCTTGTGACATACTTTTAAGCTCAGAGGATGGTGGATGGTGATCCAGCAAAGGAGATTGAAAAGGAGTGGGCATACAGATAGGAGGAAGAGCCAGGAGTGAGCAGTTTCCTGGAGCCAAGGGAAGAAAAACTATCCAAGAAGGGGGTGGGAAGATGACTGTCAAAAGCTGCAGAGGGGTGATGAGCATTAAGAAAAGGTCTTAGGATTTAGCAGCTGAGGTACTTGGTAACTTTGAAGAGAGCAGTTTCAATTGAGTAATAATGTTGAAAGTCCCATTACAAGGAGTTAAGAAGTTATGACATGCAGACAATAAATGTAAGCGTGTATTTCTAGGGGGGTTAATTCTGAAGGGGAGAAGAGATAGAAGATGACATCTTGAGGGAAAATGGTAGAGAAGCAAAGGTTTGGGTTTTTGTTTAAATTTTGTTTTGTTTTGTTTTGTTTTAAAATGGAGAGACCTGACCAACAAGAAGGGAACCAGTCCATAAATAAAGATTGAAGATAAGAGAATAACTCAAGGGGGAAGTTCTCAGGGAAGATAGGATGGGATCAGATCAAAGATACAAGTCGTTGGGTGAGCCTTAGTAAAGAAAAAAGCCACCTCTTTCTCAGATTAGAGCAAAGGAAGAGAGAAAGGGGTTGATGAGATATATAATAGGGCAGAAGGGAATCACCTGATGGCCTTGAGACAAAGAAGTGGTCTAGGAAGGTTGATAATAACTTGTATGGAGAATTGTAATCAGAGAAAAATAAAAGGATGGCCATGTAGCAGTCAGGGACAAATTGAGATTAGATATTACAAATGTATAGTGGATTCAGTTAGCAGGGTTGTATTACTTACTTATTTCAGCAGGGACTTAGCAGCATGTCAACAGGAGTAGAGAAAACAAATTGTTAGAGATAACCCAGAGTACAGATTTTGACATAGCTTAAATGATAGGACCCTTAAGAGTGAAATAATTTAAGAGTACAGAGCAGTATATAGTTGAAATGGTTAACTATAGAGGCCAGAGAACAATGGAAAAGAAAAAAAGGAAGTAGTGTTGTTAGGACAATACGTCATGGTGAAGAAGTTTAGGAGAGTGATAGGGGCAACTAGGTGGCGAAGTGGTAGAACACCTGCCCTGAAGTCAGGAGGACCTGTGTTCAAATCCGGCCTGGGACCAAACACTTGACACTTACTAGCTATGTGACCCCTGGGCAAGTCACTTAACCCCAGTTGCCAAAAAAAAAAAAGAAGGAAAAAAGAAGTTTAGGAGAGTGAGACAGGGAAATATTAGGATGAGGTTACAGGTAAAGAGGGGAATTTCAGAGTTTCAGGAGCATTTAGGTCACAACTGATTGGGGATGGCTAAGAAATGACCATCCCTTTGGATTGCTAACTTGGAGTGAAAATTTTGGTCATAGGATATTGATGACCTGGGAGGCCAAGGTGTTTGATGTAACATCAATATGTACATTCTCAAGAATGAGGTCAAGAATTGGATGGGGGCAGGGAATGGTGGGGAGTATAGGGCAGACGTGTAAACCAGATACTGAACTCCGTAAGAAAGAAGGAAGAATAATCTAGAGGTAGGTAGGTGATTATAACAGTGATCTGGACAGGGTAAGGTCTTCAAAGGAGGAAAAGTTGCTAAATGACTGAAACATAGGAAAGGTCTAAAATTATTTGCTAAACGAGCAAATAATATGCCTACTCTTTCTCCTGGCCCTGTGTGTCAAGGGGCATGCAAAAAGGCCCTGTTCCTGGAGAGGGAGGCCAGAGATGCTTTAGAGAATTCCAGGCTCGAGTGATTGCAAGAAGCTGGAAGAAGCAAAGAGGTCTAGGATAAAGGAAAGTTTGTTAACTATAGACTGGAATTTCCAGAGGGCATATAATAATATGAATAATAATTTAGGAGGGATCAGGCTGAGAGGCATGAGGATGAAAGGGCAGCAGGTCATGTTAGCAAATGGCAGGAAATTTTCACCTTAGCAGACTTCAGCTCTGAATTTCAGGAATTATGGGAGAGAAGATGGTGGAAATATGCTAGAGTCAAGGTGGAGGAAGTATCTTCTATTCACCTCAATAATAAAAGGCAGAATCAGTTTGTTCTCTCATAAGCACCAAGGAAAAGGTACTTATTCTTTCTGATTAGCAGGAAGAATATCAAGTCGGGCATCTGGGTGGGTAAACTACTGGAGATTGGGTCTCCAGGGGCCTTACTGAACTCACACTTCACACCAGTTCCTTTGGCTCATCCAATTATGGCAGAGGACAGATTACTCAGATGGTGAACATGTCTCCTGGTTAGGCCTGGTGTCTGAGGTTTTAGTCGTGGATAAGGCATTTGATTGTCTGAGCACACAGCGGTTGGGAAGGATTAAGTTAATGTCTGGCTCAGTACAGTAAATCTGGGCGGCAGGTTCCGGGGTTAAGAGGCCTCCCCATCCGGTCACTGACAGAGTTTGGAGTTAAAGCCTCATCCCCACAGGTCCAGCGATGGCAAAGGGATAGAGTTTAGAAATTAGCTCTGGCTTCACTAATCTGGGCTTTCTGTGATCATAGAGGGCAGAAACATTGTTGTTTTCTCAGATGTTAATAGAGGTAGGTGTCTTCCCACCAGGAGTTATATTATGGGAAACAAAAGAAATATGCACAAGTAACTGTAATACAAATTAGAATGTCAAAAGAGCATAACGGGGAAGCAAAGATTATTTTCAACTGGGAAAATCTGGGAAAACCTCTTGGAGAAGGAAGAATTGAAGCTAGGCCTTGAACTAGACCAGGACAGGAAAAATTAAGCCAGGGAGCCAGGTTGGTACAGTGGAAAGAGCATAGAACTTTCAGTTACAGGATCTGTATTTGAATCCTGACTTAGCTACTTACTAAGGGGCTTCTGGTAAGTCATTTGACATTTCTGGGCCTGGCCTGGGTGGGGAAGGAGGGATAGGGTGGGGTGGACTACATGACCTCTGAGTGATCTTCCAGCTTGAGATCTGGTGATCCCTGTGGTCTTTTGTAACTTGGCAACTTTATATTTCCATAATTTTATTTGACTATTGCTCTTATTTCCATAGTGAATCCCTTTCCTTTTTTCAGTTAAAGGGGAAAAAATAATTATTTGCCCCCCTATCCAGAGAGGTGGGCAGCTAGGTGGCACAGTGGGGTAGAGCACCAAGCTGGAGTCAGGAAGATCTGAGTTCAAATCCAGCTTCAGACACTAGCTGTGTGTCCCTAAGCAAGTCACTTAACCGTACTATTTGCCTTAGTTCACTCATCTGTAAAATGAGTTGGAGAAGGAAATGGCAAACACTCCAGTATTTTTGCCAAGAAAACCCC
The DNA here is from genome assembly GCF_003287225.1 of Phascolarctos cinereus. Classification (NCBI taxonomy): domain Eukaryota; kingdom Metazoa; phylum Chordata; class Mammalia; order Diprotodontia; family Phascolarctidae; genus Phascolarctos; species Phascolarctos cinereus. The sequence continues at coordinate 242,660,123 of NW_027555847.1, read as the reverse complement.
AAAAAGGGATCATGACTCAACAGCAACATCCAGAGAGGAAAGGAGACCAGTCAGTGTTCTTTAGGGTTCAGAGTTAAGTTGGTGGCTGTGGAAGAAATTATTGAAGGAATAAAAAAATTCCGCTGGCCTTCCTGGTATGTTTCTTGACAGAACATCAAAGGAGTGGTCATGTCAAGGGTTTCTAGGATGGAGAGGTAGAGCATCTTCAGCATAGCTAATCATCAGGTACAGACAGAGTAGAGTCAAGTCATTAAAGAACTGATGGCCTAAGAGAATAGGAAGGGGCTGAGGGATAGCAGATTGAAATGATGGAAAGAAGGTTCGTTGGGGAATGTGAAAATGATGTAGGTAGATGGTAAGAAAAGTACTTTCTCAGGGGGCAGGGTTTTTGCATACTTTAAGTGAAATTTCTAGGCTGATAAGGTTCTCTTGCAACTATTTTTAATCTAGTAGCTTGAATGTGGAAATGAAGCATTGTAGGAAAAAATGGTTCTTTAAATGAATTTAGCTCAGTTTTGAGAGGAATCATCTTCAAAAAGGGAGATATCTAAGTGAATTATCAAATTTCAGTTGCTTATAGAATATTATTTAAGCTAAATTAACTACCGGGACTATTATTTAGGAAGGAAAAATAATCTTCATAGGGGGGCATAGATCATGGGAAAAGGGAAAGGTGGTAATCCGTAAGTGAGACATGCCATCATTCCTAGGAGTTTTCCTCTCTGGAAAACTCCTTGGAGAAGAAGGCAGTTAGTCAGTATCCTCAGAGTAGCTAACCATGTATTTATGAAGGACAGAAAAGGTTTGGAGAAGCATTAGTCCTCAAAAAGAGCCTGATCTCTGCTCTTTCACATCAAAGTATCACAAATTCATTACTAAAGAGAGCAGAGATGTACTTAAGAGTTCAGCTTCAGTGGTCTGCAGGGAAAGACAACAGAGCCCATATTTAATGGCTTGTATCCCCATTGGGCGGATAATTGATATGGCTATTATTTGTGTAATTATGTTTTTTTAATGTGTGAATTTAATGTCTGTGTGTGCTGTTTGTGTATTTAAATAGACTTTGCAGTGATAGACAAGATTTTGTTTTTGAAAATAATTATGAATAATGCTATTTTCTTTCATGGGGATGGTGAAGCAAAGAAATTACTGAGACTATGATTCACTTCTTGCAAACAATACAAACTCTAGGCCCAGGGAAGCCTTTGAACCCATTCACCAAAATTAAGACCTTTTGAAAATCAAAAGAGATTATGAATTCTTGATATGAGGCTAGGATAGAGAAGGATAAGGAGAGAAAATCCTTAGAAGTGCTTTTCCAGTTTGACATGCCTATAGCCTGGCCACATTTTTTCAAATGTGGTTCCATGGCTCCTATTCTGGAGGTCACCTTGTGACCAAAACAGGAACTAGGAGCAGTTGCTAGCAGCCTTCTCCATGCTGCTGTTGTTATTTAATAGCTTATATCCCACCCCACCCCTTTTTGTGGACCACTCTTCCTTTATCTTGGCTGCTGTCGTCATCAGTAAATATTTGTCATGTGTCTGCTCAGCATAGAGGACTGTGATAGGTCTCTGCCCTTAAAGATTTTAGCTTGGTTGGAGTGACAGTATGTATTTCTAAAACAGCACTGAGTCATCTATGTTAAGAAGCAGATGAGAAGTAGAAACAGAAAGTGCAATATGAATTCAGAGAAGAATGACCACTAATCTGCAGACATTTACTGGATGCTTCCCACCTGCCAGACACCGTGCTAGGCACTGGAACGCAAAGACAGAAATGAAACAGTCGCAGCCCTCAAGGTTGCAGACATTCTATCAGGGGAAAAAGAGCTGGACATATACAAGTACATAGGAAATATACAAAAAAGCAAATACAAAGTGATTTTAAGGGGATGGGGAGAGCAACATCAGGAAAACCTTCATGCAGGAGGAGGCCTCGGAGCTGAAGTATGACGGATGCTAGGCATTCTAAGAGATGGAGCGGAGCAGGGGATGCCAACAACCCTTGCAGAGGCAAGGAAGTGGGAGAACAGCAGCAAGCAGGCCAGTTTGGTGGGCCACTGGGTATGGGAAGAAGTAATAAGCCTGCCCGAGTCTGCTAAAATGAGATAGAGGAGAGCCCCAGGTGGTGACCAGAGCTCGTATTGGACTTTACAAACAATATGTCGTCTCCCTAGAAGCTGGGGAAAGGCTTAGAGCTAGAAGCAGGCTAGCACTAAACGGGACCTTAGAAACCTTCAACATGATGGGATTCAGTCTAATGTTTACATTTCATAGGTGAAGAAACTGAGGCCCAGATTTGTGATTGACTTGCCCAAAGTCATACCTGAACCCAGATCCTCTAAATCCTTTTCTAGTGTTCTTTCCTCTATACCTAAAGTGACTATATATTTTTTTCTCTTATGTTTTATCTGTTTTAATCAGCCAAGGTCTGCCTCTCATCCTAACCCCACCACCAGCAGCAGCAGCAATTGAGAACAGGAGAAACAAAACCCATTGAAAATATGTACAGTCAATCAAAGCAAATTTCTACATTGGCCTTGTCTCCCACCCAACCCCCCACTCCCAAAAATTATCCTATTCTTCATTCTTCATTCTGATTCCTTCACCTCTTAGGAGGTAGGTTCATTAGTCCTGGAATCCTTGTTGGTCATTTTGCTGTTAAGAGTTCAGCCCAATAGTATTCTATCACATTGATATACCATAACTTGATCATCCATTCCCCAATTTATGGGCACTCCCTCAGATTCTCATTTTTTGGCACCTCAAAAAAAGCTGTAAATATGTTTGTACATTCTTAGAGTTTATTTTGTTTAGGATTCATTCCTGCCTAATTTAACCTTCCTCTAATTCCATTTCCCTTTCTCTCCTATTTTCCCATTAAGTTAAATGTGTCTTTGTACCCAACTCTGTGTGTGTGTATGTGTGTGTGTGTGTGTGTGTGTGTGTGTTCTTCCTTCTTTTGACCAGTTCAAATGAGAGTAAGGTTCAAATAGAAAAGGGAGACAGACGAATGAAATACTGGGGAGGTAGAATTGGTAAAATTTGAAAACTGATTGGGTATGTATGTTGCGGGGGAGTATGGCATGTGGAGAAGGAAAGACTAGTAAGAAATGACTCTGAGATTACAAACCTAGATGACTGGGCGGATAGTGGTACCATCAGCAGATAATGGGTTTATAGAATAAGATAAATTCTCCTTAGCACATATTTGAATATGAGATGACTAGCAGATGTCTCAGCGGTGGTACCGAACAGGCAATTGGTAATCTGTGGCTGAGTTCAGTAGATACTTACGATCAGATAGATAGATGTGGAGTCATCTGCACAGATATGATACTTAAAACCATGGGTAATTACGAGATCAGTGAATGTAGAGAGAAGAGGTCCTAGGATAGAAGACTGACAAAGATACAGAAAAGTTTACTAAGAAGAAACAACCATACCAATAGCAGAGCAGTGTCATGGAAGGCAAAGGAGGAGAGAGTATTCAGGAGACAAGTATTCACCAATATTTAAAATTGCAGAGAAGTTGAGAATTAAGGAAAAAGCCATAGGGTTTATCAGTTAAGAGGTCATTGGTGTAAACAGTCATTTGTAGGAATTGGACATTGAAAAAGAGGAGAAATACACATATACACATATCTATATCTATATGGATATATGATGATAGCTAAATAATCTAGGAGGTTAAGTAAAAGTTTTTTTGAGGGTAGAGCTAAGCATTTATATTGTTGATCAGGAAATCTATTGATAGATAGCATGTTGTCTTTCCCAGCTAGATGCTAAACTCCTTGAGTGGGAGAGGTGTTTTCTGTTCTTGTTGTTGTTGTTTTTTGCCTTTATCTTTATATCCACAATGCCTGGCACATTGTTGCTGATTAATAAATGCTTATTGATTAATCAATTGAAAATGAGCCCTTAGTGTTTTGAAGCAGACACTTTTAAGAAGCATTATTGATAATATCTATATACATGCATATATATATATATGTGCATATATATATATGCATATGTATACATACACACGGGTGTGTACACATGCATGCATACAAAGAAGTATGTTTTCCTTGGGAAATTTAATCTGTGTCTGTTTTGTGAAGGATTATGTCACTTCTGAGAATTGGGTCTTTTGGAAGTAATAATAGTTGACATTTATATATAGTGCTTTAAGGTTTGCAAAGCACTTTGAGCCTCACAGCAATCTAGGGAGGTAGGTATGGCATGTGTTGTTACCACCACCCTATAGATGAGGATTCTGACGCTTGGAAACATTTAGTGACCTGCCCAATGTCACACTGCCATTGTTCTATTTTGTTTTATTTTTGCAAGGAGTTTGCATTCTTTTTAATATATAATGTTTTATTCTCCCTCAATTACATGTTAAGAATTTTTAATTTTTTTTATGTTTTGTGTTCCAAATTCTATTTCTCCCTCCATCCCTTCCCCGCTCCCTGAATAGTAAGCAATCAGATATAGGTCATATATATCACACAGCCATTGTTGAGAAAAGATATGAGCCCAGTTCTTCCTGACTCCAAATCCAGCATTCTAACTGCAGTGCCACACTACTGCTCTTAAAAACTGCTTGGAAATTACTGTAATTCATTTTGGTACAATATATGTACTATGTATATACTCTGTACATGTGTGATAAGGGTTATTCCATTTCTCCCCCTTCTCTTCCCCCTCTCCCTCAAATTTTTTTCATTCTGTGATAGACTGATAATATTGTATCTCTATCTTGGGAATGCAATGCTTTTGTCTTGAGGAACTCCAAATTTGGCCTGTAGTTTATAACCTGGAACTCTTAATTTTAGAGTTTGATGGGGCCTTAGAGACTCAGTGAAGTAAGAAGTCACTCTTCCTTATTTCACAGATGAGGAAACTGAAGTCCAGTTCAGTGAGAAAACACTGGTTGGGCCTGAAAATTGAACTTCAGTTCAGTGTCTCTTCAGTTAAGGCTCTGCCTGGTCCTTGTCCTACCTGTATACCTGTATTAGTCAGTTTTCCTTAATTGCCTATTTTATTGAATTCACTTCTTGGGGCTTCCATGTCCTCATCTATAAAATGAAAGAGAACTCAAGTACCTCTTAAAGGCCATCAGAGCTTGCAGTTCTAAAGGTATGATTCTTCAACTTGCCCAAGGTAACACAGCTGGATAATGGCAAAGCCTGGACTACCTTATTCCTATGCCAACACTATTTTGTTTCTAGATTTAGAGTTGAATGTGAGATCACCTTGTGCAAACCTCTCGTTTTATAGACGAGGAAACTGAGAATTTAAGTGGATTGCTCAAGGTCACAGAGATAATAAGTAGCAGAGTCAGGATTTGAACCCAGGCTTTATGACTCCAAATCTGATGCTCTTTCTGTGATAACATGTTTCTTCCTCCTTGGCCCATTCTCACACCATTCTTTGAATCAGTCTTCCTGACTTTTCTCCATCGTGTCCTACTAATTGGGCCCTTGAATATATAATTGAGCTAAGCAACCTTGGGTAATCTTATTTTTCTCATTGAATTTCTCACGAAGTGGTTAAGTAGCTGTCACACCAGTTTAAAGTGGAATGATGACTTATCCCTTGTGAAAACTCATGAGGTAATTGGGGAGGGGGGGGAGAGTTGATAAGTAATGCTCTGAGTTCTTCACTTAAAAGGTGCTACATAAATTTAAAATGTGTTATAATCACATGTGCTTACAGAATTCTGTTCTTTTAATTAAAAAGTCAGCCTTATATACTGCTAAATTCAGGAAAGCTATTCCTCCTCCAAGGAGCTAATGTTTTAATATTTAACCTTAATAAAATATGAGACCACTGATGATGGCATGTTAATTGTATAACGAATGCAAAGACCGTTTCTGCCTTTAAATTTTAAAACTAGTATTGAGTAATTCTATTGGGAAATAGCTTACATGAAAATGTACATTTCAGTGGTATGCATTTTATGTTGTATAAACATTTGAATGTTGGATTAAGGCCTTCAGTGGAAGAAGATGATAAAATGCTCTGTAGAGAACTTTTAAGAATAGAGAAATTCGGGGGCAAATAATGCCTTTCTAGTCAAGGAATGGGAAAGAGCTCTTGCACTTTGAAAATAAATTGAAAGATTCGGAGACAAGAGTGGGGAAAGGAAGTAAAGGGAGTGGCTACTTGGCAGGTTTCAAGGAACAAAGTGAAAGAGACTGTGAATAGGAGAAGAGTAAAAGAAAGCCAGAGCTAAGGTGCCTATATCTTGGAATGATGCAGAGCCTTGAAGGGAAGGCACATGAACTTAATGCCAAAGGTAAGAAAAAAGAGAAGGAAGGCCTAAAGAAAGAAATGTTAAAGCAAGGAACATGGAAGGAAAATAGTGATTTATGTACGAGAACAGGATATCAGGCAGGCAGATGTTTTACTAGTTGAAACAAGATATTAAGGGCAGGATATTATTCATAATATTTTTTTAAGGTAAAAAGAACAGATTTTTATAGGATGAAAGTGAGCAGTAATTATAAGATTGTCTCTGAAGCATTATAGAAGCTTGAAGGTTGTAAAATAACAGAGAACATGGCTTTTAGATGATAGAATAAGTATTCCAGTTTTCCTCCCATCAACTTAATTTGCTCACAGATACCCAAAGATAAATATTCTTGATGCTTTTCCTATGTGCACAATGAAATTAGACAGAGGAGAAAGTTTAATGAGATTTGCTACCTTAAATTTCTAATAACTCCTTTATTGTGCTGTAAAAATGGGTTCCCTTAGGTAAGAGGGAATGAGTGAATCTTATTCTCATAGGATTTGGCTTAAGGAGGGAATAACATATGCATTCAATTGGGTATGGAAATCTGTCTCACCCTATAGGAAATAGGGGGAGAAGGGGACAAGAGAGCAGGGGGATGATAGAGAGGAAGGCAGATTGGGAAAGGGTGTAATCAGAAATAAATACTTCTGAAGAGGGACAGGGTCAAAAGAAAGAATAGAATAAATGGGAGGGCAGGATACGATTAAGGGAAATAGAGCTAGTTTTTCACAACATGTCTACTATGGATGTGTTTTGCATAACTGCACATGTACAACCTATATGGAGTTGCTTGCCTTTTCAATGAGAGTGTGTGGGAAGGGAGGAAGAGAGAAAATCTGAAACCTAAAGTTTTAAAAACATATGTTTAAAAAAATGTTTTCACATGCTACTGAGAAATAAGATATATAGGAAATGGGGTATAGAAGTCTATCCTGCCCTACAGGAAAATAGAAGGGGAAGGGGATAAGACAAGGGAGGGGGGAAGAGATAGAAGAGAGGACAGACTAGGAGAAGGGATATTCAGAATGCATGCCATCTTGGGGTGGGGGGAGGGGTGAGATGGGGTGAAAATTTAGAACTCAAAAACTTGTGGAAGTGAATGTTGACAACTAAAAATAAATAAATTTATATTTAAAAAATGGGTTCCCTTATAAAGACGTTGAGCAATGACTGAGTCAATTGTCAAAGGAATAATACCAGCTTTGTAGAAATTAATTCAAAACTGGTAGTGGTTATTTACCTACTATTTGATGAAATGTTAGTTCCACTTTTGACACAATGCATAATTAAATAATATAATTTTCTGGGTGTTGTAACTTCCCTACCTATGGCAAGCTATCAGTTTTAATGGTACATGCAGGATAATGGAGACAAGACCTGTACTGAGGAGGGACCTGGGTTTGAATTTTGGCTTTAACACTAATTAGTTGTGTGACTATAGGCAAATTACTAAACCTTTCTAATGTTGTTTCCTCTTCTGTAAAATGGGAATACTTGCCTCCCAGTGATATTGTGAAAGAGGAAATTAGATAACATAAGTAAAAGAATTTTGTAAACCTTAAAGCACTATGTAAAAGTTATTATTATTGTTATTTTATTATCATCATCATCCAAGTTCTTAAGAAATCCAAAGAATTTAAAGCAGGGGAGGAAGCATGTGGGTATGTTGGGCAAAAAGACAATTTTAAGCTATTTATTTCATTTGACCCCAACTCACTGATAGCAGTCAGGCTTAGAACTACAGAGGTGATTATGTGAGACAGATGACATTCCTAACTCTGGTGAACTAAGGGGCTGTAACTAATGTCCATGGCCCAGAAGGGTTTATGCATGGTAATGGGCTCTCTCTGAAACACAGCACTGGTATGTTTGGGACAGCTTTTGACAGGTTTTAATTTAAGAATTAATAAAGTCAATGTTATTGCTACTTCTGTTAGAGATCTTTCTGGGTCCTTCAGCACCAGCTCAGGACTTGATGGGGAAGGGGATCAAAAACCAATTAATTTACTTCATTGATTGCATTTCTCTTGATTTCCCTTCCTTTTACATAAGAGCACTTCCTTTTACATAAGACTATACTGAAAAGGCAAATTAGCAAGCAGTTTGCATGTCAAATGATATTTTTTAACCCTTTCCCTGTACAAATGAAGATGCTGAGGCAAAATCTGTAGTCTCCTGTATTTTAATTTTTAAAATTATCAAGTGACCATTTTTATTAAGGTCAAATGCGTATAAATAAAAGAAAAAAGAATAAATAATTTTTTATTTTTTCCTCCACTGGAATATTCCACTGTCCTTAGGCATTTTTATAGTGAAGCATAGAATGGACAAAACTTCATTTGTGCTTTTTAATTTGGAGGGAAATAGATTGGCATTTGGGAACAGTTTTATTTGGTGGTTGTGGTGATGGAAAGCTGCAAAATAAGAAAAAATAGAACTACAAAACTAAATTTCTTTTAGAGGAAGCTCATCTGGTCCAGAGCAGATAATAAGACCAATTTTAAGTGTTTTCTCTGAAGATTTCATTTAGGCAGATACTTTCTGCCCACTTAGTGCCATTTTGATTTTTTTGAATGACCCCATGGACTCCTTTGTGCCCCTCTCTTTCTCCATGGCATGAGGTGGGGGAGGGGAGCAATGCCAGCAGAAGCTTGTTGCCATTACTGTGTGATTCTTTCACATGCTCGCAGTATGGATGTGATGACTTCTGTCTGGATATGACTAATCAGTTTCTAGTCTCAAAAAAAAAATGGGGAATTTTTTTTTTTTAGATAAACCAGACCGCTGTCTTCTGATTTGTCATTTAACTTCCCTGGGCCTCGGTTTCTTCACTTATAAGTGACTTATTTGTACCAGTTGGCCTCTAGCCTTCAAGAATTCTGTGATGTGATATTACTTTGTATTTACTTTTCCTTGTTGCTTCTTTTACTTTATTGTCATCCAGTCATGTCTGACTCTTCAAGATCCCGTGGACCATACTGTCCATAGGGTTTCTTGGCAAGGATACTGGAGTTGTTTCCTTCTCCAGTAGATTAAGGCAAGCAGGTTAAATGACTTGTCCAGGATCACACAGCTAGTGCCTGAGGCAATATTTGAACTCAGATCTTCCTGACTCCAGACCCTGCTGCCTATATCTATTTACATTTTTATAAGATTTTATGAAATTGATGAAGTTCTTCTAAATACTTCCTTGTAGAAAAAATTTAAACCCTGTTCTGTTATCCTTTGTAAATTTTCAATTACTTATACATTTATATAAGAGGAAGGTAATATAGGATGAGCCTTCATCTATCCACTAAACCACATAGTTGGGAAACAGTTACAATGTGGGATACAAAGTATTCAGCTGCTTGGACTCACTGAGTCAATCAGGTTCTCATTTCTTAGCAGGTTGCTGCAAAATTATACAGTGTACTCCTTTTTCCTGTTGTGTTTGTTTTAAAATCTATCCTCTCAAAGTTTTATATCATAAACAAATTAGACAAGAAAAGTAGATACCTGTGTCAACCATGAATAGTAAAAGAAAAAAATAACCAAAAAAGCGAAATAGATCTCAGAAAAAATTGACCATTCTGATTACACAGAATTGAAAAAAGTTTTTCACAAAATTAATGAAATTCACATTAGTAGGGGAACTTTGTTTAAAAAAATTGTAGCAAATTGTTTTTCTACTAAAGGACTGATGTCTAAGACATGTAGGGAATTAACACAAATGTACACAGTATATAATTCCCCCAAAAGATAAAGAATATATCTATACTCCTTGCTTGTACATATATGTTTGCAGGTTGTCTCTCCCATTAGATGGTAAGCTCTAGACAGCAGGGTATATCCTTTCTTCCAATCAGCAGCACTTAGTACAGTGCGTGGTATACAGTAGGTATTTAATAATTGATTGGTAAAAAGGATGTAAACAAAATTCTGAAAGAAAAAATGGCAAGATTTCAATAATAATACAAAATGTTTCTTTAATAATAAGAGAAATATAAATTTTAAAAAACTCTTTGGTTCTACTTCAGATCTATCAGATTGATGAAGATAACCAAAAAGTGGGGAAATATTGGAGGAGTTGTGAGAGGACAGGCACACTAGTGCATTGTTAGTGAAACTGAATTGGTGCAACCATTCTAGAAAGTAATTTGGAATTGTACCCAGAATTTCACTAAACTATACATTATCTTGGGACCCAGTGATGTACTAGATATATACCCCAAAAAAATTAGTGACTGAGGGGAAAGACTGATCTGTACTAAAATATTTCTAGCAGAATTTTTTGTTTTTGCCAAGAGCAGAAAACAAAGTGGGTGTATGTCAAGGCTATAGAAGGTAAGATTTTAAGTGAGTCTTGAAGAAAGCCAGGAGGTAGAGATTAATATGCATGTATTCTATGCAAGGGGAATGGACATCCAGTAAAAAATTGCTGTCAGAAGATGGAATGTTTTTTGGGAGGAACCCCAAATCCAATTTGCTGGATTGTTGAACACTTAGAGAGGAGTACTTTAAGAGCATTGGAAGGTAAAAGGGATAAGTTATGAAGGGTTTTAAAAACCCAACAAAGGATTTTATATTTGATCCTGGAGGTAATTGAGAGGTTCTGGGGCTCACTGAGTAGGAGTGAGGTATGACATTAGATGTAAAGTGACATGCCCCCACTTTATTTTCATTTTGGGGGGTCAACAAAAAGTGCTGCTATGTGTATTTTTGTATATAGGGGTCAGAATATGACCTTAAGCAGCTAATATGGAGGATGGACTTGCATGAGGACAGACTTGAAGCAGGGAGACCAAGCAGAGGCTATTATCATAGTTTTCAGGTGTGAAGTCATGAAGTCATGCACCACAGTGGGATCTACCTAAGTAGAGAAAAGGGGGTATATGAGATGTAATGAATAAAGAAGTGACAAGATTTGGCAACATTGGACATGTGGGTCGAATGAAAGTGAGGAACTAAGTTGAGGAACCTAGGTTGTTAGGCTGGGTGACTGAGAGGATGGTGATACTTTGGATAGTAATAGGAAAGTTAGGAAGAGGGGAAGGTTTGGTATGAAAGATAATGAATTCTGTTTTGGACGTGTTGAGTTTAAGATACCAATGGGACACCCAATTAAGGATGACCACACAAGGTCATTCACTGCATCCTGGACCATCACCGGTCACCTTGACTTTTGTCATGACTCTGGAAGAGACGGAGGCCGATGACTGTGCAACTCTGCCTCACTTACATCCAATTCACACGAGTCAAGACATCACTCCAGTGTCATTGGTCCTCTTCAAAAACGAAATACAAACAAACAACAACAACTTTTCTATAATTCTGTCTGTGTCTCTCCCTCTTCCATCCTTTCTCACTTCCCCTACCTCCTTCTCCATTTATTAGATTTGCTTTATTGGGCAAGGCAGTTAACTTCTTTGAGGCAGAGTTTCACCTGTGAACAAAGGATAATATTTATACTACCTACTTTATTGTTGTGGGGAAAGTACTTTGTAAGCTATACAAATGAGAACTGCATACCACCACTGCGCACTCGCACGTGTGCACACCCCCCCCACCCTCTCTGTTGAAAAAGAAAAGGCAAACAAAACCCTTGAAACAATATGTAAGTGTAGTCAAAGTGAAGTCCTATATTGGCCACATACAAAATAGTATGCAAAATCAGAATTCCACATCTTGAGTCTCTTACCTTTCCATTAGAAGAGGCATAGCAACCTTCATCACCTGTACCCTGGAATTGTTTAATCATTTCATTTTCAGTTAAGTCTTTCAAATTTGTATTTGTTTTTGCTGTATTGTTGTTGTTCTCCTGGTTCTGGTTTGGTTTTCATATAAAGGGAAAAATACTTTCTAGAACTTAAAATTTCTTTTTGAATTTAAAATTCCCATATTTTAATATTTCAACTTCTTATGCAGAGATTTTAGAGCCCGTTTTGTGATTGGTTTTTGATTGCCTGTGAGAATGTTTGCTTTCATAGTAGCTTCACTGTCTATGGAATCAACCATAGAAAGCTCCAGCTGTCCTGTATCACCCCTTGTTCCCATTCCCTTAGTTGAACTACTGCCAAGGAAGACTTAATGGGATATTCCAGAAGTGCCCAGTGAAGTGCTCTTCCTTTCTATGGCCTTTTATAACCACATAGATGCCAAATTCCAGCCACACTGTGTTTAGGATCACTGTCTGTGACTTGTTTGTGGCTGATCACTGCTCTAACCCACTCTTGTCCATACAAGAGCACTCTCTCTTCTGTGGCATAGTTTAAGTCAGTCTGAATTTAGAATGAGATGGGATGGGATATGTTCACACAGATCTCATTGAAAGACCATGTGCACTGAAGAGTGTTGCCCCACAGTTTCTAGATCATTTACTGACAAAACACCAGGCCACTTGGTTAGCTAAAAAGTTGTTAGCCCTTCCCAGGTTCTTGCAGAAGCATTCCATTATCCAAAAACTTCAGCTTTACTTGGTGTTAGCAATAGAAAAGGAGCAAATTAATGAATTACCACTTCACTTTTTGTCATAAAAGGTTCACTTCCAAAAGACAAAGTTTCTTGAGGAGAAAGAATAGAGTGAAGTAAAGGTAAGTAAGCTTGTTAGGTATCACATTTTGGAAAAAAAACATGACATTAAGGATTGGGTAAATGTATTCAAATCAAATTAATAAGCACTTATTAAGTATCTGCTATGTGCTAGACACTATACTAAGGTCCAGGATTACTATGGAAAGGCAAAAATAGTCCCTGACTTTAAGGAGCTTACAGTATAATAGGGGAAACAGCATGCAAGCAGCAATGTACAACACTACACACATACACACTATAACTTGGAGGTAATCTGAGAGAATCTGTCGCTAATAATAATGGCTTCCATTTGTGTTGCATTGGAGGTTTACAAAATGCTTTCCCCGCAGTGATAAAGTAGGGAATTATTATTCCTTCTTTACAGGTGAAATTGAGCATTAGAAAAATTAAGTGACTCACCCAAGATAATAGTAAATGGCAAAGCCATGTTTCAAATTCAGATCTTTTGAAACTATGCTGTTCCTACCACCCCACATTGCCTTTCAAAGCTTGGTCATTTCATGGTGTAGTGCCTAATGCATAGCACTTTACACAAAGTAAGTGCTCTTAAAAATTTGATTTCATTGAAAAGATCTCTAATTTGGTGTCTATTTAAATGGTGAATCACATGTAGACCTAATAAATATCTAATTTAATTAAACTCTACCAAGAATCTTCATGATTAATATCACTGTGCAAGTAAAAAATAAAAGAAACATTAAAATACATAATTGGGAACCAGTTAAAAATATAAAAAATTCCAGCTCCTATTTGTCATGCATTGCGCATTACACAATGACCAGCAACTGGCAGAAAACTACAGTGAGGGGGCTTCTCTACTGAAGATTCCTTGCCTTTGTGCTTTGTAGTTTCCATCAAAGTTTGTTGATTGTAATGATCATGATTATGCATGGAATTTTATTCCTCCAATCAGGACTTTTAATTGCACTCAGAAGGAAAACAGTAGGCAGTGGATATACTCTTTGTATGTACCTCAGCCTCTCTGAGTTATTATGTTCTGTGAAATCTTCCAGGTGACCTTCAAAGATACAAAATACAAGCTTAAATATATACACTGAGTATGTTTGGAGAAAAAGGAAGCTCTTGTCAGGAAAGGAGAACTGCCTTAACTTTGGTCTTTCCTGGTAAGAAGCATCGTGGTATAGTGAAAAGGCTATGAAACTTGTGGTTGGAAGACTGGGGTTCAAATCCTCCCTCTTCTACTTAGAACTTGTATTCAATACTCCTTTGAACCTCAATCTCCTCATCCCAAAAAATAAAAAAAAATGAGCCTTACAGCTCTAAATCCTGTAGGTTGCTTTTCTTTTGAGTCAGTTTCCCATCCCCACTCCCTCTTGCCCATGTTAAGACTTGTATGAACTGATACACAGTCAATTGAACAAAACCAGGCTTAACAATTTATACTGTAACAACAATACTGCAAAAACAAAAACAAAAAAAAAGAATTCTGAAACGCTTAAGAACTCTGATCAAGCAATAATCAACTATGATTCCAGAGGACCAATGATGAAGAAGTCTGCCCACTTAACAACATAGAGATAGACTAACATGTAGAGTGAGAAACACAATTTAGGACATAGCCAATGTGAGAATCTGTTTTGCATGACTATACTTATATGATACAAGGGTTCTGCATTTCTTTTTCTTTCTTCCTTTTTATTCCATTGTTTGAGGGAAGAAGGGGGGAGAAAAAAATAAATCATCAAAAAATGTTTTTTAAAAGAAAATTTATTTCTATTTTATTATTAAAAGTCTGCATGGAGAATTTAGACTTAGCCAAAGGAATCTGTTTTTATTGAATGAGAAAGTTTAGGTCTACTCTACCTTGTGATATAACTAATTGTATGTATCTCATAAAGCAATTGCCATCTAAGGATTAACAACTTTTTAATGTTTGTCCAGTCTTTCTAAAACTTATTCAAAACATGACTTCTACATTGAATAAATAGTAATTTTCTTGGTGTTACTGGTAGTGAATCATGATTGTTTTAAATACAAATTTAAAGAAATGTATGGCAAAGGAAAAATTAGTGTTCAGTACGTAATGATGAGGATAGGGACTGGGCTTATGATTTCACTGGTATAGTGAATTTTCAAGTGAGGAAACTACTTCTACAAACAGCAACTTTTCTGCAACTTATAGTCTTAGAAGGTTACTAAGTGACTTGCCTAGAGTCATACAGCCAGTGTGTGTCATAGTTGATACATATCCTGTGGACCCTGGTTTTCCTGTCTTTGAAACCTGCTCTCTATCCACTAAACCACCCTGCTTTTTACCAGAATTTGACAGGTAATGCAAGAAAATATAGCTAGACTCTTTTATGTGTTTTAGGAGTACACACACACACACACACACACAAACATACAAACATATATACATATACACATACATATATATGTAAATATATGTCATCTATAAAATATGCATATTGCTATAAGTAAAGAACAGTATCTATGTAAGATTTTAGCATACTTAGCATAGGAATGTAGATGGAATTTGGTTCATAGATTTGAATGTTGCAGTGAAATATATATGTACAGAGAAGCACCTGTTTGTTGCCTATATAAAGATTAAACTGTACAGCTGACAGCTTAAAAATATTGTTCAAGAGCCATGTTTTCATGTCTAACAGTAACCATCTGTTTCTACATTCCAAGATCAGCAAATGGTTATGAAAAAGAAAATAGTAAAGCCAATTTAAA
This sequence comes from Phascolarctos cinereus, assembly GCF_003287225.1. Lineage (NCBI taxonomy): Eukaryota > Metazoa > Chordata > Mammalia > Diprotodontia > Phascolarctidae > Phascolarctos > Phascolarctos cinereus. The sequence goes on along the minus strand of NW_027555847.1, from coordinate 242,644,559 downwards.
AACTGCTCTATTTTAGGAAAAGTCTATTAGTTGTTTAATTTAGGAAATGGCAAACTGAGCGGAATAATTAAAGTGAAACCACTGCATAGGGGAAAGTGGCTGAGAGTCAATCTGATTTACACAAAGTAGCTTTAATTCACTGTTTCATCATAGGATGATAGACTAGAGATGGAAGGAATCTTCAAAGTCATCTAATCCAACCTCCTTACTTTGTAGGTGAGGAAACTGAGACCTGGAGAGTTTAAGTAGCAGAGCAAGGCTTTTAATCCAAGGACCTCTGATTCTTTTTTTTTTTTTGGCACAAAGCTCATTCTTTGGTATTTCATGGATTGGACAAACGTAGTTTTCATTTTTTAGAACATACAGTACACAGACATTGGATGTCTTCTGGCAAAGGCTAGATAGCTACTTGTCAGGTATGTTGTAGAAGGGAATTTTTTTTTCTCATATATCATTAAGCTGAAATTCTGTTATGGTCCCCAGTATCACACTTTTCCTCCATTGCATCCTTGGAAACTTTGTCTTAAAGTAACCTATTATCCAAATGTGCTGGAGAATATGGTTTTAATTGAGGGCTGCATTCCTTGATAAGAATATGGAATCAAATAAACCTTGATATGACCAACCATATGTAATACAGGCAAAAAGCCAACCAATTCTTCATAATCATTTGTGCCCTTAGTCCTATAAAATGGGCAAAAATGGTACCAGGTACACAAGAGCTTCCAATATGTTAAATATACATATGGTGCATAAAAATACAAATTGTCTGTCATGATGTTGACTCTAAACATATACTGGCTATTATAAAATTATCAAAAATTTAATTTTATTATAACCAGCTTTAGAGAGGCAATGTCGCTTAGTGGTTAGAGACCTGAAATCAGAGACAGAAAGACCTGGGTTCAAGTACCACTTCTGACGTACTGGCTCTTTGACCCTGGAGAAATCACATAACCTCTCAAAGTTCTATGCCAGACGAAGAAGTCCAGTAAACTCTCTCCTCGACCCGATTAAAATATAAATTGAAAAATGTTTGACAATAGAGTCCAACTAAGATAATGTTAATTTGTGGTGTTCTAAGTCAGTATGTCTCCCAGTGGGATCTAGGCAATTCTCTAAGATGGTAAGTTGTAGACCTGCACTGATAGAAGTAGTTTACTCATCTGGGAGTTCCCTATAACCAATATAATCACAGGTCTGGTCCACATTTTGTCTAACCAGTCTTGTAGCTTGAGGGTTAAAAATACTTAAAAGAGTTTTTAGGGATGACTAGTATGAGCCATGTCAAGTCAAATCAAGTAGTAAATGTGTTGCTTTTTTTTTTTTAAACACCTACTATACGGGCAGCTAGGTGGTGCAGTGGGTAAAGCAACAGCCCTGCAGTCAGGAGGATGAGTTCAAATCCAGCCTCAGATACTTGACACTACCTGTGTGACCCTGAGCTCAAGTCACTTCACCCCATTGCCTAGCAAAAAAGACCCCCCCTTTTTTTTAAAAAGCACCTACTGTGTGCTGGACACTGTGCTGAGGGAGAGAGGAATACAAAGAAAGGCAAAACTAGCCCCTGACTTCAAGGAGCTCACAATGTAGTGGGGGCAGCAACATGCAAGCAACCATGTAGAAAAAGTCACCAGACACTAGTGGTTGCAAAGTTCCCTGCTTTTTCCCTTTCCCAATCCTGTTGACCCATTTTTCCCCCTCTGTCTTGGACTCCCAACTCCTTGTTGATGGTTCTTAGATTTCCCCTTGTCTGCAATATCACTATGGCTCCTCCCTTGCTGTTCTTACATATTAACAAATCTGAACTCAGTTTGAGTTTTGCAGCTTCATATAGGAGATGCTCTGCCCTGCCACCCACTTAAAAACCCCTTTTCTCTTTTCTACCTGCTATGCATGAATGGATGGCTGGGTGAAAAAACAAAGCTTTTAGTAAGTGCTTAATGTACTGTGTGCAAAGCACAGTACCAAGATCTAGGTTACAAATAGAAAAGTAAAACAGTTTCTGCTCTCTGTGTACTACTCCCTAAAAAAAAAATGAAACTACGCAAGACAAATTTTAATACAACAAGTGTATCTTTGTTACAGCCACCCTCATTTTAAACATAATTCCAAATCCTACTCCTCAGTATTTTAAAAGATTTGTAATTTTATCGTCATGGGTATTTCTTCCACAAATGTAAAATATAGTCCCTACATGCCTTAAGAGATGACCTTAATGAGTTACTGTGACTAGCCTTCTGCTGGTGGACCTTTCTGTGCATGGCTTATTTAATCCTCAGATGACAGGATCGCTGTTGATGCCAGTTCATTGCCAGACTTGCATTCACTGAGATTCTGTAAAACTTGGACTCAGTCACAGGGCCGCACTCAAGGACCTAAAGGACCACATGTGGCCTCGAGGATGCAAGTTCCCCACCTCAGGACTATAGAAGAGCTATCTTAAGGACTTGTTGTGACCCTAGAAAATTCACCAACTCCTCCTGCCTTACTTAACATACTCTGTGATAAAGAAAAAAGTGAGAATATTGCTCTCCAGATATAGTTTCCTAAAGTCTGTTGTAAAAAAGGAATTGTGAGGGAAAAAAAATACACTTAATAAAATCTCCAATTATCTTGGGAAACTAGATGAAGCACACTTTGTGTTTCAAATAGTCTACAGAATAGTAAGACACATATGCATCCCTAAGTTGCTTATGTTTAAGTGTAATTGAAGTTATTGAATCTGTAACTGTAACTATGGGTGGTGTGGAGCAGTAATTGACAAGTCACTTTTTGAGTGGTTGTGAAACTGCTAAACATGTTCGGAAAACCAGCCTAACTTGTTAGTAAACATGACTTCTTGAGGCACACAGCCTCCCCCTCCTTGCCTTTCACCACTGATTCTGCTCATCTTTCAAGTGATGTTGTCCATCTGAACAGAGTAGGGTATTGTTTTCTCTACCTTTGTGAACCTAAAATTTAAGTTGGAAGTACATTGTTTGAGGCAGAAGTCATTTATTTCATAGGATTATGGGGTTAAAAGCTGGGAAGAATCTTAGGCTACCTCCCTGATTTTAGAGCTCAAGTGTCTTGTTCAAGATAACAAAGGCAAGTGAGTAATGAAGAGACTGTAGGTCTCAGTAGGTGCTGACTCCAAGCTCAGTGCCCTTGCACTATCCCACAGCATGCTTGTCTTTTTAAAAACAAAAATAGAACAAAAGGAGTTATTTTCCTTGAAAATAAGTCACTGTAGCAGCTTACCTGCCAAGGCTTGTGAACAAACAGTTGGTCCCCTCTGGGCTACTTAGGGGTCTTCAGATTTCCAAATCAAGGCCTCTTTCCACTGCACCCTGCTTCCTCCATGACACTAGGCTGATTTTCATGCCTGAAGTCAAGTAAAAATTCCATGAGGTGAATTAGGTTACTGTTGTTATGACTATTACACTAGTAATAAAATTAGTACAAAATAAGATGAGTAACATCTTCTATTTACGTCAAAACAGTATCATTAAGCTTTAGTTTATCAACTAAAAGAAATTATATGTCTTGAGTCTAGAAAGGATAAGATGTGGATTGCTATTTGTCATCTGGAGACCTGATCTTTTCAGGGCTAGCTCTTCTCTTCTTGTACCCATTTCCAAAATAGCATCTTGCTGCCAGTGAGTTAGCAGAGTCCTCCAAACCGGTCTCCCCCTTCCCCATCTAAGGTATAGCAAGCCCTACCAAAGCCTTGGCTCTTTTTTCAATTGGCTGAAACCCTTGAGGCTCTTTCCTGCACCAAGTTCCTCCAGTCACTAACATGGTTATAAAATGCTTGATTAACTTTAATATTTTAATATAGTTATTGGGCAGAGGTCATGAGAAGAATGTTGGAAAGTTTCACTAAGATGAACATTTGAGAACTGCTAACAACAATAATAATTAATATTTACATAGTGCTTTAAGATTTCAGAGTACTGTACTTATATTCTGTCATTTGTTCTCAAGCTTGAGGGCAAGGGGTTACTGATCCTAAAAAACACCAGTATTTAGAGGATTTCTTGGACACTGATACTTTCCCTTGGAAATCTTTGGAATAGTTGCTAGAGAAATGGAAGAGTAAACATGTCCTACTTCTTACAAGTGGGTTGTTTTGGGGTTTTTGTGGGAGCAGAGACAAGGAGAGAGGTGTGTGGGTAGGGAAGGAAAAAACCTAACAAGTTTTAGAAATTATAATCCTTGATTCTACAGATATTTATTAAGCACCTTCCTTATGCAAGAGGCTTTGCTAGGTACTGGAGGGGGGTGAGCTTTAGAAGAAGAAGAAAAACAGTATGGTTTCTGCCTTCGGGGAATCTATAACTTTATAAAGGGGATTATCAGCAAACATTCAGTCAGGCTCCAGTATGTGCCCAGTACTGTGCAAAGCACATAAAAAGACAAAAATGAAACTGTCTCTGCCTGCAAGGAATTTCTTTACTCCTGGGGGAGACAGCATTTTGTGTGTGTGTGTTTGTGTGTGTGCAGGCACAGTAAATAAATACTAAACAATTTTGGTAAGAAGGTGTAAACAGCTGGGAGGTGGAAAAAAAGCTTCATATACAAGTTGACCTCTAAACAGAGTATTAAAGGAAATGAGAGATGCTCAGATTTGGAGATGAGGAACATTTCAGGCGCAGGAACAAGTCCGTGCAGAGATGTGGAGGTAGAGTGCAAGGGAGACCTGTTAGGTGACAGGCCATAGAGTATGGAGTAGGAGGACTAAGGCATAGGAAAGATTGGGAGGGTGTTTGAAGGTAAGTTGTGAAGAGCTTTAAAAGCCAAATGTAGAGAAGTTTATATTTGATCCTAAAGGTATTAGGGGGCCATGTTTATTGATAGGAGAACAACTATGGTCAGACTTGCACTATTAAAAAAAAATCACTCGGGCAGCTGTTTGGAAGATGCTTTGAAGGGGGGATAGATTTGAGGCAGGGAGACCAATTAGAAAGCTCTTCTACAGTCCCATTGAGAAGTGAAGGAAAGTTGGGAATAGGAATGTGGAAAGATATGAAGAGAGAGAAAGATGAATAAAAGATGTTCTGGAAGTAGAAATGAAAGGAGTTAGGCACTAGTTAGATATGTGGGGTGATGAAAAGTGAAGAGTCAAGAATATCATCGTGGCTACAAACCACTGGTGCCCTCAGTAGAAACAGAAGTTCATAAGGGTGAGTTTAGAGAGAAAGATGAGTCCTGTTTTGAACATGTTATGTTTGAGATACTTATGAGACATCCTTTTCAATATGCAGTTGGCAATACAGCACTAGAGCTCAGGAGAGAGACAAAGGCTGACTATATTGATCTGGAAGTCAAATGGGAAGAATTTCTTCAGGGAGAGGTGATTGAGTTAAGTTTATTTCCTACTTCATCAACCGTGACTCCCTTTGAAGGCAGTATGGAATACATACTGCAAGTGGGAGTTAGTTACTTTGTGGGCTTCACTTTCTTTATCTATAAAATGAAGAGGATATACTAGATAATGTCTGAGGTCCCTTCTGCCTCTAAATCTATGATCCCATGAGCCTAACGTGTTCTTAGGAATGCTGTGCAGGCAAATTTGAAACTTCATGTTTTGTTCTTCCTTTTCTTATGCTTTAGGAGTTGTGTCACTCTCTTCTATTTTCAGAGTTGCTGCTCCTGAACACAGCAGATCATTGCCATTTAGGCTTCTTTTCAGAGCAGATATTTTCTGATAAATGCGACTTCACAGCTGGCCAAGAAACATTGTGGCATTTAAAATAACAATTCTCCTTGGTCAGCACTGGACCTTGATTCCAGTTGTCCATGTGACACTGAGTGATCAGGTGATGCCTAAAAGACTGTTCACTGACCTGGTGACAAATTTGTAGCTCATTCACACAAACCAGATGCTATATTAGGAATACTAGAATTGAATTTATATCTGGCCTTCCAAACAGCATATGAATGTGAATATTCATCAAGATCCAAGGTTTCTAGCAAGAGTGTATGACTAGGAAAGGGAGAGAGAGGAAAGTCACAGAAATTGTTTAGAGTATTTTCTTGTACACTCCTTGATGTAAAATTGGATCATATATGAGTCAACAGAATGTGAATAAATGAAACCTTGGTTAGAATTGTCTGCCCTTGGAGAACAAACTAAAACTTTTTAGAATACATCATTAAATATGTAGTAGATTAATTTTTCAGATGTCAACTTTGTATAATGGTGGAATGAGATTCTCATTTAATTTCAGGGAAGTGAAAAAGCTAGTGCTAAAATTGACATCTTTTGATCTAAGTGTCTGTTAAAATGCTACTTTCCAAAAGGGGCTAACTTTACATTGTTTTCTTAGATGCTTCTCTAACCACAAATTTGTCAATGTCACTGCTTCACCAATAGAAATAGATAAGTGAATCTGCCAGTGTCTTAGTAAACAGTTTCATGAGTTCACAGGAATTAGAGATGGTACATCCTCCCGTCCAACCCTCTTATTTTACAGATGAATAAAATTGAGATGTAAAGAGGTTGTGACATGTCCAAGGCCACGGTTAATTTGCAGAGGCAGGGTTGGAACTACCTTACTCTAACTATATATCAATTTTTTTTAATGAGTTTCAGTCATGGTAGAAAGCACTCATTATTCATGTTTCCATAAAGTGATTTATATTAACATCTAAAATGATAGCTGCTTATGGAAAGCATATGTTCAATACAGTTCTTTAAGATATCTTCCTCAGGTCTCTTAGTTCAATTATATATATATTTTTAATTTTTTTAAATTTTTTTAACTAAGCAGTGGGGTTAAGTGACTTGCCCAGGGTCACACAACTAGTAAGTGTCAAGTATCTTTGGCGGATTTGAACTCAGGTCCTCCTGACTACAGGGCCGGTGCTCTATCCGCTGTGCCACCTAGCTGCCCCTCAATAATCTTTAGGAGGAATATTTTCAATATTAAATTAAAGTATCTCCTTAAGAACTTTGTGATATTACTTGACAGAATGATTTAATCACTTATTGTCCATCACTTCAGTTATACTCCATAAGAACCATGCTTCCCTGGTGTTGGTACTCCCTCTGACAACACAGATCAAGCCTCGTTATATCTTAGAAAATGGCCTTCCTGTGTAACTGTGGCCAACCTTGTGGTGAAGAGCTTCTTCCAAGCTTAAGTAGTCTGCAGGTTATAGAAACAGAATCCATCATTGGGTCCCAACTCAGAGTCATTTTATCTTGCACTCCATTGGCATAACCAGTGGCATAAGACACTTCCATGCCATGATGAGGTATCCACGTAGAACTTGAATGTGTCTTAAGAACTTTCACAATCAAAATATTTTGATTATTAATTCAGCAAACTCTGTAGCCTGGAAAGAATAATAATCTCCAAATATTTAACCCATTTCTGTTGATGGAAATCAAATTGAGAAAGAAATGAAATCATTAATATAGCAGTTGGCCAGGTGTATATCCTGGTGAAAAATGTCATTCAATCCCAATACTACACTCTTAGAGGAATGCACTTTTTTCCTTTTTCCTTTGTGTATGACCTTAGGAAAGGAGTCTAAATCTATGCTTTGAAATGAATGAAACTTCAATTCAATTTAGAAAGCATTTATTAATCACCTACTATATGCCAAATACTATGCTGGCACTGGGGATGTAACAACAAGAAACAAAACAATCCCTACTCTCAAGGAGCTTATATTATCTTGGAGGTAAATAAGTGAGTTCAATGTTTAACGAATAATTAATGCCTGTGCTACAAAAAAAAATTATCCTTAACTCAAAAAGAAGTCATTCAGTTTAATATGGTCCTGAGACAAAGCAGAAAATCATAGACTGATTTTACTAAATGTCGATGAAAATTTTAAAATAAAGCCTTAGTAAAGAGATTGCAATATCCAAAAAAATGGACAAGTTGTATTTATATCAGGAATGCAAGGAGGGTTCAGCATCATAAAAATAATTAGAATAAATAATTATACTCATGGGTTTGTCATTTAATTGATTCAGAAGTTTCCTCCACTAATACAAATTGCAAACTCTCTATGCCAACCCATCCTGTGCAGCTCCTTTTCATGTATGCCTAATGTCCAATTGGGTGGACACAGAGGGTCCACTCAGTGTGCCAGAGACTTTCCTTGATTGCTCATGACATCGGTTCCCACCATTGCAGCATTTTGGCTGCCTACCTGTCATCCCTTGTTCTTGTCATATCCAACCTATCCTCTTCTCAGTTCATTTAATTCCTTGTCATCTTTTACTTCTATTTCCTCTGGAGTTCTTCATTGGTCATATGTTGTAGCCTACTCCATACATGCTATATGTCTCTCTGTTTCTGTCATTGTGATACTGTTTTAGTTTTTCAAAGGCAATTATATGCTGTGTCTTGCCATTTGTTAACATAATTCTAATACAAAATTTTAGTATTAAAAAGATGCTCCTTTTGGGGGGGGTGAGGCAATTGCTGTATAAATAATCAAAATATTCTGATTGTGAAAGTTCTTAAGACATATTCACGTTCTACATGGATGCCTCATCATTGCGTGGAAGTCTCTTTAAAAGTTATGTTACACTTGCCCAGGGTCGCATAGCTAAGTAAGTGTTAACTGTCTGAGGCCAAATTTGAACTCGAGTCCTCCTCACTCCAAGGCCAAATCTCTATCCATTGCACCACCTAGCTGCCCCTCCTTTTCTTTCATTGGAAAGATGGAATCAACAAGAGCTTTGCAATTACCTGAAAGCAATCCAACCTGTACCATTCCTCCTTTTGAACTCTGAGCCAAACTAATTGACCAATTGTACTGTCACAGATTATATACTGATGGACAATTTTTACAGAGTGTCCATCCCTAGTAATTATTTTCTAATGATAATGCAAAGAACAAAATTCACAGATCAGTATCAATAAATGCAGAAAAGGGCTTTGACAAAATACGGCACTAATTTATGTCAAAAACCCTAAAAAGCAAAGACATAGAAGGGTATTTCTTTAATATGATCACAAGTAGATATCTACAAATCAAGTGCTAATAGTATTTGCAATAGAGAAACCCTGGGGACTTTCCTGAAAGATATCAGTGGTGAAGGAAAGATGCACCCTCTCATTGTTATTGACATAATAATAGTATTCCTTTATAGTGCTTTAAAGTTGAATAACACTTTTATTTTGTGAAGCACTTTACATACTTTATCTCTGGAGCCTTAAAACAGCCCTTTGAGGTAGGTACTATGGATATTACCAATCATCCTCATGCTACTGGAAGAGAAAACTGAGACTAAGAGATTGGAGTCATTCACCTAACAAAAGTGTGAGAAGTGATATTTGAATTCAGTTCTTCCTGACTCTAATTCAACATTTTCCATTAAGCCATGCTTTTTTTTTTAAAGGCATAATTCTAGAGACTGAAAGCATAAACATCAGTAAGGATGTGATAATTTACTTAGAAAACCCCAGAGAATCAGTGGGGAAAAAAAACTAATCAAAATGATTAATGGTTCAATAAAATAGCAGGACACAATAAATCCACAAAGCTGCCATAATTTCTTTACTCTAAGATGCAGATAGGGACTAGATTTATGATTTCATTTGTTTAGAGAACTTGCTGAGAAGGAAGTTCGATTCACCAGTGAAGGTCAGCACATTCTCTTCCACTTAAGTCTTAGAAAGTTGCCTAGAATAAAGGTGTCAAATAGGCATCCCACAGCACCCTGAAGTGTAAGCTGAACCAGATTAAAATGTAATTGGGGGGGGGGGAACAGCTGGGTGGCTCAGTAGATAAAGCTCTGGCCTCGGAGTCAGGAGGACCTGAAGTTCAAATCTGGCCTCAGATACTGACACTTACTAGCTGTGTGACCCTGGGAAAGTCACTTAACCCCATTGCGTTACCCCCCCCTCCCAAAATGTAATTGGGGAATATTTAAAAAAAAATAAAAATACAATAAAACAGAGAATGTTAATATGCAGTTTTCTAAGTCAATATAGTTCCAGCAGGGATTCCTTTACATTTGAGTTTGACAGCACTGCTAAAGAAGGTCAAGGAGAATAACAACTTAAAAAGACACTGAATTTGTCAGTTAGTTATTGGCAACCTTGAAGAAGACAGTTTCAGTATAGTGTTGAGACCAGAACTAGATTCTAGGGGGTTGCAGAGTGAAGAGGTGGTGAAACTAGAGCTGGCCCCCTGAAGTCAGGGAGACCAGGGTTCAAGTCCTAACACTGGCACATGAGGAAGTGCCTCTCCATGAAATAACGTCTTGGGTTTTTTTTAAAACTATTTTTTTAAATCAATTTTGTTTTTAGTGACCTTGCCTTATGTAGTTTTTAATGGATTTCTTAAAGCTGTGTGTAGATAAAAGTTAAAGGATTTGAGTGAGTGAGGTTATAATTCAGAGAACCACTAAGGAAAAAGTATTTGGAACATACACAGCTATCTAGCACCCCTGGGAATGAGTCATTCTGCCTTAGATAAATGTTCTGAAAAGGTAAGGATTTACACAACCATTTTTATTTTAACTTAAGAAAAGATCTACTTTCTAGAATTTGTAAGTACTTCCCTGTTTTTAAAATTATCATATAGAGTGGTATAGGGGTAGCTATAAAGACAGGTAACAACAACCACAACCTATAGCTACTGCATATTTGAAATACAATCCAGGCTGTTCAACTGTGCTAGTTGGGGGTCCCTCCATGACATAATGATACCCTAATGATTTGGGTACGGAAGTTAAAACAGTTTTTTATGCTACTAGAGTACAAAGTGTTTCTGTCTTTCACCTCTTTCTTTCTCTTCTTTGGCCACAGTGCCTGCAGCTTGTGGTCCTACTTGTTATGTCCAACCTCCACTGATTGTGACTGCCACCCTTGACATTTCAAATTTTTGCCACTTCTGCCTTCTATTTTCTTCCTTCATCTCCTCTTTATTTTTATTCTGCCTTGCTTTTTCTGTCTCTTGTCACTGTTGCTAGGTTTTTTTGTTATTAAATTAAATGAATGATCTTTTATTAACACCCCAGGCAAATTGATGAATCATAACAGTGGGTACAACCTTTGTCTCTTAATTTTCTCGTTTGTTACTGAGTACTGAACAACTGCTTTCTCCCCCCTCTCCTGTGTGTGTGTGTGTGTGTGTGTGTGTGTGTGTGTGTGTTTGAAATGCCAGGAGAAAGATGTGTGTTTGAGTTTAGATTGTAGCAGAGACTTGAAGATGTCTGGGTACCAAGTAACCAAGTTTTCCAGACATCCCTGTGATCTTTGAAGAGAACTTGTAACCCAGAAATATAATGAGCTATATATATTCTCCAGTTCATTTTCTTACTTCTTTAATACTATATACCAAGAGCAAAACTTAACTGCCAAAGGCATGGGTAGCCAGCAGTTATCCTTCCCAAATTTTTTTATGGCTAAGTCAATTGAATAATTAACTATTTCTCCTTTAAATATATCAATATATAACAAATATATATCAGGAGGATGTTGGAACTGATAAAATCATTTGGTACAATGCACTCTGACACCCAGAAGGTCTCATGTCTAAGATTAATAAGATTCAAACCCAAATCTCCAAATGAAATGTTTGAAAGGACCTGAAGTCCAATGCTTTAAGAAGTAGATCCATTCTAAAATATCATTTGTCTTCTATCCAGGGGTCAATGTTTTTCTACCAGAGTGCATTTCCTAAATTAAAAATGGATTCCCTTGATAGAAATTTGCTTCATGGTAATCTTTGCTCGAAAAATCGTGATAGTTGTACTAACATTCCAAACCCATTTCCATGAAATGGTATGGTATTATTTTATTAAATACAATAAAATTTCAAACTTTGAGTTTTTGCATGCTAAGAATTGACATGACTTTTTTCTTTTATTAATAATCTACTTGCATATATAAGATTGCAGTTCTTCTTATTGTGTAAAACGTTGACTTGACCTTTCTAGAATTTTGTCCTTTGGGGGCCACTGTACGTACACACTTATTCCTTTCCTGGGAGCATGGTTTTTATTTCATAATTGCATTGTTACTTAAGAAAATTGAGCAAGCTATAGAGCAGGACAGATGTGTTTTTTTTTCTCCAACTGAAAAACTTTTATTTCACCATACTTTCTCTAATATATATACATATATGTATATATATAGCATTATCTTGTTACAATTGTGAAATCTGCACAACTAATCATTTTCAGAAGCATACTAAAGAATCAGTAACAGGGAAAAGATTAACTTGAGAAAGAATTCAGAATGTGAAATATATTTAAAGGGATGAGAAGGATTCATTCAAGTATCTAAATGGCAGAAATACTTGTTTTCCAAACCTGGTGATAACATATGCAAAGATATTTCCCCGGGGAATATGCATGTCTGTTTGCATATAGGAGAGCAGTTGTAACTATAAATACACGAGAGTGCACGTGTATGGCTATGCCTGCCTGTTGAACTTATTCAAAACACAATGCAAAAGTAGTGGGATTTTTATCCCCAAATAAATCAGGTCTTTTGCACAAGACAAAAATGCTATGCTTTGCCCTGGTTAGGCAACTCACAGCAGTGATATCTTAATTATAAGAGAACCAAGTGCAGTGGATAGAGCACTGGCCCTGAAGTCAGGTGGACCTGAGTTCAAATTCGACCTCACAGACCAAACACTTAACACTTACTAGCTGTGTGACCCTGGGGCAAGTCACTTAACCCCAGTTGCCTAAAAAAAGAGAGGGGGGGGAAGGGAGAGAGAACGGTCTTCATTGAACAGAAACACAACTCAGCTACTGCAAAATCAATTTAAATTCTCTATCAGCCTGCCAGTGGCTTAGTAGCAGCATCTTTATGCAAAAGAAAACACACTGGGTATACATACACAAAAATAAAGTGAAGATGGGCAGCTACATTGCTATTTGAAATTTCCCTTATATTAAAATGAAATAAGAACTTTAAAAAAAAAAGCAACTTCTCTTTCTTAGTTGTTCAAGCCATTTACCAGTAAGTGGTAGCTGAATAATGTTGCTTGGGCCAGCAGTATAGTCTTCCTTCTTTTCAAGGAAGTATAACTGCTTCTCCCATAGAGCTGTGTGAAGTTCTGATAGCTGAGGTTAAATGGAAAAATTAGGTCTGATTAGTACAGAAAAGAGGCTGTTTTGGAAGAAAGGAAGGGGAAAGAATCTTAAGGAGCCATTTCCCCTTATGGTTTTAGTTCCTTTACTAGCTAATCAATTTCCATCTAAAAGACACTGCAGTAAATCCATGATGCCATGTTTATAAGCTGGATATCCTGATCCTCTGTTGTTAAAAACAGAAACTACAAGAGATGGGGCTTGTGATAACCACACCCTAATAGGAAAACAGGATGGCTGGTATGGTGGTTAAAGCCTTGGAATCAGGAAGACCTAGTTTCATATCCTACACCAGACACTTAATAGCTATGTGGCCATGGGCAGGTTACTTAATGCTGTTGACCATGTTTGCACATCTGTAATATTGGGGATGTTAGCACATCTCATAGAGTTGTGAAGATCAAAGAGATAACGTTTATCTTGGGGGAGGGGAGAAGATGTTTAATTAGCAAAACTAGTTACTGGCCCCTACTATGCATACACACATACTTTCCAGGCATACATATGTACATAAATATATACACACACATACATCCACATAGTACTTTGCAAACCTTAAAGACCTACATAAATATTAACTATTAACTAAATAAATATAACATCATTATCTTCCCAAAGAATAACTACATTATGTTATTGTGTACTTCTCATCCAAAATGAGGCCATTTGCAGTAGGGGGAGGCTTTTTTTTTTAATCAGAGAAGAGAATTTCTAGACTTCCCTGGATTAAATGTAATTAAATTATGTTTCTTGCTTAGTTTTTCTTTTTTGACAAGGAAACTTTAAATATGGAATAATTCATTTTTGTACCTTTCACAAACAGCTGATGAATTTAAATGGCTAAGAAATAGACTCCTGTGTAAATGAAGATGGAAATGTATGACTCAGAATGTTAAGGGTTAAAAAAAACCCTATAATTTTGACTCAATATTTGCTAATATTAATTATTAATACAAATTTATAGCTTTATGAACTATTTCATCATAGGTAGAAAGTCTTTGTTTCAAATGTTAATTTTGTGTCTTTGGTGCTAAAAAGTATTACTTTCCACGTCTGTGTTTTCTTGGCTGTAAAAGTCTAAATTACATACTTTAAATCTACCAGTATTCCTGTCCACATGTAATACAACTGCATTTTTTTAAAAAGGGGAAAGTCAGAAAAAAGACATTTTAAAGGATTATTTTGGGTCTTAAGCTGCTAAATGAAGTAACATGAAGTGTATACACCTCAAATATTTATAATAATAATAATGTAGTGTAATAAAGACACTCTTCCTGCCCTCAGGTAGTTTATATTGCAATAAGAAAAGGACTGACAGCAACATCCATTCATCTTGTTTTAGCTATCTAGGAGGTTTGTGAAGGCACATTTGGCTGCAAATGGAGGCAGGAAGCTTCATGCATTGATGATAAGATCACCAGGCTCTTAGACACCTTCCCCCTCCAAATCTTAAGAGCCATCTAATCCAGTCTTCTCTTATTACAATGAGGAGACTGAGGGCCAGGAAAGAGCATACGTCTAGAATTGGAAGGAATCTTATAGATTACCTGGCTCCTCACTCTGATTTTTACAGATGAAGATATTGAGGCCTGAACAGGCTAATTTGAACCTGAATTAGAACCCAGATCCCATCAGGATCTGGTGAGCAGTAAGACTCATCAAGGTCTTCATTTTTTTCAGTCCAGTTCCCCAAGAACTGATCCTCCTGAAAGGAGCAGAATTAACCTATGCCCCACTGGAGGCAATATCTCTCACTGAGGCCAACTTAGGGCCTAGGAACACCTCTGGGTTTGGACTCCAAGGCCAACCTTAGCTATAGGGACAAACAGGTCTAGGGGCCCTGAAAAGCATTTAAGTGGTGTAAAAGCTGTTGTAGCAGCTTTCAGGATGCAAGAGAGGAAAAGGTAGGAAATAGATTTTTGTTATACTTTTGAGGACAACAGGGTCAAAGAGAGAATAGAATAAATGGGGGGTGGGATAGGATGAAGGAAATATAGTTAGTTTTTCACAACATGGCTATTATGGAGGTGTTTTGCATGACCACACATGTATAACCTGTATGGAGTTGCTTGCCTTCTCAATGAGGGTGTTTGGTCAGGGAGGAAGGGACGGAATTTGGAACCCAAAATTTTAAAAACAAATGTTAAAAATTGTTTTTACATTCAACTGGGAAATAATATATACAGGCAATGAAGTATAGAAATCTGTCCTGCCCTACAAGAAAATAGAAAGGGGAGGGAATAAGGTAGGGGGCGATAAAAGGGAGGGTAGATCAGGGGAAGGGATTTTCAGAATACATGCCATCTTGTGGTGGGGGGAGGGGAGAGATGGGGAGAAAATTTGGAACTCAAGATCTTGTGGAAGTGAATGTTGAAAACTAAAAATAAATTAAAAAAAAAGAAAATAGATTTTTGTTGTTGTTCTTGTTACTGTTATAGAGACCCTACATTTCAGTAAAGCAGCAAATGGTGGAGTGTGAATTAGGTTGCTGTTATTCTTGGCAACTATAATCAACCTGCAACTATCTGCACAAGTATGAAGAGCATTGGGACGAATAAATTAAGCCAAAGTATTAAAGGCTGTGACTGCTTAGAGGTGGGGAGGGTGCAGTGAGATTTCCCATGTGGCCAAACAGAGAGAAAAGAACCCTATTTGGGGGAGTATTTACACCCTAGGACAGCAATAGCATGATATTAACTGGGTAGCATCAGACTATTTTCCCCATCTCATTTCTTCAAAGTTGTTTGGACCAACCACCCTGACTGTAAAAACTGTATCATGAAATGATGAACTAGTTGATCCAAACATGAACACTTTGGAGTTGACTACAAATTACTATTACAATCATAGCCACAAAGTTACTTTTCTGAAGTACAGGTCTGATCATGCCACCTCTTGCTCAATAAACTCCAGTGGCTCCTGTTGACTCTGGCCAAATATAAGCTCCACTGATAATAATATCTTTACAACCTGGTCTCTTCCTGCCTTCCCAGTCTTCTTACACATGACTTGCCTTGTAGAATGTTGGGCCATAATCACACTGGCCTACTCACTCTTCTGCACACCAAACACTCTATTTCCCCTTTCTGTGCCTTTACACCAGCTGTTCTGGCTGAAATGCCCTCATTTCCACCTCTAAAAAGTTTCCTTCGGGAAGTAAGTATCACCTTTTACATGAGGCCTTTCCTGTCTCCCTCCTATCCCCACACCTCCAATGTACTCTCTTGCCCAAAGTAACTTGTATACATTTTTTATGCCTTATATCAGGCCTACGTAACAAACCGTCCTCAGGCCTTTTTGGCCCGCCACTATGTTATGCAGGCCTGCATTATATATACATGTTATCTTCCCCTTTAGAACATATTTTAAAACACATAGAAATTTTAGTTTGAACTTTAACTATCCCCCACTGAATTTGAATTTAGTAATAATGCTTTTATATAAAAGTGATACTAAAGTGAGGTATAGTCTAAATGGAGCAACCAGTCTATGGGATATTTCTAATTTTTAATAAGTTCTAATTTCCTTAGTTCCTTGTTTTTTAAAATTGCAACTTATATTAATGTGATTTTTGCATTGAAATTCTTGAAAATGTTCAAGAAGATTAACTGATTTTTTTTTGTTATAAGTCTTTTGGAGATGTTGTTGGGTTAATCCTGACTGACCTTCAAACATTCAAATTAGGAACAAACCACATGTCCTCATTGTATTGGATAATTTCTGGCCCTGGGGATCTCTGGAAGCTCAGAGAAGTACTGCTTTCTTTTTTTTTATTTTTTATATATTTTTGTTGATTTATTTTGATTTATCAACAATCACTTCCATAAGCTTTTGAAATTTAAATTTTTCTCCCTTCCCCCCCCACCTTCCTCCCCAAGACAGCACACAATCTGATATAGGCTGTACATATACATTCCTATTAAACATATTTTCACGTTAGTGATGTTGTAAGTAAGAATTAGAACCAATAGGAGGAACCCCCAGAATGAGGGAAAAAAAAAACACAACAGAAGAAAAAAATAGCAAATAGTATGCTTAGAATTCCATAGTTCTTCTTTGTGGATAGCATTTTCCATCATGAGACCTTTGGAGATGTCTTAGATCCTTGTATTGCTGAGAAGGGTTAAGTCTGTCAGTATTAGTCATCTAACATCATGGCTGTTACTGTGTACAGTATTCTCCTGGTTCTGCTCACTTCATTCAGCATCAGAGCATACAAGTCTTTCCATGTTTTTCTGAAGTCAGCCTGTTCATCATTTCTTATAGCACAATAGTATTCCATTACATTCATGGGGGGGGGGGGCTAGGCAATGGGATTAAGTGACTTGCCCAGGGTCACACAGCTAGAAAGTATTATTTGTCTGAGGCTGGATTTGAACTCAGGTCCTCCTGACTCCAGGGCCGATGCTCTATCCAGTACGTCACCTAGCTGCTTGTTCAGCCATTCCCCAATTGATGGGCATCCTCTCAATTTCCAATTCTTTGCCACCACAAAAAGAGCTGCTATAAATGTTTTTGTACATGTGGGTCCTTTTCCCATTTGTATGATCTCTCTGGGATATAGCCCTAGAAGTGCTATTGCTGGATCATATACATTTTTACAGCCCTTTGGGCATAGTTCCAAATTGCTCTCCAAAATGATTGGATCATTTCACAACTCCACCAACAATGCATTAGTGTTCCAATTTTCCCACATCTTCTCCAACATTCAGCGTTTTCCTGTTTTGTCACGTTGGCCAATCTGATAGGTGTGATGGGCTCCTCAGAGTTGTTTTGATTTACATTTCTCTAATCAGTAGTGATTTAGAGCATTTTTTTCATATGATTATAGATGACTTTAATTTCTTCATCTGAGAACTGCCTGTTCATATCCTTTGACCATTTATCAACTGGGGAATGACTTGTACTCTTATAAATTTGACTTAATTCTCTATGTATTTTAGAAATGAGGCCCTTATCAGGAGACTGGGTGTAAAAATTCTCTCCCAGTTTTCTACTTTCCTTCTAATCTTAATTGCATTGGCTTTGTGCAAAAACTTTTCAATTTAATGTAATCAGAGTTATCCATTTTGCTTTTCATAATGTTCTCTATCTCCTGTTTGGTCATGAATTCTTCTGTTCTCCATAAAGCTAATAGGTAAACTGTTCCTTGTTCTCCCAGTTTGCTTACAGTGTCAGCCTTTATGTCTAAATCATGAACCCATTTTGACTTTATTTTGGTATATGGTGTGAGATTTTGGTCTATGCCTAGTTTCTGCCATACTCTTTTCCAGTTTTCCCAGCAGTCAGAGCAGTACTCTTAAGAAGTGCGAAAGGGGTCTTGAGTGGAAAAAGTTTAAGAAGCCTTGCTCTAAAATATTATCTAGGATGTATCCTATGTATAATAGGATAAAAGTGTCCATGGAGCTATGATAGAATCACACAGAATCTGAGTTGGAAGGGACCTTTGAGCTAATCTATTACAGCCCATACCTGAATAGGAAACATTTCTCATTGCAGATGCAAATTCCTGACACTATCTCAGTTGTTCAGGGATCTGAATGAGCCAGATTAGGCACCTTCAAAGAATCCTGTCCTATCCCAAAAGCAAAATCCAGATCATCTCAAAAAGGGTTGGAAAAATAGGTTTGTTTGGCTGAGGCATTCAGTTCCTGTAATTTATCACATAGTTGTAACCTATAGGGAAGGTGGTAGTATTGGGATTACAAAGCGTGTAAAAATGGTTGTGTTTTGGCTTTTTAGTTCTACATTTTGTTGTTGATGGGGATATTTTCTCTATTTTCCTTGGTTTGTTTTTTGTTTCAGTTTTAAGGTGTAAGAACAAGCCATTTTTCTGAACCAATGAAAGAATGCCTTTAGAAAAAAAGAATTAGGAGGAAAACCACACTTCATTTTAAAGGAACATAGAAAGCTTAGGTACAGAAGATAAAAAAATTGACCAAATGATTGATATGAAAAAGAAAGACTTTACTGAGAGTTGTAATTGGAGCCTTTATTATTACCTTTTCCTGTCTTCACTGCTTTCATGTAGCTGTGTCCATTGCTGAGCTGGTTTGGTTTTAGCTTTTATTCTTAAATAGCCCCAGATCCTTTGCTCTTTCACCTTAGTGTCCTAGAAACTTCCTCTTTTTGTAGGGACATTTTAAGTAACACAGTAGTTTCGATAGAAAAATCCACTGTCAGCCTAACCCAACCCACTCTGTTCATCTTAGACCTTTTGGCAAATTTTTTTTCAGAATCACATGAAACTTGGAAATTATTAACCACTGTTCACAATTCTCTTTCATTTTCTTTCTTAATTTTTTAATTCAATTTCTTCTGCTGTTTCAGTTCATGAAAGAAGCTTGTGTTAAAATGTCCTAAAAAGTGGATTCTTTTAGTCTTTGTGTAAGCATTTGATATTCCTGAAGTACTTTCTAGTGATTTGTTTTTAGGGTTAGATCTCTTATATGTGGATGAAGAAAATGGGGTAACCTAGAGCAAGATGGTTAGATCTGCAAAAAATGCATCTTCCTGTCCGTAGCTTCCCCTTTTTTCTAATGGTTTCCCCTTCAAGGCAGTCAGTCCCTCTTCTCCTCTTCGGAGCCGGATATATTCCTGCTTCGTAAGCCTCTACCATTTTCAAAGCACAAAAGAGCCTGCTATCTTCCCTTATACTTTGAAATTCTTGGTGGCAAAAAGTAACCCCGCCCAGGTATTTGTGTTTTTAAATAATTTAGCTCTAAATTTTGGAATGAAAGATCTTGTCTCCTGTTAAAAGTATTTCAGCTAATAACACTGGGAAGATTGTAAACACTAGGGTCATAGACCTGATTCTGCTCTCCCTTTATGAAATGTGAAGATGGTCCTCCTGATAGAAGGGCAGCTGGCCATTCATTGGCCATGCCCTTTTAAAGAGGCCTTTAAAAAGCTAAGCCTGTCAATTGTAGGAGGCATTTTAGGCTGAAAATATCTGTTTGGAGTGTAATCCCTGTGCTGCTACCCAAGGACAAGTGTAAGGTGAAGGGAATGTCTCCCCACCATCTTCCCTGACAAGCCGCAGAGCTATTCAACAGTAGGAAAGCCCAGAGCAGCCAGCAAGGAGCAGAGACAGAGGTAGTAGAGGTTCAAGGAAGGAAGCTTTAAGAAGTGCAATCCCCTAGCAGCAGAGAAAAGAGCTAACCATATCTTTTTTTTTCTTTTTTGGTGAAGCAATCAGGGTTAAGTGACTTGCCCAGGGTCACATAGCTAGTAAGTGTCAAGTGTCTGAGGCTGGATTTGAAGTCAGGTCCTCCTGTCTTCAAGGCTGGAGTTCTACCCACTGTGACACCTAGCTGCCCTGAGCCAACCATGGCTTGAAGGGAGAATTAGCCATGGTAATTGGGAGTTGATTTGTGTTTTTGTAGGGAAGTGGACCCTGGATATATACCATCATAGTAAATGTTGTTCCTTTGAGCCACCTATTAAAGGTAAGCAAGCTGGTGTGAATTGTAATTTTAAGAGTGAATAACTCAGAGTATACCCTTTAATCGAGAGGTAGTATTCACTCCTCTGGGGACCCAACCAGGGAACTTGTGAGTGCTCAGTTGGGGAAGTAGCCACAGGGCTGCTGCAGGTAGTTTTGTGGAGATTAGTCAGGGGCTGCATTAGAGGATACAGTAGGCTACCTAGATCAGGTCGTTTTCTATCTTTTTTTACCCCTTTGCCTCAAGGTTTCCATAATCCTGGGTTCCAGAGCACATTTTCACTGCTGTCTTCCCTGACATGAGAAATTTGCCGGCTTTCATCCTTCTCCATTTCTCCTTCATGGCATAGAGATCATGCTTTCTCCTGCAGGCAATTTACAGCTTGGATTTTACCTGCCATATACCCTCCAGCAACCAAGATTTTTTACTTAGGAACAGTGAGTAGGACTCCAAGTGGGGTGATGCATGTTGGAAAGGAGCCAGTGCAATACAAGATAAAAAAATGTTATTGTTTATAAACTGCTTTCCTCAGTTTGACTGACTGAAAGAGCAATCTTGTGAGGTAAATAATGCAAGTATTACCTCATTGTATAGATGAGGTAGTTCCTTATGGTCACATGGTCCACTGGTACTCAAACCCAATTCTCACATTTTCTCACTACACCATACATTAGTTTTAAGACATGGGGTAATGGTTAAAGGTCAGGGGCAAGAGAAATCTACTAGTGGGTGTTGGTGGTGATTTTATGGTATCAAAGGAAAGTGTAAATGTATGCAGCTATGCAGCAGAGAAATTATTATGTATACTGCTAAACATATCAGATGAGCTTGGTTTTGTTTTATTTCATAGGAATCATAGAATTTTAGAACTAGATAGGGCCTGAGAGACCTAATCAAATTCCTTCATTTTACAGATAAGGAAACTAATTTCCCAGAGATGGGAAATTACTTCCCTGAAATCATACTGTTGGTTAATAGCAGAGCCAGAGCTGGAATCCAGGTCCTCTACTCTTCACTTAAAGGAAACTTCACTCAGTTTTCACTATGAACAGTACCAAAGAGTTATCCATATAATTCCTTTCCTCCTCCCTAACCTTTCTGGTTAGGACATCCAAACTTTTGGATAATAGTCAACATCTTTTTTTTTTTTGGTGAGGCAATTGGGATTAAGTGACTTGCTCAGGGTCACACAGCTAGTAAGTGTCATGTGTCTAAGGCCGGATTTGAACTCAAGCCCTCCTGACTCCAAGGCCAGAGCTTTATCCACTGCGCCACCTAGCTGCCCCTGTAGTCAACATCTTTTGAGGAATATCTTCTCACTGAGCCTCCTATAAACCTAGTGCTCCCCTTCTAGTTTTCTTGACTTCTATGAACTGTGCTTAATAAATGCTTATTAGCAGTTGATCCTAGGAATAGAGTCTGTGATATAACTGTCTGGAGGCAGAGGAAACAAGAACAAATAGGACGATAGTGGAAATAGGGTTGTGTTGCTGTCACTGCCCACGTGATTTCTCTAATTTTCTTCTAGAAGAATTGGAACAATATGAGACAGATTTGTTTAAAAGACAAATGTGCTGTATAATAACAAAAGACTGGAAACAACTTAAATGGCTACAAGTTGGGGAATGGCTGAGAGTGGTAAATCAATGTGGTTGGGTTATTCATTGACATAATGACAAAATGTCAAAAAATACAGAAAGACCTATATGAAATAATGAAGACTGGGGGGAAAAAACAGAATGAAGAGTACTATATATACACATTGACTATGAGTATACTTAATAGCCACACATGAGAAGGTAACTGTCAGAAGAATCAGAAGAAGTTAATAGTGACATCTATAACTTATCAGTTGTGTCTGTTTGTTTGCTTACCTTTTATCACAAATTTGATTAGCTGTGATTTTTTCAGATGGCTGAGAGTCCTTAGAATTAAAACTGCAAGAAGGAGGGGAAGACTGTAGCCTTAAACTAGCACATAATCACTACATGACAAAAATAAAACGTTAAAGTAGAAGGAAGTATAGATAGTCTAATCTTTCCTTCTACCAGGGAGCAAACAAATCCGAAGAAGAATATTTATTCAACAAACATTTTTCAGTGCCTAGTGTATGGGGGAAATAAAAAGATGAATGAGACACATCCTCTCCTCAAGTAGCTGGCAGTCCAGTAGGAAAATTAAGACATGTGCGTGAATAACTGTAATACAAAATCGAACATGGTAAATATAGAATTACAAAGAGAGATATGTAGGAATTTAGAGGAAAAAGAGGAGAGGAGAGAAGGGGAGGGGAGGTAAGGGGAGATAAGGCATTTTTGGTTGTGGAGATCATGTCTAGTTTTATGGAGGTGGCATTTGGGCTAGTTCTTGAAAGATTTCTATTCTTTCGATGTGAGCAGATGAGTAAAATTGCATGTAGAGGGAATAACATGAACAAAAACATGAGATGGAAAAAGAATTGGGCACACCTGGGAATGGTGAATAACCCAGTTAGGCTGGATTATTATCCATTACAAATATCCATTTTATTATTATCAAAGGGGAGATTAGTTTAACCTCAGGTTAGCAGACTTTAAAAATTCTTTCCTATTTCAATAAAATTGGTTTCCTTTGTAATCCTATTTGTTTTGTTCTATACATTTAAAAAACACTTTTCTGACAAGGAGCCCCAAGGATTCACAAAACTATCAAAATGTGGTAAAAAAAAAAAAAAGTTTGGCCTAAAGAATTGTTAGGGTTAAATGATAAAGGTCTTTGAATGCTAGACTAAGGAGTTTAAGCGTGTATCTTCACCTTGCTTTTTACAGATGTTAATGTCAGCAGAAAGGAAGACAATCCCACATAATAGAAGAAAAAACATTAAGAAAACAATATTTAACAAATGTTTTGTTATAGACTTTTTCTCTTCATATTTACTAACTTTTTTTCCTTCTTCCTCCTCATTTTTTTTTTAGTGGCTACAGATGTCTTTAATTCAAAAAACCTGGCCGTACAGGCCCAAAAGAAGATCCTTGGGAAAATGGTATCCAAATCCATAGCAACAACCTTGATTGATGATACAAGCAGTGATGTTTTAGATGAACTCTACAGAGTGACAAAGGAATACACTCACAACAAGAAGGAGGCTGAGAAGATTATCAAAAACCTAATCAAAACTGTCATCAAGCTGGCCATCCTATACAGGAATAATCAATTTAACCAAGATGAACTAGCACTAATGGAGAAGTTCAAGAAGAAAGTTCATCAGCTTGCAATGACCGTGGTCAGTTTCTATCAGGTTGATTACACCTTTGACCGGAATGTATTGTCCAGACTATTGAATGAATGTAGAGAGATGCTTCATCAGATCATCCAGCGCCATCTAACTGCCAAATCCCATGGACGGGTTAACAATGTCTTTGACCACTTTTCAGATTGTGAATTCTTGGCTGCCTTGTACAATCCCTTTGGAACCTATAAGCCCCATTTGCAAAAACTCTGTGAAGGCATCAACAAAATGCTGGATGAAGGGAACATATGAGTACCTGGATTACAGTTGTGACTGCTAACATTTTTTATAAATTAAGCACTGCTGATTTATGAAGGAAAAAGGAATTGAAAAACCAAGGGCTTTTTTTTTTGTTTGTTTGAAGATTATAGATACTTCAGAAAGACTTTGCCAAATCATTTCTTTGATTATGAGCCATCTTATTCCCAAAGTACCAAGAATAAACATCACATGATATTGCTAGATGTGGGACTTGCTTTTTATTTGAAGAGGAGCATATTGCCAAAATATCTGGTTAAGAGCTACCAAACAGTTAACATATCATGAAAAGTATGTTAACTAAAACAAATGTATTTATAGCACCCTAAAAGAACTTTTTAAAGGGAGCTCTTCATGGTGATGGTACATTCTATTGCATCTAATATGTATAAAGTTATATTTTTTTTCATTTATTTTCCTTCTTAATGTGTGTTTGCTTAAAACAAAACAAAAAAACTTCCTTTTGATGCCAACGCTACTTTAGAAACAACCTGAGTTTTCTAGTTCTATCCCTGATGCTTCTGCAAAGTTTTCATCTGTAGTGTAAAGATCCAGTTCAAGCCAAATCTGTTGCCATGGAAATTTTACTCTTGATTTTCATGCCCTCAGAGGTAAAGTTCCTTTGAGGAACAGGAAATTATATATTTAAAAGAATTCATAGTATAATAAACTGTGTTTAAAATATGAATAATGTATGATAAAAATACCATGCCTCTTGCATATAGTCTTGCCTTTTAGAATTAATGGTGATGTCTAGGTTTCCAAAATGTAATGAGGCAGTTTTCACCTTGAGTATTTGTTAGTGCAGTCATGGAGTATAACCTTGATGTTTTGAAAGTGTGTTTATGTTAAATGTGGGCATTACATAAATTTCAAAACTAAGAAAGAAGAATGGTAATCTAGAATGTTCTTAGTATGGGGCCATCAAAAGTGAGTGACCAGTTGGTCTAATAAACAGAGAATTGACCTTTGCAACAGAGTAGAACCCATCAAAAATGTATGGGTGGTTTAAAAAAAAAAAGAGCTTCCCATAGAGCAAATAGACCAAAATGAATGGATTTTAAGTATTTGAGTTTTGTTGTGAATATATGCAGTGTCACACTTTTATTTAATTACTAAAGTTGTTTATATTTTGTTTGATATTTTGATGAGTAAACCAAAGAACATTTGCACTCACAGTCATGTGTGCATGTGTTATTTCTATATAATATTATTTCCATGGAAGTAAAGGTTCCCATTAATTTTTGAAACAGAGTCTTAGAGAGACTGACCCACTCCCACCATCAGCAACAGCAAGCATTCTGTGATGTTCTACTGTGCATGGCTTTGATGCTATAAACTCTGTTTTCCAACATTCTGCCCACATCCTAGCAGTGTTGAATTCAAAGTAGCATCATACAGAATAGAGTTGGAAGGTCCCTCAGACCAACTGGAGTCCAACTGCTTTGTTTTCTTCTTCTTCTTCTTCTTTTTCTTTTTTTTACAAATGAGGAAACTGAGGCCCGAGGAAGTTAAGTGACTTCCTATGGTCACACAGATAGTAAGGGGATAGAAATAGGATTTGAACCCAGGTCTGCTGACTTTAAATCATTCAAATTCAGATTCTTTCCACCATATCCTGGCATGTTTGTTTTCACAGAAATGGCTAGCAATTCAAAATTTCTACAAGACTTAAATCCCCTGTTTTAGCTATCACTTACCTACTGTGGGTAGCAGCTGGTGTCAGCCTGTAACAATCATTGCTTAGTCTGCCTTAGACTTGCTGTCTTGAGGTACAGGGGAAAGCAAGAGTCTGGACTTTTATTTTCCTGGCTACTTGACAGTCAAAATCTGGGTTAATTATTCTTCAGATTTCTTTTGCAGCTATTATCTCATGGTAGTATAACATCTACCATGTAAGGTAATTAAAGTAAAAAAGAACATTCCTGTTTTATAGATAAGAAAATAGGAAATTATGTGACTTGGCTGGGTTTAGAACCCTGGTGTCACAGTTCCCCCAAGTGCTTTGCTGTATCATCTTGGGTTGGTGAACACTTCCCTGGGTCTTCAGGAGGTAATTCTAGTGGGTGTTCTTAGAAAATCAAAGTTTGGGGGCAGCTAGGTGGTACAGCAGATAGAACACTGGCACTGAAGTCAGGAGGAGCTGAGTTCAAATCAGGCCTCAGACCAAACACTTGACACCTACTAGCTGTATGACCCTGGGCAAGTCACTTAACCCCAATTGCCTAAAAAAAAATTTAAAAAAATAAAAGTTTAAAGATGGCAGGCACCATTTCCGTTGACAGATTGCATGCAGTGTTCTCATAAGATTGATAAAGCTTTTAGACTAGGAAGTAGAAACTTTTCTAGTGTTTGCTTGATTTGATTATCAAGAAGTCCTGATGAGACAAACCATTACTTTACTGAAGTAAGCCTGGAGTATGAAGGTTGTCATACTGGTTTGGATGGAAAGAGGCAACCACTGGAAACTATTTTCTAGGTGATCGCCATAAACTATCCTGAAGAAATTGAGCCACTGGCTTTCCTGTCAATAATTTATGATGCTAAACAGTTCTGCTGTCTTAATTATTTGAAATCTTATTTATCCCTCAGGATTTTCAAACATGTTGAAGTCAAGTAAACTATTAGGCCTCAATCTCCCACTGGAGCTTTTTTCTGAAGAGACTTCAAGAGATACAGTAGAGGCCTTATTCTAGGAAAACTCAGCCTGCAACTCAGCCCCACAGACTAAGGATTCTCTTCTTGTACCTCTCTAACTAGAAATATGGCCAGTGAAAATAGCCATGAAATAATTAGCCATGAAATAAGATTTTCACTGGGGCAGCTAAGTGGTGCAGCGGATAGCGTGCCAGACCAAAAGTCATTTTTCTTAGTTCAGACATAGCCTCAGACACTCAGTAGCTGTGTGACTCTGGGCAAGTCAGTTAATCCTGTTTGCCTCAGTTTCCTCATCTCTTAAATGAGCTAAAGAAGGAAATGGCAAACCACTCCAGTATCTTTGCCAAAAAAACCCCAAATTAGGTCACAAAAAGTCAGGCATGACTGAACAACAACAGATTTTTCGCTAGACCCCCTGTGGATTTGTGGAGGAAAAGAGAAAGGTAATTTCTTGAGGTTAGAGGTAAAGGTTATGGGAGGGTAATGCTTACCCATTCCCAAAAGATGAAGCAATGAGAAATAGCTAGAGAGATGTAATCTCAGTTTACCTAGGCAACTTTCTGCCCTTAGTAAATTACACCATTAAAGGGTAATATTATAATCAGCACACACACACAAACACAAAACCACACATTTGTATGTGTTTATGTACGTTGTATACACACACACATATATATGCATATATATTTAATCAAGATTTCCCTTGTACAGACATAATTTTAAGATTTAAAAAATTGAAATGTGCCTGGGATCTGCAAATACGTTAACATTTAGGTTCTCTGACTATTCTTTCCCAAAAATGATGGAGGTTTTTTTGTGTTTCTTTTTTAAAATGATGCCAGTGTTACTGAGGAAAATACATACTAAGCATATTGAAACTGATTTTTACTATATTCACAGTTTATTGC
Source organism: Phascolarctos cinereus (assembly GCF_003287225.1). NCBI lineage: Eukaryota > Metazoa > Chordata > Mammalia > Diprotodontia > Phascolarctidae > Phascolarctos > Phascolarctos cinereus. The sequence continues at coordinate 242,616,956 of NW_027555847.1, read as the reverse complement.
TAAAAACAAAACAAAAAAAACACTAGCTATTTGCGCTTTTTAATAGATGGCTGGTGGGTTTAAAAATATTTTCATTTAAAGGTTACATGGGTAAAAGATTCTTGGCTCGCTGAAATAGAAGAACACTATATCAAATCCACATTTTTCTCTGTGTGTGAGCGACCATGCCCATACAGACTTTAAATTGGTGCAAGACTGTCCTGTTCTCTTTAAAGGTCTGTAGAAGCAGGATTTTTCTATGAAACTGGTTTTCAAAATCCTCAATAGGCTTCTAATTTGAAGCACCCCACAGCTTGGATTTCTGCCCCCTCTGGATATACTACATTAGGTACTCAGAGAAGTCTTTGAAAATTTGACCCACAAGGTACTGTACTTTCCCCCTTTCCCTAGAGGCTGCCTTTTCATGGATATACAATGCTGCTTTATGAATCTACAACACAGACTGAACAGTTTACTTTTGTTTCTCACAAAGTGAACATGGCATTCATTATTTGACCAGAATTTGTTAAAAAGCTAAAATGTTAAAACTTATTTTTTCAGATTGGAAAGGGAAAAAAAGGGAGAATGGCAGGAGGTGGGGTGAGGGACAAAGTCTGACAGTAAATTAGAGAAATATTAGTCTTGTGTTTTTCTGATTATTGCCAGACAATCCTGGCACACATTCATTACAGTCAGCACACATAACGTTGGAAAACTTTATCTCTGGTTACAGAGATGCAATTTTTTTTGCTATAAAGCATCATTTATGGTTCTAAACCTACACAACGTGACTATGATGTAAGCTGCAAGAAATGAGGAATACAGAATAAGCATGGAAAAACTTTTGAACTGTTGCAAAGTGAAGTAAAAAGAATTAGGAAAACAATATAGATGATGTCTAAATAAATGTAGACAGAAACAATAAAATTAAAATAGGATACTTTGTAAGTAAAGTGACCAAACTCAACCCCTTTGCTGAAGGAGGAACTATGGATGTGGAATGGTATATATGCTGTTGTCCTAAACAGTTTTTCTCTTTTTAATTCTCATAAGGAATAGCTCTCTGAGAGGAAAAGGGAAGGATATTTTGGGAAATAAAGGTGATGTGAAAACAAAAATACTAATAAAATTAACTTAAGTGTTCCTTGGGGGAAATTTTTATATGTGTGTATACATACACATGTATACATACATATATTTGTTTATAGATATAGCTGCTTTATAATATATTTGTATATTAATGGTCTATTATCTGTCCAAACGGGTTTTTCCCCCAGATTTTTAGTTATTCTCAAGAACACATCAAATCAGTTTTAAGGTACTCCTGTAAGTTAGCACATCAAGTTTGTGTTTGGATTTGTCTGTTAATGCTGCAATCTTAGATCTTTTTTAAAAAATCTACAAATTTAGTTGTCATAGATTTCAATCAATTAATAAACATTTATCAAGTGTCTGCTTTGTGCCAGGCACCGTTCTGGATTTAGAGCTGGAAAGGACTTCAAAGGGCATCAAGTCCAACCCCCACATTTTACAGATGCAGACACTGAGACATGGAAAGGTTATGTGTTTTCCCAAAGGCTACAAAGGTAGCAGTGTCAGAATTTGAACTCACGTCCTCTAACTCCAAATCTTCCACTTTTTTTCAGAGCACCAGTCTAAAATATGAAGGTATCTTTCCTAACGAAGAAATATAGAACAACTTACTATTCTTTTTATTTCTATGAAGTAAAAATATCTCCATGATGTTAAGAGATTTTTGGTCAGTAGGATCATAAATTCTGATCTGGAAGGGAGAATAGAGGCTATCTATTCTGATTACCTCATTTTACAGAGGAAGAAACTAAGGCTTCCTTAAGATCACACAATGAAGAAGTATTCTTGACAGAGCCAGGATTCAGACCAGGCCCTCCAACTCCAAATACACCATACTTTCCCCACTGTCCCATGTTTCCTCTTAGGTTAACAGGTTTTGTTACAGCAGTTTTGTGTGTGTGAATTTGTATTAGGTAACACAAATAAGATTTTGAACTGGGTATATTTCGCTTTGCTTTTTAGACACGTTTAAAATTTATTAATTTTGACAGATGTTAAAAATTGATTAATTCATTCTTGACTAACCAGTGATGTATTTGAAAAGCACAAGTCTTCTGGCTCATGGGGCCCATTAAGCTCTCCAGACCTAAAAGCTCCCATGTGATTTGTTCATTTTACGCCCATGTTGATATTTAGTGTAGTGGACAAATGATGAGATGTTATTCTGTCTCTAAAATAACGATCTCGTATGTTTTCCAGAAAAGGATTGTTGCTAGATACATACTATAACAACACTGAGGTAGTAACCAAGCCAATGAAAAACACTTTTCTTTCAAAATGATGATAGCACTTGTGGTAATCATTAAAAACAAACCAAAAAAAAGCCCCACTACAATTTTATGTTAGCCCATAAAGAAATGAGACTTTTAACCTTTTTTTTTTTTTTACAACTTCAGGTGGTAGAATTTGACCATACTCTATGCTTTGAGTTAAACAGAAGTCTTTGTTACCTATCAATTCCAGATTAACTATAACCATATTTGTTCTGACAGTTGTCATTTTGAGGGTGGATTGATTTTTATTGTTGTTGTTGAGCATTTGTTTGTTTTTGTGTGTACATTTTGAGTTTATTTTAATCTAGTCAAAGATATATTTTCCATGTGAAAATTAATATTGGACATGCAGGGTTTGCCCCTCCCAGAGCATGTTAGTTGAGAAGCATGGAGGGGAATGTAAATCAGCCAATATTTACAGGTGAGAAGGAAACATCTGTGCTTTGGAAAATATTTTTAAAGGAGTATGCTTTTCTAAAGGATTATGCACTTCTTAGTCCACAGAGTTTCCATGTGTTCTTTATAGGATTATAGAAACCAATGAATAAGATCTTCTTAATAAGATGGCTCTTTCAGATAAATGAAATGCATGCTTCAGGATGGTATTTGTTTGTGCCTCTTAGAAAGTCAGTGGCTATGATGGTACTTTTTGTTTATTCTCTTTTCCACAAAGAAAACATAGTGAACTATATGTGAATAGTTTATGTTTGTTTTTTTAAATTAGTGGAGTGAACCATGACTGTTCACTTAATTGTACCTGTGTTCCCATTTCCAGAGCTAGGAGTGGATTAATTAATAATTAATAAACAAATAAAGCTCCTTGAAGCAAGGTGTAAAAATAAGGCAAAACGATATAAATTACAAGTTATAAATGCAAAAGGGCAGCTGAATGGTGCAGTGAGGCCTGCAGTAGGCCTAGTGTCAAAATGAGTTCAAATCTGGCCTCGGACATTAGCTGTGTAACTGTGGTCAAGTCACTTCCCTCAGTTTCCTCTTCTGTAAAATGGGGGTAATAATTGCACCTATCTCCTAGAATTGTTTTAAAGATTAAATGAGATAATAATTATAGAGCTCTTAGCACAGTGCCTGGCACACAGTAAGTGCTGTATAAATGTTGGCTATTATTAGTTATAATTAAAACAGGGACAGCTAGGCGGTACAGTGGATAGAGCACTGGGCCTGGAGTCAGGAAGACCTGCGTTCAAATCCAGCCTCAAGACACTTACTTGCTGTGTAACCCTAGTCAAGTCACTTAACCTTGTTTGCCTGTTTCCTCATCTGTTAAATGAGCTGGAGAAGTATCCAACCACTACAGTATCTTTGCCAAGAAAACCCCAATTGGGGTCACAAAGAAGTGGACATGACTGAACAACAAAAAGTAATTAGAACATGATCAATGTTTTATAAGGAGCATAGATTCTGTATTTTCCAGAAATTGATTCTGTGAGCTTAGCTGGGGTCACTCCATAACTGCATCTAAACATTTTACCATTCTCTTTTAGGAAGCATTTTCAAAAAGATAACTACTTGCCAAACAAATAATTACATTTTTAGTGCTTATTTCAAAAGTAATTCAATACCTTACATCAGTGTTTCCTGCTAATTGAATAGACCAAGCACCACAGATGTTTCAACTCCCTGGTCTAACAGTTTTATCATTCTGATGGCTAGCTTGTTGCTCAACTTTTACACATGAGAACACTGCGTGAAATCTGTAAGCTGAAATAGTCCACATTATTTTCAAACTCATTTCTCATAGAAGGTGAGGAATTACTTAGCAAAAACCAGAAGCCCAGTGAGATATAGTAGAGCCTCAGTGGCATGGGAGTCTGAAAATGAAGGTTCTGATTCCAGCTCAAAAAGTTTTCATTTGCTTATATCTTATATATAAAACTAGAAACATATTACCTGCCTTACTTTACAGAATAACTGTAATGCTAAAATGAGATCATAAATGTGAAAATGCTTTGAAAAATACTTTTCACTACCTAAATGGCCATACCCTTTGACTCAGATGCCCTACAGCTATGATTATTACTCCAAAGAGTTAAAAGAAATCTTTTTAATAATAATTATTTTCATTTTTAGCACCAAAGTATTTTAGCAGTATTTTTATTTGGGGTAGGGGCAGGGTGAGGGAAGGGAATGGCTAAACGCATTGAATTGGAAGACTGCAGTGGAATATTACTGTGCTATAAGAAATTACAACTATAAAACTACATAGGAACATGGGAAAAAGACATGTCAACTGAAAAAAGTGAAGGCAAAACTAAGAAAACAATGTACATAATAACTACAACAATGTAAATTGGAAGGACAACAGACACACACACACACACACACACACACACACACACACACACACCAAAACTGTAATTAGGAACAAGCTTGGTATACAAACAGAGACGAGAATGTGCCACTATCCCTTCTCTGCAAAGATGGGGGATTATGGATACAGAACATTATATATACATCAGACTCGGTTAATCTGTTGATTAATTTTGCTAAACTTTTTTTTCCTTTCATTTTTTTATTCTTTGTTATAGGAAATGGCTCTCTGGGTAAGAAGATACAGTAAGTGCTATATAAATGTTGGCTATTATTAGTTATAATTAAAACAGGGACAGCTAGGCAGTACAGTAGATAGAGCAGAAATATAAAGTATGTAAAAAAAGCTATCATTTAAAAATTAAAAATTTAAAAATTAATACCTTTTATTTATCAGGCATGTCGACCTAGACATTGACTCTCAAATAGCCATTATAATAAGCATGTGTCCAGAGCCCACCTCCCTATCCCAGAAGAGTCAGGCAACAGCAGGCTTAAGAGAAGTTAGCAGTGAGCCTAATGTTAAGTTTGATAAACCTTGTCTTGCCTTTCTAGCATGTTTTCCTTTGGATTTACTGAAAATCCATTATAGTGGAAGAACTATACATAAAAGTGAAGTTTAGTGCTATGTAAGTATAAATAGTCAAATGGAGGTGATAGCCATTTTAATATACTTTTCTTCTGCAGTACACATAGTAGGAGTGCCAAAAAATTGAGATTTTTTGTAATGTTTGTGATTGATATTTTATAAACAATAGATTGAATAAAATTACGTTTTGTTTTTTAATTGAACAATCTTTGGGTTGCACTAAGTGTTCAGTAATGAGTAAGAAGAGAAAACCTAAGAGTTGAACCTTTGCCTCTTCAATTTATGTTCAGTGGGATGGTGGCTGATTACATCGTCATCTGTGGCCATGCTATTTTTGGCTTCACACTGCCTGCTGCTCTTCCCTACTCCTCAGGGGAGCTCTGAGAGTAGATCATGAGATCTGTTATTGGAACTCAATATAGAGGTATTCAAGCATGTCTACAAGAGTGAATGTACACTTAAGGTCATTTCCCAGCATCACACACTTAAGGACATCACCAAAATGAGGGTTGGGTTCTATCTATACTGTGTTTTCTGTGATTTCCTTTAGTTATGCAGTTGAGACCATGGCCTTTTCTGCCTTACTGAATTATAAGCCTTGTACATAAAATATATTTGGTATTTGAGGTAAATAATAGCTAAGCTTTCCAAGCTAGGCAAGAAAAGTTTTTCTTTTCTCTTTTTAATTCGGTTACTCAAAGATTTTTTTTTTGGGGGGGTGATGGGATTCCTCCACTAACTGCAATGTTTCTACTTAGAGTGTGATCCACTTTTAATTAGATAAAAATGATTAAAAGCTTGAAGTCATACCACATATCCCAAACAACTGCAGTTTTCATTAGTGGGCTAAGAAAAAGGAAGAACTCTGCAATCTACTTTACATTGTTCCTTGTCCCTTCTCTCCTCCCAGATGTCAAATGAACTCATCCAACAAAAGGTGGTAGCATGCCATGCTTATCATATTTATTTGTCAGAGAAAGATGACTTTTGTTCATGGGCATTGGACTTGCTTGTTGCTGTCATTGCAAACTTTTTGGAAGTTAAGAAAACATAAGATCTATAAACTTCTTTCTATGCTTTTCCTAGTTGAAATATTTACTTTTGTTACATCATTTCATAGGGTCACAGATTTAAAGCTGGAGGTATGTTAAAGTTCATCTAATCCAATCACTTCATTTTATAGATGTATGTGAGAAATGATTATTCTCTCTCTTTTATTTATAACTAGTTACTGTATTAGGACCAAGATTTTTCCCCTTTTCTACTTCCTCATCCAGAAACCAACCAGTGTGGGAAATCTGTCTTAAAGATTTACCCAGGCAAAGATAAAGTCAGACATTAAAAGAAATTCTAAGTTTGGGCTAATGGATGCATTCCTGTTCATCATGTTTGCTCAGACAGGTCTGGGAAGTTTTGAGTCTCCCTCTTGTCAGACAGATGATATGGAAATTGATGTCTCTTTGACCAAGATTTAGGTGATCCAAGTCATGTACCCCAAGACCCTCCTTGTAATATAGTCCAGCCTTTCATTGTAATATTTATTGTCTCACTAATTGTTAACCAATCAGAATTGATTGCCACCTCTCAGGAAGAGCTACTCTTAAAAGGGCATATAAACTGTGAGTCCACCACCATTGTGGGTCTTTGGTCTAAGAGAAACCATCCTTTTATTAATAAACATACTGGCTTTCTTAATAAAATGATTAAGTTACCCAGAAACTATCTCTCTCAGAATTTTTAATCATCGCCTGTGAAAACTGAGGCTCAGAAGGTTTAATTGACTTGTCTGAGGTCAAACTGATAATAAATGGCAAGATTTGATCTTAGGTACTAAAAGGGGGTATCCTTGCTTTGCCTCTGTATTTAGTCAGAAAGTTTTCAGTGTTTTGCCATGGGAAATAATGCTACTTCTTGGTGTGTTGGGTTTTTTTAAAGTTTGCCTTTAATCATTAAAGAGCCTTTTATATCTATATCTCATTGTATTTATAGCATAAGTGAGTACTGTATCAAAAGCTTTTTTCTGCATAGTTAAAATAATCACATTTTTTACAGTGTTTTTATTTATTGGTTAATAATGCCAATTATTTTCCAAATACTGAACCATCCTTATGTCCCTAATATAAATACATGATCATTGTGAAAAATTTTTTGTGTATTTTTTATTAATTTATTTTTAGTTTTCAACATTCACCTCCATAAGCTTTTGAATTTTAAATTCTCTCCCCCTCCCTCTCTCCTCCCTCCCAAAGATGGTGTGCAATCTGATATAGGCTCCACATATGCATTCCTATTAAACATATTTTCACATTAGTCATGTTATAAAGAATTAGAACCAACAGGAGGAACCACAAGAAAGAAGAAACAAAACAACAGAAGCAAAAAAAAAGCAAATAGTATTCTTCAATCTGCATTCAAACTCCATAGTTCTTTTTCTGGATGTGGATAGCATTTCTCATTCACCATGAATAATTTTTAAAATCTTTGGTGCAGTGTCTGTAAAAATTTTGTTTACCATGTACCAAGGAATAAATAAATCATGACAGCAATCAACAAAAGAACCACATTGTCTCTTGGGGTGTGTGTGTGCATGTGTGTGTGTGTGTGTGTGTGTGTATACATATACATATACACACATACATATGTGTGTATATGTATATGCAGATGTGTGTATATATATTTGCTCATAGTTTCTTTATTAATGACTTTTTTTTAGCACATCATGCTTTCTAAAAAAATGTTTATTTTTTCTACATTTTTTCCCATTTGTTTGAATTTACTTCTCAGCAAATTGTTATGGGAGAGACCTGATGAATGCAAATCTAGTGGTTCATATTTAGGAATGAAACAAAATAAGACATCCCTAAGCCATGTATCAGTTAGCAAAGAAGACTTACTTAATTGTAGTATGGAAAGCATATTCAGCAAGGATATAACACTGATTTGTTTGAGCATAGCTTCCTGGCCTCTGTTTTGGTTAAGTTGGCATGCCAATCAAGCCTGAAAGACGAGCTTGTGACTTTTATACTAAGCTCACCAGGAAGATACATCAGTGGTTTGAGCCTTAGCCTACTAGAACAATAAAATCTGGAATGCAGTTTTAATACCCTATAAGGAAAACCATTCCAGCTTATAGGGGGATAAATGTAGTTCCTACAACATACTATTCTCTGAAGGCAAGGTCCTAAAGTTCTTCTAAAGGACCTTTTATCACTTAAATGGCCTTCGGATTATTATTGGACAACCCAGACCTTTGAGATTTGAGAAGCCTGGCATAAGCAGCACTGGAGGAGTTGGGGGTGCATATTAAAATGGAAAGCAAAACCCCCCAAACAAGCAATGTATAATAGCCCCCTGAAGGAATGACAAACTACAGAGGAGAATAAAAACCAAAAATCTCAGGCTTTGCATCCCCCTCACTCTTCTTCTGGCACATGTGGTAGGTAATGCCCCATCTTTTCAGTTCACAATGGGTCTCTTGATGTAAAATGGAGACAATGAACTGGATTAGAACTGGGAATATCAAAGGTCACAGCATGAGCAATGACATTTCTGGAAGTGTTTCTCTAACAATTAGTTCTGAAAAAATGCCTCACTCCCCTTTCTGATCAGTCCAGGATGTACTCCTCCCTAAAATTACTTAGGTGGGTGACCATTCTAGGACAAGGGACCCTTGAATGATCCACCAAGATTAGTAATCATTAGAGTAATGATCCACCTAAGGATAGTACCCTCTTTCCCTTTCTTTAAAGGGATTGGTGGTTTCAGGAAGTTGAGGCAGTCTCCTCTCCATGGCCCCACACTCCAACCTGCCCCACCCCACCAGAAATTTGGATTTTAACCCCTGGATCCTCTCCAGTATTGATAAGTCACCCTTTTGTCTTCTCTTGCTGGAAACCAGGCTATTGTCCCTTCCTAAAATCTCTTGGTCATGGCTTTCTAACCTTTTCTGCTCTGCTGGAAATTAATGATCCATCTCTGTTACCACCCCGCCTCCATCTCTAACAAGTGAGCCTTTTTGCCCTTTCTTGCTGGGAATTAGGTCTCTACCACTATTACCACTTCCTGCATTCTGCTTGCCACAAGTCTACATGTGTACCCCTGCCTCGTATACTGCTTTCCAGCACCACTTTATGGTCTTCTCCCACTAGAACATAAGCTTGAGGGCTAGGACTATATTGTTTACTTTTATTTCAATCCCCAGTGTTTAGCCTGGGAAAGTAGTAACTGCTTAATAAATATCTAATGAAACAAACTGCTAATTTAAAAAAAAACACTAAAAAGAGAGAGGGAGGTTGGTGGGTGGGCTACAGATGTGGAATGTTGCATGTACTTTCAGATGAGGTCACTGTATTGTTTTGCTTAATTGTTTTATTCTGGTATAAGAGAGCTCTCAAAGAATGGGGGTGATCTGGAAATATTTGCAATGTAAAAATGAAATGTCAATGAAGCCTAAAAAAAAAAAGGAAATGAAATATGGTATCCAGACCTTTTCTTTTTGGTCAATGTTTTCAGTGAGTCTGATGATTCTTAAATGATTTCCCTTTGACCTACTTTACAGGTTAGTTGGTTTTGACAATAAATACCTACAAGTTTCTTCTTTTTTCAACCTTTTGACTTTATTCTAATATTTCTTGTCTAATGAAGTTGAGTTATATTTTGAGTTGAGTTATACTGGAGTTATATTTGGCCTATTTTAACAACAACAAAATTTTCAGGGAGTCTAATATTTGGGTGAGGTTCTCCACTTTCTGTTCTAAACTATTTGCGTTCCAATTTTGTTGCTGTTGTTCAGTCATGTCTGACTCTTCATGACCCCATTTGCAGTTTTCTTGGCAAAAATGCTAGAGTGGTTTGCCATTTCCTTCTTCAGCTCATTTTACAGATGAGGAAACTGAGGCAAACAAGGTTAAGTGACTTGCCCAGGGTCATATGGCTGGTAAGTGTCTGAAGTTAGATTTGAACTCTGGGAGATAAGTCATCCAGACTCCCAGCCCAGCACCATTGTGCCATCCAGCTGAGCTCTTATTTCATTTTTTATTTCTTGTTTCTTTGTTCCCAAGAATTCCTGTGGTCCTTTTGGCTACTCATTTTTTTTTAAAGTTTGTATTTATTGTGGAGCTACTCTCTTCTTTTGTGTTTTCCATTTTACTGTCCCTTGATCCATAATATTTCTTCAAAGAAATATTGTAGGGGCAGCTAGGTGGCACAGTGGATATAGCACCGGCCCTGGAATCAGGAGGACCTGAGTTCAAATCCGGCCTCAGACACATAATACTTCCTAGCTGTGTGACTCTGGGCAAGTCACTTAACCCCAATGGCCTCACTAAAAACAAAACAAAAAAACAAAGAAATATTGTATGTCTTCTGTTTACTTATGACTCTACCTTCAGTTCCAGATTTGGTATTTGGCACTTCATGCCAGGCCAGGATCCATGCTGTCTAACCTCTTGGACTGGGTTGTTAAGCTTTACTTAGTCTTGACTTCATTTTCTTGGATTCCCAATGCCATCTTTCAATTCCCTTGGTGTGTTTGGACTCAGAGCCCTATGAGGCTTTAGAGTGCTAGTCAGAGTTCTTAGATTGGCTGTCCCTATTTGGAACATTGCTGTGATCTTTCTTACCCCCAGAAATCTCAGCTGTGCAGCTTCTCCTTTGGGAGCACTGTCCTATTCCTCTGATCTTGTTCTGGCTTTCCTACAGTCCTGTGAATTCTGACTTTTTTTTGGTGGTTTAGATGTAGGCTTCTCTGCTCACTTTTACTCTACCATCTTAACCAGAACTTCCTAGGTAACTTTTTAAAAAATCTAATACCTTGTGTTAGAAAAAAAAATACCAAATTTTAACTTGGAACCTAAAATATACCTGCCAAAGGGCATAAAAAAAAGTTGATCTATTTTGCTTCTGATACTTTTTTGGTAATTGATAGAACTATAGTCTCAGCATCAGGAGGAACCTCAAAGGTCATTTAATACAACATCTATATGACAAATGTAGGGGCAGCTAGGTGGCACAGTGGATAGAGCACCGGCCCTGAAGTCAGAAGGACCTGAGTTCAAATCCTACCTCAGACCAAATACTTGATACTTAGCAGCTGTTTGACCCTGGGCAAGTCACTTAACCCCAATTGCCTAAAAAAAAATAAATAAACAAACAAGGCAAATGTCTCTAGTGATGTAGAAAGCACTACCTCATGGGGCAGCCCATTTAATTTTGGAACACCTTTTTTTGTCCCCTATCTTAAATTGAAACCTGCTTCTCTTTAATTTCTGCATCCTAGCCCAGGTTCATCAGAATAATATAATCATTTTGTGTAGTCATTTCAGTCAAGTTCAACTTGTCCAGGGTCACACAGCTAGTAAGTGTTTGGAGTCACATTTGAACTCAGGTCTTCCTGACTCCAGGCCCAGTGCTCTATCCACTGTACCACCTAGCTGCCCAATCTAATCACACATGAAATAAATATACGTAAGGGATTTTTGTAGATTTTAAGGCATGGTATAGATGTCAACTGGTGTTACTATTATAATCCTCCAAATAGTTAAGGTTTTCCTAGGAGTATAGATTTCTGAAAGAACATTGCCTTCTGCAGACAAATATTTGGCTTCTTTTTGACACTGTCATAGAAATCAGAAGCAGGGACAAGGTTGGGGGTGGAAGATAATCAATCATAGAATTTTAGATTTCCAAATAGAAGGGACCTCATAGGTCACTCAATCCTACCTATACCCAAATAAAAAAATTCCCATCTACATCACATCCCCCTAAAGATGAGAACCAGCTCATCATCCCCCAACAAGGAAGTCAATTCCAGTTCTATTAGGAAGTTTTTTCCTTATGTTGAGTTAAAATCTACCTCCCTATTTACCAATCTATCCATTGCTTCCTTGGGGGGCAAGCAGAATAAACACCTTACTGACTTCTTGCACATGACAGTCACTCAGTCAGGTAATGTTATATTAAATGCCTGCTATGTGCTAGACACTGCTCTAAGTACTGGGAATGAAAAAAAAAAAGGCAAAAGACAGTCCCTGCCCTTGAGGAACTCACTGTCTAATGATGATCCATCAAATATCCAAATATCAAGTCCCAATTCAGTCTGTTCTTTAGTCTAAACTTGACTAGCTCTTTTAATTGATGCTCATGTGGCATGGTTTCCAGATCCTTTATCGATGCATAGCATTTGGTAAAGGTAGATGGGACAAATTGTGCAACCATGATGATTCTTTTGAACTTATTTATAAAGTTGAATTATGGTTCATTATAGCCACCAAATGCTAGAATACTTACCGAAAACACACAAGGAGGTCAAGTGTTAAAATATACTCTCATGTTCCTTAACTTTGTGGAATCCAGTGGTGGAGTTTGAACGGTTCAGTATGATTGGTTAAGGATTTCAAACCAGCATTATTGGCAGTGTCTAAATATATATACCAAATAAAAATTTAATGCTGTGAATAACTTCTTAGAATATAAAAATATTAACATATATCAGATTGCTTGCCTTCTTGGGGAGGGGGTAAGAGAGGGAAAGAGCGAGGGAGAAAAATTTAGAACTCAAAACTTAAAGATGAAAACCAGCTTTACATGTAATTGGAAAAAATAAAACACTGTTTACAAAAATAATATTCAAATAAACCATAAACCATTTCTCCATTTCCCGTAGATTCCCCAGAGCAAGGAATTTGAAGCTGCTGGAATTCATTATTGCCACCACTAGTGCCACTATATGCATATCCAATGACTTGGGTCACTTTGGTGGTGAGAATGTACTAGGAGCAAGTAAGGAAGAAAGTACAACAGTGAATATTAACAAGTGTTTTGGGGTTTTTTGTTTGTTTGTTTGTTTTTAGTTAGCTGCTGTTTTTCCCAGGAGAAGTTAATTCATAAACCTTTAAAGCTAGAAATCCTAGAAGGTTCACTCCCCCCATTTTATAGATGAACAAACTAAGGTACAGATAAATTAAATGATGTGCTATTGTTTTTGTACATTTGTAATTTGTTTTGGAAGAATGATTTAGATTGTCATGAAATCAACATCAATTGGTGTTTTCCAAAAATCTTTATTTTGCTTTAAAAAAAACCAAACCTGTTAGATGCAACATATCCTGCCAAGGATACTAGTGCTATTCTGACCAAATTGTCCTAAAAGACTAAATTCCATTTCACTAGCCTGCCAATTACATCTAACAATGATCCCTCTTATTCCCCATTCCTTCTCTGACATCTAGCTGTAGGTTGTCTCCACTCCAGAAAAAGTTGATAGGTCAGCGCCTTGCTACATCATAGAAATCTCTGGTCTCCTTCCAATTTGACATAAATTCTATTTATGCAATGTGTGTGCCATATGACTTTCCAACGGAAAAAAAAGCCTTGATCATGTTCACACATTACTTTTCCTTCTTCTTTATTAGCCCTTTTAAAGTACAGCTAAAAGTTCTTGGTCCTGCTTCAGCTGCCTCAGTACATTTTTTTTTAGATTTGTTTTGTTTTTAATGCCTACAGTCTTACAGACCCACAGTCTCTGGGATGTCTAGAGGCCAAGCCATGGGGACAATGCCATTTACCACATTAATACAGATTATTGTCACTTCCACCCTTTCCCAGAAGTCTACAATCAGATAAGGTTGTAGTGGCATTGCCTGAAGCAAGGATGACTATCCCAGTGACACCTATGCAGTTTTTACTGTAGTTGGCAAGGTGAAGGAAAGTCTCTTTAAAAAGAGTCCAGCAATCCTTGGAAACTGTGACTGTAATCATATGTAATCGGTCTTCTTTGTAGAGGTTGTCTGATCCTGGGCCAGAACTAAAATAATCTCTAAACCTTCGCCGCTGGGTTAAGTTAATTCTTGTTAATTAAGGATAATTGTTTTCAAGCATTTGCTTTTCTGAATTGTAAAACAATCTTAGTAGTACAGAAAAAAATTGTCCTTTAAAATATCCCACGTGAATTGACATACAACCAAACACTCCCCAAACAATGAGGTTATAAACCTCTCAGTTTATCATGTATCATACTTACCTATGCTATTATGCTTATTTATATTATATGTCTTAGCCTCCTCCTAGAAGGTAAGATTTATGAAGGTAGGGACCATATCTTATCTGAACTTTACATCTCCTTAGCACCTAGCATAGGGCTCCCTTCCCAGAATTGTTGGATAAGTGTAATTGCTGCATTTGTGATTACGTGGTTGCATGACAGAATTCTGTAATATACTGCTTGCTGATTCAGATGATCAAGGGTTGAAAAGAATAATCTAGCCCTATGCCCTTCTTTTTCATGACAAAGCTGAGGTCCAAGGGGTTAAATGACTTGCTGAAATGGCTCCAAATTCAATGCTCTTACTATGAAACCTGATTTACTCACTCTTCTAAGACAGCAAATGAAAAAGATCACTTGAAAAATTAGTTACAAATTATTTCTTCTTTGGAAAAAAGAGAAAATTTTGCCAACCCTCTGCTATCATTAATTATTTAAGACCTCCTGAGGAAGTCAGCTATCTCTGCCCATCTTATAGACAAGAGCACAGCTCTGTACTTTGCCCCTTCCTTCACCATTTCCTCCTTCATTCCACTTAAGAAAATAACAACCACCTAGGGTACTGAGCCTATGACAAAGTCAGCACCCATCACATTCTCCATGTATCCTTTTGTGCAATTTTGAATGGTAGGTTACAGGCTGTGAGGTAGAACTAAATCACTGAGGAGGAGGAAATTCTGGGTAAGGAATTTTGAAACTTGACCTAAACAAGGACATTTTTAGTAGATATGCTTGCTGCTTTTAAAGCCACTAATTGGTCTTAAATTTATCTTAAGTTTTAACTGCAGAAAATTTAGGAAGCATGTTGGATAGTTAACATATACCAGCTTGAAGTCTCTGAGGGGACTCAGCCTTGTACTAGAAAGGATACAAAATTTTAAAACTAGGGTTGCTTTTTTTCTAAAAGAGCAGTAGTACCAGAGGTGAATATTTCAGCTGAGCCAGAAGCTAGAGAAAGTAGAGGCTGCAGCAGAACAATCCTATAATTCCTCTAAGATTGGGCAACTTGAATTAGCATCCAGCATTGGGTGATAAAAGCAGTCTGTGTGAAAGGGGTCATTGATCTGACCTGGTTGGGCTCTCACAATTGGCATGAGCTGCCGACATAAGGACCTAGGATGAACATCTCTTTGTGAGAGACTCAGAAAAACAAATGAAGCCTCATCTGATTGTCATTCCCTAGAACTTTAATCACGAATCATGCATCACTAATGTTGCCGCTGCCCTTTGATGATCTTAGAATAAAGGTAAATTTAGTACTCTTGAAGTCTTAAAGCTCATTGTTGCCAAATATGAACTAGAAACCTCTCAGGGCTAATTCAGGTTGTTCAATCTCAAGGAACTTATAGTATCATAAATATAGAATGCAAGAGACCTGAGGGGGTCATCTAGTCTAACACCCTCATTAATCCCTCTGAGATTACTTCCAATTATATATACATATGTGTATATACATACACATATGTATATATACATACATGTATATATGCACACACATATCTATATACATACACATATATGTATATGTATATTTGTGTGTGTATTACATAGTCATTTGCATGTTGTCTCCCCAGTGCTCCCCAAAGTCTTCCAGAGGTAGGGAACCTGCAGCCTCAAAAGCACATGTGGCCTTCTAGGTCCTTGGGTATGGCCTTTTGATGGAGTGCAAGTTTTACAGAACAAATCCTTTTATTAAAGGGATTTGTTCTGTGAAATTTGGATTCAGTCGAAGGACTGCACTTGAGGACCTAGAGGGCCACATGTGGCTTTGAGGTCGCAGGTTCCCCACCCCTGCTAGACTCTTTCTTGGCCTCAGAAGGTGGAGCATAAACAATGGGTAGAAGTTACCAAGGCACTGGATTAGATAACCACTTCACAGTTTTGCTGCAGAAGGGATTCTGGATATGGGCTGGATTACATAGCCTCTGAGAAAGATTTCAACTCAGAGATTCAATGTCTATAAAGTAGACTCTTAAACAAAACAGCTTCTCAAATTTCATCTTGTTCTAACTTTAGCCATTTTATCTACATAACCCCAAACGTTGGTTTTACTTTTACTTTGTGTATTTGTTGTTGATAACATTATGAGTCCTACAGCCAAGGAGTGAGAGGATCTTCACTTCCCTAATCACAAAGGGCTTACTTTTGACTGAAATGGAAAACAGGGCTAGTTTAGGGGCACCAGACCATGAGAAAGGGCTGGCAAACACTAGCAATAAAACAAGTTACAGAGAGAAAGAAACTACAAAAGAGTCAATATGAGAAACAATAGCAAGAGCTGTGGATTAGCCCTAATCATCTATAAGAAAGCAATATGCTTATCTTTCCATGGTACCTGTTAGAAGCCGAATAGTGAATTAATAGAAATGACCATTTTCCCATTGGTCTGTGAGATGATTTACAATGAGAAAATAGAGGAGGTAGAAGCAAAGATCTAGTGCAGGACTTCTTAACTTAAAAATTTTTTTTGATAACTATTTCAATATAATTTATTGCCTTTGCAATGTTTTATTTTATGTATTAAAACTTCATTCTAAGAAGGCTTCATTAGATGGCCAAAGGAGTCATGACACTACAAAAAGTTAAATACCCTTGGTCTAGTTAGTGGCTTAGCATCATGAATACTTGACTGACATTTTGTGAAGTTTACCCAGGCCTTTGGAATGTGCACACTCTTTTAAAAATTTATTTTTATTTTGTACTTAAGAAATGCCAAATATGAGCATTTCTATATAAAAAAATAAGAATGGATTTGAAACTGCAAATATTTATTGTGTATAGCTTGCTTTTCATTATAAGTATATAATAAATTCAACATGTAATTTTCAAATTACTCATCTCATCTGTGTTTCCTTCTGGCCTGGCCTTCTGTCTCCCTCCTCCTTGCCTACCTTCCTTTCTTCCTTCTTTCTTCTTCCTTTCTTCTTCCTTCTTCTTCTTTCCTTCCTTCCTTCCTCCTCCTTCCTCCTCCTCCCTCCTCCTCCTCTCATTCTTATTCTTTGGAGCTCAAAAATCCCAGAAAGGATATGGGCAAAGACAGATGGGGCTTGCTGGGGAGAAGAGTACCTGTGAGGGCAGGCCCAGAGCCATCTAGTGTAGGAGAGTGAAGCCCTCAACTTTCTGCCAAATTGTTCAGGGAGAAAAGGCAGAGGCTAGGATAGTAGGTGAAATAGTCCCCCAAGTGGCTGACATGGGTGGAGGCTGTGAAGTCCGTGGCTTGGACCAGCATCTGCTATTCCAGCTGGGCTACCCCCACATACACTATGTTTCTGGCAATGAATGATACAGTCAGCCTTGGAGTAGAGGTAGAGTTCAGACCACCATAATGACTGCTTCATGAGAGTGTTGTGGAAGATGGCAGTGACATGGAACAGCATCCATACAAGGAGAGTCACCAGGGATAAGGTGATGAGCAGGAAGACACAAAGGGCAGGCCACTTGTTCTCCAGGATAGTGGAGAAGGCTTGCACTGCCCCTACTAAGTTGTGGCTGCCAGGAGCATAGTCAAAGATAGTGCCAACCACTCAGAGTTGACTAAACTAGCAATGTATGGATCAACTCAATGACATAGTAGAACAGCATGACTATCCGCTGAACACGTGGAAAAGAAAGGGCTTCTTCTTAATCTCATAGTCAAAGAGCAGTTCTAACAGTTTCTCTTCTGAGAATTTTTAGAAAATGCTTCAATGACTCCCTTTTCTTTTTTAAAGCATCCCTATCATTAGTTCCTCCAATCACAATCTCTCAATTTCTCCCTCCCCCAGAATATTGAATAAAAAGAAGAAAACCCTTGTAAAAATATCCAAGCAAAGCAAATTTTCATGTTTATCTCATTCTGTAGCATGACTCCATCACCTGTCAGTGAGTACATGACGTATGGGAGCATACATCATATGACAACATTGCCATGGCAATATTAAAGCGCCTAAGTGGCACAGCAGATAGAGCTCTGGGCCTGGAGTCAGGAAGACCTAAATTCAAATATAGCCTTGGATACTTACTAGCTATGTGACCTTGGGAAAGTCACAACTTCTGTCTGCCTCAATTTTTCTCCCCTGTAAAATGGGGCTAATGATAGCACCTACCTACCTAAAGTTGTTATAAAAAGAAAATTAGATGATATTTGTAAAGTGCTCAGCACAGTGCTTGGCATATAATAGGCAATTAATAAAAGCTGGTTGCCTTCCTTCCTTCCTTCCCTCCCTCCCTCCTTCCCTCCCTCCCTCCCTCCTCCTTCCTTCCTTCCTTCCTTCCTTCCTTCCTTCCTTCCTTCCTTCCTTCCTTCCTTCTTTCCTTCCATGGACAGTCATTGCAGTCAATGCTAAGATAATTCTGCCTCCCCTTTTCAAACTGAATGATGTTCCTTGAGGGAATTTATGCTAGATGGACTTGAAAGATGCACACTTTATCCATTTTATCCCTAATGCTTTTCTCTATGTACATCTGGTAAGTAGCAAGAATTCTCAACAATCCAAGTAATCCCACTTCTCAGTTGCCTAAGATATCTTCTTCAGTACTTAGTTCTTCAATATGTCAACAAATTCATGATCTCATTGATATGGATACTTCCTCTATCCACATGCCCTCTCATCCTATGAAACTCTTTTCTATATCTTCTTGTAAGTCCTCTGTCCAATATTCTAAGGCTAGGGGCAATCCTCTTGGTCTGTTAAAATTATGTGGTTACCAATGCAGTGTGTAAATTGTCTATCTATTGTCTCTCATTCTCCTACACAACAAATCCAGCTCATTTTCTGGTCATGTGCCTCTTTGATATCTTTTATAATACTTGCATGAAATTCATTGGTAATAAGTTGCAACCTTTTTACACTCACCTTTTTATATTCTCCTCAGACCTTTGGGTGACCTGCATCCTCCCAGGTGCCTGCATCCCAAAAAGGTTAAAGAAAAAGGAAAAGAATCTATATGGACAAAAATATTAATTTCAACTCTTTTTGTGGTGGTAAAGAATTGGAAATTGAGGGGATGCCCACCAATTGGAGAACGGCTGAACAAGTTGTGGCATTTGGTTGTGATGGAACATACTGTGCTATAAGAAATGAGGGGGGTATTTTTAGAAAAACCTGGAAAGGTTTATGTGAACTAAAGCAAAGTGAAGTGAGACAGGAACCAGGAAAACATTAGTGATGATCAACTGTGAAAAACTTAGTTACTTTTGTTATACCGAGAAATGAGCGAGTTGACGACCCAAGCTAATTTTAAATTGTGGACTTTATTAGCTATTAGCGCGCAGCGGCCAGGGATATTCACATCCAAATCAAGCAGCCCCCATCAGGGGTTGAGCTAGGGCTTATATAGGGAGTATACAGGACAGGGAGGGGGATGGATCTTTGAAGTCTGGCAAGAGGAAGAGGTTTTTTGGGGGGGGCTGGTCAAGGACACCCTTCTCCCTCTGTGTAGATATGATAATGCTCTGCAAACTTTCTCACAATGGAGGCTTCCAGAGATATGATCTGAGGGCTGTGGCCTGAGCAGCCAGATAAGGGTCTTGCTAAGGAATTTGGAGGTTTCCAGAGACATGATCTGAGGGCTGGAGCCTGAGCAGCCAGATAAGGGTCTTGCTAAGGAATTTGGAGTTTTCCATGGCCTAAAGGGTTCTACTACCCAAATGGTAAAATAATGTTCTGCATTACATTCCCCACTTCTTTTGTGTACCATTTGACGTGGTTGGGGCTGCCTCATTATAGGGTGCAAAGAAGGCAGACACCAGGGTCTGATAACGGGGACCTTTAACCAACAGTAACTTAACTAAATTAATACAGGATCTAACAAAGTCAAGGAGCCGATTAACTAGACAAGGACCAAGAATTAGGGCTATAGTAAGGAGGAGCAAAGACCCGGCTAAGGCAGAAATAAGAATGGTTAACCATGGGGAAGTCCGAAACAGGCTGTGGTACCAATTTTCGTTCCCTTCTCATTCCCTCTGCCTGTCTGCAATATTTTTCCGTGCCAGGGAAAGGCTCTCCTGAACTACACCTGAGTTATTGGCATAGAAACAGCAGGCCTCCCCTAGGGCAGCACAAAGGCCGCCTTGCCTGAGAAACAATAAGCCTAAACCCTCTGGTTCTGCAGAACCATCTCTGCCAAGGAGTTGACCTGTCTCTCCAGTTGGGATATAGAGTGCTCCAGATGACTGACTGAGGTCTGCATCGACCTGAGCACTAAGTTCCTGGTAACTGGCCTCTCCTCGGACTAGGGCAGCGGTACCCACAGCAGTTGATCCCACTAACCCCAACCCCACTGAGGATAGGGATGAGGAGGGGAACGGCTCGCTTGCTTCAGTAGGACACACTGCCCTCATGACTGAAGTACTCCCAACCCTCCAGGCCCTGAAGAAGGGAGACCCTGGGGATAATGGAGACTAATATACATAGAGGCTCAGATTCTTTTAGGAACACTGCAGCGAGACACACTGTGTGATCCCATCCAGACAGGCCCACCAAGTGCCGGATGGCTGAATAAAAAGAGGAGGAGGATTGGGGAACAACCACAGTACTATTACAGACAGGAGAGTAAGGAGAAGTTTTCAGGGATGTGGTGGATGAGGTAAGACAGGTACCTTTTCCTTGGACATCCCCCAGGGTCAACTTAGGTTGTTCCCACCGACAATTTTCCGAGTCTGGGCTATGGGAAACAGAACCATTAACTGCCACTCCCACATAGTATGGGGGTTGTGCATCCATACACAGCCAGCAGCTAGGTCCTAGGTCAGGCCGGGTGGAGTTGACAACGCCACGGATGGCTCGGAGCAGTCTCATAATCGAGGGGGTGAGGAGGATCTGCCTGAGGGGTCCTACTAGGAGCCAGAGGAAAAGGGAAGGAGAACCAAGGAAAGGGGGGATGGGCAAGTAGGTGGGGGCATGTGAAACAGGGAGGGGTAGTGGAGAATAGGGAAATGCAGGGGGTCAAGGGAGATTGAATAGACATGGGAATAGATAATGGAGGGAACAGGAAGGCAGAAGTTTGAAAGGCATCTGCACAAAATCAAGGTGGGGCTAGGACTTTCAAAAGGAGATAAAGGAAGGCCTTTCTGGGGCCTATAGACAAAGGGAGCCAGATCTGAATAAGATTAAAAGGTAAGGCTAAGGCTTTCAAAGGGAGATGAGGGTCTGGGGCCTGTGAGTCGGATTCCCTTTGAGGCAAAGAGTGAAGATCTTGTTTTGGGCTCCGCCCCCATCATCCCCCCTCAAACAAATTGGAACCAAATTCTTTTGGTGAAAAGGGGCGGAGGTCTCTGCTTCTGAAACTGCTTCCTGCTGGCAAGGGGCGTAGAGCTGTCCCTGCCTCTCTGGGTCCCGTTCGAGGGGTCAAACTTCAAAACCTGGCTGATGCCAGGTTCAGTGGACTAGAGACCTTGGGTTGGTATACAGTCATCTGGAAGTTGATGGCTCCGACCCTAGAAGAAAGGAATCTGGCAAGAATATTTAGTAAACATGGACCAAACAAACACAAGAGAAGTATGATCAGTAGTGGCCTCTGTGTTTTCTTTCTGGAGTCCCTGCAGGAACTTGGTTAAGGAAGAATTAGTGCCATCTGCCCTGAGTTCCTACTCCCCCTTTTAGTTTTTGGCAAAGGAATCATCCAAGGAAGAGGACTGCCGTAAGAGCCGGACCCATACTGCCAACCCCCACTAAATAGTAAACAAGAGCAAACAACAATATGCATACCTTACATTAATCCACAGGCCCCAATACATACATAGATATATGAAAGAATCCATTTTAACACAGTGCATATAGGATCTTAAATGTTTCAGTCATGCCATGTTTCTCTGATGACATGGACAAGATAAACCACAAGCCATTTCCCTTTTAACATTATTAATTGTAACACAACTTTAAACAAGTATGATATTACCCAAATAACAAAATAACATTCTCACAAACCCCTGAATTGTAAAGAACTTAACTCATATAGGAACACACACAGAACACAAGTCCCAGTTCTATAGTACCCTAAGATGTCACATTGCCTAAGGAACATTTCCAAAATGAGCCCTAAAATGCTTGCATGCATTTCTACTCTTGTTCATAAAACCTCACTAAATTGGTACAAAAGTTCTTAAATAACACAAATTCCAGAGTAGTATTAAGGAAACTAAATTCCTAAGTATTCCAGAATCCCTCATAAGTCTTTAGTTAAAGGCACATAGAGATAGTTCAGTTTTCCCAGTCACACAGGACTAGGTTCAAACAATACAACAAAGTTTACTCATAATTCGCAAAATTGCATAATTACATTAAGTCAGGTACAGATTAAACCAATCAGAGAGCTCACAATAGACTAGTTTGGAAAAGAGAGATTTACATGTAATCAGGGTAACAAAGAAAACCTTAGACAGGAATCATACAAATCAATACAATCAGTATTACCTATATTAACTATTAAGTTCCTTGCTCATGTACAATCGGTTTAATTCATAGGCAGTTCAAAAAGGGAGCTCTGCTTCTCTGGCTTAGTGTAAAAATCCAAAACTGTGATCTTCCTACCTAAACATGCTTAAAGCTTGGATTGCTATGATAGATACATCTTGGAAGCCAATCATATCAGTCTAATCCTATTGCTTTTCTCAAAATTTGCTATCCTATTTAATTAGACATCTATCACATTACACCTTTGTCCTATTATTGTGTGTAAACATTTCCTCCTTAGGGGGATGTTATCCCTATATTATTATTATGTGGCCATGAATGTACTTGCATCCTATTACGGTAACACAGGGATGTTCCAGAGGGACAGGGTCATATATCATATCAGAAGGAAAGAACTTCCTTAGCTCCATTTGATTCCAGGCATGAGTCATATCTGATAGGTAATCACGTAGTCACTGGATGTTAAAAGCAGGGCCTGGGATTAATCAGCTGGAGATTTCCCTGTCAGAAAGGAAATAGCACAATTGGGAAATAGAGTCGGGAAGATCCTATCTAGGCTGTGTCCAAGGTTGTCCTCAAAAGTCTTCCCAGGCACAGACTTCCACCTTTATCAGTTATCAGCCTGCAGCACATGCCATTCTACTATTGGCTTTATGACAACTCAGACAAGTACCCTGGTAATCAAAGCTCAAAACAATAGTAAATGTCTGTCCCATAAAATCACAAATCCTGGATAATAAGAATTTAATCTCACATTGGTAATAGTAAGAGACTGATCACAGAAAAATACTACTGCTCTCATTATTCCTTTAAACAATGGGAACATCTTGAGGTGAGTATAATCAATTGAACCCCAATAAGGGCCAAAAACCTGAACTAATTCTTTTTTTTTTCAAGTGAACCAAAAACACCCCTTTCCAGGACCAGATAGAACTGACCAACATTCTTTCTGTTTGTTATCACTGAGCCCAAGATGTCTGGGACCAAACACTCTCCAGAACAATGGGACTTTTCTTATCTCGGTATCTTATGGACATAGACTATGCTATGTCATGTTAATGGTAAAAGAAACACAGATATCTTGGTCTATAATTTCAATGACACTTTGACACCCTCCCGCTCTATTGAATTTACAACCCATTCAATTAAGAAAATTCCTTCCCATGCCACATGTCAAACAAACATATGGAAGCTGCACTTTTTTTTTTCTTTCAGGGCAGATGACCTTCCCCCCCCCATAGTTTCCAGGGATCCTGGCAAGTTTACAAAATAAGGGGAATTGCCATGTGCCCCTCCTTTTCACACACAAGTAATCAATTAACAATCTTAGGTTTTGATATTAAAACAATAACCCCAAAACTTAGTTAACAATCTCACAAATTTTATAAATTATAACAAAACAATTTCAACTGAAAATTCCCTTTCAATAGAGACAAAATTTGAAAATTTATACTTCCTTGAATTACAATATTTAAAAGGAAATGTTACAAAACAGGATCATATAAAATGCCCCAACAGCCAAATTGACTCCTTTTTTTTTTGAAGACACAATTAATTTAACATTCTAGATTATAAAAGAAATTGCCCTTCCAGCAACATAACTAATACAATTGACCCAATAAAAAAATCTTTCTTCTTTCTAGACCCTTTCACCAGGTCCAACAGTCTCCTGGGGCCACTCCATCCCTATAGACTGGCTTCTTTACCTTGACCCATCCCCTTTTACTCCCCATGGCTGTGTGCTGGAAGATACTTCCAGGCTGTAGCTGCTACCCCTCCCCTTCCTTCCTATAGCCAGGTGGGGGAAGGTGAATTTGCGGGCAGGGGAGAGGGGGGTAAAACACTCTCTTCCTAATCTGATCTGGGCTGAAAGGGGTTAATAGAGAAACCCAGCACTGTTTGGGATCCCCACACAGAGATACCCTCTTGACTCAAGGGGAGGAAGTGGGGGAAAGGAGTGACAAGATTGTAAGGAGGTGTTTAAAAACTCCTTAATGATCAATCTCAAAAACTTCCAGAATCTGCTAAGATGTTTTAGCTGTCCTATCTTTTTCACTTCTATGTCCACCCCTTAAAAACTTAGAGTGGGGCATTGAACTTTCAAACCTACATTCTTGAGACCAGTGCCCTTTCTTATGCTACCTGAAGCAGGAACCATTGACTCTGTTTCTCTGAAAGCACCCATTTAAGGCCAATTCAAGGACACACTTTACATAGGAATGAAACTTAGAAAATTCACAGTGGATTAAGACATAATTGTTATCAGTATTAAATTATTGCAACAAATTAGCTTGCAAATGGAAATTTAGTAGGCCTTCTAAAAATCATACAAAAAGATTTTGCAAAACATTACTTTGTAAAAAGTATTTCCCTTTCTAAAAAAGCTTACAGTTTATCCTGATGTTAGAAGGAATAATCACTAAACTTTCATGAAGAACATTTGTTAGAAATTTTTAAGGTGATAGATATCTTTCCTTTCTACCTTAAAGTAAAAATAAACCTTTAAAAATGGAATTATTAAAACTAAGTTGATGTAAAATGTCCTCAAGTAACATAAATAACTTCCCAAAGTACCATAACAAACTAAATTCCTAGTTGTTACAGAATTCCTAGACATCAAATTTCCTTAGTCAAAAACAGAAAAAAATTCAGTTTTTATAATGCGTGAAGAACATTACCACAATAACAAATATTATCAAACTTTTAAAAATTTACTCAATTTTTATCTCTCAAGAATTCTCATTTACTCAGGAATTTCACAACACAGAAAACGTTTACACAGATTTGATAAGAATTATAGGTGAAACTTCCTCTTAAAAGCACATAAAATTTGGAAGTTTATTCTAACCCATTCATTCTCCCCTATTTATTTATTTAGTTTTTGGAGGGGTAGACAAAAATATATTCCCAAATGCAATACCCTTGTTAAGCTTAGAAATGTACTGGACCAGTATTCTGATTGCTTTTTCTTTCCCATAATGACAAGTCTTTAAAAGAACCCACCCGGGGATCTAGCCTGAAAGGTGGGTGGACATAATTCCCTCAAACTGCCCTCACTGTGCACTCAAAACAATCCACTCGTCTGAGTTTCCTTCAATGTACCTAAGTGCAAAACAGTGTAACAAATGCTGAAATTGAAAACCTCACATATTTACCAATTTGGATGAGCTGGGGCTCCTGGGAAAATATCAACTAAACCCAGCAAGCCATAGTCCTCAGCATATAAACCATTTGTCTGTGTTCTGGTACACAAGAACTTTTCTCTTTGTCTCCACACTCAAACTTGGCCAGAGTTAGAATGCAGAGAGAGAGAAACTATTACTCATGCAAAAGTCCCAAAACCTTCTCACTTTCAAAACCTCCAGTCACACCATGCAACTAAATCATATTCCCTTCAAATTTTCTACACACACTCCTCTCTCCTACATGCTTAAACTTCCTTGCCTTTCTTTCTAATGATTTAAAATCCCCTTAAAACCTGTACATATCTCATTCCTTTCTAATTCTGACCTGACACTTCAAAAATCCTTCCCAACTTGCCCTCTACCAACCATATAACCTAAATAATAAAGTATTCTTCTCTCTTTCCCTCTCCCATCCACGCACTGCTTTGAAGCTGCTGTTACCTGGGGAGGAAGAGGGGGAGAATGAAGGCAACTTTTCAGAGTCCTGCTGCAGCCTTTGGCTGTCTGGCTGCAAACAACCCAAAAGGGAGGGAAATGATGTACTGGCCGTATCCCCCCATTATTGCAGAACACAGACACAGACAAACAATAAGAGCCTGAACACTAACACATCCTCCCAATGAAAGTCAAAGGAACTGCCCTGGAGAAAACTGTCTGCAATCCAGTCTGACACCTGTCTTTCAGTATGAAACAGAGGTGGCTTCAGGCAGATGATTGCAAAACAGAATCTCTTAAAAACACAATCTCTACACATATAAACTAATAGACCAACACTGAGACAGAAACCAGGAACGAGACACGGGCCCAACAGAACTAAGACAGAAACCAGGAACCAGAAACCGGGTACCAGGAACCAGATACAGGCATAGTCCCGACGTCTCGGGGTGCCTGGGGGATTGAGGCACTAATTAGGTGCTCTGCCACGTCTGGCACTCGTTCCCCACCAGAAAACAGGTTTGCAAACATTTACCTCCAGAGGGTTACCAGGTCCACGATGGCCGAAATGAGGTACAGTCGGAGTCGGGGAGGGAGGCTTCTCCTAGTCCTGAGTCCTGGGGCCCTGGAACATCATCAGGGGCCGGCTCCCCTAGAAGTCAGAACAGAACAATTCCCCCTCCCGAGGCCGATGTCCTCTCCAGGTGGGTCTCTGCAGCGACACGGTACGCTGCTATCTCGCTGGGGCCTCCAAAATGTTATACCGAGAAATGAGCGAGTTGACGACCCAAGCTAATTTTAAATTGTGGACTTTATTAGCTATTAGCGCGCGGCGGCCAGGGATATTCACATCCAAATCAAGCAGCCCCCATCAGGGGGTTGAGCTAGGGTTTATATAGGGAGTATACAGGACAGGGAGGGGGATGGATCTTTGAAGTCTGGCAAGAGGTTTTTTGGGGGGGGGGCTGGTCAAGGACACCCTTCTCCCTCTGTGTAGATATGATAATGCTCTGCAAACTTTCTCACAATGGAGGCTTCCAGAGATATGATCTGAGGGCTGTGGCCTGAGCAGCCAGATAAGGGTCTTGCTAAGGAATTTGGAGTTTTCCATGGCCTAAAGGGTTCTACTACCCAAATGGTAAAATAATGTTCTGCATTACGGTTAATATAATTTAAAGAAAGAGAAAAGAAAACCAAATTACTAGTATTAAAAATGAAAAGGCTGAAACCAAAGCAATTATAAGGAGTTATTTTGGCCCAATTATATGCCAATGAATTTAACAACTTAAGTGAAATGGAGAATATTTGCAAAAACATAAACTGCCTAGATTAGCAGAAGAGGAAATAGAATATCTAAATAGACCTCTTTTAGGAAAAAGAAATTGAATAGGCCATAAATGAGCTTCCTAAGAAAAAAGTACCAGGATCAGATGGATTTACAAGTGAATTCCATCAAATGTTTGATGACCAACTAGTTCCAATATTGAATAAATTATTGGAATAATAAGCTAAGAAGAGGTCCTAGCAAGCTCCCTTTATGAAACAAATAAGATACTAATACCTAAACCAGGAAGAGTAAAAAAACAAAAACAAAATAGAGAAAGAATATTAAAGAACTATTTCATTAATGAAGATGGATGTAAAAATCCCAAATAAAATACTAGCTAAAAGATTACAACAATATATTATAAAGATTATACATTGTAACCAAACAGGATTCATACCAGGAATGCAGGGAAGGTTTACCATAAGGAAAACTATTAACATAATTGATTACATCAGTAATAAAAGTAATAAATATCACATGATTATATCAATAGATGCAGAAAAAGCATTTGATAAAGTACAACACTCATTTCTATTTAAAAAAAACACTTGAAAGTTTAGATATAAATGGACTTTTCCTCAAATTGATAAGCAGCATTTCTCTAAAACCTTCAGCAAGCATTATTTGTAATGGGCATAAGCTAGAAGCCTTCCCAGTAAGATCAAGTGTGAAACAAGGATGCCTATTGTCACCAATATTATTCAATATTGTATTGGAAATCTTAGCAATAGCAATAAAAGAAAAAGAAATGGAAGGAATCAGAATAGAGAAAGAGGTAATAAAATTTGCAGATGATATGATGGTATGCTTGGAAAATCTGACTGAAATAATTGAAATAATTAATAATTTCAGCAAAGTAGCAGGATATAAGGTACAGCTACATAAATCATCAGCATTTCTCTATAACACCAACAGGCCTATGCAGGAAGAGAAAGATAGCTAGAGATAGCCCATTTAACATAATTCTAGACAGTATAAAACACCTAGGAGTACACTTACCAAAACAAACCCAGGAGCTATATGAACAAAATCATTAAAAAACAAACAACTTTGTCTATAAATAAAATCAGATTTTAATAAATGGAGAAATATTATTTGCTCATGGATAGACAGGGCCAATATAATAAAAAATGACACTTTTACCAAAAAATAATCTATATATTGAATGCTATCCCAATTAAATTACCAAAAAAAAAATTTCTGAGCTAGAAAAAATAATAACAAAATTCATTTGGGAAGAATAAAAGATCAAGAATATAAAAGGAACTAATGGGGAAAAAATGTAAAGAAAGGAGGTTTAGCAGTACCAAATCTTAAACTATATTATAAGGCAGTAATTATCAAAACTATCTGGTACTGGGTAAGAAATAGAAAGGTAGATCAGTGGAACAGAGTAGACATATGATTTACTTTAGCAAACAAATATAGTAACCTATTGTTTGATGAGTGTAAAGATTTAAGTTTTAAGGACAGGAATTCATTATTTGGTAAAATTGTTAGGAAAGCCGGAAAGCAGTCTGGCAAAAATTGGGCATAGACCAATATTTTACACCATTTACCAACATAAGGTCAAAATGCATACATGACCTAGATATAAAAGGATCTATGACCAAAATATTTGAAAAACATGGAACACATTTCCTATCAAACTTATTGGATAGGTGAACAATTTATGGAGAAATAAGAGATAGAAAGCACTGTGAGATGTAAAATGGATTATTTTGATACTAGACCATTGCTACTGTGCATGCTGAAGAAAATCTCCCCTGCAATTTTTCATTGTGATCTAAATTGTCCTCCATTTGGATGGTTTTATATATTCTAGAATAAATTGGAGGTCCTTATGTGAAGACTCCTATTTAAATCCTTTACTTGGCAAAATGTATGAAGAGCTGGCCTCAGAATTATGAACCCCTGAGTTAAAGTCTTGCTTCTTGTAAATATTAATTATGTAATCATGGGCAAGTCAATTAACCTGTCAATGTCCCAGGTGATTCTCTAAGACTGTGAGATGCAGCCCTGCATCACTGGAGGGAATTTCCATGCCAGAGAGCTCACTACACTAATGAAATCTTAGATTTCAATTTTTTAAAAAGTTATAATGTCTGGTTGTTTAGCAACTGACTTTCTTTCTTATTCTGGAACTTTTGAAATTGTTTGTCTTATGCTGCTATTAAAAGAAAGTAATTTATAAGCCAGCAACACCATCTACTAGTTTCCTTACTGACACAATGAGTAATATACATCAACAAGAAACATTTGATTTCAGAAATGCCTCTGTAGATCAAATATTGCAAGGGCGCAAATGACGGGAAGCAATCAGACCTTGTTTCCAAGCCTGCTGGAAACTTCACAAATCTGGAAATGATAACTTATATTAGAAGAGTGGAACTTTCCTTTAGAAAGTTTCACTGCAGGGTCATTAGAATAACCAAGCTGCAGCCACTGTCTCTGTCCCTACATCACTTTGGCCTGAACAGAGCAACCAGAAGTTGTCGAGCTGGTCTGGATGGCTGGAAGAAGAGGGTTAATTTGTTTCCAGAACATTTGGAAAAGCATTGACACTTTTCTCTTAGTACTTTCTAACCTGGCCTCAGAAATAGCAATGCTTATGGATCACATTTCTGTGCTTTACACTCCCTCTAATGGCAATGATGTGGCACTTTCAAGGCACCCAAAATATAACCACCATTTATGTTTTTGCTTAAAGCAGAAATCCTATAATCACAAAACTCAACAGGTTTTATGGAAGGCTGAGGAAAGTATTCAGAGATAATAAAATGTGTTTCAGATTGATGTGTCACTAAAGTTTTAAGACATTATTGGGTATATATCTATTCACCCATCCATCTATCCATGTCCAGATACATGCATATATAGGTAGAAAAATGATATACTTCAGATAATATAAAAGTGCATCGTATATGGTAAAATGTTACATAACTTCAAGGTGTTATTAAGATCAGTAAATAAACGCATCACAGTAATGAGGTGGATGGAGATACTTGGAGTCAGATAATGTCTTATGAAACTCAGTTGAAATTATTTAAATCCCATTGAAAACTTGAAAGGGACAAAAACTGGATTGACTGGTAAAGGAAACTTCCTCTGCTAATGAAAGTCAGATGCACCTTCTCTGCAGCTGATCATCTTAGAGAGTTACCTAGGACATTAAGAAGTTAAGTGACTTGTGTAGAGTTACATAGTATCAGAGACATGATTTGAATGCAAGTCTTCCTATTTTCAAGACCAGATTTTTATCCACCAAACCATGCTCCCTAGGTATTATATAGGAACAAACTGGATATCTAGGCTTTAGAAAAGGTTCAGACATCTAGGACTTTCCCTCCCTCCATCTCCCAACATACACACAAAATGATCAGATCTGAAATCACATGTAGCTAATTTAAACCCTGGTCTTACTTCATCCAAGAAGTATTTGAGCATCTGCTATGTGTGTAGCTTTAAGATAGAAGCTTGAAGGGGATATGAACAGACGTCTTAGGCAGGAACATTCTAGATTTCAATGACTTGTGCTAGATAGACAGGTATCTCTGGAAATGTATTAGGAACAGGCTCTAGTTGTCTAGGGGAAGAGCTCTGCACAAACTGTGAAATGCTCTAGGCATGTTACATTTAACCATAGCAGTCAAATGGCTTCAAGGCCCCCAACTCTACTTCTCATTTTTCTTGCAAGATCTTACATTCACTTGGTTCACCAAACCAAAAGAAAAACCAAATTCTCTGTATTGCCATGGAATTTAAACCTCCATATAATTCCTAACTTCTTGTTAGACCTCACTAGATTTTCTCTCGCCCTTTTCTTTGGGATGAGAGAGGAATGGACTGACTTTTCCTGGGTTTGTGGTAGCCTTGCTGTTTCCAGAGGCTTTCACAGAGAGGTTTAAGACCTTCTACCAGTAGAAACTGGTCTGCACATACCCTCACTATAATCACTCTCAGGGCCATCCTCTCACATGCTCCATCAGAGAATGAGTTGGATGGAAGGAGCCCCAAGGACTTAGGAAAAGATCATGTTTTGGAGTTTAGAGAATACAGTCAAAGCTGGCACCTTGGCCTTCTAACTCAGAGGAATCTTGGAGTAAGAAAGTTAATGATATTATATTTGTAATGAGAGTCTGGCACATGTACAGACCACCTCAAATGGTCCCACTATTTGGAGCAGATACCATTTTTTTTTCCATGTGAAGGATGCTAGGAAACTGCTTCTGGGAGAAGTATGCCTTGAAGAGATCAGAGGATACATGAACATTGGGTAACTGACTACATTTAACTAACTACACAGTAAAAGAAAGTCTCTTTGGCTTTGGAGACATTTTGTCAACTTCCTTTACTTCTTTGCTGCTCTTCACCTCATTGTCTTCAGCTGTTCTCTACTGGTATAATGGCATCTAGTGAGAGACTATGTTGTAAAGGGAAGGGCCTTGAGGCTTCTTCCTCAGAGACCACCTGGCCTTCTTGTTCATTATCTGTCCTGAATGAGCTTAGCCCTATATTATCCCATCCTGTCCCTGTTCTGTGCCTTTTCTTCTCTTGTCATGTATTTCCCTGGATTTGACTCCTAACTAAAGAGCAAGTAATACTTTACTCCTATCAT
Source organism: Phascolarctos cinereus (assembly GCF_003287225.1). Lineage (NCBI taxonomy): Eukaryota > Metazoa > Chordata > Mammalia > Diprotodontia > Phascolarctidae > Phascolarctos > Phascolarctos cinereus. The sequence goes on along the minus strand of NW_027555847.1, from coordinate 242,584,696 downwards.
TTCCAACCATTGTCATAGCTCAATTCAGGTCCTTACCCCTCATACACAGTCTGCCAACTAGCTCCACCTTAACCCATATCCTCCAAATCAGAAAGTTCAGTTCATATTTTTCAAAGCATTGTTTGCCATGTTGGAAGCAAGATGATCTGATGAACTCATCCACACTAAGGTATAAATGACAAACAACAGCATTAATACATTACTTTTTCCAATGGTTTTCCGTGGTTACAGAGTACAATCCTACAATTAAAAGAATGAAACTCTAATGGTATAAGGTATCAGTTAAAGGTCTGTTACTGTGATTTTGTTTGGGTGTGGTACCTTGCCAACATCCCTCAATGGTAGCTTTTTAATCACTCTTTTGCCCTGGCCTTTGCTCTGCATTGTCTATTATTTGTTTTCAGTTTTCCTGAAAAATCTGCCTAAAACTATAGAATCTTGGAGATTCTTATTCTGATTAAAAAGAAAGTGGTCAGAAATAGAGCTTATCCTGTGGGCCATCTTGGATACTTTTCTGTCATTTCCTTTCTCTTGCTAATGGACACAAGATATCCATAGGAGGTCTGTTGACTTCAAGATACAAAGTAGTGAGTTCTTTTCTTTTTTTCCTTTGAAGCAGGAGCATTTAAGTGAGTGTGAATTGTCAGGGAAGGGAAGATCTAAATGATGCACGGACACTGTAGTGCCTTAAAGTCAAGCCTCACAAAGCTGACCACTTTGCATACAATAATCTCTGCAAATTTTTTTTCTTGGTATCTTGGATTAGATGTTTATCTCCTTAAGTGTTACTAATTTAATTAAGACTTTTTATAGTTGCTATCATTCTGTAGGGGTTACAAATACAAGGTTATTTTAATTAGGACTGCATTGCAGAGAAAATGAGTTGTTATCCTTTTAAAATTGTTGGGACCCCTTGCTGTTACAAGCTGTAGCAGATGGGATAATTAATGATGAGGCGCTGTTGAATGAAATTCCAGAGACCTTGTTTTCTATTTAAAGCCCATTTATGGAATCACATATTATAGTTATGTTGTTTAGTGAAACTGAAATTAAATTAAAAGAACCAATGATAATTATATGCAAACATTTTTAGACCCTACATGGCAATTTTTTGCTTCCCTATAATCTGGAGTCTGCTGGAGCCAGCTCAGACTAAGTCCATTGTCATAAGTCACTATGAGCATTTACACCTTGGAAATCAGTAAATGTTACAAACCAGAGCTGAATTAATTGTTTTGTGTATTGTCTAGACTTAAGAAAGCCATGGGAAAAAATGTTTAGTAATTCAGATTACATTTAAAAGTGTGTTGTGCAGCCAGTTGTCAAACATCTGCCAGCACCCCTGTTGCCCTTATCATGAATACTAGTTATTTATGTGTCATCACATTGTAAGATATGTGTGGGCAGGGAGGGTGACATCTTAACTGTTTTCTCTTTCAGTGACTACCATAGCACTCTGCACCTAATAACTTTTTTTAAAAATAGCAAATAGACTCATTTATCCAAACTAATATCAGAGAGAAATCAGAGAAGTTATACAGATTAGAATATATAAAACAATATAAATAGTTAATTGGTTCTCCCACTGGGAGTGAGCAATATCTCAGTCCTAGTGATTGTGGGGGAAATGGGAGGAAGAGAAACTAAATATGTGATAATTGAAAAAATTGAATATAAAAATTAAAAAATAATTTGCCTTACTTAACAGGGCTATTTATTCAACATACATTTAATAAATGTCTACTCTATGAAAAGCACTGTGAGAGACACATACAACCTCTGGGTCAGAACTACTGTTTATACAGACTGGGTTCATTTTTGGTATTTTGGTATTTTCTCAGTAATCATACCCTTTGACATATACCTTCATCAAGGATTTCCTCTGGGAACATCAGAATCTGGCTGGCATCTGGACCTATGCCAAAAAAAATATAAAGGGCTCTTAGCTCTTATACATGCACTCAGATTAACCAGACATTGAAAATGTCCTAACAAGTTTTATCTTACCTGACCAACAGTGTAAAGGACTTGCCCCTGAGCCTGAAAATAGTCAAGACAGCTCTTCTTTCCTCTCTGGTGGGGATCTGTCTCTCAAGAATCCATACAGTCCCTCAGACTTATGGTAAAATCCTAGGTACCTCTTGTAAGGAGTCTGTGTTGCTAGATTTAAGCAACCTTCCTTTCAATGAGCCCTTCAGATAAGGTATGGTTAACTATGTGAATTATATATGTATTTGTGATTTAAAAAATAAAGTGGCATATGAAGTCTGAAGAGAAAGGTTATCATCAAATAGGAAGCTCAGGACAGAAGGTGGTTATTGACAAGAGTATTAAAGGATGGTTAGGAATAACAATAATAATAATAACTAGTATTCATAGAGCCCTTTAATGTTTGCAAAATGTTTTACAAACAAAGAGGGAGAAGAAGGACATTCAAGATAACTAAAGGTATGGATGTCGAAAAGATATATTTGATGGCCAGAAAGTAGTCTAGTTTGAGTGGGGCATAGACTGTGTGGAAGAGACAAGAGAAGATGGAAAAGGCAGGGTGGTATCACATTGTGAAGGTCTTTCATTCCCAGGAAAAGAAGTTGAACTTGGCAGATGTAGGAACAGTATTTACCAAGGTTCTCCCTCTTCCCACAATATGAATTAGGGTATTTTTCCTCTGAAGAGTGACAATGCTGTCCCCAGGGTCACTATCGGCCTACAGAACTAAGGCTCAAGGTGTACATCCCATGATATAGCTTTGTGGTGGCCTCTGGCCATAGTAACTTGGCTTCCTGGTCACTTAAAGGCATAACAAGGCCTACCCAATTGGTATCAGGACTCTTCAGATTTATCAGTTGTTCCAAGAACACAAGTCACCACTGCTGACTAGACTAGTTTCCATATGGAAGAAAGGGGGCCTCCATCTACCCAAGTTAAGTATCCACTGAATATCCTTTCTATGCTATAGCTAAATAACCTCCTTTTGTTCACTGCTGAATGACCTATGAAATTCTCATTTCTTTCTAACACCATGAACATTATAATCATCAACCAGCATTTATTAAGTGCTTACTATATGCCAGGTACCACACACTGCAAATACAAAGAAAGGTAAAAACAGCCCTTGTCCTTAAGAAACTCACATTCTAATTTGATAGACAATGTGCAAACATGTACAAACAAGATGCAGAGGATAAAATGGAAAAAATCTGATAGGGAAGGCACTACCAGATATGTGAATCATGAAGGCACCTTATAGAAAGTGAGATTTGAGCTGAGTCAGGAGGCAGAAGTGAAGAGGGAAAGCATTCCAGGCACTAGGGACAGTCAATGAAAAGGCATAGAATTAGGAGATGTAGTGTTATACCTAAGGTGGCTAGGTGGCACAAGGGATAAAGCATTGGGCCTGGAATCAGGAAAAGTCATCTTCATGAGTTCAAATCTGGCCTCAGACACTTACCAGCTGTATGACCATTGGTAAGTCGCTTAACCTTGTTTGCCTTAGTTCTTCATCTATAAAATAAGCTGGAGAAAAAAAAAATATTTTTGCCAAGAAAATCTCAAATGGGGTCACAAAGAGTCAGGCACGACTGAAAAACAACTGAACAACAAATTGTCATGTGTAAAGTAATAGCAAGAAGGCCAGTGTCCCTGAATCATAGAATAAAAAGAGGAAGAAAGTATAAGAAACCTGAAAAAGTAGGAAGGGGTTAGATTTTGAAGGATTTTATACTTGATCCTAGAGTATTGTGAGCCACTAGAGTTTATTGAATAGAAGGGTGACCCGGCAGATCTTTAGGAAGATCTTTTTGGCAGTTTGGTTCATCATGGATTGGAGTGGAGAGAGGCTTGAGACAGGGAGACCAATCAGAAGGCTATTGCAATGTCCAGGTATGAGGTAATAATCACCAGGGTGGTGGCTATGTAAATGGAGAGAAGGAGAAGTCTATAAAGGATGTTAAGAACATAAAAATGAAAAGACTTAGCCATGAATTGGTTATGTGGGGTTAGTGAGAGTGAAGAGTCAAAGATTGTGCTGAGGTTGTAAGCCTGGGTCACTAGCAGGGATAGTGGTACCCTTGTGAGTAATTGGGAAGTTTAGAATAGGGGAGGATTTTGATGAAAAGATAATGAGTTCTGTTTTGGGCATGTTGAGTTTCAGACATATTTGGAATATCCAGTTTGAGATGTCCAATAGGGTGGTGATGTGAGACTAGAGGTCAGGAGAGAGTTCAGGGCTATATAAATAGTTTTGATAATTATATGCAAAGAAGTAGTCTGTCAATAGTTAATAAGAATGTATTAAGTGCTTACTATGGGCCAAGAACTATAGCAAGCATTGGGGATACAAGCACAAACAAAAAGAAAGACAATCCCTCAAGGAGCTTACATTCTAATGGGTGAAGATAATATACGAAAGGGAGCTAAAAAGCAGAGGGGTATAGACGGCAGGAAGTGGGAGTGAAATAGAGGGCTGGGGCTATGTACCTATACTGGGACATGGTGGTGAAGTCCTGAGGGTAGGAATCAGAACTGGGAGATAATTGAAGGGCATCTATTTTAGCTCCTCCCCAAAATGGAGGCAATGGAAGGACCTCACCGTTAGGAGAAGGGGGCTGCAGGAGTGGCAAGATGTCTAGGGTGCTGAGAGAAGTTCCAGGGTAATAAGGTAGCTGAGGCATTGAGGCCAAGAGCAAACAATCATAAGCAGACTGCCAAAGGGTTCCAAAAATGCCTGGAAAGAGAGAGGAGAAGAAAGTCAAAGACAGAACCTTGGAGAACACTCACAGTTATTGTGTGTAACCTAGATGAAGATCCAACAAAGGACAATGGGAAGGAGCAGTTAGAGGAGAACCAGGAGAGAGCAGTGTTGTCATCATCATCATCACTACCATTTATATATGCTTTAAAGTTTGCAAAATGCTTTAGAAATATTATCTCATTTTATTCTCTCAACAATCCTAGGAGATAGGTACAATTATTGTCCCCATTTTATAGGGGAGGGAACTAAGGTGGACAGAGGTTAAGTGACTTGTCCAGGGTCACACAGCTAGTAAGTATCTGAGGGCAGATATGAACCAGGTTTTCCTGACTCCAGGTACAATAATCCATGCACTGGGCCACTTAGCTGACCCAAAGCAAAAACAAAACAAAACAAAACAAAACAAAAAACCCCCAAAAAACTATAGGAAAGAAAGTATCCAGGAAAAGGTGATTGACAGTTTCAAAGGTTGTGGAGAGCTCAAGGGGATCCAGAAAAGTCCATTAGATATGGCTATTAGGAGATCATTAACTGTAGCCAGAGAAATTTCAATTGAATGATGAGGTTAAAAGCCAAACTGCAGGAGTTTAGAAGAGGGTAAGGGGAAAAAAAAGAAGTGATTGCATCAGTTGTAGATATCTTCTTTCTGTAGATGCTTAGCCATGAATAGCAGTAGCAGGGATAGTTGTAATCAACTGTGAGGATTTTTTAAGGATGGGGATGACATGGGCATGTTTGTAGACAGCAGAAAGTAGCTACTAGATAGGGAGCGATTGTCAACTAATGAAAGAGTGAGGATAGGGGCAGCTAGACGGAGCAGTGGATACAGCAACAGCCCTGGATTCAAGAAGTCCTGAGTTCAAATCTGACCTCAGACACTTGACACTTACTAGCTGTGTGACCTTGGGCAAGTCACTTTACCCCATTGCCTCACCCCCCCCCAAAAAAAAAAGAGACTGAGTATGATAGAAAGGACAATCTGCTGGAGAAGATAGGGAGGTAAGATAACCTGTGCCTATTGAGGAGTTTACCTTGACAGGGAGGTGAGCCACTTCTTCATGAGACACAAAGTGAAGTAGGAGATAGTGGCAGAGGGCATGTGAGTGATGTGAGATGAGGAGGAGAAAAAGGGAGTCCTTGGTGAACTGAATCCATTTTTTCAGCTGAGAAAGGGGGTAGAGGGGCTGCCATGGGAAGCTTGAGGAGGGATGAAATATTTTCTGATAGCCATCACAATATGTGGGATAGTGTCTCAATTAGGGAGGTGTAAAAGGATTGTCTTGCTGTGCTAAAGGTATAGTTGAGATTATAAAGCATAAGTTTGAAGTGGACCTCCTTGGCATGATTTTCTCCAGCTCTATAAAGCAGCATGTGAATGGGGGAAAGGCAGCAAGCAGATAGTGGGTGTTAATCCAATGTTGGGGCTATGTCAGGTTTGATTGGTGATAGAAAAAGGGGGCAAGGGATTTGAATGTAGAGGAAATCATAGAATTGAACTGGTTCACCAAAGGATTATGACAGTTCAGGGAAAAGAATGTAACAAGGCAGGGGTGATGGCCTGGGAAAGAACTGTTGTGTTAAGGGATTAGAGATGCAGTGAGGATAAAGAATGGGGTTAGGGGATCATAAGGCAGGGGCAGATATAGAACAATAAAAGGTTATGATTAGATTAAGGAATTTCAGAGTTAATGAACATGGAAGCAGAACAATTGTAGATTATAGCAAGATGTGTGTAACTGAGGTGGAATGGAAGTGTGTGTCATGGGAAATAAGTAAATTGAGGACCTGGGAAGTAAGGATGTTGGAAGGAGTATCAATATGTATGTTGAAATTCCCTGGTGTGAGGACAGGACTTGGGGTAGAAAAAAAAAAGGCTATTAGACACTGAACTTATTTAGTTTTCTGGAAATCTTGATTGGGTGATAATTTTGGATTGAATGAACCTCAAAGGAGGAGGTTTTATTTTGTTTTGTTTTGTTGATGGTGACAGAGGGAGATTTGGAAGTGGCAAGTGGGGAGCAAAGAGAATTCTGACTCCCTCACAAGCAGTGCCTTGGGGGTATAAACCAGGGAGTTAGGCATTTGAGTGAAAGTATTGCTATTGTTGTTGTTTGTACTTTGTTTTCTTTTCTTTTCTTTCTTTCTTTCTTTTTTTTTTTTGGCAATTGGGGTTAAGTGACTTGCCCAAGATCACATAGCTAGTAAGCCTCCACTACACCATCTAGCTGCCCTGTCCTTTGTTTCCGAAGAGGACCAATGACATGTCACCATGATCTCTTGACTTGCATTTGAACTGGATTTAAGGGAGGCAGAGTTGCACAAAGTTGTCAGCCTCACTCTCTCTTCTAGAGTCATCAAAGTCCAGACAAAAGTCAGGATCACTGGCCATGGCCCAGGATGCAGTGGATGACTGGGGTGTCTTTGATGTCTAACCAAGTTATAAGTGCTCCACAGTGCCTGCTTCAGCTGCCTTCATGGCCATTGGAACAAATTGTTTTCATCCACCTATTCTACAGGGAGAAGTCTTCACAGGCTTGAAGTAGACACCTTCCTAGCTCAGCAATGAGTTTGGGGCCCACTGGTTACCCTCATAGTTTAGCCCATCTGCCAAGATGTATTACTGGGGTATGGCCACTGGGTGGAAAGGGTGGCCAGGGATGCCATGTCAAGAGGAGGTGGTTAGAAATTAGAAGCAGGAAATGGAGGGAACAGAAAAGGGAAAAGTTTACGAGGAAAACAAGTTTGTTAACTATAAAACAGGCATTCCAGAGGACACAGAAGAAGAGGTAGATAGATTTGGAGAGGGACATGTAAGGGTAGTGCATAGAGGGATAGAAGTAAGGGAAGGAGGATTAGAGGATGGGAATTCTAGCTTTGGAATTATTGGCATGAGGAGAGTGTGAAAGGGTAGGAGTATGTCAACCATTGAGGAATACGTCTGGGTAGAATATCAGTGGCTGGAAAGAGGTCCATTGAGGGAGATAAGTGATTAAACTGTTCAAGGATCTCCTTCAATGTCCAACTTTGTGGGAGGTAGAAATTTTGAGTCCTATAAGGCCAAGGAGATCTTTCTTACAGCAAGTGAGAGCAGGGAAATCTGTACAGGGAGAATCTGTATAGGAAGCAGGAGCTAGCAATTCCTGATGGGTCTAAACTGGAATGGGCTCTAGAACACTTAAGAGGGCTCAGAAGTGAAGGCAGAGACCAGAGAGGCGTGGCCTGGGTCCAGGGCTCACAGAGGGCTCTCTAAGAAATCTCAAAGGTGAGGACAGAGATTATAAGCAAGTAGCCTGTATACCTAGATGGCAACTAGGTATGTCATCCCTTTCTGGGTGGCCATGCTTCCCCTATCTGACTGAAGAGGCAAGTTGTCAAAGCAAAGCAGCATTAGTGTTGCTTGGTGCTGGATCTTGATGGCTCCTCACCATTACACCCAAAGGAAGCATCAGCTAAAAAAACCAATTCTCTCTACTTCCAAATTGTGGTTTTAACAGCCAGCTCCTGTTCTTTACTGCAGTGGCTCAGTCATTGCCAAGAAGAGCAATGAAGATGAAGATAACAACCCAGGTAGATGTTTAGCAGCATATCTACCCAGTTATTGGTATGAGAAATACCATAGAAGTAAAACAGGAAAAAGAAATTGAGTGAATAAGCATAGGAAAAGTAAAATGATTGCTTTTTGCAGATAATTTCACAGTATACTTAAGGAATCCTAGAAAGTCAACTAAAAGTAGAAATAATAAGTTGATTAACTGGTAGCATATAAAATAAATCCACAAAAATCATCAGTAATTCTGTATATTACCAAGCAAACCCATCAAGAAGTGATGGAGAAATTCCATTCAAAATAACCAAAGAATATATAAAGTAATTGAGAATTAATTTACCAGACATACCCAAGAACTATATGACTATGGATAAAAAATACTTCTTAAGAAACAAAAATGAGGTGGAGCCAAAATGGTGGAGTAAAGGTAGGAATTCACCTGAGTTCTCCCATATTCAGCTACAACCAACTTTAAAACAATGTCTCAAAATGAATTCTGGAACAACACTACCAACAAAAAGTTAGGGTGAAATTATTTTCCAGACCAAGACAACTTAGAAGGTTGGCAGGAAAAATCTTTCTCACTGGGGTGAGAGTGGAGCCCAGTTCATCAAGGCCATGCCCTGGCAAGCTAGCAGCAGGTCTTGGGGGGCAACTGAATCATAAATGGCAGTGGCAGCACCCAGAGATCTCAGCCCATAAACAGGGAACCCTTTGTTGGCACTGGGAGCAGGACTCTAATTGCATTACCATACATGGTTCTGGGTCATAGTCCCACCGTGAGGAGGAGCACTTGTGGCTGCTGTGGAGATCAGACCCTGGTCACAGTTCCAGAGTGAAAAAAAAGTGCTAGTGGTTGTTCACAGACTATAGCACAGGCCAGGAGAGACCACACCTCTCCTTAGACCATATCACCTTGGGAAAACTGAAAACTTACAGATGGTCCTGAATTAGCTCTGAAAACAGCAGCACAAGAAACCTGAAACTTGGGATAGTGCTCCCTCCCCTCTGAGAACAGAACCCAACTTTAATATAAGGTTAAAAGTCAATAAATTGGCTGGAAAAAATGAGCAGTGAAAAAGAACCTTAATATTAAAAGTTATTATGGTGATAGGGAATATCAAAACACAAACCCAGAACAGGACAACAATGTCAAAACAACTACATGCAAAGCCTAAAAGAAGAATGTGAATTGGCCACACCCCCCAAAAAATTCCTGGAACAGCTCAAAATGATTAGGATTTGAAAAACCAAATAGGGGAAGTAGAGGAAAATTGGGAGAAGAAGTGACAGTGACACAAGAAAAATATGAAGAGACTGAACAGATTGGCAAAAGAGGCACAAAAAATACTGAAGAAAATAACACCTTAAAAAAACAGAATTGGCCAAATGACAAAAGAGGCCAAAAAAATCCACTGAAGAGAAGAACTCCTTAAAAAGCAGAATTGGCCAAATGGAAAAAGAGGCACAAAAATTCATTGAAGAAAAAAACTTAAAAAGTAGAATTTTTTTGAAAAGGGAGTGGTAGGCCAAATAAATTTGGTAACCTCTGAGGAATGTGGTTTTCAGATTCAAGCAAAACTTTAAAAAAAATTTTATTTATTTATTTTAGTTTTGAACATTCACTTCTATAAGATTTTGAGTTCTAAATTTTCTCCCCTTCCCTCTCCTCCCCTCCCCCCCACCAAGGTGATGAACAGTCTGATATGGGCTCTACATATGCATTCATATTAAACACATTTCCACATTAGACATGTTGTAAAAAAGAATCAGGACCAAAGGAAAAAAATCATGAGAAAGAAGAAACAAACAAAAAAGCAAAATGTATGCTTCTATCTGCATTCAGACTCCATAGTTCTTTCTCTGGTTGTGGATAGCATTTTCCATCATGAGTCTTTAGGAATTGTCTTAGATCCTTGTATTGCTGAGAAGAGTTAAGTCTATCAAAGGTGGTCATCACTCAACATTGTTGTTATTGTGTACAATGTTCTCCTGGTTCTGCTCACTTCACTCAGCATCAGTTCATGTATGTCTTTCCAGATTTTTCTGAAGTCTACCTGTTCATCATTTCTTATGGAACAATAGTATTCCATAAAATTTATATACCATAACATGCTCAGCCATTCCCCAATTGATGGCCATCCCTTCAATTTCCAATTCTTTGTCATTACACAAAGCTGCTACACATATTTTGTACATGTGGGTCCTTTTCCCGTTTTTATGATATCTTTGGGATATAGACCTAAAGGTGGTATTGCTGGGTCAAAGTGTATGCACAGTTTTATAGCCCTTTGGGCATAATTCCAAATTGCTTTCCAGAATGGTTGGGTCAGTTCACAACTCCACCAACAATGTATTAGTGTTCCAATTTTCCCACATCTTCTCCAGCATTTATAATTTTCCTGTTTCGTCATGTTAGCCAATCTGATAAGTGTCTTTGGTACCTCAGAGTTGTTTTAATTTGCATTTCTCTAACCAATAGTGATTTAGAGCATTTTTTCATATGACTATAGATAGCTTTAATTTCTTCATCTGAGAACTGCCTGTTCATATCCTTTGACATTTATCAATTAGGGAATGACTTTTATTCTTATAAATTTGACTCAGTTCTCTAAATATTTTAGAAATGAGGCCTTTATCAGAGACATTGGCTATAAAAATTGTTTCCCAGTTTTCTGCTTCCCTTCTAATCTTGGTTGCATTGGCTTTGTTTGTGCAAAAATTTTTTAACTTTAATGTAATCAAAATGATCCATTCTGCATTTCATAATATTCCCTATCTCTTGTTTGGTCATAAATTCTTCCATTCTCCGTGGATCTGACAGGTAAAGTATTCCTTGCTCTCCTAATTTGTTTATAGTCTCACCCTTTAAGTTTAAATCATTTCCCATTTTGACCTTATCTTAGTATAGGATGTAAAATGTTGATCTGTGTCTAGTTTCCACCATACTATTTTCCAGTTTTCCCAACAGTTTTTGTTAAATAATGAGTTCTTATTCCAGAAGCTGGAGTCTTTGGGTTTATAAAACAATAGATTACTATAGTCATTGATTAATGTGTCTTGAGTACCTAACCTATTCCACTGATCCACCGCTCTTTTTCTTACCAAGTACCAAACAGTTTTGATGATTACTGCTTTATAATACAGTTTTAGATCTGGTACAGCTAGGCCACCTTTCCTTGCATTTCTTTTCATGATTTCCCTTGATATTCTGGACTTTCGTTCTTCCTGATGAATTTTGTTATTATTTTTTTCCAGCTGTAGAAAATACTTTTTTGGTAGCTTGATTGGTATGGCACTGAGTAAGTAAATTAGTTTAAGTAGAATTGTCATTTTTATTATATTAGCTCGACCTAGCCATGAGCAGCTGATATTTTTCCAATTATTTAGATCTGACTTTATTTGTGTGAAAAGTGTTTTGGAGGGGGCAGCTAGGTGTCAACACTTACTAGCTGTGTGACCCTGGGAAAGTCACTTAACCTCAAAAAAAGAAAGAAAGAAAAAAAGAAAAGCGTTTTGTAATTGTGTTCATATAGTTCCTGGGTTTGTCTTGGCAAGTAGACTTGCAAATATTTTATGTTGTCTATAGTCACTTTAAATGGAATTTCTCTTTCTTTTGTTGCTGGGCTTTGTTAGCAATATACAGAAATGCCAATGATTTATGTGGGTTTATTTCATATTCTGTAACTTTGCTAAAGTTGTTAATTACTTCAAGTAGTTTTTTAGTTGATTCTTTAGGATTCTCTAAGTATACCATCATATCATCTGAAAAGAGTAATAGCTTTGTTTTTCATTCAGGCTAAACTTCTGATTGCTGCTCATTAATTAGGGGAGAGGTGGACCTCAACTTTATATTCAAGGACTGGTTCCATTCTCACCAAATCCTAGTTCCACAATGTCCACTGTCGACCTTCAGAGTTCTGTCTAAGAAAGTCAAACCTTCAGAGTTAGGTTGCGTCGGTGTTTATTTCTCTCAAAGATGGTGACATACATGCATGCATCCGGGCATGGGAGCCAGTTTGGAACTAATCTCAGTTTGAGGGTAGGGTGCACATTTTATATACCCTTTCAACAGGGGCTGATGTCACTCTGTAATTTCACCCCTGAACATAGAAAATACCACCCTCAGCTATAGCAGACCACTCCCAGCCATACCAGACTACTCTTAGCCTAGGGTTATCTAAACAAAAGAATCTGTCTCCACTCAAGCTAGAGTAGAATAGAATAGGCTTTCCTACCTTAAACTACTTGCAAGTTTGGGTGGGGGGCTGACCCTGATAAGAAGAGTCAATGCAATGTCATTATCAGTAATGTCCTACTGAAGAAAAACTGATCTTAAAGTCAGGCCTTTAAAAGTCAGTCCCTAGATGGGGGCTAGGGGAAGCTCTGAATCTGCAAGATATTGGTTATTAAAATTATTTTTCACAACACTTAGGAAGTAGCCAAGAAACTCATTAAAATCATAACAATATTAAAGTCAGAGAAAGTATACCTAGGAGAATATATATCAGACAATACAGAGCGAAGGAGATCTCCCATTGGGATTGGTAACTAACATAGCAAGCCCAGGACAGAGATATGATGGTTGGCTTCTTTCCAGTCTCATTTTATCTTCAATAAACTGAAGTGGGGTTGGCATCATGCATCTCTTGAAAGTGGAAGCCAGAAGCACCCAAAGCTCAAAGACACTAAAGAGCCAGAAGAAATTGAAGAGCTTTTAAGAAAAAGAGATTAAAGAGCTGGATCTCTCCTCTCTCCCACCCTCACCAATTCTATCCTGCCCTTATTCAGGGAGGCATTGATTTCTATCAATGAGGAGAAAGTCGCATACCACGGGGCTTTGGAACATGGGTTACATTTAATCTTTTATAAGTTAGGATTTTTTTATATTCAGTTGGGTATGGTGGCACACATCTCTTGTTCCTGTTATTCAGAAGGCTAAGCCTTGTGGATCACTTAAGCTTAGGAGTTCTGGACTACCATAGGGCTAAAGCTGATCAGGTGTCAGCATCAATATAGTGCACCCCCCAAAAAAAAAAATTAAAAAACCCATGAGGCTGCCTAAAGAGGAGTCAGCTGTCTCAGGTCAGAAATGGAGAGGTTTGGGGCAGCTAGATGGTGCAGTGGATAGAGCACTGGCCCTGAAGTCAGGAGGACCTGAGTTCAAATCCAGTCTCAGACCAAACACTTGACATGTACTAGCTGTGGGACCCTGGGCAAGTCACTTAGCCCCAAATGCCTCAAAAGTGAAAACAAAAAAAAGAAATGGAGAGGTTCAAAGCTTTCGCATAAATTAGCTGTGGAATTGGTGAATGGTCTCTGTACTTTCAGAGTAAGAGAGATACGAAGACAGTCTCAAAAAAAAAGGTTTTAATATAAAGTACTCACCCTACGCACTAGCAAACAGTTTTTGAGGAGGCAGCTAGGTGGCGCAGTGGATAGAGCTCTGGCCTTGGAGTGAGGAGGACATGAGTTCAAATCTGCACTCAGACACATAATACTCACTTATCTGTGTGACTCTGGGCAAGTCACTTAACCTGAATTGCCTCACCACTAAAAAAAACCAGTTTTTGATCCTAAGCTTTCTGGAAATGTTGGAAATTTAAGTGTAACTAGAAAAAAAAAAGGCTCCAAGCAATAAGCAATGATGAAAATAGCTAGTTACAGGTGATACAAAATGACTGACAAGTTTAGTGACAGAAAGGAATACTATGATTGACTATGAATGGCTATAAGAATCTAGGTCCACCCGGACAAAAAAAAAATCAAAGGCTGGAACATAAAAGATAAAAAGGGCTTTTCTTCTGTAGTGAAAGGAATATACACCATCTACAGCAAAGTGAAAAATTGATGTAGTCACTGTACCCTGAAGGAGTTTTATCTTTATGATTCATTTCTTCTGAAAAGAAATAGAGATCAGATGACAAGTAATGGAGGTAGAAAAGAAACAAACTGGGACAACAGATGTTGACAGTACTTTTAGAAAGTGCTCTTGGAGTCTACACCAGATTCATGTGTGTGTGAGTGTGTGTGGTGTGTGTGTGTGTGCGCGCGCGCTCTTGGAACATTACTCAAGATTAATCCCAATAAACTTTTTTTTTGCATTGAAGTTCAGGCCTTTATTGACCCACATCTCAAAAATTTTTCTAATACACGCATTTTTAATAAGATTTTTGAGTTCCAAATTTTTCTCCTTTACTTGCTTCCCCCCTCCCTGAGACAGCAAGCAATCTGATATAGGTTATGCATGTGCAATCACATTTGTTTGTTTTTTGGTAAATAGTATTTTATTTTTTCCAATTACATGTAAAGATAGTATTCAACATTCATTTTTTATAAGATTTTGAGTTTCAAAATTTTTCTCCCTCCCTCCCATCTCCCTTCCCCAAGAGGGCAAGAAATCCGATATAGGTTATACATGTGCAATGACGTAAACATATTTCTACATTAGTCATGTTGTGAAAGAAGAAACAAAACAAAAGGGAAAAGGTGCAATCACATTAAACATATTTCCACACTTAATAACATTTTTCATAACAACATCTACCTATCTATAGATTTACAGATCTAAACATTTGGGAAAGGATAGAGAGTAGATTCAACTTTCCTTTCTTCCAACAGATGCTAAAATGGTTTGTTTGAGTAATAGTGTCAGAGGGTTCTTATCTGAACATGCTCTCTCTTTCAAATTTTCTTTTGTTATTTAGCTTACCGTACTTCACGGCATAATTGTCGCACCCTGTTTTTCCAGCCTCGAAACTGGTTTAATAACCTTTTACCACATAATCGTCACGTGGTATAAGTCTCTTTCTCATCCTACTTAAAAGGTAAACAGAGCAGCAATGTATTCACTGGTGACATATGGATATGCATTTATCTCTTGTGCTTTGTGAGTATTCAATTTTAACATATATTCATGAGTATACCATGCATCCTAATCTTGCACCAAAGATAGGTTAGTAATAAATGATTTTTAAGTAACACTGATACAATTTTTTTTAAAAAGCTTCACATAATGGTTGCACTCCACTTTTTTGTAAAAATTGGCATAAAATCTGTAACAATTATGCAGTGAAATACTGTAAGTTCTATTTCTCTCCATAAGGACTTCTTTGACTAGGGTCCAGTTTTCAGTGCTTACTCTGTTTTCTGAATTCTTATAACATTTTTTTATACGTAACTCACATTTTGACATTTTGGATCATAGCAGGAAGAGACCTTAGTCTAGTCAAGGGACTTTCAGTTAAGATAGCCATGGTAAAGGTCATAAAGGAGACCATGTATACTCCAGCAAAGTTCTAAAAAGGGCATCAGATTGGTTAATATAAAAAAAAAACCTTAAGAGTAAAAAATTCAGCCCAGAACTGAATAAAAAGAAGGCAAGAAGCCTACAGGTAATGAGAAGGCGGCCTACCCAGGAAGCCAGTGCCAGCTTGTTGCCCGCAACCAAAGAGTACACCAAACAGAAAGGCTCGAAATAAAGTGGGCCAGGCGGAGCACCAGAACTGAATCAGTTTATTCTTCTGAGGGTACAGGATATATAGAGAAAATCTATCCTAACTTCAAAGAGTCCTCCCCGTGAGACACTCCCCAAAACATCTGCTAAGGATGTTTTCCTCCTTATCAGAGTTCCTAGATAGGGTTGTAAATTCCAAGGCTTTTTCCTGGCAGCCTGTATAGAGGAGTGAATATGTAAATTAAGGTTCAAAGAGTGAGAAGGAATACCTCAGGAGCCTCCTAGCAGGGAGAGATTTGGAGAGCCCTGCTTCTTAATTATTGAGCCCTTTGGGTTAAAGCCTGGGCAAAGGTCAAACTCTGTCCTGGATCTTAAACCCATATGGACTCTTAAGGCCTCAACACCAGCTCAGGTAAACATGCCTAAAGCCTTCTAGTGCTCCAACCAGAGAACCTGAAGCCCCTAGCAGTATGACTTGAAGTGATTTGTGAAGACTGAAACCTGCCGTGCTGACCAGGACGCTCTAGGGGTAATGAAGTATGCTCTGCAGAGCTAGAAACCCACAGGTCTTTTATTGGGAGACTAGAAGCCTGCAGTGAATTAGGTGAACTCCCCCATGGGGGCTGGCAACCTGCAGTACACTGATCAGTTATGTTCCAGGAGGCTTAGAAATCTGCAGTGCTCTATGAATGAATTAGAGGGATGGTAAGTCTGTAGCACTCTGACCAAGAGACACTGGGAAATAGGGGGATAAAGAAACATGAATTTTATAGTGCTGTGAAATCAGACAAGCAGGAAAAGTAAAAGCCATACCCTGAAATCAGGACATAACTAGGTACAAAGTCAAAACCAAAAACTTATGATTGAGAAATGAGTAAACACAATGATATAAGACTGAGGAGACTCGAGAGTTCATTCGTTAAACTTTACAGGGAAACAGGCAGGGTCATGGAGAGGGGAGAGAGTGGTTTAAGAGGAAGAGAAGATTTGGGGGGGAAATTGACACAAACAAAAGAAACTTGAACTTTGGATAGTGGATCATGAAGGGAGATTAAAAGGAAATGAGAAGAGGAATATGGTCGGTGAGCAGACCTTTTCAATAAATGAAACAGGGCTTTGATCATGCCTAGATCACCTAAGACAGAGGCATTCATGTGGGAAACACTGGGGATTTGCTTCTGGGAGAAGACAATGTGCATTCTCCTATCTTTGGGATAGGAGCAGTCTCTTTACATTGGCTGAGTAGCCAGATCAAGTTGTGTCTTTAAAAGAACTAGACTGTGACAATCCTTTCTTTCTAGCTTCACCCAGTGGGTAAAGATCCTGTTTACCCACAACATGGGCACCATGAACTAAGAGAGGTGAGGAGAAGAGCTACTTTTCCCCCTCCTCTCTTTTAGGCACTGTGGCCCTGAAGAAAAGGTGTTGGGATTTTGGTCTCTTTCATTTGAGCTTTTCATTTCTAGGACAAGTGATAAGAGTCCTTGGATCTAGAAGCTCAAGCCATGTGGACTTTGGAGACTGGATTATAGTCCAGATGTGCTAGCCTAGAAGGAAAGTCCTGAGAGGTCAAGGTACAGGAGCTCAAGTCCAGAAGGGCTTTGACTTGGAACCTGTTGGGATGGTGCTATATAGGAACTTAGTTAAGCAGTGAACCTAATCCATCTCACTTTCCCACAAACAGAAGTGTTATGTGTTTGGGGGTATTATCCCCCCATGTGTTGAAGGGGGAGGAGACATTTGTATATTTGTTCTTGTTATACCTTTGAAATAAATATTCCTTATTAAAAGCTAATCTGCTTATTAAATATTTAAATGGAACTGAAGTTCAAGGGGTCCCTAAAATAGGGTGGTGTCTATCAAGAAACTACAAATACCAGTCTCCTTTAAGTATATCAGAGAACTCTGGGGAAGGAGTGAAATGTAACATATCTGACCTTTAGGTGGTAGGAGGAATGGGGAAGAATAATCACTGTTATATGTAGATTATTAGTGTTGATGACATTTCTTCTCTTTCTCTACCTCCTTTGTAAAAGAAGAAGTTGGGGGCAAAGAGAGGAAAAAAGTATAAGAGAATATAACTGAGGGAAATGAACAATTAGGAATTAGAACTATGAACATGAATGGGATGAACTCACACAGAAGACAGTAGCAGAATGGATTAGAAAGTACAATCCAACAATATGTTGTTTTTAAGAAACATACTTGAATCATAAAGATTCACACAGCTTTAATGGAGAGGTTGGAACAAAATATATTATGCTTCTGATGAACTAAAAAAAAGCAGAGGTAGTGTTGTGCCGGAACAGAGGCGAGACAGAGACCCAAATAGAATTTAAAGTGGAGATTTATTGTAGCGCTTGGCTGCAAGGGGAAGTCCCAAATCATGCAGCCTCGATCAGGGGTCGAGCTAGGGTTTATATGGAAAAGAGCATGGGAAAGAAATGCCAGGAGCACTGATGAGGTAATCCAAAGGTGCAGGTGTCTCGGGGGTGGGGGGTGGGGCTATGAATGGGAAAGTACTGGGAGTATACCGACAGGGAGGGAGATTACAGAGATATGGATCTTTGGAGTCTGGCAGGAGGAAGAGTCCTTGGGCTGGCCAAGGACCAAACTCCTTGGGCTGGCCAAGGCACCTCTCTCCCTCTGAACTTACTAAGCAACTGGGAGGCTTCCAGAGACATGATTTGAGGGCTGGGGCCTGAGCAGCCCAGCTCTGTGTAGCTGTACCAGGGAGAGAGATAAGGGTCATGTGAGGCCCATGCATGAATAACTGCTAGGCACAGTGTCCTTGGGCTGGGGAGTGGTTGTCAGAGACAGTGTTTCTGAGACTAGGGAGAAATTGGGGCACAAGTACAAGCAACAAGCACCGAGCACCCCATCATTACAGGTCAGAGATCACACAAACCAGACCAGGTGTCCTGGTCTCTGGTATAAACATAATTATCTAAAGCAATTATGTTGCAAGCTTTCTTATCCATTTGCTTTGGAGGTACTGGCCATGCTGAACTATGCAAGAATACACTTCACTATTGTTTAGATTTAGGGGGAAAGAAGTCTGGGGCAAGATTAAGCAGTAATTTCTGTTTTTTTCATGGCTTAAAGGGCCCTACCACCTAAAATGGTATAATAATGTTCTTCATTACAGTAGGAATCATGACCTCAGACAAGGCAATAGTAAGAAGAGACATGATTAAATGAGATAAACAAGGAAACTATATTTTGCTTACAGGCACCATAAGATAATGACATAATATCAATATTTGATATATTTCCATCAAATGGAATTGCATCTAACTACTTAAAGGAAAACTGAATGGAATTACAGGGAGAAAACAGTCAACAAAGCTATAATAGTTGGGATTTCAATGTCCTTGTCAGACCTAGGTGAATCTTACAAAAAGATAAACATGAAACAGTTAAGGAACAGAACAGAATTTTAGAAAAGTTATAGATAATGGATGTCTGAGGATTACTGAATAGGAACAGAAAGGAATATATACATTTCTCAGATGTGAATGGAACTTCACAAAAATCAAACAAGTGCTTATTCACAAAGAAATAAAGGTAGAGATATTAAAAATATCATCTATTGACCTAAATAGAATAAATTTTGTACTCAATAAATGGAATTTTTAAAAAAGGATTAAAACTTAAATGAACAACTTAATTGAATAATTTAATTATAAAGGATTGATAAGCCAAAGAACAAATCATTGAAACAATAGGCAATTTCATTAAAGAAAAAGAAAACATAGCAACTCTTAATAATATGATAATCTAATGCTTTACAATGTACAAAGCCTTTTCTTTAAAAAAAAATCTTGTGTGGCTGGTAGTCCAAGTACAAGCTGAAGACACTGTCTCTTACTTTAGTGGTAAAATTAAGACAACCAGTGTGAACTCTCTTCTTTATTTTTCTTCATCTCTAAACTCTCTGAAATCATGCCCCACTTTTTCTTCCCTTCCCTAGTCTTTAATGATATGGCTCTACTTATATGCTTGATCCTATCCTCCTCTCTGTCTTTAGCATGTTACAATCTCAAAATCCTCTCCTTTCTCTCTTAATTTTTGACCTATCTTATGTACTCATTCCTTCACTACAGCCTCCAAATATGCCTAAGTCGTTCCCCATCCACATACTTTAAAAAACCCCTTTCCTAGGCCCTACTATCCCTTTAAGCTGTCTTACCATATTATGCCTCTCTTTCAAAGCCAAACTCCTTACAAAAGTTGTCTATACTTAACGTCTTCACTCACTTCTCCATCCTTTGAAATCTGGCTTCCAACCTCATCACTTAACTGAAACTGCTCTCTGCAAAATTACCAACAATCTCTCAGTTGCTAAATCTTTTTTCAGTCCTCATCTTCCTCAAATTATCTATTTGCTGCATTTGACTTTGACCACCTTCTTTTCCTGGACACTGTCTCCTAAGTTTTTGCGACACTATTTTCTCTTGGTTCTTCTTACATATCTGAGTGCTCCTTCATTTACTTTACTGGTTTATCATACATACCACCTCTCCAACTATGAGTATACTCTAAGGTTCGATGACTGAGAGCAAGTGTAAATAACAATTATTTCTGTTTTGGCCAGAAACCTCCCAGTCTCCCTTCCCAGATTGAATTTTTTTTGACTAGGTTAACAGAGGCCTCATTTTCTTTGCCCCATTTCTTTTTCCTTTCTTTTTTGGCAGTTGGGGTTAAGTGACTTGCCTAGGGTCACACAGTTAGTAAGTGTCAAGTGTTTGATCTGAGGCAGCATTTGAACTCAGGTGGTCCTAACTTCAGGGCTGGTACTCTATCCAGTGCACCACCTAGCTGCCCCTGCCTCATTTCTTACTTTGCCTTAATCACTGAATGGATGTTGCCTCAGATAAACTGAGACCTGGGAAAGACCCTAGTTTAAAAAGGCCAAGGTCTCCCACTTCATCCAGGGTCATCTCCAGTCCTGATCTGTATTTTGCCACTGGCATGGAGATGGCTCTGGAGGAGAGAGTGAGGCTGGTGACTTTGCACATCCCAGCCTCACTTAAAGCCAATTCACTTGCAAGTTATGACATCACCTTCCCGAAGTCATGATCCTCTTCGAGAATGAAGGACAAACAACAATAAAAACAACATCCTAGGCCCAATTCTCAAGTCCCCTTCCACTTTTTTTCTCAGTAACCTCATCAGCTCCCATGGATAGAGTCATCATCATTAGGGCTCACAGATCTATATATCCATCCCTAGCCTTTCTCCTGAGCATCAATTTCACATCACCAATTGGCTATTAGACATTTCAAACTGAATGTTTTAGAGGCATCTCCAACTCAACATGTCCAAACAGAATTTATTGTCTCCCTCTTTCCTTCCTCCCCATCCTTCCTTTACAACTTCATGATGTCTGTTGAAAACACACTCACATTTCTGGTTTCCTAGGTTTGTAATCTCAGCATTATGTGTTTGGCTTCTCACTCTGCCTTACCCCATCTAGCCAATCAGTTATTAAATTTTGCCATTTCTACCTTCATAATATCTCTACATCTGACCCCTTCTTTCATCTCACATAGCTACTACCTTAACTCAAGCCATTACCATTTCTTGCTTAGATTATTGGTTTCTCTACCTCAAGTTTCTTTTCATTGCAGTACATCCTACATGCTATTGTCAGTGATTTTCCTTAAAAGATGACCATATTTCCCCCTATTGAGTCAAGCCCAGTGGCTCCCAATTGCCTCTAGGATAAAATATAAATCCCTCCATTCTTAAAAATGAAGCCTGGATCCCACCTTTCTTTTTAGCTTTAATGAATGTTATTTCCCATACTGTATTCTGTAATCACAACCTAATTGACCCTTTTCTTGCTCTTTACATAATCTACTCCACCTGTCTCTCTGCCTTTTTACTAGCCATTCCCCACGCCTGGAATACACTCCATCCTCACTTCTGCCCTACAGACTCTTCTTTCAAGACACAACTCAAGCACAACCTTTTACATGACGGCTTTCTAGATCTACTCAAGGCTAGTGTTTTCTCTCACAATTTATCTTGTGTTCAAGAGAACAGAGGGCCAGGAATGGTGAACCCTTATTTGGATTTTTCTAGCAGTGGCGCCTGGAGAGCAGGTAGACACATATGGCTTGGAAAAGAGCGGTCCCTTTCCATTTTATGCCAATTGCCTGGACGGTGGCTGTGGGAGCTGGGGGCTTTACAGATCCTGCTGTAAGGCACTTGAATATGACCTCTTATTACACAGAGAGAGGGGCTTGTTTAGTGGTATGCTCAAGCACAATTGGAATTCAAACCCAGGTCCTCTGGCTCTAACCCAGGCTCTTTCTTCTAAGGTAGGTCCAGCTCTCCAGTGCTCTCACCCCAGCACAACAGGAATGAAGGTTATTTGCCCAGGCTTGCCTTATGGCTGTCTCTCCAAATCTCCTTCCTCTTGGGGTAAACCTATGCCTGAAAGCTGTTAACTCAGCCTTTTTGCCTCAAGGCTGCACCACCACCGGTGTCTCTGGCCAGCGAAGCACAGTCAGCTCAGCCTCAGTGAAGGTTACTTGGGTTAGGTCTGGGAAAGGCTCGAGAATATTCGGGACTACATTTCCCAAGGGGCCTTGGGGTTTCTCGGAGTACTTCCTCTCCCTCATTTGCTCACGCGCTCTCTGGTCTCTTCTGCGAGTAACAGGATTCGTCTCAGTCTCCTTCCGCCTTCTTTAGGTCTCCGCCCTATCCCCACCTCCCCCTTCGCCACGCCTCTCCCGCAGCGCAGAGCCCTGTACGCCTCTGTGTGGGTTTGTATAGGTGTTTTGTGGCTGTGAGCAGGACTTATGGACGGGCACCTGAGATTCGACGGGCGGGTGGTGCTGGTTACCGGTGCGGGGGGAGGTGAGCAAGCGGCGGCGACGACACCTTGGCGAGCGTTCGCTCGCACGGGCGCTCCTCCTCATCTACCACCACTGCCCCCTCCTGAGGGGATGCGCGCGCACGCTCTTCTCGCTACTGCAGCGGCGCTATCCCGGGACTGGGGGAGGTGGGGAGGGGAGGGGGTGATCCGGGTGGCGCAGTTTAAGGCAGGGGTGGGGAGGAGTCCTGGCCAGGCTGGTTCTGGAGCCACAGAGGTTGGTGGTGGAGGTGCGGAGTAGCACTGATGTTGAGAGTGCGAAATGCAAAACCTTAACCCTCCTCCCTCTCACCCCATCCCCACCCATCCTTGGGTTATTTCTTTCCCTTCACTTTTTATTTCAGAAACGTTAAAACATATTCTGTTTCTGCTCAAGAAGAGAGTTCCTCATGCCTCTGGCTCTCAAAACGGAAAAGTACATTTGTATTTTTGGCTTGTGGCCTTACAGAGTTAGATGAAAGTTTATCTCGACTTCTGGCAATTTGATTTGAAAGGACCTTTGATCCTACCTATTTAGTGGCCCTTGCAACCCGAGGTTTAAAGGTGAAGAGATATCTTTACCGTCTTAGATCTGGAAATATAGCATATGTTGACTTTTCAAATGACAATTTACTTTTCAGAGGTTTCAGTTTTAGAAACCTCAAGGATGCTGAGTAGTGAGTGATTAAATTCAACAGAGATTTATGATTATTTGCAAGGCCTTGTCCTAGAGGATGGGGATACTGAGGCAAGTCTCTTCTCTCAGGACCTCTTGATGTGGGCTGTGTTGAATGCAACATTAAGCTGAATGATTTCTGCCTAAGGCTGGCAGGTAATCTGAAAAGCCGCACCTGTTTTGTGGAGTTTAACTGAGCTACATACTTAGAATGCAACATTGTCTAAAAATGCTAAAATGATTAGGAGCTATTTCTGGAGTAAGAGTTAATTAAAAAAATAAAACTTTGCTTTTGGTTGAAATAATAAGTAGCAATTCAGGGAAGTCCTAAATTGTTTGCAAGCAAGGGCCAGAAGTATTTAGTTGGAAACCTTAGGAGCCAAATTAACGGTATGCCCAAGTTTCAGTATATATATAAATATATTTATGTAAATATGTGTTTTTTATATATATATAAAGGTGGGGCAGAGAACAAGCATTTATTAAGTTCCTGCTCTATTCTAGGTACTATACAAATATATTTGATCCCTGCAACAACCCTGTGAAAGTTTTTGTTGTTGTTTAAGCATTTTTCAGTAGCGTCTGACTTTTTGTGACCCTATTTGAGATTTTTTTGTCAGAGATATTGGAGTGGTTTGCCATGTCCTTCTCCAGCTCATTTTACAGATGAGGACCTGAGGCAAACAGGGTTAAGTGACTTGCCCTAGTCACACAGTTAGTAAGTATCTGAGGCCAGATTTGAATTCAGGAACATAAGTCTTCCTGACTCCAGGCCCAGCCCTCTGGTGCTGTTATTTATCCTCATTTTTACGGAAGATTGTAGATTTATATCTGGAAGGTACTTAGTGGAGGTTTCAAGGTTCAGAGTTGAGGATTTCAAGTTGGAGAGAGTTGCAGCTATAAATTTCAGAAACAGTAAAGAACTAAATAGGGAAACTTGGCAGAGAGGGTTGAACTCTTTGGCTCTTAGAGGTTTTGGAGCAATAATAGAGAAGGCATTCAGTCAGAAGCAGAAAGATGGATTGGGATTTGGAGAGAGAATCATCTCTGGGAGGCTGCAGCATTAGAGAATGGGTATGCTCCTCCTGGTGGATTTGTACACCCTGTCAGGGATGGGAAACCTTTGGCCTTGAGGTTACATGTGGCCTTCCAGGTTGTGGGGTGACCGAGTCCAAGTTTTACAAAACAAATCCAACTGTTAAGGGGATTTGTTCGTGAAGTTTGGATTGAGTTAAAGGGCTGCACCTGAAGATCGGCTGCAGGTTCTCCATCCCTGCCCTAGATTCAAGAAAAAAATCACTCTGGGAACTTGACAGAGCAGAGTGCTTCATTAGGGAGCTGGGTGAGGGCTTTGTATTGAGAGGAGTTTAGTATTAGGAATTGAGATATCCTTTGCCACACCTACATCCCACATATGTACCTCATTACCCTTGTACTCCCAGTTAGAGAGCCCACTCTTCCCATCATTTTACAGATGTGAAAAATGAGGTCCAGACATAGTCACATATACCTTCTTGTGACTTTTGTCTTCTCCCCTTTCCCCATACCTTCCTATGTCCTTTTGGGGAAAACTTCAAAGGATACGGAAAGAATGATGAGTACTATTTTATCTTTCCCTGTGTTTCTTGCCTGGTACCTTCTGCATCTTTGTTTTATTTCTGTCCACATCCTTTGGCTTTGATGATTCTTTGTGGATTTTTTTTTTCTTAGGACTGTTTCTACAATGGTTGTCACTTCTGGCCTCTAGGCATTCAGTGATTTCTCCTTCATTATCCAGACTAGTGCATGGAAGAAAATCCCTTCTGATTTTAGTTCTGTCTGAGCAAGGCTGTCACTTTTCTGCAGGAACTTTTACTAGGAAAGTATGGGGAAAATCATATGTAGAAGTCCTGCATTTTAATTTGAATTGGCATGGATTCCAATCCTGGCTAGATCTAAGCTAGCAAGAAAAAAATTATAGTTTTACAAACTCGAGGTAACCAGAGCTTTGACAATGGGGTTTGTGCTATGGCGAAAGGAGATATGATATGATATGAGCAATTGTGGAGAAGGAAGCATTAGAATTTAACAACTGGCTCAAAGCTGTATATAAAAGAGAATGGTGTTAGTGATTAAGGTTCATATTGATCTTGAATCTGGGTATCAGAGAGGGCTATTTGTTCATTTTGAATTTGGTTTAGGAGATGGTTATTGGCATAGTCCATACATTGAGGAGTAAAATGGGAGGAGTTTAAGAGGTTGAGGGTAAATTAGAAGCTCTTATAATTGTCTGTAAGGAAGTCATTGAGTACCTTTCAATCTAGCAAGGCAGTTTTGATTGAGTACTTGCATAATACTGTACCAGGGAGGCAGAGTGGGACATACAAAAAAACTGTATAAAAGGTATTAAAAGATCAATTTTCAAAAAAAAAAAAGAAATCAGTGCTCTTATGGGGAGCTTATAGTCTAATTCAGGGCTGAGAAACCTATAGCCTTGAGGCTACATGTGGCCCTCTAGGTCCTCAAATTTGGCCCTTTGACTGAATCCAAATGAAAAAAACAATGATGGCTTCCTAAATCTCCTTTTTTGTATAGGAAAAGTCACATATCTGACATGGGCTAGAGATTCTCTCTCCTTTTTTGGAGGTTTCAGAGATGGTGATTGATGTAGTGAAGTGTTTTTGAGAGTGGTAATTGGTTGAGGGTGATGAGAGTAGGGGAGTGGTGTGTTCTTTGGGTCACCCAAAATTAGCTAAAAAGAGGGATGTGGATGTTCATATCTATGAGGCTGGGTGCTATGGGACTGTCTGGGCCCAAATGTGTACTTTAAATATGCAGTTATTATTGGGCAAAGAAGGAATAGGCCTTCATAACTGATTTTAGAGATAAAAACGAAAAGCAAGAGGCGATGAACACTTTTTAAAAAAAATTTTTATTTATGTATTTTTTTAGGCAATTGAGGTCAAGTGACTTGCCCAGGGTCACACAGCTAGTAAGTGTCAAGTGGTTGGTCTGAGGCTGGATTTGAACTCAGGTCCTCCTGACTTCAGGGCCAGTGCTCTATCCACTGCACCACCTAGCTGCCACAACAGTGAACACTGATGACTTAACATGTCGGTTATGTGATAAGTGCCAAGAGAATGACCCTGGATTATTCTCCCAAGTGAGAATCAGGAGCCTTATAGAGGCACTTACTTTTTTTTCCCCTGAGTTCTGCATGTGAAATTCATACTCATATTTCGCGGTGATGGAGTGGGATAACCTTCCCGTTCACCAAGATCCTAATTAGGGAGAAAGATCATAGTCCTCTGGCCCTTTGGCAGAGTCTCTTATTAAACTATAGCTCTTTGATTTTTACTAGGGGAAGCTAAGTACTTGAGTTTCCTAAAACCATAATGCTCAGATAAATTTTTTAACCTCTACTTTGAGTATGATGAGGATTGGGAAGAGGAGATGCTTAGGTTCTTTCTTTTGCTGATTTCATAAATTTTCAAGGTGGGTCAAACCCTAACATAACTCATTTGAATGGCAGTTTTTATTGCTGAAAAGCTTATTTTTCAACAGGATTATTCAGGTTTAAGAATAATCTAAATATTTGTTATCTTTTTTCAGTATTTTCTGAATTTTGTTACTTCAGTTAGGCTCCTACTGATTACTGTAAAATTTGGCTTGAGTATAGTGGGAAAGGAAAATAATACTGATTGTTCAGTTTTTGTTTTTGTTTCAAACTAGGATTGGGACGAGCGTATGCCCTGGCTTTTGCAGAAAGAGGTGCATCGGTAGTTGGTAAGTTTATGTATTTTTTTTGTAATTTCAGTAGCTTTTTTTTCCTTAACATTAAAAATTCAAAACACAAATTGTTTATCTTCATTAGTCACCTTTATATTTTTGTAGAATATTGTGTTTACTCTCAGTCAGATTTTAACACCAGTCATTTCTGCCAGGATTGCATTTATTTCCTAAGGCCAGAGTGCTCTTCATTTTAGGCAAACTAATTTCACAATATTTCTAACAACACAATTGTTGAATCAGGGAAATAACCAGTGTTATATGATACAAAACCCCAAACATACGGCATTTTTGTACTTCTCTTTGTTGTCTGTAGACATTATGATTACCTGGACCAAAAAGAGGAGGGGACTGATGTTTAGAGAGCTTTGGGTTTGAAAAAGCTTGGGATATTGGTAGAAGAGGGACTAAAATCAGGCTAGTGCTGCAATATTCTGAAAGTGTTGTAAAGTAATTCCTAGTATTCTAACACCGTTATAACCAGTACCGTGAGTTTCTTTCCTTTTTTACATTTCTTTTTCTTCCCCTTTGGATCAGTCCTATGATTTTTATTGATAAAGGGCTGGTGAGGAACTTCCTCCACTAGTTAGTACCTTCTCTACAGCTTACAGTTTTTGACAGGTTTTTATGGGGGTGGGGGGGCACTGAGAAGTTCAATGAATGGCTTAGGGTTAAACTGCCATTATGTATGTCAGAGGACTTAAATTACAAGGCCAACTCTACTATGAACTTCCCATTTTCTTATTAATTAAGTTTTAGTAATATTTTCTGGTTTTATATCAGTCATTTCTGAATATAGTATCCATGCCCAATAAGTCATCCCTTGTAACAAAGAAAAAGTTAACACAAGACAAACAGGAACAATGACTGTGTCTGATAATGTATGTACCATTCTGTACCTGTAGTCTTCTCCTTCAGTACCAAAGGAGGGCAGTATACCTGATTATTTGTTCTTCAAGAAAAGATTGGACATTACTGTTACTCATAGTAGTTTAAATTACATTATTGTAGTCGTGTATATTGTTCTCCTGGTTCTGTTCTCTTTGCTCTGCCAGTTCATACAGATCTTCCCATGCTTTTCTGAATCCTTTATATTCTATCATTTCATATTGCACAGTAATATTCCATTACAGTCATATAAAATAGTGTTTTTCAGCAATTCCTCAATTGATGGACACTCACTTTGTTTCCTTTTTTGCTTCCCTGAAAAGTGTTTATGTAAATATTTTGTCTTTTCTTCTGTTTTCTCTTTGGGGCCTATGCCCAGTAGTAGGATTACTGGGTGAAAGAGCATGAATAGTTTAGTTACTTTTCTTACATAATTCCAAATTGTTTTCTATTTGAACAGTTCACAGCTTTATCAGTGGTGTATCAATGTGCGTTTTTTACAGCTCGCAGCACCTTCAACATTGACTATTTCTGTTTTTTATCAGGTTTGCCACCATTTCCTCATTCACTTGTTTTTCAACTCAGTTTATTGGTGACTTTTTTTGTGGGACACATTTCCTATTTTCAATGTCAATAGAAAATATATTTTACTTTGATACTTTTGAAAGTCTTCATTGACTTTTTAGTGTTGAGAAGCGTACAACAGTGTTAATAATCAGGTAGAATTTTTTTTGTTTTTTTTCCCCCAGTATTTTCCTAATTTTAGTGCTATAATTAGACACCTAATTATTTCTAAACATGGCTTGAATATGGCAGATAGGAAAATTTGTTTTTTTCATAGCCTCTGACTGATTTTTTGCTTTTGCTCATTTCTCATCCATTCAAGGTGTAAATAGCTCATTTGGGCATTATTTGCATGACTGTATTGCAGGGTGAGGGAAGTATTGGGCAGTGCAGAGGCATATCTGCTTTGCTGAAGGAAGAAGAAGAAGCAGTAGCCACAGCTGGAAATTCCATAAGGACCATCATCTTGTAGTTGAATTTATCTTGACATCACCCCTCTGCTTTTATAACAGATTGTACTTTTTTTTTTTGTTGTTGTTTTTTTGTGAGGCAATTGGGGTTAAGTGACTTCCCCAGAGTCACAGTGCTAGTGAGTGTTATGTGTCTGAGTCTGGATTTGAACTCAGGTCCTCCTGACTCCAGGGCTGACTCCAGGGCCAGTGCTCTGTCCACTGCGCCACCTAGCTTCCCTGATTGTACTTTTCTTAACCAAGGTGGAGAACTCTGGGGCTGCCCTGGCTTCAGCATGATTCACTTCCTCCCCCTCCAGTAATGAAATCACTACTACCATTACTTCCCCAAAGGACATCTGAATCAGTTGCCCTGTGGTTCATTCATCTTCCCTGTGACTTTTTAGACCAAAAACTCCTTTCTCTATGTGGGTTGTCTTACTCTCTAGAATGTAAAATCCTTGAGGGCAGAGATTATTTTTCTTTTACATTTGTATCCCTACAGTTTAGCGCACTGCCTAACATGTAATAAACACTTAAGGAATTCTATTCATTTATTTGTTCGCTTACTCATTTGTTCATTCTGTAAATGGTGTATATAGTTCCTTGAAGGCTTGGACTATTTTTGCCTTTCTTTGTGTCCCCTGTGCTTAGTATTGTGCTAGAATATAATTGCTTGTCATTTCTTACTACTTTGAGATTCTTTTTGTTTCCCTCTCACATGTTTCTACCTTTTATACCTAACTAAATTGCAAGCTCTTTTTAAGCAGCATTACATCATATTCCTGTCTAACATTGTTAACTGAGTCTGGGAAAATTCTTTAGGTGAAACATTGTTGCAGGAGGTTAGTCCCATAGGAACAATGTTATAAATGGCGGATCTGTTCTAGGACTGCCAAATTTGATCTATGAAAACTTAAAATTGGTCTTCAGAGACCTGAGGCAATGTCACATTTATAATGGCGCTTTGATGATTTGAAAGATATGTGATCTCACTGTTGTGGACATTCCTGCCAGTATTACAGATTGCCTTTTTATCCTGTGGCTGTTATTCATATCTTTCCATTAAATCCTTTCTAAAAATTCTAGTCTAGAGGTCTTTCAATATTTTTTGGATAGCTTTGAAATACTTGGATTGTTTATCTTTCACATTTGCTATATGACTCACTCAGTCATAATTAATAATATACTGTAGCCTACTTACAGGCATCGCCTGTCTTTATATGGCCCTTTGGATGATTTACTGTTTAGATTCTCTTAAGATTGTGGTATCCCATGGTTTTGCAACCATGTAGCCTCACCAGGATAATGTATGTAAAAATTTCACTGGATGGATCATTGTATTTTTTGTAATGGTAGATATGGTAACCCATCTGCTTTTCTACCCTCTTGTTACTCTTGTTTATGTCTCTCTTAAATCATCCGTAAGTGGTCTACCCAATGGGCTGAAAGCCCTCCTTTAGGCCTGTAAACTTTACATTGACAGCAATGTAGCATGCATGTCTTATTCTTTACTCCTTTTTTGAGCATATATTTCCTGACTACCTTTCATGCTTCTGGGTGTGAGAGTTATCATTGTTAATATGCAGCAGGCTATTCATGATTTAATCTCTCCATTGCTCTTTAGGTTTCCTCCAATTTAATTTAT
Source organism: Phascolarctos cinereus (assembly GCF_003287225.1). Lineage (NCBI taxonomy): Eukaryota > Metazoa > Chordata > Mammalia > Diprotodontia > Phascolarctidae > Phascolarctos > Phascolarctos cinereus. The sequence goes on along the minus strand of NW_027555847.1, from coordinate 242,554,082 downwards.
TCATTCAGAAGTGTTCATTATATTGTAGGCACTGGGGTTACAAATATTAAAGCTGAAAAAGTCCTTGCCCTCAAGGAGTTTATATTCTACAGGTTTTTTTGGCAATAGTAATATTCCATGATTCACAACCAGATTGCATCGCTGAAAGAAGATTGACATTAAAAATATGAGTTTTTGTTTCAGAGAGTGAGTGGGCACCTTCTCAAAAGAAATCCAGCCCACTGTTTTTCTGTTTCTAAGTTCTTGGCAGAGCACGAGCACACACGCTATCAGCAGTCTGTGCGATATCAGTGTTTAAGTGCAGTTCAGCAGGCTAGCCATTAAATTAGTATTATGGTTTGGACACCAGGTGTTCTTGTAGGATTGTAAGGCTGAACTCTTTTGAATGTCCATTTTGAAATACACAATTACCAATTTAAAAGCAACCCCCCCCCCAATAGTAAACTATCAAAACAAATTAGTATTTCATAGACATGGGGAAAAGTTTTCAGCACAGTACAAAAATCAAAAGCATTACTTTTCACAAACAGATATATCTGGATTAATTTACCTTCTAGTAGGCAATACATATCTCCCTATTGTATGTCTCACTTGATATTGACAGTGAGAGGATTGATGCACAGAAGTGGTTTAATTGCTTAAGGACCATATTTGGAACTAACATATACGTGGTTTCCTTTTAAAGCTTGTTTTGTTTTACAAAGTCAGAGACTTTTTAAAAAATCTACTAACAACAAACCTAGTAGGATCTCTGTTCTCTGAACCTATCAGTTAAAAAATGGGATTTTGCTGTTGACTGCTCTCTTTTTTTAATAAAGAAAATTCTAACCGTAGTCTGGGCTTGATATAGATCCCCAGTTTTGCTCTCTGGGCTGGCTTGTTCACCCCGTTCTGGACACATTGGCAGGTATGGGGTTCCCGAGAGGGCTGCTTACCATGAGACCACGATTCACAACTTTCTCTGTACTGTCAGGATCTTAGGAATAACATTGATATGGATAGGAATATGCTAATTATACTTGCCATTCTTACTTGTGATTCCCTATGTAACACAGGAGACACAGGAGCTTTTGAGCTCCAGCTTCTAGTAGTTTTGCTCTTAATAGGGGCAGCCAGAAGGACAGTAATGGAGGCATAATGAGGAGTTACTTAATTACTTTATTCTTCTCAAAGGGGTTGCTGATAATGGGAACATCAACTCCTACAGCATCCCCTAATTCTTCTTCTCGAAGGGTCAGGCAAGAATATACAGAGTAGGAGCTCCAACTCCTACAACATTCCCCAAATCTTGATGGGGGCCAGTTGAGACAAGCACAGCACTCTAGCTTGTGGGTTCCCCACTTACTGACCAGTGCTTACTTGATTTATAGAGGAGCATACAAAGAAGGCAGTTTGCCAGCAATAGCCTCACAAGTTTACATTAACTTTTGCAATATCCTGGTGAATCAGCATAGTGAAGGTTCAGTATGCTGTTTACAACTTAAGCACAAATGTTTACATTATCTCATCATTATAGCTCACTGCACAGTCGCAGTAGAAATTGTTTATGGCCATGGATCCTGGGAACTATTATCTAGAAAAGAAAAACAAAACCCACGTTACATACACCCTACTAGTGTTGAGGTGAATTGGAGCTGACTCAGGCCAGGCCTCTCAGTGTTTACAGATCCGGTATTAGAAATAAGACACCTATAGGGCATTCAACAGTTAAGCAAGGTTCATTTAGCCATCATATAGAAAGGACACTCCACATGGAAATATCAGAATGGATCTGGTCAGCAGGTCTTGTGTGGCTTTGGGGTAGTCTTCAAGTCTAAAGGGCTCTGACTCCATGCAGGCCTGTTATGCTTTTAGGTGAACTATAAACTTGAGTTATTATGGTGTGAGGCCACGAGGAAGCTTCTTGGTTACTCCTAGGTGGCCTGAGCCCTTTGGACCGAAGAAGTCTTAGTGAAAGAATCTTTAACTTTTATGAAAAGAACTAGCGTGACTTATGAGGGGTTGGGGAAGATCCTGGACTATTACAAGACATGCTCATTTACACAAAATCAGTTACCATGACACCATTAAATCTTACCTATACCACATTTACCTAGCAGTAAGGCAAAAGCAAGAATATTCATAGGCATAGAAAAAAGCAAGAATAATTAAACATCACACTCAATAAAAGACAGGTAGGAATTATAACTAGCATTTACATAGTAATTTCAGGTTTACAAAGGGCTTTATTTGTGTTCTCTTAATTGATTAAAACATCACAGTTCAACTGTGAACTAGGGTCATGTTTTCCTACCAATCCACACAGTGTCTCTGGGAGAGACTGAGCACATCGTTATAAAAGCCTATCAGCGAGGCAAAAGTAAGGAAATCTATATGTCTGGGATGACTCACAACTGTGGACTGCAGGCCTTGATGTCCTCTGTCCTCTTAGGAGTAATCTGAATGACAGAAAAGCTGCTTCTGTACTAGCTGCTGTCCTTCAGGTTCAGACAATTCTTCTGGGCAAAGCCCTCCTCTTCTACTCGTGAGCCAATGAAGTAATGGCAAGGTTTTTTTTTTCTTTTCCCAGCTACGTCATCTGGGCTCTGAGAAAAAAAGTGTTAAACTATTTCAATGACATGCAGTTTTCTTAGTCTGGAGAGCTGACAGCCTTATCTGATCTACAAATTGCTGGGAATTCTATTTTGGCCAGTCTACTCCAAGGTTTCTCTCATAGCAAAGTGCAGTTCCTGGCAAAACAGTTTTTGCCCATTTGTTCCACCTTTTCAAAGCAGAGAAAATAATTTGTTTAGCCATTCTCCAATGGATGGATAGTTCCTCCTTTTTTATTTCTTTTCTACAGCAAAACATTTTGTTATGGGTATTTTGAGATGTATGAGACCTTCCTGACCTTAATTTTCTTGGGTTGTGCAGGGATGTTCTCATAAATTTGCATGTAACTCCCTGGGGGGAAAATGTATGGACATACTTTTAAGTTTAATCTACATTATTAACATTTTCTCCATCACTTTCTTAAGTTTAGACAATCAACAAAACAATAAATCCAGCCCTAATTTGTAGCATTTAGGTTGCTAAGGTATAAATGTTCAACTGAAAATTTAGCAATTAGAAGTAGTGAACTGGAACAAGCCAGCTTTAGCACATCACAGTGTATGCCTAGCAGTAGTAGTATCTTTGAGTCAAAGGACATCAGTGGCCCACTTTCTTGGGCTTAATTTAAATTGGAGCAATTTACAACTCCACCAAGAAGGTATTAGTGTGTCAGTATTTCTGCAGCCCTTCCAACATTGACTGTTTCTGATGCTATTTGGGGTACTGGGAACCCTGAAATGCAAGAGTACAGGGTGGGTCTGCCTCAAAAGAATTCGACCACTCAAAGCTTCTTTCAGTCAGAGTAGTGAAGTTTTATTATAATACCAGTTAGGTCAGCAAGATTCCTAACAAATTTGCCCAATTTAATGAGGGTAAGATTTGCACTTTTATACTGAAGAAGACTGTGAGAAAATTTGTATGGGATGAAGGAGTGGTAAGTAGCCTGGGTAGGCTAGGTCCAGACAGCAGAGGAGTTAAGTGGCCAGACAGCCACTCTGTTCCAAGAGGTGTTCCTGGTTCTCTCCCAAGAACCTTAACAAACAATTTTTCACTCACTCCTAGCTAAGTTTCGTTTTTTAACTAGAAAGCTTGATTTCTCAGAGTCATACCTGAGGGTCTTTAAGGCCTCATTTCTAACAGTAAAATATTCTAAAATTCAGACATATTAAATATTGTACCATGATAATAAACAGTTATGAAATAAAAGATGAAGTTAATAAAAAGTATGCACATTACTGTACAGTGAAGTTAACATAGATGTGCTATATGTTGTCCTTTCCCTACCCATTGCACCTAGGCTTTATCGCTGGTGGCTGGCTGCACAACTTTTTTTTTTATGAAGCTATCAAGTGATATTTGGACTGTGGATCTCTTTTTTCCCCCATATATCTGATGATAGCAAGCAATATTATCCTCAACTAGTCTTTGAACTTTTACAAATATTGAAATATCTGGATTTTTTCTTTCTTTTTTTTTTTTTTTGGGTTAGGCACTGGGGTTAAGTGACTTGCTCAGGGTTGCACAGCTAGTAAGTATGGGTCTATTTTTTCAGTACAAGAAAAAATTCACTCAAATGATGAAAGTTTCTGCCAACTGTTTCATTGTGAACCTTTTTGGTTCACCTTCCAAGTCTCGAAGCTTTCTTTTCTTCTGTAATCTTTGTAGCTAGCGGCTCAATCAGATCCTCATTTGACAGTTCTCTATGGGACTCAGTCAGCCCCTCCACATAATTCTCACCACTTCTAGCTCCAATTGTTGTGCTGATTCTAGTCTTGTTACTTATTTCTTTGTCAGATCCATGAAGTATGTGGTTGTTAATTGTTTGCAGTTCTTTTTTTGATAAGTTTTTGTCAGTATTTTTAACTTTTTTTCTTGCAACAGATGCAAGATTAGAATTACTCATTTTTTTTTCAATACTGTATTATTAGGCACTGTGTTAAGTTTTATTCAAGAAATTGCCATCAAAAGTGTTTATATAAAACACAAAAGTAAGCCTTGCAGCAAAGCTGAACTGGTTAAATCTCTGAGGAGTTTAACTTCTGAGTGCTTATCCTTGATTTGTAAAATGTTTTAAAGTGGGAGAATGGAAACTTTAGCAAATTTTGGCCATTGTTATGTAGGAGGCTTCTCTGTTTTATCTCTGCTTTTAATTGGGGGGAAGGCGTTCCCTCCTATTTAAGTAAATAATTGAAAAGTAAGGCACAGAATGGTATTCTCTGAAATTCCTATGTATAAATTGGAAAGCCTAAATCCCTTATGCCCTCTGGCCCAGGTTTACAATCAAAGTTTTAAGGTTTTTTTTGAATGTCCACCAAGTTAGGTTTATTCTAACTCTGTTCTTTATATTGTACTAATTAATTTGATAACTTTTGGAGTAATGCTGTACTTTTCTATTTCTAGTGGGTTACCCAGGATAGCACTTTGCATACAAGTATGTACTCACTATTTACTAATTAACTGATTTGTTGGTTATCGGTACTTTTCCATCTGAGATTTGAGGCTACCTTCGTAATATAAATTTCTAGTTCTTAATTTTTTTTTTCATTTCTCTCCGATATTATTTTGGGCAATCTTTCTGCAGTTTATGTTTATATGGATCAGGTTACTTTTTACTAAGGAGCAACTTTGAATTTGGAACTTCAGATTAGGAATGAGAGTCAAACTAAAGGAAAAGTAAAATTAGGAAGCTATCTTTATTTCCTCACTGCTTCAAGAAGATTCAGTTGATGATTGTAGTAGGGCAGATAAGAAAAATAAAATCGAAAATAGGAAAGAAAATAGAAAAAGGAAAGATGTAAATTCTGAAAGAATCTACTAGAATTAGACAACTGGTAGGGATAGGGATAATCCTATCTACCTATTTTCCCACATTCCCTGCAGCATTTGTCATTTTCTGTTTTTGTCATGTTAGCCAATCTGATGGGGGTGAGGTTGTAATCTCAGAGTTGTTCTAATTTTCATTTGTCTAATTATCAGTGATTTAGAACATTTTTTCCAGTAATTATTGGTAGCTTTGATTTCTTCCTCTGAAAACTTCCTTTTCATATCCCTTGACCATTTATTTATCAGTTGGGGAATGACTCATTCTTGTAAATTTGGCTCAGTTCCCCATATATTTGAGAAATGAGACCTTTATTAGAGAATATATATACCATCAGAGAAACTTGCTGTAAAAATTTCCCCCCAGTTTCTTTCTTTTCTTCTAAATTTAATTGTATTGCTTTTGTTTGTACAAAAATTGTTTTAATTTTATGTAACCAAATTATCCATTTTACCTCCCATGGACCTTTCTTTCTCTTATTTGGTCATGAACCCTTCCTTTATCCATAGGTCTGACAGGTAATTTCTTCCATGTTCCCCTCATTTGTTTATATAACTCTCTAAGTCTAAATCATGTGCCCATTTTGAGTTTATCCTGGTATGCAGTATGAGAGATTGCTCTATGCCTACTTTCTTCCAGACTACTTTCCAGTCTTCTCAGTTTTTGTTGAGTAGTGAATTTTGCCCCAGTGGCTGGGATCTTTGGGTTTATCAAACATTAGTTTACTGTGCTCATTTGCTTCTGTATATTGTGTACCTAATCTAGTCCATTGGTCAACCTATTTCTTATCTAATAAACAACTTATTTTGATGATTATGTCTGCTAGTCCCCCTTCCTTTACATTTTTTCATTGATTCCCTTATTTTGTTTTATTTTTAGCTCTGTAAAGTAATTCTTTGGTAATTCAGTTGGTGTGGTACTGAATAAGTAAATTAATTTAGGTAGTGTTATAATTTTTATTATATTGGCTTGTCCTACCCATGGACAATTAATCTTTGTTTTGTCTTCATTTGGGTAAAGGATATTTTGTAATTGTGTTCATATTTCCTGTGTGCATTTTGACAGGTAAATTCCCAAGTATTTTATACTATTTTGTTATTTTAAATGGGCTTTCTCTTTCTAGCTCTTTTTGCTGGGTTATGTTGGTAATATGTAGGAATGCTGATGATTTGTATGGGTTCTTTCTAGGGTTTTTGAGCCAGGCCCAGTAAGTTGAAAGAGAGGGTGTACTATTTGAGTGCAGATGTTATGTCTTAGGAGCCTGGGGCAGCTCCTACTGCTTATAAGTTGTTGTTCAACTGGCCACTTCCAGTTGAGCTATGCAGCTCCTTCTCTCCTTCCTTCCTTCCTTCCTTTCCTTCCTTCCTTCCTTCCTTCCTTCCTTCCTTCCTTCCTTCCTTCCTTCCTTCTTACCTTCCTTCTCTCTTCCTTTCATTCTTCCTATTCTTCTTTCCTCACTTAAATCCAGTTCACTTGCAAGTTATGGCATCACCTTCCTGATGTCATGGTCCTTTTCCAGAATGAAGGACAAATGACAGCAACAGGAGTCTGGGAGAATGTTTGACTCTTCACAACTAGTAAATCTTTTGCAAAGATACTAAGGAAACTTTCAAAGCTCTAGCCCTGTTGTCAGCCACAGAGTTACAACCCTCTCCCCATTCCCTGCCCCATGCTGTCAGTGAAAATTTGGTCCCTAACCTTTCCTAATGCTTTTACTAGTTTGATGTCTGTGATAGCCACTGTAAAATCACATGCTGAGCTAAGCCCAGCTTGCTGTTTGATAAATAGAGGTGTTTATATAATAAGGTGAAAGATGGCTACAGGCTATTTGATTCAATTACATATAATAGTGGTGGTGTCTTCTGTGACCCAGGCTCTTGAATCCAGGTAGATCCAGCTACCTCCCTAAATCTCAAAGGGTAGTTGTGGAATCTCATCAGCCTTCTGAACTTCCAGCTATGCTAGAAGGAGAGAATAGGAAGTGACTAGTTTCTATATTGTGCTCCCTGGACTGCTTGTTCCATAGGTAAAAAAAAAACTTGCTTCTGTTATGGAAATATCAATGGATTCATTGATTGGTATTGTTGCCAGCCAAAACTATCAACATGTAGAAAGTTAGGAGGCAAAAGCCAGGTTTATCATAAACGCTTCACTATAAGCCTAGAATTCTCAAATAATTCTGGGACAGGAAACAGAGATTTCCTAAAGCTTTCTAAATACATTGGAGAAATGAAGGAAAAGAATATAATTTTTTAATTATAGCTACCAGAAGGAGAAAGGAATTTACAAAGAAATTTTCAACACCCAGCAGAAGAAAGTTTACATTTCAAAGATAACTGAAGCAAAATAAATTACATCAGATCTAGTTCATCAATAATCATTAAGAAGAGAGGAATTTAGGATTTACAGCTACCAGGTGAGTATCCATAAATTCTTCCTTCCCCTCTTCCACCATTTCTTATTTCCATCAAAATAATTGGGAGTCTTAGGAAAATCTCAGCTGGCTATGTGACTTTCCTCACAGTTAAGTGCCCATATTAGACTCCAGTAATAATGGATAAAAATAAATTTAAGAACTCTTATGACATTTTCATCTTACACTTTTTGCTTTCTCACTCCTATCTTTTGTCTCTCATTGAGGCCATCTTTTATTGTCACAGACTCCCAAGTGGGGGGGGGGGGGAGGCCCTGCCTATTTTTTTTTTTAAGCACTTTATACTTTTTCAGTATATAACTTCTAACCTCTCCCTCTCCTCCCCTCACACTCCCTGCTGCGTGATAGGGGCTCTGCATATGGCTTGCTTTCTGTTAATGAAGTTAATGGGCAGCTGGAGCAGTGGCTACAATTCACTAAGGGGATTGCTTGATATCAGCCAGTTCGGGGCACCCAGGGTCCTGGGGTGCTAGTAGAGATGTGATTTGGTATTACCCTTTTCCCTGACAGTCTCTTTATTGGGTCTCAAGGTATGGCTTCTGAGGTAGGAGTTGTCTCCTACAACTCCCACCCTCCCACCAATAACTGCATGTAGGCAGTGTAGATTTTGGATTGTGGATGGGGTTTGCAGTTCCTCAGCAATTCAAGGCCATTGAAGGGAATTGCTTTCTGAAAAACCTGAGAAAAGACAGAAAGGGTACCCCATAGGTAGGATGGGCTCCTTTCATCAATGTTGGTGGGTAACAGCAATTAAAGATATACTCAGGGCCTGTCAGCTGTTAAAGTTCCATGCAATTAATTATGGGATCTGCCCCCTTAGTATAGAGAGGCAGGCTAGCTAGTCAGCTCCCTTTTTATCAATACTTGGTTGGAAATGAATTGAGGTACTGAATTTCTAGGTGAGTGGATTCCCTACTTTTGAATCTCTGGCTCTTCCTTCTTTCCTGTTCCCATACATTTTTGTGCGTAGGGGCTTGCACGGTCCCATTTTTCTGTCAACATTAGCTGTGTTATAGCAGCTTGACAATATCCCAGCTTGCTCAAAGTTAACAGGGGGTGAAAGAGAAAAGTGCAGTACCTGAAGCAGTGCATTTGAAGCAGTTCTTAACTGCCTGCTTGATTCCCTCTTATTCCTTCTTGTTGGGGAGGTCAGCTAGGGGTCTGGGCCAGGCAGCATTTTAAAGTCCAAGGAAGCTCACCATGAGGGCCAGCAACTTCCATTCCCCAGATATGAGGAATCTTACACTGAAGAAGACACCTACAAGGCTTCTTGTTGACTGGGGGGATGTCTCCACTTAATACACTTAAGTTGTATTTTAATTTCAAGGGATCCATCTTTAGGATTTCCTGAATGTCGGCTGGCCTAAAAGCCAATTACTGGGCACCTTATCATAACCTTGATTTAGGTAGGTAGCTGCAGCAGATAGTGAACATAATAGGCAATCCTGGGTATGAGGCAGCTTCAGAATGTTTCTTTATTGACCTCAAATCCCATCCTCATTACCACTTTCAGTACAGGTTGAGTAAAGTTCAGGACCCAAAGGTAGAATACAAGGAAGTTCAGAACAACCTTTGAAATATTTGTTGTATCATGGGTAGCAGGCCAGCCCTGGTTTCAGAAGGAATTCAAGTTCTACCTGTGTGACCATGGCCCAGACCATAAATTCATGATGTTGCCAGCCTGCATAGGTGAAGGAAGATTTGCAGTGAGAGATGAAACACTGATGAAATCACAGGTCTGGACCAGTAGAAAAGAAAAAAAAGTCATTCATTAAGTGTACTATATTTCATGCTATATATTCTACTGTGACTGCCCTCTAGGAAACAAATGAAGCAATTATTCAACAAAACTGTGTGTGCGCGTGCATGCGCATGTGTGGAGAGCAAGCATATATTTGGCTTTTTGCGTCTGATAGTGCTGAAATTAAAGTAGGTGTTCAGTAAGTGGTTGGTGATTATCAAGTGGAAGTTTTGCAGCATTTACAAAACCGTAGAATTTTTTGGAGTTGGCAGAGGGACTATAAAAGACATCTGCTACATCTCTCCCATTTTTACAGAGGAAACTGAGTGCCAGAAAAGTGAAATATGAACTTCGCAAGACATCGTAAGTGGCAGAATTAGTGTAAAGACCATTAGCAAATCACAACCTCTCCATATCTCAATTTCCTCATATGTAAAATGGACATAGTAATATCCTACTCAGTGCTTTGTAAACCTTAAAGTACAGTACACATATCAGCTAATAATAATGAAGAGAGTGTGGTATGGTAGAAAGAGGACTGAATTTTGAGTCAGATGACCTGGGTTTCAAATCCCCTCTCTATTACTACCTCTGTGACCCTAGGCAAGTCTCACTTAGTTTATTTGGGCCTTAGTTTCCTTATATTTGAAATAAGAGGGTTAGATTAGATAATCTCTTAAGATTTTTCCTAGTTCTAAAGCCAATGAAATTTCCAAACTCAGCAGAAACAGAGCCTCTGACTCCTATACCTTCCTCTTTTCTTCAGTTACAAAATCTTTGTGGAGAATCTTTTTAAGAAAAAATAAGTGACTGTACACTTAACCTTTTAAAAAGACAGCCAAGCACATATTCAACTATTTGTAAATTCATTTCTGTGTTCAGTATGTTTGTAGCAGCTGATTAGTTATTTCCTTTCTATCCTCTTTCTTCTATGTTCAGTCATTGCTGTATTTATATGTACATTACTCTTCATGTGCTTACAGTGTATTTGTTTATACCATTATTCAGTTGCACAGGATCATAGATAGAGAGCCATCTAGTCCAGCCTACTCATTCCATGGGGCAGCTAGGTGGTTCAGTGAATTAGAGTGCTGGACTTTGAGTCTGGAAGACTATCTTTGGGAGTTCCAGTCTGGCCTCAGACGCTTAGTAGTTTTGTGACCATGGGCAAGTCATTTAACCCTGTTTGCCTCAGTTTCCTCATCTGTAAAATGAGCTGGAGGAAGAAATAGCAAACCCTCCAGTATCTTTGCCAAACAAATCCCAAATGGGGTCATGAAGAATTGGACAGGACTGAAGTAACCAGACAACAACAACTCATTTTACAGATGAATAATTTGCCCAAGGTCACACTGGCAGCAAGCATCTGAGGTAGGATATGCAACCAGATCCTCTGTTGGGACTGCCTGTGCTTATTCTACTATACTGTGCTGTTTTCCTTACTTTCAGTTACTTTACAGAGCCTTCCTGATTCCGTTTGTGTTTCTCATTTTTATCATTTTGATGGCATTTTAGATATATTATAATTTATTTAGTTATTCAACGTTGTAGATATACTACAGTTTATTTAGTCAACAGATGTTGGATTTTTTTTCAGTTCTTTGCTATTATAAATAATAGTCACTTATATGTATGTATGTTTGTATTTATGTATGTATGTTTATATGTATGTGTAATATATATTTCTTCTATATGGTGATATATTCTTTCCTCAAAATGTGATTATTGGGTCAAAGGGTATGATTATGTACTGGCAGGTTTCCCTTGTGTGGAGAATATTAAACATTTTGATTTTGATGGTGTTTTCATAATCTCAACTTGAAAATAACTCATTCTTTACTGGTTTTTAAATTTTTTTTTAAAGTCTATTTATGTGTTTAACTGAGTCCGTATGCATGGCTGTTTACTTTCTCTGACACCCCCCCCCCCGTTTTAATTTTCTGCCACATGTGAATATATTTTCCTTAGGGCACAAAGACTAGAATTCAGAGTTTGAAAAAAAATTCCCAAATAGCACATTTCCAGTATTTCTTTAGGTTTCTCAGCCATTCCTAGCTGTAACACAGTAATATGGACATAGCTGGTAAGTTGCCTTTTACTAGGCTTATTATCATGCAAATAGGCAGTTTATCTAGGAGTATGGTGAAGGGGAGCTGTAGCTACCAGAAACCTTTTGGTATTATTCAAATTAATGTGATTATACTTCCCAAGTGTTTAGTAACAGATGTTTCTGTTTCTAAGTTTCTGAGCAGCGTGACTTCATTGTATTAATAATGGAGTGACGGAGTAGTAGTGTTGGTTTTGTGCACCCTAATGTTGGAACTCATTATGCACTATTCTTTTGGCACATCTTTTTAATGCATGCTGTCAATCCCAATAAATTACTTAACTAGACATCAAAGCTTAACCAAGTCTGGTTGCACTTTATGCTATTGCCACTTGGGGGTAGTCTTACATCATGCAAAAATTGAGTAAGTCTCACTATAAGTAACTTGTGTTGGCTCTCAGCCGTTTGAATTTTTTCCATTGTACTTAGATCATTAAAAGAAAACTGGACCACTGTATATTTTTGAGTTTAAGATTTTCTTTTCATTCTTTCCTGTTTTTTGAGTATTTTTATGAAAATGAACACAATACAGCAAATACAAATTTAATTTTTTGATAATCTTATTACACAAGGGTTGATATAAGCTGTCTGTCCTTTACGGGGTATCTTTGCAGAATTTCTTGCAATGAGGTTAATAATAGGATTACATTGTTATGGAGAGAAAAATCCCAGTCTGTGTTTTAAAGCTCATTTTTTTCAAGCAAGAGAGAAGACAAAGAAGTAGTTGGATTGATTATGTTAATTTGAAATGCCAAAAGAGAAATAAGTCAGTTCTGCCATCCTTGTACTTAGGTTTATTAGGACAGCTAACCCTTTTGTCAGAAACTGTTAATATGGAAAATCCTAGGTAAACTTTGTGGGATTTTTCCTACTTGTCTTGACCATAGCTCTCACCCAGGAAAACTGGGGAAATATAATCATAGTACAGCAGGTATACAAAGGCTGATTTCGCAAGCACACGATTTACAGTATTATAGAAGAAAGTTTTATTTAAAAAATGGAGACCCTTGAATAAAGCAACCATTAATTCCAAAGATGTATATAAATATAGGGCACCTTTGGTGGAGGCCCACCTTACAAGACAAGTTTTTATTTATGTTTTTGTTTTTCTATATCATCCTCACTTTCCTTCTCTCTCCCCTTCCCAGAGAGCCATCCCATATACAAACACACATACACACATACACAAACACAGAGGGGGGGAAAAAAAGAGGAAAAAAAATCAGCATAACTGATCAATACATCAAAAAAGTCTGAAAATAAATGCAATGTACAGTTTCAAAATAAAAAAAGTATAACTTTTCTCAGAATGTTTATTTTTAAATTGTGATTTTAAGTGTTTGTTGATATGCTTTTTGAAAATCACAATCATTTCTTTAGGTCAAAGGGATAATGATTATAATAGTACTTAGCATCTATACTGTGCTTTAAGATTTGCAAAACACTTTACGAATCTTAAATCCTCATAGGGTAGTACTATTTTAGGGTAGTGCTATTATCCCCATTTTACTGATGAGGAAACTGAGCCAGACAGAGGTTATGTTTCTGGCCTGGGGTGATACAGCTAGTAAGTATCTGAAGCCAGATTTGAACTCATGTTTTTGTGACTCCCAAGTTCAGCATGCTATCTATTGGATCACTTAGCTGCTTCACAATTTAATACAGTTTCTCTAATAATTCCAATTTTTTTCTAGAATAATTTGACCAGTTTATAGCCCTATCCAAAATGTATATACCTGACTTTCTATAACTCCTAAAATACTACTAAGTTTTGATTTGAAAGATACTTGGCATTAACCTAATTGCTTAGTTATACGTGTGAATTATTTCAGAATTTACCAGAACAAAATTATTATTCAAATGTAATTTTAACCACTCCTTACCATTCAGTCATGTTGGCCTGTTGTACTTTTCACTATTTATTTCAATTTCAGTTTTGTGAATTTGAGGAAATGACACTTGTATACTTAGTATATAACACTGTTAGCCTCTTGAGGGCAGAAACTTTCTTATACATCCTCGTATTCCTTATGGTGGCTACCACAGTAGTTTGCACACAGTAGGCATTCAGAAATGTTAAATAGTTACTGACCAACAAGGTGGAACTTTTTTCATCTGAGGATTTCCATGGTAACAGGAGACTGTTTGTAAGTCTGAAATCCAGTGTAGGGATATTCTGAGAGATGAGGTAGTTGATTATTGGGCATAAAATTGAGTCATGAAAAAAGTGACAAAAGAGCACATGTTAGGATGACATGTAACAGTACAGTTTCATTACTTTGTTTTTATTCCACTGTAGTTTCCAACATAATTTATAAATATTAAAATTATGTTCTTTTTCTAACTACTTAAGGTCAGGCAAGCTCAATATAACATTTCAGTAACCTGATTCCTTGCTTAGAAAAAAGAATTTATGTGCCATTGAATTTTGAAGTGTTGTGGTTTTTTTTGTCAACAGAAATTCACTTCAGTTGAACAAATTCCATTCAGTCAACATTTATCAAGCCCTGATAATGTGCAGTTGTGCCTCATTCTACCTGTGTGATCTTGAGTACTGGGGATATGAAGATAAAAAATGGTTCTCCCTGTCCTTAAGCTAAGAGCTAATATTTATATAGCACTTTCTATGTGTTAGGCATTGTGCTAAGCACTTTACAATTATTATTTTATTTGATCCTCACAATAGGCCTGGGAGGTAGGTGCTGTTATTATCCTCATTTTACAGATGAAGAAACTGAAGCAAACAGAGGTTCAGTGACTTGCTCAAGGTCAAGCTAGTAACTCTTTTGAGGCTGGATTTGAACTGGGTCTTCCTGACTCCAGGCCTAGCCCTCTATCCATTGTGTCACCCAGCTGCCTAAAGTTTCTTAAGGAACTTGCATTCTGTTGAGGGGTGGAGTGGGGGAAGTAGGACACATAGACGTAAGCATAATAGAAAATAGATTGTCATGGGGGCAAAGGAGAAATCAAGAATTTGTAGGAAAATTGGAAGGAGAGAATAATTTGAGGAGTCAGAATCAGGGAAGGGTGGGTGTATGGAAATTGTGTCAGGTGAGCCTTGAAGGCTGATGAAGATGGCATAAGGTAGAGATTAGGAAAGAGGGTCTTTCAGGGATGAGCCTGTGCACATGCACAGATGCATGTTGATTTTGGGGGTAGATTGGAGGCAGATTGTCAAGTGCCTTACTAAGTAGTTTGTATTTTATTCAAGGGGACCAGGGAATCTGCTTTATTTTGGCAGCTCTGTGAAAACTGGGGTGGAGAGGGAATGTGGTTGGAGGTGGCTAGGGAGAAAAATTTGGAGGCGGCTAGGGAGAAAAATTTGGAGGCTACTGTGAGTCTTAGTGGGATGTAATTGGTGGTAATGTGAATAGAGAGAAGCAGAGATACATGAGAGACGTTGTAGAGATGGCATTAACAGGACTTAGAATCTTGGGATTAAGGGAGAAGGAAGTCTCCAAAATTGCTTTGAGATTTTAAGATTAGGTGACTTGAAGGCTGGTGGTATGTGCAAGAGAAATAAGTATTTTGAGAGGAGGGTCAGAATTAAGAGGGCAGATACTGAGTTCAGTTTTAGACCTATTGAGTTTGAAGTGCTGATGGCTGGGTAGAGATATATGGCAGGTATTTGGAGACTCAAGATTGAAGTTAAAGGGTCGTATCTGGGTTGTGTACATATATGTAGTAGTCATCTGCATAGAGGTGAGAATTGAACTCTTGAGAGCAGATGACAGTGAGGAAAAATAAGGAGATCCTAGGATAGCGTCTTGAAGGAGCATCACATTTAGGGGAGCAGAGGAGAAGAAATGAGCAAATAAAGGACACTGAGCAGAAACTGTTAGATACTTAGGAAGGAAAACCAGGAAAGAACAGTGTCATGTTAATTCAGGAAGGAGTGAGTATCCAGTAGAAGGGGTGGTTTTCGGTATTTTCAGATGCTGCAGAAAGATCAAGGAGATTGAGGATTGAAAAAGAGGTTTTCAAAAACTTGGCAATTACATAGAAGTCAATTAAAAGGTCATGTGGTTGGTGCAAACAGACTATAATAATTGTGAGGAAAAGGTGTCAGCAAAAAATTGTATGACATTTGGGCTAGTCATGTGGAAGATGGATGGATGACAAGTGGATGGCCAGAATGCTAAAATGAGAAAAGCCTCTAGCATGTTGGGTGTATCCTCTCTAGTGAACTTTCTAGTACAGAAGAGAGTAGAGGGCCCAGTGCAGAGCCTTAGGGTATACCCAGAGTTAGAAGGCCTGAAATGGATGATAAGCCAGCAAAGGAGATGGAGAAAGAATGGTTATACAGGTAGGGTGAAAACTAAGAGAGAATTGTCATGAAAACCCAGAGAAGATGGAGTATCCAGGAGGAGAGGGTGGTCAGCAGTGTCAGATGCTGCAAAGAGGTTGAGAAGGATTAGGACTGAGATTTGGTAGGTCATTGGAAACTTGAGAGAAAACTGTTCCAATTGAGTGATGAGATCAGAAGGTAGATTACAAAGAGAGGGAGAGAAGAGGAATTGGAAGCAGTGGGTATAGATGGCTTTTTCTTGGAGTTGTCTGAGTAGGGGGGAAATACAAGATGATAGCTTGAAGAGATGAAATAGTTTAGTGAGGGATTTTTTTTTTAGGCAATTGGGGGTTAAGTGACTTGCCCAGGGTCACACAGCTAGTAACTGTCAAGTGTTTGATCTGAGGCCAGATTTGAACTCATCTTCCTGACTTCAGGGCTGGTGCTGTATCCACTGCACCACCTAGCTGCCCCATTAATGAGGGATTTTTAAGGAGGTGTTGGAGATGATGATGAGGACTAAGGATAGCATTAGCAGATATTTGGGCATTTTTATTAGCCATGAGGAAGAAATCGCTAGATGAAGAGAGATTGAAGATTATTGTTGTTGAGTTGTTTCCGTCATGTCTGACCCTTCTTGATCTTATTGGGGTTTTCTTGGCAATGATACTGGAGTGGTTTGTGGTTTCCTTCTCCAGATCATTTTATAGATAAAGAAACTGAGGCAAACAGGTCACACAGCTAGTAAATGTGTGAGGCAAGATTTGAATTCGGGTCTTCCTGACTCTAGGGCTGGAGCTCTATCCACTATGCCACCTAGCTACCCTCTAACGAAGAGTAGAGGGGGGATAATAGATGGGATAATCTACAGAAGAGGGGAGGAGGGTGAGATTAGGGGGCATCATCCTTGTCCTGCTTTCTAACTCTGGCTGAACTTTAAAACTACCTTGAGCCCCCTTCTCTTCTCTTTGTATGCTCTTTCTCTTGGTGATCTCATGAAATCCCTTGGATCTAATTATCACCTCTTGCCACTGTATGTCTCAGATTTTAATATACAGCTCTAATTTCCCTCCATCAGTCTTGTATCACCTTTTGGACATTTTAAATTATATCCTCCGTAGACATCTCAGACTCGATATGCTTATCAAACTGAGTAATCTTTCCCTCCGATTCACCTCACTTCTGAACTTTTTCCATTTTTGTCTAGGCCCAGACACTGCTATATTTCCAGTCACCCAGGTTCACAACCTCACTATCAGCCCTGACTCATCCCTTTTCCCACATAATCAGTCATTGGATCTTAGACCTAGAGTTTGACCTCAGAGGTCATCTGATCTACCATTTCATTTTACATGGGAGGAAACTAAGGCCAAGGAAGGCTAAATGGCTTCCCCTAAAGCCAAAACAGGAAGTAAATGTCAGGAGATTTGAATTCACCAACGGTATAAGATTGGGATGGGAGGAAAGATTAGCCACTGCAGGAGAGATGGAAAGGACTTGAGCGGTGGAGGGATCTGAGATGGTGGTGAAAGCTAAGAATAGGATTAAGGGTTTTAAGGTTTAGGACTAGATGAAATAATAAAAGATTATGATCAGATAAAAAGGACTGGATTTTTGATCATTTGTGGGTAATGGTAAGATGAAGGGTCTGACCATCCCTATGTGTAGCTGAGGTGAAGTGGAGATACAGGATGTGGAAGTTGAGTCAGTAGGAAATATGGGTATTTGAGGGAATATCAACATGTACGTTGTGTCTTCTGGTATGAAGGCAGAAGTTGGAATGGAGAGGAAGTCTGGGAGCTGGGCATTAAAGTCACTGGGGAAGGAGAGGGAATGTCTTGAGGATTGGTAGGTAATGGCCATCATTATCTGCATTGAGTAATAAATTTGGGTAGCCTTACCTTAGAAGAGACCTTGTTGATTAATTCAGTGGTATCTGGAGAATCTGGAAATGGCAATGTAGAGGAAGGAGTGTAATTCCCTTAACCATGACCAGTGAGTTTGGAGTATGAAAGAAAGAGCAGTCTGTTCTGGGCAGGATAGCTAGTGTTTACAAGAGGGATCCTGGTCTCAGTGTTGGAAGGACGAAGGGTCAAGGAAGGAAGAGTTTTAAAATGAGAGAAAGTTATTAAGTAGGTATTCCCAAGGGTATGGTAGAAGGGCCACACAGATCTGGAGTGGGACTTTGTGGGGTGTGAGAAGGGTTGAAGGGAAAGGGAATGAAGGATCAGATAAGTGGGGTTGTGGAGGGGCATTTGTTTTTTGGCTGTCAGGAATTCAGTGTCAATGAGAAGGGAACAATAAGAGGTTGTGGGAGCATGCTAACAATTAGGGAATGAGTCCAGTCAGAGTATCAAAGACCTGCACTTGAGGAAGGTAGGAGATTGGAAGATTTAAGATTATTCCATGAATTAGGGAGAAATTCAAGAGGACTCAAAGATTTTAATTAGGTTGTTTATGTAAATCAGACATTCCCAAACTTATTTGGCCTACTGCCCCTTTTGAAAAAAAAAATCACTCAGTGCACACCCCCCCAATCTACTTTCTTTAAGCCTTTAACGGTTTTTTAAAAAAATTTGCATCATTTCAAAAATATATAAAAAATTTTTAAAAAAATGATGCATTTTAAATTTAATAATTTATTGTAAATTTGTGAGTTTTTTCCTGCATTGAAATTTTGATAATGCGATATTGCATCATGCAACCGTGTATTATCATATTGTAAACAAATCATTACATGCACATATTCCTGCTGATACATACTAGACTTCCTGATAATTCATGACAGGCTCACAAACACTTGCTTCTTAACAGCTGTCAGTGGACTTAACCACTGATGGGTTATAACTCGCATTTTGTGTATTTATTTGGAAAATAATGTAATCACCATGACATTAACTCTGTTACACAACAGATGAAATCTGTATGAACGGTTTTTCAAAATTTTCTTCTCCTTTCCTTATGCTTCTGCTGCCCCCTTATGTTTATTCAATGCCCCTCAATTGCACCGAAGGCTACTCCTGCCCACCTGGATCATTCTAGCATGTGCCTCCTCCCACCCAGGGAGCGGATTGCCCACTTTGGGAACTTTTGGAATGAATCTCAGGTTTAATGTCCTGCATTTGCAGGGGGCAGGCAGGGAAGAGAAAGGTAGAGAGGCCTGGGGACTAGGTGGCTTTAAAAGGATAGCGAATTAGTTTTTGCTTTGTTGTGCCTTCCATGTGGAGCCTTTTCTTTTGCTCATAGTGGGAGAAGGGAGGGCCTCTTAGACGGGTGGTACTTAAAAATGGTCCTAAAGGTGAAAGAAGTCCTTTGCTAACAGTATCTCGCATTAAATAGTGCCTCTCTTAACAATAAGGAAATGTACTGGGCAATTAATAGGTTTACAACCAAACTCAGTTTTCCTAAGGATTTCTGATGTGGAAATCATTTTTTAAAAAAATCTCATTTTTTATCAATAGCTTTGCTTTTACATCACCTTTATTTCTGAATGTATTCATCCTCTCTAACACAATGAGCTATCCTTTTTAACAAAGATTAAAAAAAGAAAAGGGAAAGCAGTTTAGAAAAACCAATTCACATCAGCCTTGTCTCCCATTATATACACTGTTCTACACCCCGCTACTTTATAAAGGGGTGAAGAGTGGTGGTACATTTTCTTCTCCAGAGTCATTATTTGTAAATAATGTAGTGCTGCCTGGCACATAGTAAGTGCTTCATAAATGCTTTTTTCCAATGTTGAGGGGAATCACAATTTTCCTAAAAAACAAATTTGAAAACACTAAGATCAGGCTTCACTGAGACTTCATTTTTAAATTCACAAGTGTACTTTTTCTAATAATTAGATAGATTTTGAATATTGTTTTTTGTGAAATACAATTGAACAGATATTTCTTTTTACCTTACAGTGAATGATTTAGGAGGGGACTTCAAGGGAATAGGAAAAAGCTCCACAGCTGCTGATAATGTTGTTGAAGAAATAAGGAAGAAAGGGGGAAAAGCTGTGGCTAACTATGGTATGTTATTTGAAAATAATTTTCCTATATTTTTGTTTACTTTATTTGAGCTAATGAAGATATTTAAATTAAAAATAAACTTATATTGGGCAAACTCAAAAGATCCCTTTACAGAGGAGAAATACCCTGAGTGATAAGTACTTTCTAACTGGGCCCATCTAATCTGACTGTATATCTGATAGGTGGGAAAGAATTTCTCAACTACTGAAGCCTATGGTTTTTCCAAATTACAATTTATGGCTCTCTCAGATGTGGTCCTCAGATTTTGGGGGGAAAAGAATAACTTCTGCCCTTGCTTTCATATAACCTGTTTCATTTGTATTAAGAAAAAAAATATGTATGTATATTATACTAGAAGTACATATTGGGGAAAAAACACTTTACCACTGGCACAATAATTATTGAGGTCTTTCATCTTTTACAGAAAATTAAATTATGAGCCAAATAAAGTAGAAACTTTCTTTTTTACTTTTGAATATCGTAGCAGTAACTTTAAGAGACTCTTAAGGAACAAATTTATTTCCTAAAAGCAGTTGTGACTATCTCTTCTAAAAATCACTGTTATTTACGTTGAGTATTAAGAATCAAATTGCCTTTAAAGTTTTAGGGGATAGGAAAGCATTCTAGAACATTTTTTTTTACTGCTGCTTGGTTAACTGTAATTATATTTAATAAGTATATGTTCCAACATATTAAGTAGAAATTGTTCTGTACTGGGAATATGGAGCAGTCTTTTCCAAATCATTCTTTTTCTTACCCTTTTTTTCCTTTAGAGCTAATTCATTTGTATTTGTATTCCCATTTAGTATTTGCCATTAAAAATGGCACTTTTCCTTGGGCATAATTTGGATTTCTGTGTCAGTCACATAATTTGCCCCACTTACATTGGAAAATATTTGTGAAGTATGCTGAAATTTGTACCTATTTTCCTTCAGATTCTGTGGAAGCTGGAGAGAAGGTTGTGAAGACAGCACTTGATGCTTTTGGAAAAATAGGTGATTTGTCTTTTAGTTTATAATTAAAACAGTGCCTGCCATTTTCTGATAAATTACTCTTAATTTTTCCTCTGTGTTTATTTTATTTTGCACTTTGAAATTCATCCTAAAGAATTGGACTTTTCATCAGAGGGACCTTTGAAGGGCATCTTGGGCTACACAGAGGACCTGTGACTTGAGGCAGTTGGGGTTAAGTGACTTGCTTAGTGTCATACAGCTAGTAAATGTTGTGTGTCTGTGGCTGGATTTGAACTCCTAGCCTCCTGACTCCAGGGCCAGTGCTCTACCTACTGTGACATCTAGCTGTTACTATCCAGTGACTTTAACAGCGACACCTACTCCTCTGCCTTAGATGCTAGTGCTGGTATTGCCCTCAACGACCAATTTGTCAAGCTCATTTCCTGATATGACAATGAGTATGGTTATAGCAACCAGATAGTAGACCTCATGGCCTCCATGGCCTCCAAGAAGTAAAGTGGAAGGCTGTGGACCTTCATCCCCAGCCAAAAAAAGGAGTTCCACCACTGGGGAGCCTACATTCCTAATCTACATTCCTATACTGGGGATTCCATGTCCCATTCACATCCTTGTCCCAAAACACCCCTGTAGTAGAGGGGAGAAGCCTAGAGTCCTGTATTGTGTACCACCACATTTAGTGCAAAAAAAAAAAATTGGACTTTTTAGATATATGAAATTATATAAAATGTTTAATTTCTACAGATGCTTGTTAGTCTTAAAATGTTGTCGACTTCACATTCTTTCATTGTCCTGTTAATATTAGTAAGGGCAGCTTGAACTTGTTTTTGCAACAGTGGCTGTTTATTGTACCTAAAATGAGCACATAAAATATTGAAAAAGATGATAGTCTGAAGGCAGATGTAACAGTAACAAAAAGCTTTCTTTTAGATGAATGGATGTAATGACAGATTCAAATTAAACAAAATCATTTCAGTAGGAGAATATTGAACTGTATGTATTGAGTTTAGCTTAGCTATATCTAGTATAGTGTTATTCATAATAAATACTTAATAAAAATTGTTAATTAGTGAAAGGATTGTTGCTGAAAATTTCAAATAGTATATACATTCTAAAAGCTATTTGAATTTTAAAAGCTTATTTTAAAAACATTTGGAAGCATATGTTTTAAACAAAAAATCCAATAGATTATTTAATATTTTGGACTGACATTCCTATCTACAATATTACTTGACAGTAGAGAAGAGATGGATCATAAATTTTCTAGGTTGAAATACAGAATCAGCTTGAGATAAAATTTTATCATGGTGCCAGATTTTGCCATCTTTTTCTTGCAATATCAAGATTTGATTATGTGTCCAAGAACATAGTTATATTAGAGCCTGTTTATAATTTTAATATATTTAGCAAATTGTCAGGCTACTAATTTGGGAGGATAACACTGTTCTCTTTGGTTTAGTTTTCTAGGTGGACAAATTGTATGAGAGGCTGATAATTGTCACTCAAAAGTAAAATGACAAAGATAAGTGTTTAGAGTGCTGATTCAGTGGCAGTTGTTGAGAGGAAACAATGGAATTGTAATAGGAGGTAGTGAAAACATAGAGTCAATAGACATGAGAGTTTAGAATTAAGGATGAAATAACTGGCTGATGAATTTAGATATTATTTCAGGCACAAAAATCTCATTTCATTGTTTTTCTTTGCCTTTTAACTTTGTTAAAAATTTTTTGAAAGCAATATGAGTTTTAAAGTTGTAAGCTGATACAAAGTAGTATGCTTACATATAATATTTGTGCCTTTTTTTTGACAGATATTGTTATAAACAATGCTGGGTGAGTAATGTCTTTTTTCTTTATTAAGATATAATGTAGGTGAAGATTATTTTTCAGTTGTATGATAACTGTTCCCTTCTTTTTTGTTTCCTCAGGATCCTGCGGGATCGTTCCTTTGTTAGGATAAGTGATGAAGACTGGAGTAAGTTATTTTAATAGATTCCTTTGAGATATTCTTATCTACTTTACCCTTTAAGAATTGTGAAACTGGATTAAAAAAACAGCCAAAGACATTTTCAGTTTTTCATATTCCTGTTGTAAAAGATCAATCAACAAGCATTTATTAGGTACTTACCATGTGCCATGTTCTGTGCTATGTGCTAGAAATACCAAGAAAAAAATGAAACAATCCAATGATCAACATTTTCTACAAGTAAAAGTGATAAAAAGCTTGAAATAGTTTTTTTTAAAATCAAGAAAAGTTAAAGCTATTAAATATCCTGCCAAAAGTTACCTAAATGGGGTTGTGCCTTTCAGTTTTTTTTTTCTCATCTGTCTTCTTAATAGCAGCATTTTTTAGGTGTATATGTACTGTACCTCTGGCACACTTAATACTGGTTGTTTTTTTGTTTAGACTTGGAAGGTTTCTGAAGCAGTAGAGTTTCTAAAAACATAAGAAATAGGGGAAAGATAGAACAGTAGAGTGAGATTTCTAGAATTAATAAGACTGTTTGGAAAGTTTCCCTCCATGATTCGACTTAATAAAGTTGAAAGTCAAATATACTCATAACTATGCTGATAGCTACCGCCCTAGTTTAGGTCTTCTATCACCTCTCATCTAGAATGCTATAATAGCCTCCTAATTAGTTTTCTCTGTTTCAGGTATTTCCTTACTCTTACAAGTCTTCCACATAGCTGCCAAATACAGATACTAATGTGATTTTCATAATGCACAAGTTATTCGCCCTCCTGAATAAATTCTGTTGGCTCCTTATCACTTCTAAGATCAGATATAAACTCCTGTGTTCAGCATTTAAAGCTCCGCACAAACTGGTTCCAATTTTCTTTACGTCCTTGTTACATATCACTCCCCTTTCCACACCCTGCAGGTCAGCTAAATTGGACTTCTTGCTGTTCTTCATATGTCATACTCTTAACTCCCATCTCTTAACCTTTGTTCTGGCTTACCCTAATGCCCTAATGCCTTAATACTTGTAAAGCAACCTTTACTTGTCTTCACATTTTATAATCTCTACTTTCTCTCAAGACTCAGCTTGACTTCAAGGTCATTGCATAATTTTAAATATTAAGTATTACTGTGGAAGAGTTGCCATTTTTATACTTGTAGTATGTGTATGGCAGGGTTTTTGTGAGCTCCTTGAAGGTCTGAAACTAATTTTCTTTTTCTTAATAATGCCAGTATTTAGCACAGTGCCTGGCATGTGCTAAGCACTTTTTAAATACTTGTTGGTTGCCTGACCTACACGAGTCCTTTCCTGATTCCTCCAGATGCTGGTGTCTCCCTGAATTACCTTGTTTTTTATACTTATGTAACTTCTATTTTGATTTTATTAATTTATTTTGATTTATCAACAATCACATATGCTTTTGAGTTTAAGATTTTTCTCCCCCCTCCTCCCCACCACCTTTCCCAAGACAGCACACAATCTGATACAGGCAATACATCTACATTCCTATTAAACATATTTTCACATTAGTGAAGTTGTAAGTAAAAATTACTCACTAGTGTTTTGCTTTTGACCATTGCCTCCCTCAGTCCCTCCCTCCCTTTCCTTTTTCTTATCCTTTAGCCTTACTGCTTCTTCCCTCCCTTCTATCCCCCCTCCCTTTTCTTTCCCCTTTTCCCTCCTACTGCCTATAGGGCAAGTTAGATTTCTATACCTAACTGATTATTATTCCCTTCTTGAGCCAAATGTGATGAGAGTAAGGTTCAAACAATGCCCACCCCCTCCCTTCTTTCCCTCTGCTGTAATAGGATTTTGTGGATTTTCCTATAATGTAATTTACTCTTGTCTACCTCCTGCTTTCTAAAATTAGACTAATACACTTACTTGGATCCATTTAACCCACTTGATTACATTTTTTTAACTATTATCCACCCCCCCTTATGTATATTCCTTTAACATGGTGTAATAACAATACAGTTCTCAAGAGTTGTGTCATCTTCCCTTGTAGGGATGTAAACAGTCCACTCTTATTAACAACATTTTGTATCTTTCTGTCCCATTTACCTTTTTATGTCTTTCTTGAATCTTGTACTTGAAGATCAAATTTTTTGTTGAGCTCTGGTCTTTTTATCAGGAAGGTTTGGAAGTCCCTATTTCATTGAATATCCATTTCCTCCCTTGAAAAATCATGCTCATTTTTGCAGTCCAGGCTCCTTTGCCTTACTGAATATCATGTTCCACACCCTGTGGTCTTTTAATGTAGAAGCTGCAAGATCCTGTGTAATCCTGACTATGGTTCCATGATATTTAAGTTGTTTCTTTCTGACTGCTTGCAGTATTTTCTCTTTGACCTGGTAATTTTGGAATTTGGCTACTATATTCCTTGGTGTTTTCATTTTGGGACCTCTTTCAGGAGGTGATCAGTGGATTCTTTCTTTGGCTATTTTACCTTCTGGTTCTAGGACTTCAGGAGAGTTTTCCTTGATGATTGCCTGGAAGATACTGTCCAGGCTCTTTTTTTCATCCTGATTTTCAGGTAGACCAATAATTTTTAAATTGTCTCTCCTGGATCGATTTTCTAGGTCGGTTGTTTTACTGATGAGGTTATTTTAAGTTTTCATCTATTTTTTCATTTTTTTGGTTTCTGTTTGATTCTTGTTCTCTCATAGAGTCATTAGTTTCCATTTGTCCAATTCTAGTTTTTAACAGATTGTTTTCTTCTGTTAGTTTTTGTACTTCCTTCTCCAATTGGTCAATTGTATGTTTAAGGGATTTGTTTTCTTCAGTGTACTTTTTTCCAGTTTGCCAATTGTGTTTTTTAGCTACTTGTTTTCTTTAGTGTACTTTTTTTCCAATTGGCCAGTTGTGTTTTTTTAAGGACTCTTCTACCTCTCTCATTAGATTTTTAAAATCCTTCTTGAGCTCTTCTAAGAAGGCTTTTTGGGCTTCAGACCAGTTCATATTCCCTTTTGATGTTGCAGATGTGGGTTTGTTGACAGTGTTGTCCTCTTCAGACTATCTGTCTTGATCTTCACTCTTTTCATAATATGTATCTATGGTACGTTTCTTTTTATTCATGGTGTTTCTTTATTCCTTGACCTTTAAAGAGATTGAGCTCTCCTGCTGGGGAACAGAGGGCATTGACCCAAGCTTCTTGTGTTGGGAGCCTAGGTCTTGGTCACTGGTTTTGTGTGCTGGGGCCTCTTATGTTGGCAATTGGAAGCTGTAGGGTTCTAGTAGCTTACCTCGTGTTGGGCTGGAATCAGCAAGGCTGGAACTTTCAGGCAATTCTGGGTTGCCCTGCTTTTCCTTTCCTTTAGCTTTCTTCAGCTCCTTTTAGATGGGTGGTACAGGGTGTTTATCTGCCTGGGGCCCCTTGCAATGCTGCCTCCCTCGTTTCTGCTAATGCACTAGGAGATTCCTTTATGGTAGAATGCTAAAGCACCTGGTGGTTTTCTGAGCTGGTTTCCACCGGTTCCCCCCGCCCTCACTGAAGCACTTGGAGGTCCAGGTGTTGGTGTTTGCCTGCTCTGCCGCCTGGGCTTCAGGATCTCTTCCTGGGGTTCTGATGACTTACCTGGTATTGGGTTGGAATCATCAAGGCTGGGGCTTTAGGAAGACTTTAGGTTGCTTTCTTCGGCTCCTTTCAGATGAATGCTGCAGGGTGCTTATCTGCCTGGGGCCCTTTGTAGTGTGGCTTCCCTTATTTTTGCTGAGGCATTGGGAGACCCGTTTGCTGGGCTGCTGCACTGCTGTTCCCTGTCTGTCTTCTAGTTCAGCTGTTCCAGGGTTTTTTTTTCCTGGGGTGATATTTTCTGGGTTTTCAGAAGTTGATAGGGGAGGGTGAGAGCGACTACCTTTTTACTCTGCCATCTTGGCTCCTGGAAGCAGAAGTAACTTCTATTTTGATTTACTCACAGAGGCTACAGTTATTGTTACTATAGTTTTAAGATCCAGATAAGAGCTCAGATGGGATGGTAAGAAAAAAGTAGTTTGTGTTGGCCATTAAAAAAAGTTGGGAAATGTCTTACCAAAGAGTCATTTGTGAAAATGGCTTAACACGAAGTATTTCTTTTAATGGAGTCAGG
This sequence comes from Phascolarctos cinereus, assembly GCF_003287225.1. NCBI lineage: Eukaryota > Metazoa > Chordata > Mammalia > Diprotodontia > Phascolarctidae > Phascolarctos > Phascolarctos cinereus. Next base: position 242,527,064 of record NW_027555847.1, on the reverse strand, counting down.
ACTTAGGTACATGCTGTCTGTGATCCATGAGGATCTGTGAAAAATATTGAGTAGAAGGAGCTGAGAAGCTTCTTCCTTTTGGAGTTATTTTACTGTGGTGCTATAAAGAAACTTTGTAAAGAGAATTTTATGATGAGTCTGTGAGGAAGAAGAAATACAGTATAATTTAGAAAGACTTTTCCTGAGGAGAAGAAAAAGAGAAAAAAGGACTAATCTTACAAAGTATTAAGATTAGTAAGAGACTTTAATTAGTGTTTGGAATGACTTGAATGAAGCAAAACTGTTTCCATACAAGAGAAGAGAACTTAGCTACTGTGGTATTGAGGTTTTGAGGGGAATCCGTCTGTGACTTTGGTAATAATTAACATATTCCAAATAGTTACATATGTCTTTATGTTTATTATCACCTTAATTTGTTAACAAATTGCATATATTTGGCAATTTAAATATTTAATTATTGAAAAATAAGAGTAATTACTAATGGGGAAAGGAGGCTTCTTCATTTCATTAAATAACAAGTATTTAATGAACTGGGGTGAAAGCTTGAGCAAATTAATGAAAAATGTGGCAAATTTCTTAATGAGAAATTACAATAACATACTTCTATGTTGTTTTGGAGCTCAGGAGGATAAAATTAAATATAGCAATGAATCCAGTGGCTGGTTGAAATTGGGTGACCTCCAAGGGGATGTGGTCAGACCACAGACCCTATTTAATCTCACTACATGAAGGGTTGAGTGCATCCCTGCTGTGTTACCATCCTGCTACATGAATATGTGTATGTGTTGTCTCATCTCATTAAAAGCTCTGCAAAGGCAAGGACTGCTTTGTTTTTGTTCCTTCTTCCAGTTCTTAACAGTGCCTGACACATAATAAGTACTTAATAAGTTCTTGTTTGTTATGTATTATTTGATATGCTTCAACTTGGCACCTTAAGTTTACTGTTCTCTTAAGTATGAGGAAGGACATGTTAAGCTGTAACTACAACTGCAGTGAAATGGACCACAGTATTCCACATATTTTTTGCTCTAAGAAATTCGGCAGGAGCAGAAGGAAAGGAGTACATCCATAGTACCAGTAATCAGGCATGGGAACACTTTAACTGTTTTTCCTTATCTATTTGAAATACTGTGTTGTACAAGGAAAAAACCTGAACACTATCTTAGGTCTTAGTATAGGGGATGTTTTCCTCTCTCTGACTTTTCCCATCCTTGTCCACTATTTACTATTTTTTCTTCTATTCTGTGTTCTACCCTTTTCCTCCTGTTTTCTCTTAACTTCTCCTTATACTTTCCTCCTTTCCCCAATATGATAATGAAAATGTATACTGTAGACTGAAAGCAAAAATTGGTTAAAATGACAGAAGACATAAAATAAATCCTATCAAAGAGTTGTCTGTCTTCTTCTATAGCATAGCTAAGTTTTTAGTTTAAATTGGACAGAAAAGGTACCATCTGCTTTACAGTCTTATTGCTGTACAATACTATGGATATTCAGTAATTATTTCTGATGAACTTTGTGGGTTAATGCTGTTTGCTTTCTAAATGGAATTATTAGACATATATAAATATTAATTTTATATCTTCTTAAAAACTTGCATACAGGCAAGTTAAAGGCAGTGCTTTATTTAGGGTGAATATGACAATGTACATATGTTTTAAATAAACCATCTAGAAGAGAGTAATTTAATAAACTTATGGTATTGCATGTAGTTTCTTGGTAGGTGACAAGTGGGGTGCATGAAACGTTTTTGGTTTTTAGATGAAGTGAACATTCCTACAGATAACCATTGCTTGGGTCTCGCTTATCAAATGCCTGTCAGATTTTGACAATTAAACACTTAATAACAATAATTATTTATTCCTGTAGATATAGTCCATAAAGTTCATTTGTGGGGATCATTCCAAGTGACCCGGGCAGCATGGGATCACATGAAGAAACAAAAGTTTGGAAGGTATGGCTTTGTTTGATTTTCTTGCAAGCTTAATATCTTTGTGTTTATATACCTTCTCCTTGCTAAGTTTTATTGGAGAATTTATTGTGCTCAGGGAGATATCTCTAGGTATATTTGTGTATGCTTTCATGTGTAAGGCTTGTCATACATCCTGTCCTCTGAGTAAAATTGGTGTCATTGATTCATATTATAGCTAGAAAGCTTTATATTTAGTTTCATCCTATATCTTTCATTTTTAATGATTTCCCCAGGGTTTTCTGATATTTCCCTTAACTCTTAACATTTAAAAACAATACAAATACATAGAATTGAAGTTTTTTTGGTACTGTACTTTATTCTCTGACCAGAATGTCATCTTGTGCCCCTAGTGATGAGCTGGGCAGCAGATGCGTAGCAGTCTTTTTGCAGGTCCTAGTGTTCATTATTTGGTAAAATGCTTGAGAAGAATATGAATTGCCCTGATTGCATAAATGTATGATTCTGACTGCAGTTGGTGCCGCTAAATCGTGTAACTCTCTGCAAATCATTCAAGTTAACTTAAAGTTATCCACAGATAATGCAGAAAAGTAACTCATTCAGAACACCGTACTTATTGGGAGTACTTCATTTGACCCTCAGTTTCAAAGAGTTTTAAAAGGTGATTTGTTTTACTTGCTTTGAGTGGAATCTATACATGGTGGAACAGGTATGAATATAGTATTACTTTGATATCAGACATTCTACCAGTTGAAATGCTAAATTGACTTTGATCAAAAGAGTAAACCTGATTAATTGAATCTCCTTCTACTGAAGCTTTGGCCACGTATGTTGCAAATATATGTATGACACTAGCTTCAACAACCTCTTCCACGGACTTTGGATGGAGTTTTTGTGTTACAACTGCTTGAAAAAATTGAGGTTGACTTACATTATTAGAGTATTGTGACATATATTGTGAAGGCTATAAAAATAGTAGTAGATTCTGAGTGTAAGAACAAATTTATTATAAGATTGTTAAAAATAATTGAAGAAATGTAAAGTGAAAATGAGAATAAAATCAGGAAAAACTACTCATTTAGTATTTTATGAATTATTAGATTTGGTTGATCACTCAAAAATCCTTAACACAATAACAGTAGGAAATAGTGTCTAATTGGTTTCTAACCCTCTGAGGAGGAGGATTTAATTAAAAAATTGGAAGATTTCTTGCAAGAGAAGATTTGATAGTAGAAAAACTGAGAGGATTGGTTAATTCAGAAAAGATGCTATAAATGTAGGTAATATGTAAATTTTCCACAGCACAAAAATATTATTGACCCACATTATATTCACTTTAAGACTCTTTGTAGGACAGGTTCCCTCAGGATAGGATGTCCTCTTGAGGAAGAATACATGAAGGTTTGGACTGGGTATGTGATGGAATGACTCAAAGGCTGGCAACCGTCAGAGTGAGAACAAATGCATAATTTAGAACAGAGTATTGGAGGGACTTGCATTTGAATTTGTAAGGTCTCTGAGGGCAGAAAAACTTGAAATTATTTGTCAAGAGGTTTTGTAAAAGCTTCAGGGACACTATGGCTTGAGCACTGAAGTGGAATTTGCTAGGTTCAGCAGTACAGAGAAGAACATCGATACAAATTTGTGACGGATACTAGATAGATTACCAGTAAGATTGATTGAAAAAGGAGTGACATAATCTGTCAGGAGAAAAAAGGAACAGAATGACCCAAGTAAGTTGGGAACTGCAGGTATGGTCTGGGCTGAAGGCACAACTAACAAATGCTTATCAGAGAATTAAAATTTGACTTGTGAACATAAAAATATTTGAGCAGTGGGCTGACAGTATACCAAGTAGCCTAATTTTGGAAAAATCAATTTTGAGTAGCTCCAAATTATTTTTTATGAGTGGGCTAAAGAAGCACAGTAAGAAAGTCATCACAGTGATATTACAGATTCAAAGAAGAAGTTTATTTAAAGATGCAACTACAGGCAAAATCATCTTATTTATGAAGCCAAAAGACAAGAGAACAGAGGTAACAACTGTCTGATGCAAAATCACTACCATTCCAGTACAAGCAGAGAAGCCTAATTATTTTCTGTAACATCTGTGACCCAGATAGATGTATCTGAAAAATGAACACAAAGTTGGTGTGCAAAAGGCTGAATTTCAAATAATCAGCTTTGGGAAACAAGGATGGGGCCAGGGATGAAAATTATGGACGATGAAAACAATAAGTATGACCTCATCATCGGTCAAATCACAGCAGTTTGATGTAAGGATCGTTGCAGAATCAGAGGAATAGAGTCATTTTCTGTTACAAATGTGAACTGTATGGCTATAAATATGTCCAATGAAATTCAGAAGAGAATTATCACTTGATTCAGAAGAAACTGATACCCAAAGAACCAGTATAGAGAAAGAAATAATTGTTTAAGACCTAAGTTTGTTGTCAAGATTTGAAGCAAGAAGACAAGAGTTTTGCTAAAAAACTTTAATATTCAAAGAATATTGGAGAGTAGAATACTAAAAATTTGATAACCAGATAGGAAAACTTCAATGTGGGATCACATATGAAGAAAAATTGTCAGAGTAAAATGAAACAAAAGTACACTTTTACATAAAGATAATCTTAATATATAAAGGGATATTGAGAGACTGAAACAAACTTAATTTTGATTTAAAAAAAGAACTGTTAAGAGCCTCAGAAAGAAACTGGTACATTGAAATAGTGTTTTAAGAATGTCAAAGCCCAGCTTGGCTCCTGAAATGGTTTTGCTTTGAGTAAAGCAGATGTGCATAGAAACCTCATCATTTTGCCTAGTATGAGGATTCCTATTCAGACAACAGGGAGGGCTAAAGCTAGAAGCTTTTCTGTGTAAAACTCCTCTTCTGTAGAGTTCCCTGGGGTAACAAGACAAGCTATAGAACATAGAAATATTGATAGCTTATACTGTCAGAGGTGTAGGCAGAAAGTTTTCTTTGTTGCAGAACTAGAATCATTTGACCTTTAACTAAACTAACTTGATCATGTTGCCTGATTAACAGGAGAAGTAGTTACCTTTACCTTCAGATGCAATTCGTTGTTTTATTTTGTTGTGTTTTGTGTTGGAGACTAAGAGCTTTGCCTGCTTGTTCCTGACCTAAGCCGATTTGCCTCTCCTTAGTTAGCCTAATGCCATTATCCTCTGTTCCCCTCCCCCAACCCTGGGCTCACTGTATTGATGCTAGAGATAGTGCAGATACGTGATCAGTTTAACTGTACTGTACCTCAGAATTTCTGAGATCTAAAGATCCTCCAGCCTCAGCCTCTCCTAGAAACAGGGTTGTTTTGTTAGGGCGGTGTGTGTGTGTGGTTTGTCCTTAATTCTCGAAGAAGACCATGACATCCAGAAGATGTTGCCATGACTTGCAAGTGAATTGGATTTGAGTGAGGGAGGACTGAGAAGCAGGGATTACAGATGTATGTCACAATGCCCAGGTCATTGTTAATTTATATATAATGTCACTATATACACGTGAAGCAGTTACTTCTGAAACCTGTAGCAAATATGTGTATTGTGTGTCTACATTTGTGTGTATGTATTTTATTTTGTAGTAGACAGTAAATGCCTATCCACATACCTACTTCCGTCTTATTCACTTTCATTGTGAAATGAGATAATATACATAAAGTGCTTTGCAAATCCTTTTAAACATTAATATTGAAAACTTTTAAAATTTTATTATTTTATTTTCCTCAATTATATGCAAAAACAATTTTAACATTTTTTTTAAATTTTTGAGCTCCAAATCCTTTCCCTCCTTCCTCTCCCCCCTCCTTGAGATGAGAAGCAATCTGATATAGGTTATGCATATGCAATCATGTAAAACATTTCCATATTAGTCATTTTGTGGAAGAAAACTAAAAACAAAGAAGAGAGAAAAAGTGAAAAAGAGTATGCTTCAGTCTGTTTTCAGAAGCCATCAGTTCTTTCTCTGGAGGCAGATAGTATTTTTCATCATGAGTTCTTTGCTATTGTCTTGGACCATTGCATTCCTAAAAATAGTCATGTCATTTACAGTTGTTCAGTGTACAATATTGCTGTTACTGTGTGCAGTGTGCTCCTAGTTCAGCTCACTTCATTCTGTTATCAGTTCATGTAAGTCTTTCTAGGTTTTTCTGAAATAATCCTGCTCATCTTTTGCAAATCTTAAAAGTGTTACATAAATGCTAGCTGTTATAATTGTTGTTATCATTATTTCAGAATTCTTAAAAAGCTTATTACTGCTATTTTAGACCTTTATGTCATGATTGAAAAAGCTGATGGCAGTATTCAAGTTAGATTTGACAGTTGAAAGAGAATAGACATAAAGGTTTATGATTCTAATTTTTAGAAAGACAAAGTACTGTGCTGAGTAACTTTTTTTTTTAAAGGATCATTATGACTTCATCAGCTTCCGGAATTTATGGCAATTTTGGTCAAGCAAATTATAGTGCAGCTAAACTTGGTCTTCTGGGTCTTTCAAATACACTTGCAATTGAAGGCAGGAAATTCAACATCCATTGTAATACTATTGCACCTACCGCTGGATCCCGGATGACTCAAACTGTTATGCCACAGGGTAAGTAGCTTTCGCTGCAAAGTTCTCTAAAGTTGTGCTTTGCCTAAGTGTCAAATTTCTGAATACTTTCTTTTTCCACAAGCCAAGTAACATCTTAGATTTTATGTTACTTTTGGGCACCCAGACATTGGTTAAACAATTATATTCCTTATTTTAAACTTTTTGTAATAGAATCTCTGGAATCAGGGGAATTCTGACCGGGAATTCTTGGATATTCTAGAAAAAGGTCATTTCATAATATAAAGTCTTCTTAGCCTATTGAAATAGAAGAATCATCTAATCAGACCCATAAAGAAGAAAAAAAATATAGGTTTTGAATGTATATTTTTATTTTCAAATTTCTGATGGATTACATGACATAGTTACTCGAACACATCTCAAAAATAGATCTTTTAGTTCAAATTTTCATGTAAATTTTTAGAAATACTAAAATTTAAAACATTCTTCATTGCCTTGGTAATAAAAGTATACACATTTACTTAATATCTCTCTCTGTGTCTCTCACTGTGTCTCTCTGTCTGTCTCTCTTTCTCTCTCTGTCTCTGTCTCTTTCTTTCTGTTTTTTCTTGTTTTGGACAATAGCTGGTTCCTGGCTTTTAACTATGACAAATATATGAACCTCCAAGATCCACATTTGACTTGTCTTAATAAAATCTGAAATTATTTCCTCCATATTTTTTTTCAATTCACCAAACATTTATTAAATGTCCCTGTGTGAGGCTTTATGTTGAGAGGTGGGTGGTATAAACTGTATAAAGCAAATAATAATAATAAAACCCTTGCCCTCAAGGACATTACATTTTACTGAGAGGATACAATATGTATAGAAATATGTAAGTACAAAGTATATGCAGAGTAAAAATAAAGTATTTACAGGCAATTCTAAAAACTGTGGGGAACAGGAAAGAGCCTATGTAGATTTAACCCTTGAGAGGGGGCAGGAGCCCCTCAAAAGTACAGATGAGGAGAGAGAGCATTTGAGTGATGAAGATGTACTTGTGCAAAGGCGTGGAGCTGGGAAATGGAATGTTATGTATGGGAACAGCAAGGAGGCTGGTGTGACTGGAAAATAGACTTTGAGCCAGTATGATGTGAGCTAAGTCTGCAAAGACTGACTACAGCCAGAATTCTGAAGGACTTTAGATGCCAAATTGTGGAGCTTGTATGTAGAAAGCCACTTCTTGAGCAGGAAAGTAACATAGGCAGACATGTGCTTTCATAATATCTATTTAGTAGTTGTGTGGAGGAGAGATTTTTTAGGAGAAAGACCGGAAGCAGGAAGATCTAATAGATTACTGAACTACCGCAAATATTCTAGGTGGTAAGTAAGGCCTGAGAGTGTATAAAGGGAGGGGATGGAGGGAGAGAGAGAGAGAGAGAGAGAGAGAGTCATAAGAAATATCTGTCAACTTATTGGATTATGGGGATGATTATTATGCTGAGCTTTTTTAGAGTACTGAAATAATGAGGCGGGACAGAGATTTTGCTTTATAGTGCTAAGGTTATTTAAGCTAGGCCATATAAAGATACGATACTCAATTTAGGAAGGCATTCTCACTGATATGCATCTTTGCAGGTCTCTGTCCTATAGAAATGTGTGCATCCCTGACAAAGTGGTTTGGAGTAGTCTGGGAAGCTGTTGGGGGCCTCTCATAAATTTACATTAATTGTCCCAAGTCAAGCCTGACTAGAATTGTAGTCTTATTAGGGCAAGTTGCATAGTTTCATAGTGTGGGTCATTCTAGTAAGCTTCCTGGAGCTCTTCATTAGAACAAATTTATTGCCAAGAGGAGGGTTAGACCCAGCAGTTGCTTATTAAAGTATCTTTGTCCCTGCTTTCTCTACAGAAAAGAAAGAGTTGAGGATAACTTTAGTATTGTGAACCTGGATGATGAGAGGAATGGTGATACTCTTGACAGAAATAAGTCAGTTTGGAAGTAGAGGGATATTAGGGAGGAAGATCGTGAATTTTGTTTTAGATGTGTTGAGTTTGACTTTCCTGTGGGATATCCCGCTGTAGATGCCTGGCTGGCAGTTAGCAATGTGAGATTGGAGCTCAGCAGAGAGAGAGAGAATGTTATTCTATAAACTAAATACAGAAATTCATTTTTAGGTATTAATATACTATGTACCTTACAGCAATTCACTGAAATCTTGGTCCATTTTTGGAGTGAGAAAATGTAGAATAAAATTGTCGTGAGCGTATTTTAAAAATTATAAAAATTATATGTTATAAGAATTCAACTATTTCCTTAAAACAGATATTCCTATTATGAATTAATGATGATGGAAAGAAATTACTGGTTTATTTAGTTTATGTACTTAACAAAATGCCTGAGTAGTGCAACTGTGAATTGCTTTTGATAATATATAATACATTAAAAGCAGCCCCTTCTAACAAGACACAGTGTTTAATGAGTTTAGAGAGCTATTTTGGTACTTTTGGAGCTGTGGGTAGTCCCTTAACCAAAAACTGTCCTATTTTCACACTTTTAAATAGAAGTACTTTAAATAGAAGAGGTACTGGCCTGTGCACTGAAGACCTTTTAGTCTGGTGTATTGGGGTACAAATATATCGTTTGGACCAAAGGATACAAAATTTAGAGCTAGAAGGCACCTTAAAGGTGTGGCAGATGAAAGATAAAATGACTGAGGAAACAAAGCTTTGAGCTGCCAAGCACATGGATTTATTAAATAATACTTGCCAATTATCTAACACATTGGAATCAGATCTCAACTTTGTCACTGGACCCCGAATACAGGAGGAGACAGACAAAATTTTATACATTAAAAACAATTTAATAAAGAGCAGTTAATTAAAAAAAATAAAACTAACCAGGATAGAAAATTAGGTAATCTGATTTCTGATTGGAGGAAAGATTAGAGACTTTGCAAGTTGGGAGTTGGAGAATAAACAGGTACAATTCCCTGAAATCAGAAAAAGGGGTGTTCCACTCCCACCAAGTGACTGTATTCAGTCAAAGGAACATGGAAACAATAACCAATTGAGCAGTATGGGGCTGGTTTTCAGAAAAGACATATGGGTTGCTTGAGATATCTAATTGTGAGAAAACTCCTTGTATCAATCTTCAGATTTGACTGGGTTTTGGTAAGTATAACCTACATCTGTCCTTAAGGGTCTCTGAGCAGTAGGCATGGTCTAGTTTCCCAGGCCACTCTCAGCAAGGTTCAAACAGTGCAATAAAGTTTTCCCACAATTTCCACAATTGTATAAAATTTTCTCACAAGAAAGAAATTGGACTAGACCCGTAATTCAATAGAAAGGTAATTGAACTAGTTCTATAGTTGAGTCACAGGATAGAGTCAGTGTGGTTCACTGAGTTCTCACCATCACTTACTGTTCTGATCCCCTCCATTCCCTCAAAAGCTGTCAAGTCTCAATCTCCTCTTTTTATAGGACACCAAGACTGAGAGAGTCTGTGTGAATTCATGTTGAGTCCTAAACACTTGAATTGAAAGGAACTTTTGGAACACAGGCTGTTAAGTTAGGGCCTAGCCTTATTTTAGGAAGAACATTACTGTGAAAATTAGTGCTTGATCATTTGATTATGCTGTGCTGACTAGGTTACACAATTTCAGTCAATTAAAAAAAAAAGATGTAGAAGTAGATCTTACCTTCCTACAGGTAGTGAAGAATTGAGTACATCGAATTATAGTAGCATGCTGACACATCAGAACGTATGAGTTCCTGATCCCAGTCTTACTCTTATTTCTAAAACACGGGGAGGACAAAATAGATGAGTTAATGGCTGTTGCTGTGGGAGGTGGTTTGACAGAGTTGAAAGGGCACTTAAGGTTGAATCAATGGATCTGAGTTCAAGTTTCAGTTTTGCTGCTTGTCAGGATGTGACCTTGGGCAAGTCACTTAACATCTCTTACCTACAGTTTCCTCTCTTGAAAAATGAGGTTAGTATCTGTACTGTTTCTTTCTGCTGAGCAATTATGAAGAAATAAGATAATACATGTAAAAATCACTTTATAAACTCTAAGGTACTATACGAATATATGGAAAAATTAATTAGTATTGGGAGAATAAAATGCTATACATGTCTTTTTTTTTTAAATAAACTTTGTATTTTACTTTTCCATATTCAGACCTACTGGATGCTTTGAAGCCGGATTATGTGGCTCCCCTTGTCCTCTGGCTATGCCATGAGAGCTGTGAAGAGAACGGAAGCTTATTTGAGGTACTGTGCCTCCCTTTTTGTTCCCCTTCTCTCTCTGCCATCCAAGGGCAATAGATAACGTGCAGTTCATTCATTTAAAAAACAATTTATTAAGCGTAGATGACAAATACTTTACTAGGTCCTAGGGATACAAAGACAAAAACAAAAACAGTCTCTTCCCTCAAAGACTTTACATTCTTATGTGCTTTTGGTTGTTACACATAAAATTTGCACTAGTGATTTTCTACTTGGTTACCGATTATTTCATTTACCTGACAAGGGCAAGGGCCAGAGCTGGCAGAAAATAAGAGTAGAGATAATCTTTGTTTAACCATTTGCTTCTTCTCTCTTCTTTTTCTCCTCCCCTGTAGATCTGCCATCAGGAAAAGGGGGCAGGAGGATGCAAGAACTAAGATTCTTAGTATCATAGATAGTAAAGGGCTGTTCTCAATTTAAGATTAAAAACCTCCTGTTTGGGCAAGGGTAGAGCTTAAAAGTGTTCATCTGTCATAATTTTAGAACATGGGAACGATGATAAAGTTTTCTTAAACTCTCAATCAGCCTGTTCCATCATCAGCCTCAGGGAAAGCTTTTATCTTTTAAGCTTTTATGTTGCTTAACCTTTTGTAAAAGTTTAAAAAAAAACCACATCATTATTGCTGATGAGCATTTTACTACTTGTTAAGGAAAAGATTTTCTTGTTTCAAGGCTAATACTTGCAGCAGTGTCTAATACTACTATACTTTATTTCTGTAAAAAACTAAAATTTGAATGTTGCATGGTTCCATGGAATGTGGATTTTTGATACTGCATACATTTTATAAGCCAAAGACCAATTACTGGCTGATATCCTAAGTGAGGAAAAATAACAATGATCAAATTATTGAGTTAATGTTTCTTGTTAATCATGTATTCTCAAAGTGAATTTGTACTTGATTATGGCTCTTGCTAAGCAAAGAACTTTTACAGGCATGTTTGAATTTTCAAAATATTTCATATCAAAGAGGCTGGACTATTATATTAGTCACAAAGTAAGTTGTACTTCTAAAAAGAGAGCTCTTTGAAAAGGAAAAAAACTAACTACATTTGCAATGAAAAATAATTATCCCAAATTATCACATTAAGTCAACAAATTAATCTGTATGGAGCTAACCTTTTTTTTCTTTCCTAAAAATTAAATGAGCAAAATTCTGCTATTCACAACTGTAAAGGATAATAGGAAATTGAAAAAAAAGGATACTTAAAAATTTTTTTATATTACCAAAATTTCCCTCAGTTTCTGTTTCTTTCCCCTTCCCAGAGAACCATCTCATACAACAAATGATATTTTTTTAAGGAAAAAGAAGAGAAAGAAATGAGTACAATTGGTTAGCACACTGAAAAAGTCTGAAAATGTATGCAGTGTACCTTATCTGTGGACTTTTCCCCCCTTGAAAAGGAGTGGATTGGCAGTTTCTTCTCACATCTCTTTTTAGGAGCTATACTCTTTCTTTATAATTTTGCAAATATTTCCTTTTGATTGTTTTGTAGTAGTTGTTTCCATTTCCATTGTAGTGATTGTTATGTATCCTGTTTTCTTAGATCTTAGTTTATACATTTTTTTTGCTTCTCTGTATTTGTTATTTACTATGTTTGTCATTTCTTACAGCACAGTAATGTGCTGTTACATTCATTATAATTCACAATTTGTTGAGTCGTTCACCAGGGTAATAGCAAATTAAAAGGTGCCTAGGAAATGGGAAAATTTGGAATGGATAATATACTCAGAAATTGTACTTTTGTGGCTTAAGAAGAGAATAACATAGATAGGGTTTCTTTCACTTGTTTTTTTTTCTTACTGTACTTCTAATGCACCATTTTTCTCACTTGCAAACTTAGAAGCTCTACTTCTTCCTGAGAACCTCTTTCCTTGGCCTTTTTTTTTTTTGACATTAAGGGCTATGAAGATGCCTGTAGCTGAGAGTTATAATGCCAGGATCACCTCTTTATTAAAGTTATGTTTACACTATACTGTAATTTTTTTTGTTGATGTTGTTTTTTGGTGAGGCAATCGGGGTTAAGTGACTTGCCCAGGGTCACACAGGTAGGAAGTGTCAAATGTCTGAGGCGGATTTGAACTCGAGACTAAACATATGGGACGAAATCTTTTTCTTTGGGAGAGATTCCTGGGAATTTCCTCCAACCAATTATCCTAGAAACTCCTTCCAGTCTTAGTGTAGCTAAGGTGAGAGGAAGAGTTGGTCGACTTTGCATTGATATTCTTTGTCTGAGTGACTTGGGAAGGGGTGTAGGCAGCCATGGGTTAGAGGGATTAGTAGAAATGTCCAGCATAGGTTCTTTTATGCGTGTATGGAGAAGCTGTTGCTTGCTAATCTGTCTGCTGCTGGGGAGACCAGTGAGATTGATCATAAAATCTCAAAGTTGGAAGCAACTGAAGAGGCCATCTATATCATTCTGTACCTGATCAAAAATTGCAGTATGGTCATCTAGCTGTCCTTTGAAGATCTCCCATGAAGGGGTGCCCATTACCTTCTGAGGCAGCTCGTTCACTCTTGCTCTGATTGTTAGGAATTCTTTCCCCACATGAAGCCTAAATCTCTTCCTTTGCAGTTTCTCTGTCTGTTGCTTCTAATTCTCCTATTGGTTAAGCAGAACAAGCCTAATTCACACGACAGTCCTTCAAATATAACTATTATGTCTCCCCTAAGAGATTGCAGTCCAATAAAACTTTCAAATCTTTCCCTACAAGAATTATCTATCCAGACTTTTCCCTTATTTTACTTGTGGAGTTATTTTTTTAATCCCAGGTATTAACTCTATATTAATCCCTATACATTTCATTTTATTCAATTTGACTTATAGTTCAACACCTATTGATACCTTTATATATCATGACTGACATATGTTTTAAATGTCTCTCCCACTTTTTTGCCATTCTCATGTTTGAGAAGCAGATTTTCTGCCTTTATCTCTTGAAGAAAGGACCCAGTTACTGAACCAGGAAGGTAGAGAAGTAAAAGCATGTTCAAAGCTGTGTCAAAGAGGAGAGGTTGAATCTCTTTCTATCACTCCTCCCTTTCTCTCTATTCCTCTCACCCTCCACTGCCACTTGTCAGGCAGATTTGGTTGTCTAAAGAGAGTTTTCTCTATTGTTGACTTCTACTGAGGAATGAAAAGGATAATCTCTACTTTGCTTTTTCCTGCCGTCTGTTATTGATACTTTGAATAGGAAAGAAGAGAAGAGGAGACAGAGGTACTTATCTGCATTACTGATTGTTATCGTTCTTTGTGTGGTGAAAAAGAAGAATCTTCTCCAAGTTGCTAAGTTGGAGAGTATTTTGCAAAACTTAGGATAAGGGTCGCTGCTTTTTCTTACGAAAGTATGGCCTTATTTCAACTACAGGTATCTACCAAGCATGAAGTTGGAAGTGATGGATATTACAGTTGTTGTCTAGGTGGAAGCCTAGATAAGCAGAGGAGTGGTTTAGAAATTTACCATCAGATCCCCTCATCCAGCTGATAGCCCTTCAGATTTATGAAGGCAACTATCATATTCCCTATTAAGTCTTTTCCACAGAGGTGTTAGTCCAGCACAACATGGATCTGCTCAGCTTAACAGTCAAAACATTTATCCACACAGAAAATATCTTGCTCATCAAGGAACTTTTATGGACAGTTCCTGAGATAGAAGGATATCAGAGTCTACAATTCTAGAGTTGAGTTGCCCTGACCACATATATTCCTTGTATATTTACCACTCTGGTATTTAAGTGTGTGCCTGTTTTGTCTGTGGACGCTGGGTATATTGATGGGAAATTGTGATTCAGGTTTTTGAAGTACCTTAAAGCTTAGTCTTGAGGTACTTAATAAATGCTTGCTTTGTTGATATATTTTCTTTCTGTGCTTTTTTACTTGATAACTTCATCAGCTTTTACAGATTCAATTATCAGCTCCATGCAATTGACTTTCAGGTTTTTATATCCAGCCTTAGTTTCTTTTGAGCTATAGTCACATTTTGCCAGCTGCCTATCAGACATTTTGAAACGGGTGTCCTATAGGCTTCTCAATTTTTTATTTTTTTTTTTGGTGAGGCAGTTGGGTTAAGTGACTTGCCCAGAGTCACACAGGTAGTGAGTGTTTTGTGTCTGAGATCGATTTGAACTCAGGTCCTCCTGGCTCCAGAGTCGGTGCTCTATCTGCTGCACCACCTAGCTGCCCCCTAGGCTTCTCTATCTTAACATGTCCAAAACAACTCATAATTTTTCCCTTCTGAACTTCCATGCTTCTTTTCAAGGATGCCATCTTTCCAGGAACCCAAGTTTACAACCTTGGTGTTATACCCCTCACTTTTATCCCGTATATCTATTCAGTTGCCAAATCTTATTATTTCTACTTTCACAACATCTCTTCTAGGGGTGCTCTTCATTCTACTCTCATAGCCACCACCCTAATTCAGGCTCTTACCACCTCTTTCCATGACTATTGAAATAGCCTTCTAAGTGGACTCTGTGACTCAAATCTCTTCCTATTTCATTCTGTCTTCCACACCACTGCTAAAAGGATTTTCCTAAATTGTAGGTCTTACTGACCTTGTCATTTCTTAGTTAGCTTAACTTTAGTGCCTCCCTGTTATCTCCAGGATCAAGTTTGAACTCTTCTGTTTGGCTTTTAAAGCTCTTCACAACTTGGCTGCAACCTACCTTTCCAGCCTTCTTACATATTACTCTTCCCTGTGCACTCTGATGCCCATCAAAACTGGTCTTGCTGTTCTCCACTATTAATTTTCTATCTTCTGTTTCTGTGCTTTTGTACCAACTGTCTCCCATGTCTGGAATGTACTTCCTTCTCACCTGTGCTATTAGAATTCCTTATTCTCTTCAACATTCTGCTTTAGTACTGCCTCCTGCATGAAGCCTTTCCTTATCTTCTCCCCCCATCACCACCTTCAGGCACTTGTGTGTCCCATCCAAGGTTGCCTTATATCTCCTTAAGTATCTGTTTCATACACATCTCGATATGTGCACAGTGTTTATTGTTTTGTTAGGATAGGATTGAGAATAGGGACTGTTTCACTTTTGTCTTTTATTTTCTCAGCCATTAGCACAGCTACTGGGCCTGGCATCTAGTAAACATTTAGTAAATGCTTTTTTTTTTGTTAAATAGTGCTGTACACTAGCCCTAAAAGGCTATGTGCCATTAAGAGAAGTTTGATATTCAGAATTATGGTGTTGACAGTCCTGTTGTATCCTGCCTTGTAATACTGTATTAGTTCTGGGTGATGCATTTTAGGGAAAACTTTGATAAAGTGAAGAATATCTAAAAGAGGAGGACTAGAATGGTGAAGGGCATTTAGCCTAGAGAAGAGTTATGAGGAAATATGGTAGCTACTTTTATGTATTTAAAAGGTTGTTTTGTAGAAGAGGTATTAGACTTTTTTTCTGTCTCTAGTTTACAACTAGGAGCACTTTGTAAATGCTTGCAGAAGCTGAGTTGGAAGGGACCTCAGAGGCCCTCTAATCCATTCAGTACCTGAACATATACCTTCTATATCACCCTTAACAAGTGGCCATCTGACCACAGCTTGAAGACCTCTTGGAAGGGAGAACCCATTCCCTCCAGCCGCTTTGTATAGTCGTTAAGAAGTTTTCATTGCATAATGCGTACATTAGCATCTCTTTGCATCTTCCAGACTTGATGTAAAAAGAATTTCCCTAATTGGTCATTCAACTGGGCAAGCTTTTGTTAAGTGCCCTACTATGTTCTAGGCCCTTTGGGGGATACAAAGATAGAATTGAAACAGTCCCTGACTTCAGGGAGGTTATATTCTAACCAGGGAAAAAAATACACACACATATATACAAAACCTTGAAGAGGAGAGTACTAGTAGACTTTGGAATATTCTAATAATTAGAGCTTTCCAAAATGAATAGGCTTGACTGTAGTGGGTCCCCACAGTTCTTCAACTGATGGTTGGATCACTGCTTCTTGGGAATGTCATAGAATCCTTTCCTGATACTTTCTTTCCTCTCACTCTTGCCTCCTCTCTGCTCCTTGCAAATATTAGTATCCACCTCCCTAGGACACTGGGAAAAACCTTTGTATTGGTTTTGTATGTGAATTTCTTTTCTTTTTTTTTTTTTTGGTGTGGGGCGAAGCAGTCGGGTTAAGTGACTTGCCCAGAATCACACAGCTAGTAAGTGTCTGAGGCCTTATTTCAACTCAGTTCCTCCTGACTCTAGAGCTGGCACCCTGTCCGTTGTATCACCTAGCTGCCCCTGTATATGAATTTGTATACTTACCTTTGCACTTGTCTCCTTTAGTAGAATGTAGGCTCATTGAGGGGGAGGAACTGCTTCATTTTTACTTTTGTATCCCCAGCACAGTGCCTGGCACAGAGAAGTCACTCACTAAATAAGTGGCTGTTGGTAGCTAGGTGGTGTAGTAGTTCTTGTTAGTGCCAAACTTGGAGCCAAGAAGACCTGAGTTTGACTCCTGCTTCTGACACTTATTAAGTGTGTGGCCCTGGGCAAGTCACTTAACCTCTTCATGCTCAGTTTCTTCATCTGTGAAGATATTGGTAGCATCTACCTCATTGGGTTGTTGTGAGGATCAAATGTGGTAATATATGGAAGGCATTTGTCAAACTTTAAAATGCTGTATAAATGTTAATTATAATTTTTTAAAATTTTGATCAGTTATGTTTGTATTGGAGTGGATTATAACATTTTGTGATTTTATGGGCACTGGGGAGAATTTTACTCAGATTTCTTTTTTTTTTAAAGAGTCTGAAGCAAGGCTTTTTGCCTACTTTCATTCAGATTTTATCTTGTGAAGGTATAAGAAATCTCAGTTTTGGTCATCAGAACCATTGCAATTTACATCTGTTTGGTTTTTATCATTATTGATGAAACATCAAATGCACATATTAAAGCAAAGATCAGTGTGCTTCAAAACCAGGCAAAGAACAGGTCACACTCTGTAGCGAACAGCAGACTCTGCTGCTTTCTGGCTGTTCTTGGACTTTCTTTTAGAGCGTATTTTAACATATAGTAGCATCATCTGTTTACCCCAGATGATTTTTCCCTTTCTAAAATGCCTTCGGCAAAGCAGCCTTCTTTGCTGAGATGGAAAATATTGGTAGATTTTCAACACAGAAAGAAGTGTCTTCAAACTAATTCAAGATCAGGATTTTCTGTGTAAATATTCTCTGGGGTTCTTTCTGTCCTTATTTGCTGAATTCAGTTCTGTGTCTTTTTTTTAAAAGATATTTTATATTATGATAAATAATAACAATATATAACAATACATAATTAATTCTATGATAAATTCTGGGCTTTAAATGGTGTTCTCCATTTGTTTGGTGTGTATGCTCACAGTATAGAACTGTCATAAAATTGTGAGACTGAATTTTACTGCACCAGGTCATTCATACTTGTTTCTAGGTAGAAGCCCTTTCTAGGAAGATAATTGTTTAGAATTTATTTTAAAGTTTCCAGGAGAGATTTTAAATCAGATAATGATGAATTTTTTCCTTTCTCTCTTTCCAGGTTGGAGCAGGATGGATTGGGAAATGTAAGTACCTCTCAGTTGTTGGTTTGACTGATTGTTTGCAGTACTTTAAACCTAAATGTGACTCTACTTATAGATAGCTTCATGGAAAGTTTGCTTGGAGTTTTTGAGGGCTAGCCCTATTTTATACCTTGCTTTCTTATGCAGCTTTGACAGTTTGTATGCCTATGTGAACATAGATTCTGAGAATTATTAAATGTCTTAAATTCACTTATCATCTCCCAATTCCATAACATTTTCAGAGTTACCTCTCTTTCTTCATCTTCCTGTACATACGGGGATCTTTCTGTCCTATGTCTCCTGATTACATCATCATTCTTTTGAACTATGGTCAGTTTAATGGTCTCTACCTCTATCTCTTCTGGCCATCCTTTCCTTCCTTGATACTTAGGAACAGGATTGGAAGGGTGTGGTAGCTACTTTGGCTGTGGCAAAGAGCAGCATTACTTTGGACTGGAATCTTGAGTGAGGTAAGGGAATATACTGTTAGTCTACCTTTTCCCCAGAGTTTCGTATGATCTTCTTGAAGCATGGAAAAAAAAATTGAAAGGATAGGACATGGACTGTGAAACATTGGTTGATAACTTTCAAAGATTTAGTTAAGCTGTGTGGTACAAGCCTGAATCTGACAGATCACTCTGCTCTATAAAAATTCCAGTTCTGTCTCACTTTTGATTTGTGTTATTGATATCAAAATTAATTTTCTAATTTGATATATTTAAAAGGCAAAAAGCACTATTGGACATTTATTTCCATCAAGGGTCAATTATTTTCAACACGGGGGACTCATATCCCAACTTCTGAAATTATTTTATGTGTTTCTAACACCAGAGTCCTAAGTGACTTCGTGGCCATTTCTGAAAATATTGATTTTAATAGGAAGAACCAAGCATGACACTAAGAACTTTGGCCTTTTTTTTTTTTTTAGCAATTAGGAATCCTTAGAAATGGAGATTTCTGTTATTCTCACATTATAGAGATCTTCGACCTAGTAAGTAACTCTCAAAGTTGAACTATGAGGAATAGTTAGCATTCTTCATGGTTATTTCTTCTGGACATTTTTCAGCAGAAGAAACAAGTTATATTCTTGTTTCACAGCATTTTTATTAACACTGTGTTGGTGACCTTGTGAATTAGCATCTTTTTAAAAACTTTTAAGACTTGTTGGGAAAAAAAAGGGAAGGATAAGAAGGAGCCCACGTAAGGCAAAATAAAACAATTACTCTTAGTTAACTAAAACTAATTGTCTCCTTGGGTTTCCTCAGCAAATAAGATGATAAAGATTTCTTTGTATTGTTTCCATTTTACAAATTAAAAAATTAAGCTTTTAAAAAAGGCATATATAGTATAATTCTTTTTCAGTATTAGGAAAAATCTTTTAAATGTGTCCTTTAAAGATGAAGAACTCTTAAGAAGGTAAGTTGCATTTTTTTCTGGATGCCTGTTTTAAACTTTGTGGTTTGGTGTCTTTCCTTTTATTCACTAGTACGTTGGGAACGAACTCTTGGTGCCATCGTCAGGCAGAAAAATCAGTCAATGACACCTGAGGATGTGAAGGCTAATTGGAAGAAGATCTGTAACTTTGACAATGCTCTCAAGCCTCAGACTATCCAAGGTAAAGTGAATCGCTGCTTCATCCATAAAATGGAGGCTGGAGAACTGAAGAAGAGACAAGAGTTGTCCTTAGTTGAGACATAAGCCTCTATTTTAATTTTAATGATTTACGAATTCTATAAAAGCCCATTTTCTGCTTCAGTAAATGTTAAAACCATTGAACTTTCCTCTCCAGGTCCTTAACATGAATCTCTTTAAGTTGATAGTAAAAGATTTTTGTAAAGTATGTTGTCCAGCCATGAATGTCAGGATCTAGGACAGATTTACTGTGTGATTTTCCTTAGGGCTCCTCTACCAAAGCATTTTGGCTGTGATTTAAGGATTATTAGTTCAGACATAGTTTTTAGATTTAGCATTTACTTTGTAAGCTCTTACAACTCTACAGGCATGCTATTAATTTAAACTTTTATTGCTATGATCTCCACTATGCAAGAATAACTGTCTCAAGAAAGGATAACTTATATTACGTGTATCACTCCTGCTTTTAGTTTTCCACTTTTGTTCATAAATTCCTCCTTTGTGGGATTGAAAGTGTTGAACTTTTACACTTTATTTGCATTTAATTGTTATGTTTTTAGAATTAAGTAATAGCATATAGTAATAAGTAAATATTAAAATATAGCTCTTCATTTTCCTGAGTGTTATGTTATTGGAGCCCCACAGCAACCTTGCAAGATAGATACTGAAGATATTATTGTATAAATATTGCTAATGAGGAAATGGAGGTCCAGAGAGATATTAAATGATTTTCCCATGGTCTGAGAGAGAGTGTCAGAGATGAGATATTAATCTGTGTGTTTCCTACCCCAAGTCCATCACTCTTTCCACTACAGCATTATTTTTGAGGGAAATATGCCAACTTTTCCTCTTAAGTGACTTAAGGGCAGGAACTGTGTCTTGTTCCCCTTCATATATTTCTCAGTGCTTATTATAGTGTTTTACATGCTCTGGGCATTTGATAAATGTTTGCAGAGTGATAGAATTTCAGTGGCACCACTGATTTTCCAGTCACTCAGGGTCAAAATCTTGCAGTGATCCTGGAATCTTCCTTCCCCTTCCCCTTGCCCTTTTTCTGCTTAATTGCTAGATTCTCCTTGTTTATGCTTTCAAAACTTCTGTCTTATCCATCCCTTCATTTCATTTCCTCTTCTACTAATCTAGGTCAAGCCCTTGTCATTTAACAGGTTGATTACTTTAATTATCCCTTAATTGATCTCCTTGCTCCTAGTTTCTTTATACTATGGCACATTCTGTACATTGACATCAGATCTAGACTCTTCAGGATGGTTTTCAAAGTTCTGAACAACATAGCTTATTCATTCTCAGTGCAAACCCAATACTCCAGTTTGACCAGTATCTGTCTTATACTGTTTTTGTTCTTTTCTTTGTTGTCATGTTCATGTTGTTTTATTCTTTCCTGTGGTGCCCTCCCCTCACTTTTTTACCTTTCCGAATCTATCTGTTCTTTTTAGATTCAGATCACCATTCTTCTTGAAAGTCTTAACCTATATACTTTAACCATCATCAGCCTCTCTGTTCTCAGAATCTCAGGACCTCAGCTGCCTGAGACCAAGTAAAATGAATTGCTTTTTCACTGGATAGTCCTTCAAATACTTAATGGCAAGTTCTATAACTTCCTTTCAGTCTTTTTTTCTTTAGGCTAACTTACATCCTCATTTCTTTCCGGTGATTCTTCTTAAGGCTTTTAACTTATTTAACATGTGCAAAGTATTGTGCTAGGCACTGGGGATATAAAAATAAGAATCAAACAGTCCTTTTCCTCAAGAAGATACTTATATTCTGGCCAGTGGAATCAAAGCCTTTCACTGTCCCCTGGTTGCCCTCCTCTGGATGTTCTCCAGCTCATAATAGCTAATAATAATAATTTACATTAATATAGGGCTTTAAGATTTGCAAAGCATTCTACTTTATCTCATTTGAACATCACAGTAACCCTGTGAAGTGTTTTTATTCCCTTCATTTTATAGGTGAGGGAATTCATGATTACTTACCTTAACTTTTATTTCTAGGTGTTAAGTCCTTTTTTGTATATTTCTTAATAATAAGCCAATATTCATTTATTAAGCACCTAACCATGTGCCAGGCACTGTGCTAAGCACTGAGAATAAAAAGAAAGGTCAGGAACTCTATTCTTGCCCCCAGGGAGTTTACATTTTTTTTTGGTGAGGCAATTGGGGTTAAGTGATTTGTCCAGGGTCACACAGCTAGTAAGTGTCAAGTATCTGAGGCAGTTCACATTTTAATGGGAGAGAGACAACATGTAAATAATTATGTACATATAGGATATATTCAGAGTAGATGGAGGATGGTAACAGAGATGGTATTAGCATCAGGCAGGGTTTGTTAGGGGAATAGGAGAGGCTTTTTGTAGAAGGTGGTCTTTGAGCTGAGTCATTAAGGAAGTTAGAGAAGCCAAGAGACAGAGGGAAGCAGGAAGAACATTCCAGGTATGGAGAGAGCCTATGAAAATGCATTAATCAAGAGGTGGTATTGAGTGCAAGGAGCAACAAGGAGACCAGCGGTAGCTAGAGTCTGTGGGAGGGAGGTAAGTGTAAGAAGACAGAAAAGATAGGAGGAGGCCAGGTTATGTGGGCTTTAAATGCCAAAAGGAGGATTTATATTTGATCCTGGAGATAATAGGAAGCCTCTGCAGTTTAGTGAGTAGTAGGTGATATGGTCAGACCTGCTCTTCAGGGAAAATCACTTTGATAGAGTTGCTCTAAGATCTGTGATAGCATTGTATGTTTTTGTTTTTTAAAGGTAAAGTTTTCTTAATATGAACATTGTCTTTTTTTCCCCATTCCTTCAGCTATATTACTTCAGTATCATAGTTAATATAGAAATCCCATGTTTTCCCTCTATTTATTAATTTTTATCTATTTTTCCATTGCCTGGAAAGAGGTTCATAGTCTCAGATGAATACTTTATGTCTTCCATGCTCCCTTTTCATTTGAAAAAACAAACAAACAAACAAAAAAACCTAAGTAACTAAGTGAAGATTTGATAGTACAGCTGGGTCATGATTAATGAGAGTTTGAATAATGTGAAATTAGATTTAATACAAATTATAAGATGATGCCAGGTTACATTTAATGTGAGCCAAAATTCAAATAATGTGACATGTATGAGCTAGTCAAGAGTTTTAACACTGCTTTGTTGTCTTTCTATACTTGCATTTCATTGAGTGTGGACATTGATGTGCTGCTGCAAACACTCTTACCAACAGTTGTTTTTTAAAGAGCCCTTAACAAAATGGATAGAAGTAAGAATATTTCAGATGGAAACACTCCAGGCACAAAAAATAAGAGGCTTGTTCTTACGTTAGGACAAAAATTTGATGTAATTGAATGGTATGAATATGATTACATTAGCTGTAAAATAAGATAAGCTGTTAGACTGGCTAGATATGTGCAACAAAATATTATAAGACGTTCTGGCAAAATAAAAGAAAAAGGCAAAGTTGTACCAGCTTTTTATGGTTTGCAAACATCACGTGTGGGACAGAGACCACCTACCCAAATTAAAAATCAGAGTCTTGACAAAAGTTTGCAAAAAGGAGGAATCTCTTTATTGACTTTCTTGAGAAGGGGCACCCCCGTGCTGCCTAAGCTGCCCCCAGAGTTCGAGTGCTCTTTGTTTAAGGCAAGATTATATAGACCCTAACGCAGCAGCCCACCCTAACCCCCTTCCCATCGGCTCATTGGCTGAGCCTCAGGTATACAATCTGTTCGTGTAAAAACTACCCCAGTAACAGAGAGAACAAAGAGGTATAGAAATTATGTTAGCATGTTCCCCTTTTCAGGGCCTCACAGTTTCAGCAGCCTTTTACACAAGGTCATGTAACTAGCTAGAGGATGAGATAGACAGGATGCTAACATTATCTAAGAGTAGGGGAGGGAGAAGGCTAGGGGAGGGGGTCTTGTATTCTGAGGGGTCTTCACTTAGTGTTGGTACACATGTACCACTCAAAAGCAACAATACTAGAACCATTAACAAGAACTAATGACTCTTTGAGGAGGCTTTACTTCTGAGAAATCATCTCTTACACATCATAAGGAATAAAAGTGTTACAGTGATAGAAATGAAGCATATTTTAGCTGTATGGATTGAGTTTCAGGCAAAGACACATTCCTCTTAGTAGAGCAGTGGTGCAGGCTAAAGCTTCAGGTTCATTTAAGGCAGTCAGAGAAAATAAAAATGAAATAGATAGTGAAGAAAATTGTACTGCATGCATTAATTGGTTTGATTACTTTAAAAAATCAAGTTTAGTTGCACAATGTTAAAATTACCAGAGAGGGGCCAGTGCAGATGTGAGGTCATGGCAGCTGAATATCCTGATATTTTGAAGAAAATAATAGAAAAAGATGGATATGCTGATCAAGAAATTTTTAATGTGGATGCAATAGGGTTGTTATATAAAAAGATGCCCTCTGGAATTTATATTTCTAAGAAAATTCAGCCTAAATTTAAAGTGTCAAAGGATAACATAATACTTTTTTTTTTGGAGGTAATCCAGAAGGGAATTTTAAATTAAAACCAATGCTTATCTATTGGTCTCAAAATCCTTATGCTCTGAGAGGCTAACAACCATTGATTGCTTCTAGTTCTTTGGCAGTCAGATAAGAAAGCATAGGTGCCTGAAGCTGTTTTTTGAAGACTGGTTTGTTTTTTTGTTTTTTTTTAAATTTATTGTAGCCCAATTGTTGAAAAATATTGCAAGGGCAATAATATTGTGTTTAAAGCATTCCTGATTTTAGATAATGCCCCAGGTCATTCAGCTATACTTGGTTCATTGTGTAAGAATATGAGCATGAAGATTCACCAACATATGGATAAAGCTCTCTACACTTACCAGCATGTATTTGAAGATTTTAAGAAAGCGAAGACAGTTCAGTCAGTGCTGCTAAAATATTTTAAATGACTTTAACAATTTTTCCCCCTCATATCAGTTGTAGGCTTATTTGATATTTTATTAGGTATGAAATTTGGTCATTTAAAATTTTTGCCTTCTATAACTACTTTATGAATTTGTAATAAACTTGAATCAGAAATACATATTTTCATCCTTAGCTATTATGTTAATAAATAGATAAATTTGTTTTATTGTATGTATTCATTGAGCTAGAAGCAGTTGCCATATTTTACATATAATTATAACTTCACATAGTGAAAATTTGATTCGTTATTTGTACTTATTGGGACCTAATTGTATTGAGATTTATGATATATCTATATGATTTTTAGACTTGGAGATAAAGAAGTGAGTTTTTTTTTTTTACAAATGAACTGTATTACTATAAATATATAAATTGTTCAAAGTTAGTTATAATTTTTAAAGTTTGAAAAATCATACTTATGTGTACATAAAATATATTTTATTATTATTATGTGAAATATGAAGTAATATTAAAAACAATTGTTCCTTGAATGTTTATTTTTATATTGGGGAAATGCCAATTAAAATATGTGTGCTCATTTTTTAATGGTAGAAATAACACTATTTTTATGGTCAGAACATGTGGTTTTAAGTGCTGATCCTAATATTTCTCTTTCATCTCTCTCAACCTCAATTTCCTCATCTGTAAAATGTGGGTAGTAACTCACAGCTTTGTAAACATGAAAGTGATATGGTTATCTGTAGTCTAGGTGGCATAGTGAATAGGGTGCTGGACCTGGAGTGAGGAAGTCTTGATTTCAAATCTGGCCTGAGACAATTGCTAGCTGTGTGATCCTAGGCATATCACTTAACCTGCCTGCCTCAGTTTTTTCATCTGTAAAGTGGAGATAATAGCACCTACCTCCCAGTGTTGTTGTGAAGATCAAATGAAATGATACTTGTAAAAGCACTTTGTAAAACCTTAAAATTCAATGTAAGTGCGCATAGCTATTTTATAAGAATATTTCCTCAATTTGAGGACAGCAGCCATGTATTTTAGTTGCTTTTTAAAATCTGGAATCTATTGCTGTACACAGGGACTCTAATACTTTTTTAACTATTTTGAATCTTTATGGGACATTCTTGCAGAACATAAATACAATTAGTGGCCCTCTTTTTAGCATAATCTTAATTTTTTTTTTTTGCTTTCTTTTTTTGGTGAGGCAATCAGGGTTAAGTGACTTGCCCAGGGTCACACAGCTAGTAAGTGTTAAGTGTCTGAGTCTGGATTTGAACTCAGGTCCCCTGACTCCAAGATCAGAGCTCTATGCACTGTGCCACCTAGCTGCCCAGCATAATCTTTACAAATATATTTTTAATAGTATTTGAAGGATGGACTTTTTGAGGGAAACTTTAATCATGGTCATTTTCTGTAGAATTTTCTCTATTTCACCCACTTTTCATTAATAACTGAATGTTTGTTAGAGGAACATAAATGTCTGAAAAATTTTTCTCCTATTCCTAAAAATAATGTCTCAATCTTCTTGAATTTTGCTTGAAAATTACTTTTTTGCCTTTTCTTATTGAAATGTTAAAATGATTATGATATATTACATATGTGGCAATACAGATTCATTCTGTATTTTGATGTGGGAGATGAAGATAGCCCATGATTAGTAGTAATCTGTCAGAGTTAAGAAATGGTACAAGGAAAAGCATGAAGAAATATGTTAGCAGATTTCTTTTGATGTGAAAATTCTCCTGTAGTTCCTTAAAGCATTGAACTGTTATAAAAAGGAAATTACCGTATGTGCGTTTCAAATGAAAAGCTACCTTCTATATCAGCAGTTCATACTCTCCCAGAAGATTTCATTAAAAATTATTAGCAACATTAATTTAAGTAATTTGATGCTATGATAAGCAATTATGTGCTAAGCTATTATGTATAATTACTGAAAATACCAATTAGTTGAGGCATTGCCATTTTAAATGATGTAAATGATTAGAGTTGAGGAAATGATTAATAATCATATATTAATTTCAGGATATTTTAATGACCATAGTGTTCTTAGGATTTAAATATTTTTGCTAAGCATTATTTGAAATATTGCTCAAGATGTTTTATAGCTTTTAAAATTTGATTTCTCAAGTAAACTATTATTTCTGTGTGGTTAATTCGACAGTGAATATACCTTTATTGGAACAGCTTGTTCCCATTCTTAACTAAGAAAAAAAGTAGAACTCATTAGTTTTTGGTATTTTATTTTTCTCAAATGTATCCATTCATATGCTTCTTGAGAACAAGGACTGTTTTTGCTTCCCAGCATTTAGCATGGTACATTACATATGGTACGTACTTAATTAATACTTTTGAGTGGAATCAAAGTAATTCTTTTTAAAATAAATTTTTATTGATACAATTCCTTTTTACATTGCCAGAATTTCTCTCAGTATTTCTTTCCCCCTTCCCCCAAAGAGCCATCTTATATAACAAATAATAGTTTTCAGATTTAAAAAAAAAAAAGAAAAATCTCATCAGTGTATTGAAAAAATTGTGAAAACATGAAATGTTTCACACCCATGCTCTTCCTACCTCTGTAAAGGAAGGGGAAAGAGTGTCTTCTCATGTGCCTTCTTTGGGTCATACTTTGAACAAAGTAATTCATAAACTTATATGATAAGTATACTTGAGCTTAGTGAACTGACTTATTCCGCTTTATTTGGAGTAGATAACTCAGCAAGGCAGCAACGTCGAACAGTAATGTCTGTTAGTTAAGTTGAGCATTGAAGAAGCACAATACACAAAATTAGGACAGGCCAATGCACCTAATCCCCACAATTTGGTTTTATGACTTAACTAGACATATGCTAAAATGTTCAAATAGGATAGAATGCCAAGTCCTAATAGCCCTTTTCATTTTTCATTTACTTTCATTAATCACTGTACTTCTTAAGGGATTTTTGAAGGACTTGTAAAGCCCTTTTGAGCTTACACAGTGATGTTCACTTGTGGATGAGGCGTGTTGTCAAAAACAAAAAATATGAAATCAGAATTCCAAAACCAAGAGGATTCAAATAAGGATGGAAAATAAGTATTAGTTCTTATGTGTTTATTTTGAAAAAATAAAGTACAATTCAGTACAAAACAATTATATAATAAAAATAATTGTATTTAACAAATATTTATTAAACATCTACTATGAACAAGGTATTGGGCACATATGTGTGTGTGTGTTATGTATACCCACATAAAAGAGTTAATCTCTTTCCTCAAAGAAATATGTTTTGTTGGTTTGAGGTGGAGAATATGATGGGACCAATGGAGAGATTGAGACAAAATGATCATTTTGCAGATGAGGAAATTGAGGCAAATAGGATTAAGTGACTTGCCCAGGGTCACATAGCTAGTAAGTATCTGAGGCCAGGTTTGAACTCAAGAAGACTCATCTTCCTGACTTAAGACTTGGTACTCTATCTACTAGATATGTATGACCTAGCTCCCATTCTAGAAATTTGTGTTGGCCTTTTGTGAATTGAGGTGTCCCTACACTAGAAAACAAAGTAGTAACCAGTTTGGTAGTAATGTGTACAAAAAGATTGTACAAGGAAACATATTTTTACTCTAATTTCTAATATCTTCCATAGATATGATTATGTCCTAGAGTGGCACCTTTCTAATATTTAAAAATTTATAATGAAGATATGAACTTGTCATCTCACTGAAGACCCATGCCATTAGATATAATGTGGTAAAAGTCTATGCTTCAGATTTTGCTAAGTGGAGGACTGGAGTATTAGAAATGGATGCAGTAGCAACTGCTGGAAGATGTTATGCAAGTGAATGGTTATGGTGAACGCAATGTTCTGGGGTAGTATATCACTGCAAGACAAAAGAGGAGTAGAGACACCTATTTGAATGTGAGAAAAAGTGTCTAATAGCTCTATGCCACATCATACCATTTGGTTGGCACCAAAATAAGCCAGTTTATATAACAGAGACTGTATCTGAGCAATGTCTTCTACTCAGGGTAATGATTGGCTTTGCCTCAGATATTGATGTGTCTATGAGGATAAGGTAAAGTTGCCCCTTAAGTCCATTTAAGAAAAATCTTAACCTTGAAATTTACATAGTACAGGCTCTGGGGCTCCTTCAACCAAACCCCTGCATACACTGGCAGTCTGATTCCAGAGGCCAGCTTCTACTTTTCTCCTCAGTTTTTAGGAGAACCTTAGGGCTTGGGGAGTAGTTTTTCCACCTTATGAACACCCATGAGTGTGCTTCTCCCCCCAATGATTATTAGCCACATTTACTAAGGTCTTATACGAACAGTTGGAACAGACGATTTCCTCTCGAATTCTAAGATGCTCTCTCCTCTAAGACACATAGAGGATCCAGGGGAAAGATATTACAGTAATGATAGAGTGGTTAATAAGAGTGGTGGACCCTAGGGCATTTGGTTCAGGGGGTTAGGTTACTAAACTCAACAGATATGGTAGGCTGTCTTACCATTTCCTCAGTGACATGGTTAGACATAGAATGAGGCACAACGTAACAGTCAGAGGACTTTGCTGAATACTTGAATGGCTCTATATAATGGGGAGTTGGGGAATGAGGGTGCAGTTTTATCCAGTGTTTATGTATGTGGCTTTCTGTTGGCTGGCCACTTAAATAAAGATTAACTGGAAGGCAACCAACATGATTTTTGGTTCTCTGGATCAGTGACTACTTAATGACTCCTTAAGGTCTCTGAAGTCTTCTAAAACAGATTCTCACATCAATTTTACAACCAGTGGCTATAGTAAACTACTGGGACAAGGCATATTCTTTTTTTTTTTTTAATTATTTTCCCCTGGCTAAATGTAAAGACAATTTTTAACATTCATTAAATTTTTTTTTGAGTTCCAGATTTTTTCTCTCCCTAACTTCCCCTCTCCCTAAGACAGTAAGCAATTTGATATATTTTATACATGTTCAATTATGGAAAACATATTACCATATTAGTCATGTTGTGAAAGAAGATGCAGACTCAAAGGAAAAAAAACATGAAAAGAGTATGGAAGGTGAAAAATAGTATGCTTTGGTTTGCATCCAGATTCCCTCGTTTCTTTCTCTGGAGGTAGATAGCATTTTTTCATCATTAGTCCTTTGCAACTGTCTTGGATCATCATATTGCTGTTACTGTGTACAATATTCTCCTGCTTCTGCTTGCCTCAGTTTGCATCAGTTCATAGAAGTATTTCCAGGTTTTTCTGAAATTTACCTCATTATTCCTTATAGCACAGTAATATTCCATTACAATCATATACTATAACTTATTCAACCATTTCCTGGTGTCTGAGTGTTCCTGTTTTTCTTGGTGAAGCAATGCAGAGTAGTCAGAGTAAAACCTCCAGATTCTGTTGAGGAGGCCTCCAAATAGAGTTTCTCCAAGAAATTGGGATTTTACTGAGGCATCCTATATTCCCAGGTCCAGTAAAGGAGAATAGGGTGGTGGGTGCTGGTGTAGGGACTTAGATATCAGCCAGGACTCCTTTCTACCTGGATATTTAATGATTAAGGGCTATGTGTTACTAAGATAACGATGATAGGCATAGGGTGGAGTACGTTTTTCCTCTGCATGTTGCCGCCTTTGGCCACCTTCTTGCTACCTGCTGTGTTGCTGAAAGGTAATAAAGGACTAAAACACTGGTATTTTCCTCACATAGCTCTGTTAGGGCAGAATAAGTATTCTTTTCTATTTGGCAATAGATTCCAGAACAAGGAGCCTTCAAATCTAGTCACTGAGAATGCCCAGGGCTAGAATTCCTCTCAGTCTAGCAATAGGCTGTGGTCAGTAGTGTCAGAAACAGCTGAAAGGTCAAGGGATGGTGACTACTATGAAATGAGCATTAGGATAATTATGAAAATATAGTGGTAGCAATCAGATTGAGCTCACATGATCTGTGAGACTGAGATATTTCCCATGGAGCTGATCATGCACTCTGGCCTCTTCTGGCAGGACATGTGCTCTGACCCCTTAGTACAGGAGAGGCGTGATTATAAACTTTTGGTTGTTTCTTGTGTTTCTCTTTTACTGTGGGTTTTATTGAAGAGTAGAGACTAAGACAGGAAAAGCCATCCCCTAGAAGAGCTATACAAAAGCTCTTTTGGGTTCTGCCTGGGGATTTTCTCTCCCCTTCCTTCCTAGAAAGTACAATCAGTCACTCCATTGACAACAGTTTATTACTACATATCTTACAACGTGTTTAGCCCTAGGGTAGACCTGCACAACCTGTGGCCTGTAGGTGGCAAATCCTTTGGCGTGCCTACAGGCTGTAAGTCAAGTTATGCAGGCCTGCCCTAGGAAAGAGAGACAGAAAATGAAAGTCTCTGTTCTTAAGGAGCTGAATTTCTATTTGGGGAGACAACATGTACATACAAAAATATATGCATAATAAGTATAAAATATAAAGTTCTTAGGCACTAAGTAGTTGAGGGATCAAGAAAGGCTCTGTGTAGAAAATGGCATTTGAGTGAAGTTTTGAAGGCAAAAGAAGGATTCTTTGTGGCAGAGGGGAGAAGGAATACATTCCAAGTCTTCTTGGCTAGGACTGACTCGGGTGAGTCCTGTGGTTCAGTCTTGGAATTGGAATTAAACAAGATATTCATAGACCATCGATACTCAACAGAAAGAAATTTACTTGGCAGTAGGATACTCATCAAAGATGCAATATTACTCAGCTGAATACAGTCCCACTGTGTTCTCTGAGTTATAGGAGTAGGGGATAAGGTGTGATGGCAGCCTCTAATGCTGTGTATCACTTTGCTCTTCCATCTTATCCCAGCATATTTTGTTTGTGAGGGCTGGGGCTATTGTGGTAGGTGCTATTTTTCCTTTAGTTTGCAGAAATTATTTCCAGCTCTAGTTGGAGCCCTCTCAGTTGATTAGACTGTATGTGATAGGAGGAGAACAGTTCTACCAATAAAGAGAAATCACGTGGTAAGGGAAGACTTTTCTGAGCAGTGGCAACCAACTTCCTCTTGTTAATCTCTCCACAAAATGCTTCCATTAATATTATTTGTAAAGAGAGAAATGTAGGTGATGTGTCATTAATTTACATGACTGTATATATCAGAACAGTCTGCTCAGTAGGTCATCATTGAAGTTTCTAGGTATGTAACATGATACCAAATTATGTGGTTATAATTGACTAAATTTAAGCCTTCTCAAATTTGAGCTGTAAGCTCTGTGAACCATTTTCTTAGTGGCAGGCATTTATTGTAGATTTTTCTTTGATTCAAGAAATATTTTTACAGATGTTACATATTGTCCTTAATTTTTTATTTTAGAGTCAACTGCAGGTGTGATTGAAGTCCTAGGTAAAATAGACTCTCAGGAAGGCATTTCTATGAATCGTACAAGTCATGCTGTATCAGAGACCACTTCAGCATTTGTAAGTAGAGGGAATAATACCAAAGCAACTGTCTTCTCTGGTGCCTTTTTTTTTTTTGTGAATATCATCAACTTTCAGTTATCTCTAATAGTTGAAAGAAGCTAGGTGCACAAGTAGTTTAAACAAGAGTCATTCATCTTTGACTTTAATATGTTAGAAGGTGGATTTGGGTGACTGATCAGATTCACAACAGAGACACCACTGAAAAAAATGGGCTCTAATAATTAAAAGGCTATATAACTTAACTCTTCCTTATCTTTTTTTCCCTTTATCTCTTCCTTGCTCCTCCCTCTAATATGCAAATGAATACTGTATTTTTGGCTGTTGTGCCCTAAATAATCATTTCTTCTACCTCCTTTATTGCTTATCTCATCTTCTGTAGACATGGGAGTCAGTGGTTAACTGGTAGTTTTCAGGGCCTTTAGCACTACCCTAGTTCTGGCTGATGAAAATAATTCTTTGGGGATAATCCATTGCAGAGCCTTTCCTACAATATAGTGAA
Organism: Phascolarctos cinereus; assembly: GCF_003287225.1. Lineage (NCBI taxonomy): Eukaryota > Metazoa > Chordata > Mammalia > Diprotodontia > Phascolarctidae > Phascolarctos > Phascolarctos cinereus. The sequence continues at coordinate 242,494,325 of NW_027555847.1, read as the reverse complement.
TAAAGTCCATTTTGTGGGCCCTAATACTTTGACCTATCTCCTCCAAAGAGGCAAAGGCATGGTGTGATTTGCCCTGGAGTCTGCAACCCACTTGCTTACCCTCTCCGATCCCTACCTCCCACAAGGTAATTTAACCATATTTGTTGAAATGTATAGACTTGGGCAAGTTCAGTTTTTAATGTATCCAATTTCAAACATTTCCTTATCAGGAAAGGAGTTGTTTTTAAAATTGGTTATGAACCTAGTATAAGAAAAAATGACTATCTCTTAATGAGGGATATACTCAATGTTAGTCAAATTCTAAGTAAGATAATCAGAAACAGGATGATACTTTAACTTTTTGCCCTTTGGTACAATTAAATAAATGTTTGCACAGTATCTGTTAAGATCCTATATGATCATTGTATTGGATATTGGCTTTTCAACTTGAAATATTAGAAATGTTTGCTTTCTTTTAAAAACTATTTATTTGTCCTATTCCTATTTTTAGAAGGCATCTTCATGTTTTATTTTGGAAAGCTTTCATTGTTATATAGTCTGAAGATTTGCAGCATGACTTCCAACCTCTAACTCTGTCAGCATTTTCAAAGAAATGCAGCAATCAACTGGTGTTTATTCTGTGCTTTTCTCATGTCATTTTTACACTTTGCTCTTATTTTTATGTCCTATTATCAAAAAGTCAGACATTGTGATTTTTAGGATAGTGTGATATTTTGTAATCAGGGACAAATATGTTAAATTAAAGAATGATTATCTAAGCCATATAAATGGGAAGTTTTCAGATTTTATTTTATATTAGATTATGCACGATTGAAAAGCAAAAAATCAGCCTAAAGGTTGACTGCGAATAGAAAACGAGTCAGAAGTAACATCTGTGTGACATTGATATACTAAAAGTTAAGCGTAGAATTATCACCACTGAAGATGATTGCAGTCTAGTTAATCATATTATATAGACATTATTCAGATGGATAACTACATTTAATCCTGCTTTGATAAACATTGTTATTATATTAATTATAAATAAAGCTAGTTCCATAGCTGTTCTTAGCATTATATTTCTCGGGTATTGTGATAGAGGCTAGAGAGAGCAATAATCATCACAGCAAGGTGGAGAAGGGTGAAAATCAGATGAATCCTGAGCTTGATCTTTTCATGACCAGGAACAAAGAAGCCCTACCCCCTCAAAAAAGGCATCTGTTCATATAAAAAGCACTTTCTTCTTTTGTTTTCCATCTCTCTCTCTCTCTCTCTCTCTCTCTCATACACACACAAACACGCACATGTACACCATAGCAAAAGAGAACCCATTTTAAATAGGAAGTCAGCTATGATAAAGTTATGATAATACTCCTATTCAAATGGGATTCCATCTTGTCATTTTTTTTCTAAAGCAAAATTTGAGTACTTATAGTAATTTTATTATTTTAATAATAGTTTATAAATAAAATAACAACTTTCCAAGGTAAAATAATAAAAAAAACCAAATTTTATTCACAGAATAGAGCAATTGGCTATAAGCTGCCTCAGAAGACCTTTTCTTACTCTGAACTTGAAGCTATTATGTATGCCCTTGGAGTGGGTGCATCAATTAAGAATCCAGAAAACTTAAAATTTGTTTATGAGGGAAGCTCAGATTTTTCCTGCTTACCTACCTTTGGCATCATCCCAGCTCAGAAATCTATGATGGGAGGATTCTCAGAAGTTCCAGGACTGAATATAAACTTTGCAAAGGTATGTGTTTTGAGAAACATTTATTGCCTTTTTTCCTTTGTGGGTAAGAACAATACCTTTTTTTATTTCCATGTACACTTTGTTTTTGCAAAAGTACCTTGTAGTATTTCAGACGTAAAGATTTGGCAAGTCTTTTCATATTAATTTAGAATAGAGATAGTTACTGGACCTGTAGTTTAATTGCTTTCAAGTGCTCCTGGTGAGGGCGTTCTTTACCAGTGCAGGTCAGTAACTTCTTTGCAGTGTTAGAGTGGCCAAAAGCACTAAGAGGTTGAGGGTTATAAAGCCAGGAAGTGTCAGAGCTGGAAGCTAAACCAAAGTGACCTTGTTCTAGGCCAGCTCCAACCATTGTACCAGGCTGCCTATTACATTGCTTTTAATGGTGTTTTCCAGAGTGAAATATATGTGATCATTTAGAAAATGAATACTGTTTTAATAAGAAAAATTTTTGAGTATATCTTGAACGACTTTTTAAAAATGAGGCTCAGACAGGTTGAATGACTAGGAAATGGGACAACCTGTTCTGAAACCCAGGTTCGATTCCCAGTCCGGATATCTTCCAGTACATCATGGGACCTTTGGGAAGCATTTTTAATGACACTTTTAAAGTAGCTTGTGTCATAAAATGCACTGACATTTCTTTTTTTATGTGTATTTCTTTTATCGTTATTATTCGGGATCCAGCTTAACTTGGGAAGAGTCTGATTTGTAAAAATGAGGTATTTTAATGTATTGTTCTTAAGGTTATAGTGTTACAGATTTAGAGCTGGAAGGGACTTTAGTGACCATCTAGTCTGACACCCTGTTATTAAAGATGAGGCCCCAAGGCCCAAAGTAGTTAAGTGACTTGTCCAGGGTCATACAAGTAGTAAGTGGCAGAGCCAGGATGTGAACCTAGGTCTTCTCACTCTAAATCTGGCTTACTTTCTACTGGGTCAAATTATTTTGTTTCTTATATGTAAATGCTTTTGACTTGGTATAAAGTAATGTCACAGCCCAGTTTTCTAACTCAGAGGAAACAATAATCACAACTCTCTTGTGACTCTCTTGTGGCAACAGCTCATGTGGCTGTTTAAGTAGTTTAAGGCTGATACTACACCCTATGAGGCAGGTGGTTCAAGTATTATTAGCAGTATTTTAGAGATGTGGAGATTGAGACTTGTCTAAGATTATGCATCTAGTAAAGGCCAAGTAATATCTGTTTTGCCTGCCTCATATGATTTTGAGAATCTAATGAGATGATATATCTGGAAGTATTATGAAACATGTAAGGTGATACTTTGAGGCTGGGACTCAAATCCCAGGTCTTCTTTCTCCCAGTCCAGGACAAATAGGAAATAATTAACAAAGGAAAGGCAAAAGAATTAAGAGAGTTTGAGGAATGCATCCTGTAGGAATAAATTCATCTGCCTGTCTTTCCATAACCCATTCAGCACTTAACCATTCTTCTCATTTTTCATCTTTATCAGTTTGTTTGGAAACTTTGGAATTGTTTTTGCATTTCTGTTATTATTAGTGTAGCTGTTCACTAATATGTTTCTGCTGGGATCTGTTTGAAATAAAAACTTGTTAATAAAGTTGTCTTTATCCCCAACACAGTTGCTTCATGGTGAGCAGTACTTGGAGTTGTATAAACCACTTCCTAGAACAGGTCAGTCTTAATGCTTTATATTTCATAATCAAAATTTAAATACTTATTGATTCTGTGATTAGTGTTTTATGCCTTATTGGCCACCATGATAAATAGATGAATGTTCTGTTTGTATAATGTGGTATGTGTGTGGAGTTAAACTAAATGATTGTATGCCCTTAGGAATAATTCTTTAGTTGTGAATAGTAGTTCTTTTCTTAGTAACTAAGTTACGTGTTGATACCTTAGAGGTCATCTAAATTTCTTTTCCACTACCCCCTTCCTACCCATACTTCCTTACAGATGAAGACCAGACATGTGAAGTGACTGGCTTATGGTCACACAGATAATGAAGGACAGAGACAGGATTCACACCTTTGACACCAAATCCAATGGTGTTCTAAAAGCAAAAAAGGACAAAATTTTAAATTTTTTTTCTTTTTCATTTTCCTATTAGAAAATATATATTTTTTCACTTCAGTGACAGTTTACTAGTTCAATAAAATTACTCCTTAGACTAAGCAAAGGTTAGGGAGGGAACAGAAGAATAGTTCTTATGGTTTCTCCTAAGCTACCAGGTGCATCATCAGGCTTTGCGTTTTTAAACCCAAGCTAGTTCTTGCCTAGGCCTAGATCACTTCAGCCCTTAGTCATCATAACCCTCTTGGCTACCATATTATGTATGTTGTAGCATCAGCTTTTATAAACAAACTACCTTCTTATTTTGTCTCTGCTTTTTTTTCTTCCCCTCCAGTAGACTGTGAGGTATGGTGGAGGCTGGATTCCCATCCTATACTGTTAGTGCTTACTACAAAGGACACATTGGGAAAGTCCCTTAATTTTCCTCAGTTTAAGTTTCTTCATCTGTGAAATGAGAAGTTGGGCCAGATCGCTCTGTAGCCCCCTTTTCAGGTCTACATCAATGATTCCTCCTTTTTTGAAATCCTTCCTTCATTAAACATTTATTATATGTAAGGCAGTATGCTAGGCTCTGTCGAGAGATACAGAAATGTAGAAAGATGTGGCTCCAGCCTTATCAAATGAAGAGCAATATTATCTTGTTTGGTAGATCTTTGCTCTAATTGTACTGAACAATGACAAATATGAATGAATGATTGAGAGTTTGGGTCATGTGTTCAGCAAACATTTTTTAAAGTTATTGATTTTTAAAAACTTCTTCGTGGAGGTGGGGGAAAGTGAAAGGGTAGGAGAGGAAGGGAATAAGCGTTTATATGGGGTTTGCTATGTGCCCAGAACTGTGCCAAGTGCTTTACAGACATTATCTCAGCAACCTTGTGAGGTAGATGCTAATATTTTTACAGGTGAGGAAACTGAGGCAAACAGGTCAAGTGGTTTGCTCAGGGTCATAAAACTAGTAAGTGTGTGAGGCTGAATTTGAAGTCTGGTTCTTCTGACTTTAGCTGAGCGTTCTGTCCAGTGTGCTACCGCTGCCTCTGCATCTACATGTCCCCACCCCAAGAAGCTACCCCTTATAACGAAGAAATAAGAAAAAATAGGCAAGCAAAACCATCTAATGCATAATCAAGGCCAACATCATATGAAGTGTTTCATACCCATAACACTCCACCTATGCAAAAAATGGTGGAAACATGTCAGTTCATATATGTCCAATCCATCCCCTTCATTTTCTTATAGTGCAATAATATTCTATTGCATTCCTATGCCATAGGAATGGAAATGGACTCAAAGGACACGGATTAGAATTGGAAGACAGATTCAGAGGATACCAGCTTGGAGAAGAAATTAAAAATACTATAAATGCAGGAAGGAAAAAAAGATTCTACAGAAAAACCTATACAAAAAAAGCAAAAGCACTGTGAATGAATACAGAGGAAAAGGGTGGGGGATATGGGGTGGGGAGTATTAAAGAGACATAGAGCCAGGGTCTGAAATGTCTGTAGTGCTGTTCTATTCCATTCAGCAGTGGGTCTGTTTGGCCAGTGACTTGTGCTGTATAAAGACAAAAAAATCCAAGCGACCCCTTTACTAGCGAGACTTGAGCAAAGCATGTCTGTGTGAGGTTCAGTTTGAATAAATCCTTGTCGAGACATTAAAAAAAAAAGATGTTCAGCCGTTGCTCAGTTGATAAATATCCACTTTGTTTCTAGTTTTTTGCTAAAACAAAGAATGCTACTATGAATATTTTTGTATATGTGGGTCCTTTTCTTCTTTCTTTGACCTCTTTACAGTACAAACTTAGTGGCGGTATGCTGGATAAAAGAATGTACACAGTTTAGTGACTTTTGGGGCATAGTTCCAGATTGGTTTCCGGAATGGTTGGACCACTTAACAGCTTCACTAGGAATGTTTATATCATGTATATTATTTGATAGCCCCACCAATAATTATCATTTTCTTTTTTTTTGTCATCTTTAATAATTTGATGGGTGTGAGGTAGAACTTGAGTTTTAATTTGTACTTCCCATGTGGTTAGTAATTTGGTGCATTTTTTCATATGGTTGTTGCTAACTTAGATTTTTTCTTTTGAGATCTGTTTGTTCATATCCTTTGATCCGCTGAGCAATAGTTTTTGTTTTTATATATTTCTATGAATTTCTATCAGTCTTAGATATCAGATCTTTATCAGAGTAATTTGCTACAAAGATTTTTCCCAGTTAACTGTGTATTTTATTTGTATAGATACTAATCAAAATTGTACATCTTATTTCCTGTGATCCTCTCTGTTGTTTGTTTATTCAAGAAGTCTTCCTCTATTGATAGCTGTAAAAGGTATCTTCTCTGACCCTCTAATTTATGGTATGACTTTTTGACCTTTTATTGCTAAGTCACATGTATTTGGAGCTTATTGTTGTAAATGGTGTAAGATGTAAATCTCAATCTAATTTTTTTTGCCAGACTGTTTTCCAGCAGTTTTTGTTCAATAGTGAGTCTTTTAGTAGTTGAGTGCCCTTGGATTTATTGAGTGCTATGCTACATGTTTGCTTCTGGTCTTGTATATATCTAGTCTGATTCACTAATCAGTTCTTCTTTTTTAAAGTAATACCAAATAGTATTGATGATTGCTGGTTTATAATATAGTTTGAGATCTGGTACTGGTATGTCTCCTTCTGTCCTGCTTTTTTTTTTCATTATTTCCTTTGAGATTTTTGACCTTCTTTTTCCTGATGAATTTGCTCTTCTGGCTCTCTAAAGTAACCCTTTGTAGTTTACTCAGTATGGCACTGAATCGGTAAATTCATTCTGCTCTTAAATGATGTCCAAGATTACACTTCAGCTGCCATAGAAATGGAGAGGAAAGATTAAATCTAAAACGTACTTTTCTAGATCCTGGAAAGATGAATGTATCGTAAAGGCAGCTTTCCTTCTACTATATCAAATTATGCAAATAAAGAACCCCCAAATTCAGGAAACAAATGATAAGACAAGAATCAGTGACGAGAAGAAGACAACATGTATGTATATAATCATATGCAAAATAAACATAAATTAGTTAGAAAAAACATCTTCTTGCCGTGTTTTCTATATTCTATCTCTTTCCTTGGAGTTCTGTGCTATTACTTGATCATATCTAGGAGCCTTCAGACCCATCATGATGTATTCTGGCCATCCTCCTGCCATGACTTACATTACTCAGTTGAACCTCTCCCCTCCCATTATCTTCCTCTTATTCTGGAAGTAGAAATCAACCACATTGCCATTCTAGGAAACGATGTACTTCTCAATTGTCCTGTGATTTCACTTATCATCACTATGACTTATCAAACCAAAATACTCTGGCCATCACTGCCTTATTTCTGTTGACTTCTTTTGTTAGTATATAAGTTCCTTGAGGACTAGGGCTATCTTGCTTTATGTATTTGTACAGCCAGAGTGTAGCATACTAACTAATATATAATTAGTGCATAATAAATGTTTTTTTTCATTTACTCAAGGAGGGAGTGAATTGGAGTGAGGAGATCAGGAAGGCTTTCTTCAAAGTAATTATTGTAGAAAAAAAATAACTGAATACTAATTCATCAGCCATTGCTTCCAAGAGCCCCCTTTCCCATACTCTGTGCTGTGACTCAGGTGGTTCTGTAACCCTCATAGGTGCTGTAATTTTAGACAGCACCTTTGAGAATTGACCTTTTTTTTTTTTAGAATCTCTGGGGAGAACCTTACTTCTCTCCAGATAAAGGGCAGCCCAAGACCCGTGAATCATACTATCCCTAGGACTAAAGAAAGAAGAGAAGAGACAGCTATGGAGGGGTATGGAACCTTGAGGACAAGAGAGAAGATAGGGAGAAAACCCAAATTGCAATTCTTAAAATTATTTAATATGGCAGTGAGGAAATAAGTAGTTAGTAGGAAAGAATAGTGGGGGAAGAAACTCATGTGCATTTTTTTCAGAGCACTTCCCCCACTTGAAAAAAATATCCTGAGGGACTTTTACCCATATTCTTTACAATCAATATCAGGTATAAGTCTAGGGACTAAAGGAAAACAGTTCTAAGAAAAAGGCCAGAATTCAGAAAAATGAGATTGTAAAGATGTATCATAACCCCTTACAATCTACTTGCAGCAGAATTCCACCTGGCTACTCTCACCCTTTGAGAGTCACAGATTCCAGCCAACCTTGCTGTAGTCTGAAAGAATTAAGTGAAAGGATTGGGAATTAGAAGCACATTTTTGGCAAGAACATCATAGAAATATCAACAAAATTGAGTGACACTGAATAAGTAAATTAACATAGATAGAATTGTCATTTTAATTATATTGTCTCAGGCAGCCCATGAGCAATTAATATTTCTCCAGTTGTTTAGATCTGACTTTTTGTGTGTGAGAAGTGTTTTGTAATAGGTGTTTGTGAGTCATTTGGAATTGTTTTAGGTCATTGTTTTGATCAGAGTAACCAAGTCTTTGACAGTTGATCATCATTAACATCACTTTTACTCTGCACAATGGTCTTCCAGTTCTTCTTACTCACTTTGCATCAGTTCATGTAAGTCTTGCCATGTTTTTTCTGAAACCACTCACCCATTCCCCATCATTTCTTATAGCACAGTAGTACTCTGTCATAATCATATGCTACAGTTTGTTTGGCCATTCCCCAATTGATGAGCATCCCCATAATATACAATTCTTTGCCACCACAGAGAGAGCTACTATAAATATTTTTGTACGTATAAGTACTTTTCCTTTCTTTTTGATCTCCTGGGGATATAGGTCTAGTGGTGGTATTACTGGGTGAAAGGGTATGCACAATTTCATAACCCTTTGGGCATAGTACCAAATTGTTCTCCAGAATGGTTGGACCAATTCACAACCTCAACAGTTTATTAGTATGCCTATTTTTCCTCATCCCCTCCGGCATTTGTCATTTCTGATAGGTGACGCCTCAGGGTTTTAATTTGTATTCCTCTATTCAGTAGGGATTTTGAGAATTTTTTTGTATGACTATAAATAGCTCCTTTGTGACCTGAAGAGGTACTGCTCCTCAGGGCCCCTGCTCTTCACCTTTGAACTATGACCCAGAAATGGATATAGGCAAGAGAGTTACCAAACAACTTCTAGTCCTGTGTCCAGTGCTAGTACAGAGGTCCCCACTGATCTCTTTCTGATCAGTTGCCAAGTCCCCTTATTGTCTCTGTTGTGAGAGCTCTTTCATCCACTGCTGCTTCTGTCACCAACTTCTAGTGCCATGACTGGTATTGCATCCATGTGGGCTCCAGACCAGTCTCCAGTCCCTTTCACAGATTTCTACTTCCAATCTCCTAGGTTGTCTTGGGCTAGAAGAATGTTTCACCCTGATCTTTGTTCCTTTGTCATTTGAGGTATTCTATTTGAGGTGTTATTTTAAAGTTGTTAGGAGAGGAATTTGAGAGAGGTTGGCTCAGTTTTTTCTCTACTCTGCCGTCTTCAGATCTTCTCTGTTTAACTTTTAAAGTCCTATGCAACCTAGCCCTGACATACCTTTCCAGTTTCACTGGACTTGACTTTCCTTCTCAAACTCTGATTCAGTCAAATTGACTTTCTCTTTGTTCCTTACTCATGGAACTCCATCTTCCATTTCCATACTTTTGCAGTGGGTGTCCCCTGTGCTTATAAAGCTCCTTAACTCCATCTCATAGTATCTCTGTCTTCCTTTTAGAAGTAACTCTGGTACCATTTCCTGAATGGCTTTCTTGATCCCCACAGCTGTTTGTTTCCTCCCTCCCAAACTACTTTGTATTTAGTTACTTTGTGTATGTACATTTATTATCATTATATTTATACTGTATTTAGGGGCAGCTAGGTGGTACAGTAGATAGAACACCGGCCCTGAAGTCAAGAGGACCTTAGTTCAAATGCGGCCTCAGACACATAACACTTACTAGCTGTGTGACCCTGGGCAAGTCGCTTAACCCCAATTGCCTCACACACACACAAAAAAGTAAAAACATTTATACTGTATTTTAATGTGCGGTTATCTCCTCCATTAGAATGTAAGCACATTGGAAATGGGGATTGTTTTGTTCTTTTTACCTGTATTCCCAGTGCTTAGAGTAGTGATTGGTACATATTAGGTGTTTAATGAATAATTGTTGATTTAACATATGTAAAGCCTTTTGCAAACTTTAAAGCACTACATAAATGCTAGCTATACTTTATAACAAAAGAAATAGAGTGGTAGTCTGCTGAGAAAAATGAAGTTATTACAGTAAATTCTTTAAGGTCTCCTGAAATGACATTGGAACAGCGCTAAGAACTATAAGAATAATTTGGAATTCAAAGAATTATGTGAACTTATCGAAGCAATAAGTAAATAAATTAGAGCACTTAAGGAAGAAATTACATGTCATTTAAATTATCTATTTTATCTTTTGTAAGTGTCTATATTCCTTGTTTGGTTAAAAGTTACCTTCCTAACCATAGCTGTTTAAAGCTACTTGAGTTGATTTTCCACCTTTTTTCGGCTGTGATTTTTAGCATTCAGATCATATATCCATTTTGAGTTTATTGTGGTATATGAAGTATGACATTGGTCTGTACTTAACTCTGCCAGACTCTTTTCCAGTTTTCTTAGCAGTTCTTGTCGAATAGGGTGTTTTGTTCTAGAGACCAGTATGGCCTTGATGCCCAAACCTGGGAGAGAGAAAGCAGAGGAGAATTTTAGGACAATTTCACTAATGAATATGATATAATAAATTAGTTAAGGTTCTTGCAAAGAGACTACAGCAATATGTCCAGAAAGTAATCTACTATATCCAGTTATAAATTCATATCAGAGATACAAATATGGTTCAGCATTGGCTATAATTAATCATATTAACAGCAAAGATAATAAAAATTTGGTAATTATTTTAACAGATATATAAAATGCCATTCATAAAATTCATCACACATTATGTCAAAAACCCTAAAAAGCATTGGCATGAAAAAGAATATATAAAGTGCCCCCAAATCTTAGTGCAGTTTTAAGCAGTTAAGGGTTTAAGCAAGGATCCCCCTCTCCCTGTCCTTTTATCATCATTATTCTAGTAACCTAACTAGAAATAAGACAAGAGAACAAAATTTAAGGTATTATAAATTGGCAACGAATTGGCAGAATTCTTATTTACAGATGATATTACTTAAAAAACTTGAGACAGTCATGGTAGATATTGAGATGATTCATAGCTTCAGCAAGAGAACAAAACGTGAAATAAATCCACAGAAGTCATTATTTTTTCTGTATAGTACTATAGAAAACCCAGAAAGAAACAACAATAAAAGAAATTTCATTCAAAATAACTACAAAATGTTTAGGAAATACTCTTACCATGTAAAATGTATAAAAAAATATACCTACAAAATACTTTCTTTAGAGAGAATAATTGGAAAGAGACTGGCTTGTGGTTGGGCCATGCCAATATAATAACAATCATAGTAGTACTTAAATTTACAAATTTTGGCTATGGCAATCAAATCAAAGGAAGATTTAAGTGAACTAGACAAAACAAAAACATTCATTTTCAAAGGGAAATAATGTGAAAGGGTATGAATGCAGTATTATAAAATTGCAAATGATGTGATGAGGCAATAGTGAAGAAAAATATTTGGTACTCCTTGAAAGACAGACAAGTTAAACACTGGAACTGACAAGATAAACAAGAAACAGAAGCAATTAAAAAAAAACTAACCTGATGATTGATAAATATAAATTACTAGGTGAAAGACTCTTTGACCAGAACTGCTGGCAAAAGAGGAAAGTAGTTTGGCAGAAATTGTTTTTAGACCAACACCTTACAACATATGTTCAAAATGAATATGCAAACGAAATATCAAAGATTGATAACAAGATAAAACTGCTTTCACAACTATGGCTGGGGAATCATTGGTAACTAAAAGAATGATTGAGGAGATCTTTGAGCTTCAGTGCTAGCAATAACAGCTAACTACAGAAATTACCAATTTTTAAACATGTGTCTCCTGCTGATCAAGAAGTTGTGTCAAGGTTAGGTCATCTTTGTCATTTCTGATTCACTAAATAACACCAAGTGAAAGGAAGTAAAATGAGCTACTTTAAGCAGAGCAGTATAATATATCATACACAGTCCACAGAGCCTATTTACCCTGAAGTAGTGATTTAAGTGGGTTTGTAAGAGAGTGAGATGAATGGAAATAGAAGCATTAACTGCCTGAAAGGGGAGGAGAAATATTGGATGCTAACTAGTTGATATGAGAGAGACATGGGAGTATTTGTAAGCAGCAGAGAAGAAAGTATTAAACAAGAAAGGAGTGAAGATTAGAGGAGGGGCAGTCTGCTGGAGAAGACAAGAAAGGATGGGAATAAGGCTACTTGAAAAGGGGATGGTTTTGGCAGTTGTAAAGACTTGTCATCAGTTGTTAAAAACATGCCCCTCTCCCCAAATCAGTCAGAGGCATACATTAAATCGTGTAATCTGAGTTGACCACTTCCTATGAATTTGAGATGTTGGATTCTGAAGTTGGAAGACTTAGCAGGACCATACAAAGGGAGAGTCTTCCTTGCCTGAAGTCCATTCCTCTGGGAGTTACTATGTCTCCATCAAAACACCCAAAGTTTGTAGCTGGGGAGCAGTGACTTTTTTCAGTTTTCTCTATTAAATCAGTAACCCTTGGTAAGGATTGTCCTTTACCTCTGTGTATTTGTATTCTTAATCAGTTCTTTCTATGTTTCTTTGGTGAGATTTGCCACTATAGATTCAAGTTTTTCTATTTTTCTGCTTATTTCTGTTGTACAGGTTATAAAATCTGCTTTTACACTTCCTATTTCTCCTTTAAACCAGCTAGGAACATTCTAATGTGGTTTCATGCTCTCTTAGAAATCTGTAGGGTCCTCTGTCTCACCATGTATTGATTTATTTTCATTTATCTTGTAATATTAATTCATAAATGTCTGTACTCACTTAACTGACATAGAGGCCATATTCCCTTCTGTTAATATCTTCTCTGTTGCTTTATTTGCTTATGCTCAAGATCTTTACCTGAGTTTTCTTCCTTCTGAGAGTTTTGGTAATTTCATTCTTTGCCCCTTATTTTACTGTGTCATGCCCTTTCTGATTTAACCCCCTTTGATGATAGTTAGCCTAAAGCTGTTTTAGCTTCCTCCCTTGTTGGGCATTCACCTTCTGGATAGAGAACTGGCTCTAGCTGGCATTCTGTCCCATTTCCCTCTGTTCCTCAGTTCTCTGGATAAGGTCTGTTGCAGTGCAGAGAACTGCCTAACTGCAGTCCTAGGTTCTGCCTTTTGGTTTTCTGTGTTCTGAGGAAGGAGGTGAGTTGAGGTGGGGGAGGCAGGGTTGAATTCTGATGCAAGCCAGGAGTCAGCTTATGCATGCCTTCCATATGGCTGGTGAGGGGAAAGGGAGCTGAGTGAGCACATTAGGGATTAGGGATTGGTCTGTGCTGTTGGTTCATCAGGTTTTTATCTTATTAGGGCTCTTGGTGTCTTAGACCATGGAGGCAGCTGAAATTGTTGTATCTATTGCACACAATTCTCATTTTGGAGAGGTTTGAGAGGTGTGAAGATTGAAAAAAAAGTCTAGTCATCCATATTGGTTATGTGACCTAATATAACCCATGGTAGGGAGCTTATTTTTCTATTTCTGACTTTGAGTAGGAAGTGGGAACATTAAATATATTGGTTTAACACATTAAATACTCAGATGGTCTGATTAGGATGGGAAGTTGCCTCTGATAAAAATTGTCTCTGAATTAGATTAATTCAACTCTTGTTGAGTTAACAAGTGCCTACTGTGTGCCAGGCTCTGTGCTAAGCACTAAGAATACAGAGATAGACAAAAAACAATCCTCTCTCTCAAGGAACTAACAGTCTAATGAAAGAAACTGTATGCAAACAACTTTGTACAAACAAGACAAATATGTGTGTGTATCTTGTGTATATATGTATATATCCCCTCTGATTATCTCTAGTTTATCTTACATGTACATATGTGCATGTGTATATACATATATTTGTATATATGTGTGTGTGTATGTATATATGTATATAAAATGAATTGGAGCTAATAGAAGGCACCAGCATCGAGGAGAATTTGGAAAGACTTCTTGTAGATGGTGAGATTTGATCTGAAACTTGAAGGAAGGCCAGTGGACGGAGATGAGAGAGAGAGAGAGAGAGAGAGAGAGAGAGAGAGAGAGAGAGAGAGAGAGAGAGAGAGAGAGAGACAGAGACAGAGACAGAGAGACAGACAGAGAGTTTCAGACATGGGGAAAATGAAAAGACATGGAATGTACTGCGTGAGGAAGAGCAAAGAGGCCAGTGTCACTGTATCAAAGAGTGTTTGCAGGGAAGTAATGTATAAGAAGACTGGAAAGGGAGAAAGGAGCCAGTTTATAAAGGTCTTTAAAAGACAAACAGAAGTTTTTATATTTGATTCAAGAGGTAATAGAGAGCCTTGGGAGTTCAGTGAATTACGAGCATTACATGAACCTGTGCTTTAGGAAAATCAATTTGACAGCTGAATGGAGGATAGATTGGAAGGGAGAGAGACTTGAGGCAAGCTATCACAATTGTCCAGGCATGAGGTGATGGGGGCCTGGACCAGAGTAGTGGCAGTGAAAAGACCCTAGAAAGGTGCATTTATGAGAGACTTTGGGGAAGTAGAATCAACAGAATTTGGCAACTGATTGGAGTATGGGAGGTGAGAAAGTAGGAGGAGTCAAGAGAGAAAAAGAAGAAACCATTAATCTTGAGAAGTGTGTAATTTAGCTGAAAAATTGAAAAGATAACCATTGCGATAACACCATTGGATTTAACCAGAAGATCATTAGTAAAAACAACAATTTCATTATTTATATCTCTTTTAATTTAGTAATGCAGGTAGTAACATTAATGCTAAAATTTTAATGTGAGTCTAAAGTGAAAGTTATTAGTATATTGGCTTAATCAATTTTATATAGTTAACAATGCAAGTCATTAATTTAGTCATGCTGTGAAGTAACTTAATACATTTGAATAGCTGCATAATCATTTGTGTTACTTTTCATTACAGGACAGTTAACCAGTGAATCTGTTATTGTTGATATCTTGGATAAAGGATCAGGATTAGTGATACTTCTGGATGGTAAGTCATTTTATAGTCTTAAAAGCAACTACTATTATAGTGAATAGATTTACTTCACTTTTTTTTCCTTCTGATACTGAAAATATTATCACTTCTACACACACACACACACACACACACACACACACACACACACACACACAATGAAAGTTGTGCTACAGGTACCTGTATCTTGAACCAGCTTTTGTGATTGATAAGCAATTTATCTATTTCACAGTCTATGAAAAGGTGAACTCCAGGTTGAAATGAATAAGAATTTCTCTCTGAAACAGTGTGTGGGTTATAAAAGAAGGACATGACATGATTCTAAGACTCCAGGACTTTACAATTTTGACAGATTTGAGGGTAGGTAGATGGTATGTGGGTAGAACCCCTGGCCTGGAATCAGGAAGACATATCTTTATGAATTTGAATCTGGCCTGAGACACTAGCTGTGTGACTCTGGGCGAGTCATTTAACCCTCATTGAAGTTCTTCAACTTCAAAATGAGCTAGAGAAGGAAATGGCAAACCAATCCAGTATCTATCCAATATCAAGAAAATGATGACTGAACAGGACTGAAATTATTAACAACAAGAAGTTAGATAAGACTTGATGTGATGTAATTAGAGAATACTTAAACAGGGTCTATGTAATTAAACATATCAAATGCCTAATGTAGGTAGAGGCAAAAAACACTGAATGTTTTAACGAGATTATTATAAAAAGACAAAATTGCCAACATTTCCCTCCAAACAATTAGAAAACCATGTCAGAATTGATCCAGAAGCAGGGGGCAAAATAGAAATAGAAAGAATCCACCTATTACCACCTGAAAGAGATCCCAAAATGAAAAGTCCCAGGAATATCATAGCCAAATTCCAGAGCTCACAGATCAAGGAGAAATTACTGCAAACACCCAAAAAGAAACAATTCAAATGTTGTGGAGCTACAGCTAGGATTACATAGGATTAGGCAGCATACACATTAAAGAACTAGAGGGATGTCCAAGGTGACATAGTGAGAAAATGTCTGAAGCTGGATTTGAGCTCAGGTCTTCCAGAGTCTAGGTTCAGTAGGTTTAAGTAAAGTAGAATTAGATTCTGAGTCATCAGCCTGTAATTTGTGGGTCAGATTTTGCCTGCTTGATCCTGGAAGACAAATTGTCTAAAATTTTTAGCAAAAATTTTAGCAAAAACAAAACCAAACCCAAGAGTTAGCTAACACACATGCACTTTTTTAGCCAATAAGGCCAAATAGCTTGTTGCTGTGGTGTAATTAGCTGCTATCATTTGTTGTACTAGTTGGTTGGTAGTTATTTTAATTGTAAAAAATTCACATGGCCCATACCATTTCTTATCATTAAATATTTCTTATCATGTGGTCAGTACACTATTAAAAAGCCTTGGACATCTTTGAACTGAAAAATGGAAGATGCAGTAGAAAGAGTACTGGAATTGGAACTGGAAATGCCTGAATTTGAATCCTCTCTCTGCCACTTACGAATTGGCCATAGACCAGTCACTTAATATCTTTGACATTCAGTTTCCTCATCTGTAAAATGGAGATAAAAACACCTGTAGTACCAACTTCACAGGGTTGTTGTGAGATTAAAATGAAACAGTGTAGTTAAAATGCTTTATAATCCTTAAAACATCAGCTAATAGTGTTATAATGAAAGACAGCTTCTTCTATGTTTTCTCAGTTTTTTCCTTTCCATTCTACATTGGGTTTGGTTTTATGATTCAGTATTTGGACCAAGGTAGTGTCTCCAAGAAAGGGAAGGAAGCAGCCAAATCTAGGATCATTTCTGGCCAGAAAAAAAAAAAACAAAAAACCAAAAACCTATGAACAAAACCTAGATTCGTTTTAGAAAACCTCCAAATATAATTTGTGGGTGGAACACAGCTTGAAAATTCATTGCCTTCTCTAATAGTCTTCTTTGTATATTGATACATGAATTCAGAAGGGGCAGCTAGATGACACAGTGGATAGAGTGCCAGGCCAGAAGCCAAGAAGACTTATCATCCAGGGTTCAAATATGGCCTCAGATACTTATTGGCTGTGTGACCCTAGGCAAGTCACTTAACCCTGTTTGCTTTAGTTTCCTCATCTTAAAATGAGCTGGAGAAAAAAATGACAAACCACTCCAGTATCTTTGCTAAAAAAATCCCAAATGGGGTCATAAAAAGAGTTGGACATAACTGAAAACAACCAAACAACAACAGATGTGAACTCAGTACTTAATATGTGCCATAAATAATGCTAGATGCTGGGGCTACAAGGATAAAAGTGAAATAATCTGTGTTACCAAGGAGCTTACATTCTGTTGCTCAAGACAACATGTGTTTATATGCAGTACATACATGTATACATACGTACACACATATGCAAAATAATGTTGGATGGAGAAGGGCACTAATAACTGGGAGAATTAGGAAAGGCTTCAGGAAGAAGGTGGCATTTATAAGAAGAAGATGAGAGCAGGTAGTGCTAGGTATGACGGGACAGATGGTGCAAAGGCATGGTGAGTAAAGATGGAGTGTTGTGTGAGGAACAGCAAGAAGGCCAGGCCATCATTCTTAATAGCTTACCAATATTGAAATTAACAAAACAAAACTAATTATGCCCCAGAGTATTGAAATAAAACAGATTTAGTGTTTTGTATACTGGTCTTTTGATTACTTTGTTATTGTAGTTTACTGTTTATTTGCATTTTGAGTATCTATGTGTGCCTAAAAATCATAAGATAAATAAAACATTTATCTTTCTTTTTTAGGGAAGTGTGTTATCCCAGGTATTTATGAATTAGGAGGCTTTTATGTTTAGAAAAGATAGAATACAGACTTGACCTGTAATTTCATTTATTATAGGGTCCTCCCAAGTGAGGAAACTCCCTCTTCCATTCAGTTTGGCATCTTCTCTGCAACTTACAGTCTTAGAAAGTTGCCTGAAACACTGAGAGGTTAAGTCACTTACCTTGTGTCACCCAGACATGTTTCAGGACTTGGGTCTTCTGGATCTAAAGCTATCTCTGTGTCCATTACAGACTCCATGCTTCCTTGAGAAAGGATAAATAACATAATTCAATTTGTACTTTTCATCTTCAGTCTTTTGGACTAGATGCAGTCCTTTGAAGTGTGAGGAATTACAGGTGCACCTGATTAGAACTCAAAATCTGAGAGATTATGTAGAGCAAATTTTTCTGTGCTGTAGTGGACGTCTTTTTACTTCTTTAATCCTTCATTTTCCCCACAGTAAGTGGGAGTAGGAATACAGACTTATTACGTAGAGGAACAGTGACCAGGAATTGGAGAAATTTTTCCTCTTTATATTATTATTCATTGTTATTAGATCATTAAAACTTGTTACTAGAACTTGGAAATCTCTTCTTATTACAGAACTCTTTAAAAATGGAATTTTACTTGTTGAAAATTTTTACAGAACCAGAGGATAATAGGAGTTAGAACTGGAATGAACCTTAGAAATCATCTAGTCCCTATTTTACAAATGAGGAAACTGAAGCCTAGAGAACTGAAGTGATTTGACCATGAACAAATAAGTAGAAAGTAGCAGAGTCAGGAGTTGTTGCTGATACCTTGATTAGGTAGTTACATCCTTTATTAGTAACTAATTTTGCTTTTACTTTTTTTTTTTAAGTTTATTCCTATAGTGGGAAAGAGCTTATATGCTTTAATCAGTTCTCTCTCTTCATTGTTGGCTCTGGAGGGTTTGGTGGAAAGAAGACATCAAATAAAGCCAAGGTAAGCTTAAGTTTTATTGGTGAAAACCATGTACAACCCAGGTTAAGTGTTTGTGTTAAAATCATAGGCCTAAGAAATTGTTTTTCCAAACACCATCTTTTCCTTTTGCATAGTAAAACCTCATTAAATTGAGATTCTACTAATCTGGAATTTGTTTAGTGAAAGCTGTGCTGATATTTATTTTTCAGATCACATGTTAAAAACAGCAAGACTTGTTGAATAAGTTATACTATAATCATTATTGCTGTGGGAATGTTTAAAGTATGTAAGAGAAAGTTGTCTTCAAGCACTTTAGGACCATCCATTACAAAGATAAAATAACAGAATCTTAATGTTAGAAGGGACCAAAGAAGCCATCTCATCCAGTTTATACCTGGAAATGAATCTCCTGGACATGATTACTAAGAGTAGTCAACCAACCTGTGCTGGAAGGAACACACTGTCTCCTGAGTGGTCCATACCTCTAAGAGTTAGGAAGTTTTGCATTATGTCAGACCTAACTAACCTTTTTTAAACTTTGACTCATTGTTACTAGTTTTGCCCTCTGGGGGTAGGCACAACAAGGGCTTCCACGTAACAGCCCTTCAGATATTCAAAGCCACGTATCTTGTTCTCCTGAAGTCTTCACCGAGTTAACCATTGTAGTTCTTTCACTTCTTCTTTGTATGGCATACTCCTCCAGTCCTTTCTTAATCCTGTTTGCCCTTTTCTGGGTGTGCTCCCAGTTGTTAATAGCCTTTCTAAAATGTGACATTAAGCACTGAACATAGTGTTCCAGACGTAGGCTTATCAAGGCATGCTATCAGTCAATTAGCAGGTACTTATCAAGCATCTACTATATGCCAGACACTGTACTACTTGCTGGGAATACAAATATAGTGAGTCACAGCCCCTCTTTGAAAAGAGCTTGAATTCCAATGGGGAGACAACAGGTACATGTTTAAATGTATGCTTAGTAAAGCTAAAGGGAGCAAACAGAAATCTATACAGAATAGGTTGAGAAGGAGGGCACTAGTAGTTGGATGTGTTAGGAAAGGCTTTACGTAGAACTGTGTTGTAAAGGAAAAGAGGGATTCTGTGAGGCAGAAGTGAGGAGAGTAACTTCCCAGGCTATGACATAACTAGTGCAGAGAGGGAAATGGAGTGTTATGTGTGAGGAACAGAGAGAAGGCCATTTTGACTAATACAGTGGAATTATCACCTTCTTTGTTTTGGACACTATTCATTCCTCTCAATATAGCTTTAGGTTTTTTGACACGTAATATATAATGATGTATAATATAAGCATTAGGGTTTTTTGACTACTATGTCATACCGTTGACTCATATGGAGCTTATAATCCACTTACAGCTTTATCAATATAGAAACTTGTCATATAATCGACAGCTTATTTAAAATCTGCACGATTCATTATCCCTATTAGATTGTAATTGTCATGATTCCAGGATTTGTGTTTTATTCTTATCTGTATTCTCTATGGTGTCTGACTTAGAACAATTCACATATTAGACGCTTAATATTTTAAAAATAATTTCACCAAGATGCATCCTCTAAGACCTTTAGCTGAATTCCAGTTTCCAGAAGCAATGTAACTTTTGCTTCTTTCAAAAATATTCTATAGTTAGGTCCAGATGAGTGTTTATAGTGAATGCAGTGAAATGGTTGCATGTATTCAGATTCATGCTATTCAAAGTTAGAATTATGCAAAATATGGTAATAGTTCCAGCCCAATTGGAGTATGTAGTGTAAATCTGGATGATGTGGTCACTTCATAGAATTAATTATTCTTACTAATCAGGACTTTGCTGTAGTATGGGAGCTCATTATTGAGTTAATATTCTATAATTCAGAGTAGTATGTATTATTTTTGGACTGAATTAATGATACTAATTCCTGTAAAGGAATAAAGTTTTTTATTGTAATGAAGAAAACATTGCTTGAAGCAGTGTTTGTCAAAGACGTTCAAGAAACATTCAGGGGCACAGTTTCTGTTTCAGTCAAGTGATTATTCATAGTTCTGTTTGTAATTTTATCTCATGAAAATTACTTTGTCAGATATTAGCTAGTTGACACTCTGCTAAAAACTATTGTGTCACAAACAGCACATATGGCTTCATACTGTTTATTTGTTTCTAATTAGCTACAAGGATTCTTTCCTTTTAGGAGTTAGTGGGCCACTTCTAATTGAGTAAGGGATCTTCTTTTGACCCTGGACTTTGTTATAATTCAACAGGTGCTTCTTACTGATGACTTTCTTTGTACTCAGACATAATAGGTGATGGCATTTCAAAATTGTGGTTAAACCCTTGTTAAGGATTGCATCAAGTGGTGGTGAAATCACTGTATAAAAGAGCTATTGCCCTGCTTTGGATGGTCCCTAGCTCAGCTATCTTTGGGTCTTTCTGGCATAAGTTTCTGTTTTAGAAAACAAGATTTCTAGGAAAGTATAGCAAAAAGGATTTAACAACTGACTTGAAAAAAAAACATGGCTTTTCTGCAGCTAATGTAAGCATAAATCTGTGGAACTATCAGATCATGGTCACAGAATATAGTTTCGTTTGAGAAATCAATTAGCTTTTTGTCATTAAAAATGAGATTGCAACAAACATTTGTTTCTTTTGAAATGTTATTAGAGAAGGTCCTTCCTTGCTTATTCTTTTTAGCGTTTCCTTAGATACATTCAATTTAACCTGATGGCTATGTGCTTTGCACTCAGGTAACTTAGAATTAGTTTCTCATACTGGTTTCTCTATTTCTGATGGAAATGGCAATAGTATAGAAGTAGGTGATACTTTGTTGTTCAAGCATTACCTTTTCTTTTATATATAAGCTCAGCAGGAACAAAATTATGACAAAAGCCTCATATTTCTATAGCACTTTTAAGTGTACAAAGTACTTTTCACATAACCAGGTGAGGGGGATAATGTGAGTAATATCCCCACTTTTCAAATGAAAAAACTGAGGAACAAAGAAATTAAGTTACTTTCCAAAGGTAGTAAGCTAGTAGGTAGTCTTTCACTTTCCATCTGAAGATTCTCAGTTATTTTAATGATCCTAATGATTTAATGAACTGGGGACACCCCCCTTCTACTTGTTCTGCACCCCCTAAATCTCTTGGAGTTCTAAGACTCATGCAATGTTTGGCCTTGGTTTTAGCATCAAAGCTAAATAACACAAACAAAAAACAAAAACCAAAAAAAACCCCACAAAACAAAATAACATACAGATTTACTCCAGAGAAAGAAGTGGAGATAATAAGAATATGGACACCAGGAGAACTCTTAGGTCAGTGATGTAAATGTCACTGGTAGTATAAATTGAACAGCCATGCACATAGGCTGTGAGTCATTAGGGTGAGAGAAATTGGTTTTAATGCTGTACTATTGGATTATTAATAATAATTTGTAATATTCATTCTCTGTTCAAAAGACTAGCTTAAAGAGAAACCTTTCCCTGGTTAAAGAATATCATAAGCATTCCAGCCCTTCTCAAGGCATCTGAACTGGACCCTGTCCAGTTGGGAACCTGATTTCTGCCTGAAGGACAGCATCCAGTTTGAGCTTTCCCTGAGGGAAAGAGCTTTGCTCCCCTTCATTAGAGTTTAGGATGACTTAGCTCATGAAGAAGAAAGCAAACTAGAGAGAACCTGATTGGGGTGCCCAGATTGCTGAAGGGTGCTCATACCTTATGACCAGGCTACATTCTTAGCTGACCTGTCTCCCTTTACAGTGAAGTGATTGAGATTTTCTGAAGTGGTTGAGAGTTTCTGGCCTACCTTCTCAATAAATATCTACCAATCAGGTTTCCATTTCACTTGTCAGGAGAGTTCCCTGTGAAAAGAAACACACTTATTTAAGGTATTTCAGAGTCTCCCTTGGCCTCTTTGATTATCAAGAGAAATCATTGACCGTTAATTTATTGATTATTGGCTGGCCTAGTTAATAAATTGATTATTATTACCTAGAATTTTGTCTCTTAGAATTTTTACTCACCACAAGGAGAGTCTTTAAATCAGATAAAAAATCTATCATCAATGAATTCTAGGTAATGAAATATGAACCTTGGCAATAATTGTCCCAAACATAAGTCATTGAAGAATTCCTATAAAGATGGTATTGGATTACTTCTCCCTACATTTAAGATTGACTTCTTAACTACTAGCACAGGGAGGAGAGGAAGATGGATAAAGAGAGCTAAAGGAAAAAGCCACTCCAGTAAGAGTAGAGCTAGGTCAGCAAG
The DNA here is from genome assembly GCF_003287225.1 of Phascolarctos cinereus. Lineage (NCBI taxonomy): Eukaryota > Metazoa > Chordata > Mammalia > Diprotodontia > Phascolarctidae > Phascolarctos > Phascolarctos cinereus. The sequence goes on along the minus strand of NW_027555847.1, from coordinate 242,471,427 downwards.
CAAGGTTAGGAGAGAGGACCCCAAAGTTCCTGGGTCACCAGAAAGAAAGGAAAGAAAAATAGAAATGGCTCCTGGGATCCCTTCCTAGCTGCAAGGTAAGAGAGCAATGGTAGGAACAGAACCACCAGACTCTTGTTCTCTTGACAGCACCCAGGCAGGAGAGAGAGGAAATGGGAATGGAGCTGGTCTGTTGCTCCCTTCCCAGGCAGGGATAAGTCAAGAGAGAGCGCCAGTAAGAGTTTCTGATCCAGTGCCCAAAGTTTAGAATCTCTGCCTAAATTTCTGGTTTGTCCCTTCTCAGCTCTACCTTTCTTAGATTGAATACAGTGCTTATCTGTATTAGAAACAATGTCCATCCAGGTTGAAAGCTGTGCAAGCAAATATCAGTTTGGAAGGAAATCAATCTGTCAGCCATTAAGTATGTCTCAGGAACTGTGCTAGTACCTGAGATATAAATACAGCAAATGAAACAATCCCTAGTTGGAAGGGGCTTATATTGTAATGAAGAAGCCAGAAAGGACACATATGTAAGTACCTACAAAATATATATAAAGAGAACAAATACAAATAAATATGATGTAGTTATATACAAACTAGTTTAAGAAGAAAGGCATTAGTAATTGGGAATTTGGGAAGGCTTCATGTGAAAGGTGATGCTTGAGCTGCTTGACCTTGAAGGGAGTCTATGAGAGGGCATTCCAGAATGGAGGATGGTTGATGGCAAAGGTGTCAAGATGTGAAATTGGAGTGTTGGGTGTGGGGAACGGAAAATGACAGTTTGACTAGATTAAAGAATGTCAGAAGTGGAATAATGTCCAGTGAGGTGGAAAAAGAGAAGGGTCAGGCCAGATTGTGAAAAGCTTCTAGACAGGGATTTTTTAAGCTTCAAAAGCTAAACAGAGGCAGTTGGAGTTTATTGAGTTGATGGAGTTACATAGTTAAACTGTACTTAAGGAAAATCACTTTTGTGGAAGCATGTAAGATAGACTGGAGTAGGAAGAGATTTTAAACAGGGAGATCAGTTAGGAAGTCATTGCAATACTCTAGGCAAGAGGTGATGAGGGTCTAAACTAAGGTGGTGGCTGAGTGAGATTAGCTGAGAGATGTTGTGAAGGTAGAAATGGGAAGATTTGGCAATTGATTGTTTATGTGGAGTGAGGGAGAGAGAGAATTCAAGAATAATGCTGAGGTTACAAACCTTGGAGACTGGCAGAATGGTAGTGCCTTTGGCAGAAATAGGATAGTGTGGAAGAGGGGAGAGTTTTTGGAACAAGATCATGAGTTCTGATTTAGACAGGTTGAGTTGAAGATGTCTCTAGGACATCCACTTTGAAACAATTTCTTTTAAGTAAACAGACATTGGTCTCCCCTCTCGGGGTCCTTATTGTTAAGAGTGTTCTATTGGTAGGGTCTGTTGGTGGTAGGAAACTGCCCCCTCAAACTCTGGCTGGCCCATCAGGGAATGTTAATGAATATTCCCGTTCTGGAAGAAGTTATGTAGGGACAGGGAAGAGTGTCTCTTCTACTGCCTTTATACCCATTTAAACAGCCAGAAGGTATCAGCTGTTAACTATGTTATTGCAACATCATAAACTCCCTTCACTAATGAAACCATAACTCTAGGCAAAAAAAAAATATCTTAAACAATAGTAACTCACGTCTACATATCACTTTAACAATGTAAAGACATGTTCTTCACAACAGTATAAGACAGGAAGAGTATAGTGTACGGGGCTAGAAATTAGGAGGTATGAGTTTTAATCCCACCTCAGAAGCTTGGTAGCTGTGTGGGGAGCCTGACTAACGGTTGTTGGGAAATCTGCTCCCTCATGAGAGAATCAATTCCATTTTTTGACGGCTCTAATTGTTAGGAAGTTCTTTACACCCAATGAGAATGCTGATGTTGGGTAACAGCTTCAGGATGTGTGAAAGTGTAGACAGGCTAGAATGGATGTCATATACTTTATTGAAATACAGATGTATTAGGTCTGTTTGTTAAATTGGTCAGTCTTTGATGTAGCATGATATATCATGGAATCTTAATTCCCAGTTATTTGCACTGCAGATTATATTTGCTGTTTTGGAAAGGTTTCTTCCCACCTACTTTGCCTCTGATGGAAATCCTCATATTTGTTGAATTACTGGACACCTTCCTTTGCCCAGTGCACTTCTCACTGACCTCTTTTCTTTTATCAGTAGGATGAAATAAAGTAGGGTATACCTTGATTTTGACTTTTTAACTTGACTTCTACCCAGCAGCAAAAGATGTTGCATGTCCAGAGGCATCTGTGTGAACCCATGTCTTCTGCAAGCAGCAGGGCAGGGGGAAGCATTGGATTTGGGGTCTGAGTGCCAGGGTTCAAATCCTACTGCCACTTCCTATCTGTATGGGACTTTGACAAAATTGCTTATTCTCCCTGGGCCTCAGTTTCTCCATTTGTAAAATGAGAATATATTTGGCAACCTCTAAGCGTCCTTGTAGTTTTAAACCTATGATCCTTTGGTTCCAAGACCTCTGCTTTTCCTCATCCATATTGCTGTGGTATATTCTGAACTTGTAAAGGGCACAGTGGGGCAAATGAGCAGAAATATATCATTTACCAGATTAGCAAATACTGAGCCCTGGAAAAGGGCAGAGACAAAGAAGTTTGTCTGTATACTGGGAGATGAACACGAGCAAAATCAACAGTTTGAGGCCAGGTGAAGATCAGGAAAAGCTAGGTACTGAATAGAAAAAGGAAAAGGATCTGAGTCTGAGGGGAAAATTTTTTACAATTCATCATGCTCAGTGAGCAAGTTCCCTTATGTTTTTAGGGCTGGTTCACTACTTTCTCTCCCCCTCCCAACTCTCCTGGGGAGCTGACCTGTGGATAGTTCCTACTTACCTCCGCTCCTTTTGAAGCGAAAGCTGTTGTGCCAAATTTTATTTTTAGCTAAAGAAGCACAATACTTATAGCTAGTGTCCACCTTAGATAAGATTAAGCCATAATTATGCATATATGCACATCTCTTGTGACTTGTGGTTTCTTTGTTATAGAGAACTCTTAGTGGGGAAACTTTCTCTTTTACTTGAAGTCAGAACCTGCTCTGCAATTTATAGTTTCAGAGGGGTATCTGAAGGCAGTGGGGTTAAGTAACTTTCCTCAGAGTCACACAGCTACTAAGCTTCTGAGGTGGGATTAAAACTCATATCTCCTAGTTTCTAGCCCAGTACACTATACTCTTCCCCTGTCTTATGTTGTTGTGAAGTACATGTCTTTACATTGTTAAAGTGATATGCAGATGTGAGTTACTGTTGTTTAAAATATATATATAATACATATATATATATACATATATATATATATATATATATACATATATATTTTTTTTTTTGCCTAGAGTTATGGTTTCATTAGTGAAGGGAGTTTATGATGTTGAAACTCGAATCATAAAAATAGATTTTTGTTCTGCAGTTTATAGTTGTAGACAATTGCCAGAGGCATTGTTGTGAGAGGTTAAGTGATTTTTCTAAGCTAGGATGAGTCAGAATTGGGACTTAAACCTAGGTCTTCCTGACTCCAAAGCCAGTTCTCTATTCATTATACTATGTTGCCTCTGTGTTTTTTTACATACTGCATTAGTATTTAAGAATTTATAATGTTTGGTGTTTGTTTTTTTCTTTCAGGTAACTGTGCCACCACCAAAGAGACCACCTGATGCTGTGCTTACAGACACCACCTCACTCAATCAGGTAAGATTTCATTTTGAGGATATGAAAATTTATATGATTTATTTTAATAGAAACTTCTTACTGAGTGTTTTCACTTCTTTCCTTTCTCTGACATCTATAAGGTACTCTTTACTGGACTTTTTCCAACATTAGAATTTCAAACGAGAAAACCAGTAGCTGTTAACTTGGCTGCCCACTCTGGCCAACATACTAATTTTTCTCCTTTCCTTTTTCCTGTCAACACTTTTTGGTAGACTCGGTACTTCCGTTTCCCTACTACCCTGTGAGGCCTTGATGCTCTGCAATGTGATTTCTGCCCCCATTACTTTATCGACCTGCTTTTTTGAAGATCACTGGTGATGTCTTTCTTGTTTAATCCACTCTCCTTTGCTCTGTCATTATTTTCCTAGATGGAAACTTCTTCACCTTTTAGTGTCTTGGACCCCTTTGGCAGTCTAGGGAAGCCTAGGGACCCCTTTGCAAAATAATATTTTTAAATGCATAAAATAAAATGCATTGGATTGCAAAGGAAGCAAATTATATTGAAATACATTTTTTAAAAAGTTTACATATTCCTGGTTAAGAACACTTTTTCTAAACTTGTCTACTGCAATTAATACTGTTGTTGATTACTCTCTTCTTGCATTTCTCTTCTTTGCTGGCTCACTTTCTTCCTCCTGCCACGTAATTGTGGGAGTTCCCCAAGACTCCCTTGACTCTATTCTTTTTCTGAATTTTTTTTTCCTTGTGGATTAATTATTTTGGTGAGGCTTCAGCCATTAGCTCTCTGGTGATAATTCTTACTTTGTGTCTCCAATCTTATTCTCTCACCTGAGCGCCAGCCCCTTGTTCCCAACTGTCTATTCATTATTTCCATGCAACATGCCTAAATCTGAGCTCATCATCTTTTTTTCTAACAGAAAGTTGCCCCATTTAGTTTTTGGATCTCTGTTATTGGCATCACCACCATTTTTCCATTCTCTTAGCTTAAGTTGTCATTGTTTCTTTTCTCTCTTTGTAGGTAGTGACTTAGTCTTTTTGATTTTTTTTTCAGAACATCTCTTTAAAAAAATTATACATAGTGTAAGCTCACCATTTCATATATATAATAGCCTTCTTTTATTTTTCTTTGTATATAGAACTGTTCGTGTTTATAATAAAACATAATTCATAATAAAAAAGGAACTTAAAAATTAATTTACTTTATCACTAATGGCAAAAACAACAGAACATCTCTTCATTCTTCCCCTTCCTCTCTAGTCCAAGTGATGTGTCATCCTAACAGTATCTTGACTTTTCTCACTAATCTTCTACTCTACGTCCTCCATCCTTTTCTCCCCCTCAAAGCCAACAAATCAAGCAAGGATTCATAGCCAGCATCATTCTTAGGCACTTTAGCACTTTTCTCTTTCAAAAATCTTCACTCATTCCTTTTTTGCATTGTCTGAACTTCTCTGTATGGTTTTCAACTTAATTGCTGTTATTTTTCTTTCTTTTTTTTGCTTAAATTTTTTTATATTTTAGACAAATGCTAAAACTTAAATACATAATAAGAAAAAAAGAAACATTATAAACTTAAATATAAAATAAAAAAGAAACAAAATGTCATGTGCACAGCAGAACATAGGAGATGATTCAAAATATATAGCAATAACTTTTCATTTCAAGAAAGCCTATGTGTTAAATACTGTACATTGTGTTGAAAGCTGTCCATCTTTTCTTTGCATCCTTTTAGGTTTTCTTTTGCTCTGGGCTGCACACTTTTTACTTTATTCTTTTTTCCTCCTCCCTCCCCCTTACCTACCACCCTGGGACTACAGTTGAGCATTAGATAAATTTATATATGTAGGTGTTGATATATACATACACTTATACATATATACACATATATATGTACCTGCATAATATAGAAACGTATATTTTTCCTAAGAGATTTTACTCCTAATCTTTGTTTTTATGTTTATGCATATCTCTTTTTTTCCTCTCTCTCTCCTAACTTCTCTAATTTACTTCTACCTGGTACCTTACCCTCCTATTACTTAACTTACCCCCACTTCAGCAATCCTTCCCTTATCCTTTCATTCCCCTAAATCTAACCCCCCTTGTATAACCCCCTTTTAACCTATTCCCTCACCCTCTCCTCTAAATTTCCCTCCTTTATCCTCTCCCCTCTCCCTATCCCCTTAGAGTTTTACTTCTTTCTAAATTTAGAAGACTTTTATACTTTTAAAAATATATATGTATTTTCCCCTCTTAAACCCATTCCCGCTGAGAGTAGGTTTCCAGAACTAAGCCTCTCCTTCCCCACCTAATTCTGCTGTGGTTCTTCCTCATGCACCTCATTTATAAAAGATAATTACTCTTTTAGCTGTACTTGAGTGGTTTAACTTTTTGAAGTCATGTCATACTCAGGTCTACCTCAATCTTCCTTATAAGTTACCTAATTACTAGTAACAATCTTAGACATAGGTTTTACATTTTTCATACATAAAAGATAAACATTCAATCCTTATTTAGTCCCTTGTAATTGGTTGTTGGTATGTACCTTATATTTCTTGTGGCTTTTGTATCTTAAATCTTCTGTTGAGTTCAGGGTTTTTTTAAACAAAGACCTGAAAGTTTGACAATTGATCATTAATGTCCATTTTTGTTTTCATTCAGAATTATGCTTAACTTTCCTGGGTATGATATTTTCAGCTGAAAGCCAAGTTGTTTTGCTCTTTGATATATAGTGTTCCAATACCTGTGATCTTTTAGTGTCATCACTGCTAGATCTTGTGTGATTCTAATTGTAGTACTGCCATATGTAAATCTTTTTTTTGTTCATAATATTTTGTTCTTGATGTGGGGGTTTCGAAATTTGACAATAATATGTGTGAGTTTTCCTCATAGGATGTCTTTCAGGTGGTTATGGTGAATTTTTTTTATTTCTACTTTCCCCTCTTCTTCTAATGCTTCAGGACAATTTTCTTTAATTATTTCTTGATTATTGTATCAAGATTCTTTTTTTGATCAGAACTTTCAGGTAGTCCAATTATTCTTATTTTCTCTTTTTGATCTGTTCTCTAGATCCGTTTTTTTCCTTCCATTTTTTCATTCTCTCTCTCTCTCCACACACACACACACACACACACACACACACACACACACACGTATATGTGTGTGTGTGTGGTGTGTATATATATGTGTGTGTGTATTTAAATTTCTTCATCTCTTATAACTTTGCTGGCTTCCCCTTGCCCAATTCTGATTTTTCAGGGAGTCATTTTCTTCCTTAAGATCTTTCTTTTCATAATCTTCTTGTTTTTCTGGTATTATTCTTATTTTTCTTTTTAGTTTTTCCTCAATCTCTTTCATTTGATTTTTAAAGTCTTCTTTAAGTTCTTCAATGAATTCTTTTTAGGCAGGTGACCATTTGACATTATTCTTTGGGGTAGAAGAGGGTTTCTTTGCTTCACTATCCTCCTCTGAAGACGAACCCGATCTTCTCTATTCCCATAGTAGCTCTCTATGATTAAATTCTTTCTCGTTTATCCTGTGCATTTTTTTTGTAATAATTTAGTTTTTATAACCACCTCTAGTCTTAGGGTATGGGGGATGGTGCCTCTGATCCTCTTCGGTTCTCCCTTCTGACCTTGAACTTAAGCCAAGACCTCCAGCCTTCTGTAAGTGTCCACAGCAGAGACGTCCCCACTGTACTGCTTCTGCATTTACCGAGCATCTCTGCAACATGGGTCTGGCGTTCCTTGTCAGCAGAGGTTCCTTCAATATTCTCCAAGTCAGATGGCCAACTCCCCTTACTGTTCCTGGGGCAGAAGTTGCTGTGGCTGGCAAGAAGGCAGCCTCCCAAACCAGCTAACCCCAGGGCTTGAGGCTCGTTTAAATAGCTTGCAGCTTGTTGTTAAAGTGGACCCTCGCCTGGAGTTGTTTACTTTTCACAGGGAGGAAATCTTGTCCAGGATTTTTCTTCAGCATTTTCTCCAATTGTCCCAGAAAGATCCTCGTTCTGACCCTACTCTTACTTGTTTTCATGGCTCTGTATTTGCCAGAGGTGCTATTTTATCTTGTTTGTGGAGGAAAAACTTGAGAGCTTGAAATTTTCTGACCCACTTCGCCATCTTCCCAGAATTCTCTCTGTTATTTTTCAACATGAACAATTTGTGCTACTTAGGACAGTTGCTTCACTATTCTTTGAACATGTTATGTTTATTCCTCACTCTAAACTTTCCCTTTCTTGAGGTTTCTATAGCCTGCAGTGCCTTTTCTTTGCCTCTTTACCTGTCCAAACTCTGCTCATCTGCCAAGTCCCGGCTTAAGCCTCATCTTCTTGTGGGACCTATATCCATTTATCTCATTTGATCCTCACAACAACTTGCAGCATAGGTGCTGTTATTATTACAGTGGCCCTTTGAGGTGGTGAGAGCATTATAATCTCTATTTTACAGATGAGGAAACTGAAGCTCTGAGAGAATAAGCAATTTGTCCACAGACACAGAACTAATCATTGTCAGCATTAGGAAGGAGACAAGCATTTATGTAGTGCCTTCTAGGTGCCAGGCACTGTGCTAAATGCTTTACAAATATTATCTCATTTGATCCTCACAACAACGCTGAGAAGTGGGTGCTGCTATCATCCCCATTTTACAGGTGATGAAACTGAGGCAAATAGGTTAAATGACTTGTCTGGGGTCACACAGCTAGCAAGTATCTGATGCCAGATTTAAACTCAGCTCTTCCTAACTTTAGGCCCACAACTGTGCCACTTAGGTGCCTCAAATATTAATGAATACTTGTTGATTAATATATTAATTTGAAAGAAATAAAGATAATCAAAATATCCACATGGTTGTGTATAAAATTATAAACTTATTATTAAATTATGACTTATATATGACCTGAATATATGAATGACATATTTTGTTGGTGGAATGTGTCAGTTTATAGGTTATGTCTAGCACAGTGATTAGAATGCTGGATTTGGAGTCAGGACGACTTGAATTTAATTTCCTACCTTTGATATTTACTAGCTATGTGACCACTCAACCTCTCTCAGTCTCAATTTCCTCATCTGTAAAATGAGCAATAATAATAATATCTATATCGCAGGGTTGTTGTGAGGATTCAGTGAGATAACATGTAAAACTTTTTGCAAACCTGTAAACGCTATGTAAATTCTAGTTGTTATTATAATTATAATTTGTTATTAAATTAAAATCCATCCAGTTGTCAAGAAATCAAGGAATTTAAAAATTAGGGTAATAAAAAGTAGGATACCTTGTATCTTTTCTGCAAACATTTTTCAGGAAGTGATTCCTAGCATAGCAATATGTGGTTATTTTCTGGACTGAATATAAACTCATTGAGAATAGGGATTATAATTTAATTGTTTGTGCTTCCCAGTGCCTAGCTCAGTGCCTGCCCTAAAGGAGACACATAATAATAAGTAATTACCAGTTGATTAATTAAACTGGTCTTACTGAGTAAACTGTGTTGTCTCCACGAGCACGTAATTGTCCCTATGAAATGAGGCTTTTGACAGATTTTTTTAAAGTCCTGAAAACATCAAAAGTTTTTGTTTGAATAAACAATGAATCATTGCTTCACAAATGTCAGAAATTTTTATTGTTACAGTTTTTTTTTTAACTATGAGGTCTATGATTTTATTGGTATAGGAAACTCCTCATTAGGAAAATGGCCTCTATAGAGGCCGATTGGGACCTGCTTGCAACTTACGGTGTCAGAGAGTTGCCAGGGCAGGCACTGAGATGTTAAATGACTTACCTGGTATGTGTAAGAGATGGGACTAGAATCTAGGTCTTCCTGAGTCTGAGGACAGCTGTCTTCTTCTTTTTCTTTTTCTTTTTCTTTTTTTTTGCTTTTTGATGAGGCAGTCAGGGTTAAGTGACTTGCCCAGGATTACACAGCTAGTAAGTATCAAGTGTCTGAGGCTGGATTTGAACTCAGGTCCTCCTGATTCTAACACCGGAGTTCTAGCCACTTAGCTGCTTCCAGGATGGCTATCTTTCCACTCTGCCAAGGCCACCTCTCAGAGGTCTCTCCATTTGCTAGATAGATAGTCTTTTCCTTGCTTCCAGGATGGCTATCTTTCCACTCTGCCAAGGCCACCTCTCAGAGGTCTCTCCATTTGCTAGATAGATAGTCTTTTCCTTGCAGGTGTCAGTTGTTTCACATCAATAAATTAAAATAAATTTGGCCAAAGGTTTCAGTATGGAGTTATTATTTACCACTTGTGAGCTAGTTCTCATACTGTTCTTCACAGTACTCAACCATGTTCTCATGTTCTTCTTGGACTTCATTTAGTCCAGTTCTGTCGTTTTATAAATCAGGAAACTGAGGCCCTGAAAAGTTAAATAAGATTGTAACTTGTGGTAACCCAAGGGTAGTAAATAATGGGGTTGAGATTCAAACCCAGTTTTTCTGATTCAGAATCTAGTCCTCTCTTATATATCATACATCATTCCCTTGTCACTTTTCAGATGAGTAAGAGTTATCAGACCCTCCAGGAAACTAACCTTAGATCCCTGGCAGTGGTCCCTGGTAATGGTCCCTGGTAAAATTGTGAAATTGACAAAGTTAAGTGCCGTCTTCACTGTCTTGATACTAGTGCTATCTTTTTCTTAAATTTACCCCCCTTATATTTAGGCACCTAGTGCTTCATGTGGCCTAGAACTTTGTGCTGCAGAGACCTTGTGTTCCCTTTCCATCTCCATTTCTGTCTTGTGTACCATTCTGTTAAGACTTCATCAAGCTCTGCTCTTTGTGAATCCAATAAACTAATGTTCTATTAACTATTAATGACTGACAAACACTTAATGTAATACCCTTCTCAGGTGAGGTATTTGCATTTTAATAGGGACCTCGTGGAAGCAATATAGTAACTCAGAGAAATGGCTCCAGTCTTAATTTGAGACACTTTGGCAGAACTGCAGAAGAAATATTTTCAGATAGAAAGTCTTTTCCCCATCCTTTAAAACACATCACAAGGTTTTGAACTTTGGGTTCGATTTACTCATTTTCCTGTAGTGTTTTTTTCCTATACATTGATGGAATTACAGCTATGAATGGCAAGTTAGCAACAGGTAGGTCTGAAGAGTGGGTGATTATCTCATTTGTCCCTTTGTTCCTCTTGGAGTGAAAGTTTTTGTTCCTTTATATTCTTTGGTTTGATTCTACTTGTGATTGTGTTTCTAGGTATTTAAAGGTGGTGTAGTAATTGCATCTCCAAACAAAAATAAATATGAGTTTCTGTAGTTGAAATACATTTGTCCTAAACTTTTACTTCTGAATTTTATTTTTGTAAAGTTTATAAGCTTTATATAAATGCATGACCTTTATGTAAAGAGGCAAAGAATGAGCAATTAGGCAATACTGATAATCTGCTTAATTGTTTGAACACAAGCTCTTGCTTAATTAGTAAGAATCTTAAGAAAGCAGTAAAAATATATAGGGGAAAAAAAGAGGTAAAAAGCAAATGTTGCTTGTCTCCCTTCATCTTGAGGGGAAAAAATTGTATTTCACTGCCTGGAAAAGCATAAATTTACTCCTGCTTCAAAGTTAACAAGACACTTCAGTTCTTGACTCTGGTCATTTTCTCTGACTGCCCCCCATTCCTGGGGCTCCAGATAGGAGGAGACTTATTTTGCTCTGACAACTGACCTCCTTGGCTTCCTTTAACTCCCAGTTAAAATCCTGCCTTCTACAGTAAGCCTTCCTCAACTCCTGTTAATTCCAGTACCTTCCCTCTGTAATTATTTCCTATTTATCCCATGTATAACTTGCTTTGTATATATTTATTTGCCATGATATCTCCCCCATTAAATTATAAGCTCCTTGAGGACAGGAGACTGTCTTTTGCCTTTCTTAATAAATGTTTATTGATTTATTGAGAGGACAGGAACAGTCTTGGAAGCTACATATAATTTGATAGTGATATGAATGATTGTTTCTTAATTGAGGTAGTGCAGTACTGCTATTAGCAAATTTGTAAATGATAAAATCTACCAAAGCCATAAAGGAAAACCTTGCAAGGAAAAAAGCAGATCCATTTTGAGTCTTGAAGATTTTTCTTTAACGCATCCAGATGATTTAGCATTCAGAGAATATAGCTCCTGCTGCTTCTGAGATTATGTAGTAAGTGAGCACCTAATAATAGCAAATGACTTTGGAAATTCATTACATTTTGTGGTGCTACTTCTGAGATGTGTAAATTTTACATTTTCAGGATTTAGCCCTGACGACAGTTAAAAATACAGTTTCTGGAGCCAAGAGGAATAAGGATGATAACAGATCTCTTCATTTTTTTTTCCTGCACTGTATAAAATAAGAGAAGGGAAAGACAACTCCACGTTATTCCACTAACCATTTCTTAAGCTCTCTGATCCAATTCCTCTTGTTATACCTCACTATGTCTTAGGAGTTTCTTTGGGTTCATGTATTCATTCTTTTTGTTCCAGAGCCCCATGGGTCTATTTTTAAACATTAATTTTTTTAAGGTGCTGAAGAGAAGAAATATTTTCCAACCAATTTTAATTTACCTTTACATTTAGAAAGTATTAGGAAATCTCGATAGACATGTATCCTTAGGTTATAATGAAGTAGATGTGGGTTGAATGGTTTCCAAGTTTATAATTTCATTCACTCTGTGTAAAGCAAATTTTCCTCAAAAATTACTTCCTTTCTCAGTTGGATAGAATGTATTTGTTAGAATTTGTTTGGCCTGTTTCCTTTCATAGGCATCTAAGTGACAGAACTTGATTGGGACTTCAAGTTCGAAGTCCTATCTGCCAGCATCTGATAATGAGACCTCACAGACCTCACAGTGTGTTCAGCATTGTGTTAGCATGGGGAAGGGGGAAAACATAAAAGAAGTAGAAAAGATGTCACTGTCCTGGAAGAGTTAACAATTTTATTGAGGGATTGGTTCCCTTTTTGGCAAGAAGGAATTAGTTTGCTTTTTTTCTTTTTAAAAAAGTTTTCCTTTTTATTTTTATTAACTTGACAAGACATAACAAACAACCTTTCAGTATACAAAGAACAGAAAAAAGAGCTGTGTATGAAATCAAATCTCTACTTTTGTACATCTTAGGTTTAAAAAAAAATAGGTTTAAAATTTAACATGGTTTCAGCACTGTCCTAGTTGTCTGTATCCCTTTCTGAATAGCCTTCTGCTGTTTTCTGTGTATTTTTATTGTTCATTGATGCTTTTTTCTTCATTTTCTTGCTTTTTAAAATCACTATCCTACCGTCCAACACTCCTTTCAAAAAAAATAAAAATAAAATCAAGCTCTTTATTATAAAATAGACAAGTATACTCAAGCAAAACAAATATACAAATTGATCATATCAAAAAATTTACGCGTCATTCTCTACTTCTAATCTATCAACTCTCTTCCAAGAGATGGGGAACGTTTCTTCATAATCAGTCTTCTAAAGCCATGATTGTCATTGCAATGATCAAATTCTTAATTATTTCAATATTATTCTCCTTTGTAGTCATTGTATAAATTATTCTCCTGGTTGAGCTTACATCACTCTATGTAGGTAAATATAAGTTCTGCTAGGTTTCTCTGAATCGGTCCTTTTAATCATGTCTTATGGTGCAGTAATATTCTGTTATAAATAAAAGAATAATCTGATTAGCCTTTCCCCAGTTAATGGATACCCGCTTGTTTTCTGTTCTTTGATTCACTAAAGTGTGCTGCTATAAGTATTTTTTGTATATATAGATCCTTTCCATCTTTCTTTGGTCTTTTTGGGACATAAGCATAATAGTGCTCTTATTAGTTCAAAGGGTATGCAGTTGATTGACTTTTGGAGTTTGGTTCCAAATTTCTATCCACAGAGGTCGCACCAATTTATAGCTCAACTAATAGTTTGTTAGTGTGCCTGATCACTCAGAACCCCTTCAGTAATTGTAATTTTCCTTTTTTTGTTATTTTTTTTTTGCCAATTTCATGCTTGTGAGGTGGAAACTCAGAGTTGTTTATTTTCATTTCTCTTATTATTAATGATTTGGTACTTTTTTTCATATAGTTGTTGATAGCCTGTAATTCTTCTTTTGAGAACTGTTTGTTCATATCCTTTGTTGTAGAATGACTCTTGTTCTCATATGTTTATAAGATTTTTCACTGTGTTCCTCCCCTTTGTCATATCAGAGAGCCATCCATTTCAACCAATAATTTAAAAATAAAGAAAAAAAAAGAAGAGGAAAACAAAATCAGAAAACTGATTAACCAAAAAAAAAATGACATATGTAATATTCTACACCCATGTACTCCCCAGTTCTGCAGAGGAGTAAGGATCTCTACTTTGAGTCCAAACTTGTTCTTTATAATTTTACAACATTCATTTTTTATTATTTTTCTTTCCATTTACATTGTTTTTATTGTGTGTTGTTTTCTTGGCTCTGTTATTTCACTTTGATCAGATCATGTAAATCTTTGCATGTTTTTGTGGAACATCCTACATCGTTTCTTACAGCATAGTACTATTCCATTAATTTCATATACTACAATTTGTTTAGCAATTTCCCAATAGTTGGACGTCTGTTTTCTTTTCTAGTTCTTTGATACCACAAAAAGTACCGCTATAAATACTTTGATGTACATTAAGCCTTTCTTTTTCTCATTGACTTCCTTGGGGTATATACCTAGTAGTGGAATCTCTGGGTCAGAGAGTATAGACCTTTTAGTCACTTTATTTGTATATTTCCATAATTTCCAGAATGATTGTATGGTTCATAGCTAAGCCAGCAGGGCATTAGTGTGCCTGTCTTTCCACAATCTCTCCAATAGGGGCTATTCCCATCTTTTGTTATCTTTGTCAGTTTGCTGGGTATGAGGTAAAAACCTTAGGTCTATTTTAATTTGTATTTCTTTTATTAGTTGTTTAGAGCTTTTTATATGATTTGTTAATAGTTTGCAGTTCTTTTATCCTTTGTAATTGCCTCTGTTTCATGCTTGGTTAAGAATGTCTCTCCTATCTATAGATGTGAAAGGTGTATGATCTGCCTTCTCACTTTTTTATGGTGTGACCTTTAATATTCAGACCACATATCCATCTTGAATTTATTATAGAAGTTGTTATTTCATTTCTTCAGTTTCTTCTGCCTGTTAACTTTATTCTAATATTCCTTATGGTCTTATGAAGTCATTGAGTTGTTTCTTCTGTCCTTTTAGGGAGTCTACTACTTGGGTAATGTTTTTTAACTTCTGTTTTAATTTATTCTCATTTCAGTTTTTTTTCCCCTTGAATTGTAAATTTATATAATTCTTTTTTTTTAAATGTTTTTATTTCTCCCAGCTACTCTTGTGGCCAATCCATTTTTTTTTCTCTGAAGCACTGCCTGTGGTTGCTTTGGGGTACTCTTTCTGGTTTGTGTTTTAGGCTTTTCTCTGCCCAAAGTATTTCTTCATTGTATTTGGTGTTTGTTTTTTTCTTTTTACTCATATTTTCATCTGCAATTTGTCTGCAGTTTTTTGCTTGGGCCCAATCTTTCTGGAGAGACTGGATAAGTCTTGTTTTTGTTCACTTTCATTTTTAGTCTGAATACTTCTGGTTTCTAGATGGGGTGACCCCTGTTAGGCCCCACCTTCTTCTTCAATCCTTGACTTCTATCTCAACATCCTGATGGTTCACTGCTTGTTATAGCTTTGGCCATCTCTGTCTCCTTCTGCTTGCGTGATCCTTAATTAGCAGTTTGTTGCATGGCCCTAACAGACTCCAGTGTAATCTGTTAGGTTATATTCCTGTTCTCAAACCTCCAGTACAGCACCCCATGACTACTCCTTAAGGTGTGCTGGGTTGGCCCTTCCCCTGTTGTCAGGGGAATGTACAGCCATGCCCTGTCTCTCTCTGTACAGTGACTAATGAGCATGTGGTTTTTTCTTGGGCTTCTGTTCTGACAGACTAGACCCACTTCTATTATTGGAGTACCTGCTGGCTTACCATTGCTCTGTACAGAACATCGTTTGCCCCTCCTCTGAGTACTTCTGGCTGTAATTTTGTGTAGTTCTGGATTTGATAAAAGAGCTTCCTTCTGTTTATTTTTGGTTTCCTTTATTATTGGCCTGTCTTGGGCTAGTTTCAGATAATTGCTGAAGGTTACATGAAAGAATTGGGCTTCTCTATAGCCTTGAACGATTTCTTTAGACATTCCCCCTCCCCAAGTTGATTCCTCTTTGTTCTGCCCAAATATCACACAGATTAGACTAATAACTTTTACCTTGGGCTATTTTAAAACCTCTTGACCTTCTCGTCCTCTGGACTTTCTCTGCTACTTTTATTCTGTCTGCTCTTTTCCAAATTAACTTACTTCCTTCTTTACTTATTCTCCCCTTCAGAACTTCCAGAGTGCTAAAAATTATGCTTTCCCTAGCATTGTAGGATTTAGAGGAGGAAGTAACCAAATATAGCTAACTCCTTAAAGGGGCTATGTCCTTTTCCTTATATGAAATTTTAAACAGTCAAACAAAACAAACCAATATAATTATTTAAACAAGGACACACAGTGATTGCCTCACATATAAAATGTCATGTTGAAGTACATTTTTTTTCTTTCTATATTGGAAATATGAGTGACGAAATATTTGACCTTTCCCCCAGTGAATTTTCTGAATGTAGAATTGGAAGAAAAAATGAGCAGAAAATATGGCTTTGACTTTCTGAAATCTAGAAGAATTATTGAGTTGATGAAGGTGAAATCTTCATCCTTATTATTCATTGGAGGGGGAAAAATGTGATGGTTGACTTCAGTCTAATATAACCAATCTAATGAACTGTTTTGTCCCCCCCCAATTTTTTTGAAAACCACTGATAACTTAAAGAAACAGGGTCATCATAATAGAAGTAGTTATGGAAAAGGTTGCTAATGTGGTAATTTAAGAAAACATATTTACTTTTATGTGTAGAAAGTCTGTGCAGTGAAATAACAATAACAACAACAACAACAATAATAATAATCATAATAGCAATGCAAAAAACTGTGGCAGTTAAATAGAATATTCTTGGGGGCAACTAGGTGGCTCAGTGGATAGAGCTCCGGCCTTGGAGTGAAGAGGATCTGAGTTCAAATATGACCTCAGACATATAACACTTACTAGCTGTGTGACTTTGGGCACTTAACCCCATTGCCTAACAAAAAAACCAAAGAGAAAGAAAATATCAATTAAAAAAAATACAATATTCTCAGACATGAAATAAAAATATGATTGTGGCAAGAGCACTAGTTTTGATGTTAGAAAAATTAGGCTTGAATCCAGGCTTTGTTACTAATTGTGTGGCCTTAAACAAAGTCACTTCACTTTTCTGGGTAGGCATATTTTTCCTCATCTGTAGATGAAGGAATTGTACTAGTATCTAAAGTCATTCCCTAGGGGCAGCTAGGAAAATTATGTTAATTTAAAAAAATTAATTGATCATGCTACTCCTTTGATTAAACATCTTGAATGGTATTAAACAGAATAGTCTAGACTCCTACATTTAAGACCTTTGCAGTTGATCCCAGCTCTTGTTTTACACAAACTCTCTACTCTGGCCTAGTTATCTTGCATACCTTTCTCTCCTTCTTCCCCTCCCCCAAAGCTCATGTTTTTCTATCTTTATACTTTCAGACATGATGGGCCACTACCTGGAATTCCTTCCCTATTATATAAATCTCCCTCTGTTTTCTTGACTCAGCTCAAGCCCTGATTCCTAAGTAGAGCCCTCTTTGACTATTCCAACCTGAAGTGATCCTTAATATCTGATTTTTTCCCACAGTTCATTGGTCTTTTATCATTATTCCTTGGGAAGAGGGCTAGAACCAATCTTACACTCCCCTATAGCACCCAAATCAGTGCTTTATATGTAGTATATATGTTCATTATATTTAAAAGACCTGAAAAGGAAAACAAAAATTATCATGAGTAGTAATGGTAGTAACTTATAGAAATCACCTTAGTCAAAAAGCCTGTTAAAATGAGAAAAAATCCTAAAGAACCAAAAGATGTTTTGTTGTAAGTTGTAGAGAAGTTCAGTTATTTTTCCTCCACTTCATAGGAAAGAGAAGCCAATAATAGATGTGACCAGGAGAGCTAGAAATGCTGAATTAGCTACTTTATTTCAATGTTCACTCCCTCTCCCCCCCAAAAAAGCTGGTAGTTATGGAAAGCCGAATGGAGTAATTAATGAGGAAGAAAATAAGTTTTGAGACAGAACTAAGAAATAACAAGTTAATATACAGGTAAAGTGCTTAAATTACCTGTTTTCCATGAATTTCAGTTTTAAAAACCAAAATTGTGGTTCTCCCTTAGTTACTCCCAGTTTTTGACTAACCAAACAGTGATTTTAAATCAGAAGAATGTATTTTCAGCTTGTTTTTGCCTCATAGAAACCCTAAATTTCTTCGAAGGTCTGGCCAAGGGCCAATTCTTACAATAAGGGGCCTCTTCTGATTTCTCCTCCCTCATCTTCTACCCCAAGCTGCTAGTGCTGTTCTCCAGGGAACTACTCTGCGTATATTTTGTACTTAATTTTCTAAGTGCATGTTATTTTCCCCAGTATAATGTGAGATCCCTAGGAGCAGGGACTGTTCTGTTTTTGCCCTTGTATCTCAGTACCTAGCAGATGATAGACACTAGTACTTATTGAAATGTGTTGAAAGGAAATAGATGTCCCAGTGGCTAGAACCCTTTGTTTTGGAGTCAGGAAGACCTGACTTCAAATCCTGCTTCAAGCACATACTAGTTGTATGACCCTGGGCAAGTCCCTAACCTCTCTCAGCCTTAGTTTCCTCTTTTGTAAAAATGAGGGATTTGGACTCAGTAGCCTCTAAGGGCCTTTTTGGCTCTAAATCTATGATCAGTCCTGAGACTTGTCTCATCATATTGTCCAGCTGATGTTCTATCCCACCCCTAATCTATGTATTCTTTTTGACCCTGACATACTGAAGTAAGTACTTTTTGGAATGTGAAAAGAGAACTAGATGCAGCTTACATTTATATAAAGGCATAGGGTTTTTAAAGTGTTTTACATATATTATCAAATTAATTCTTATGAAAACTCTGTGAGGTAGTTAGTACAAGTATTGTTCCTTTTTACAACTGGGGAAACTGAGGTTAAGAGAAGGCATCTAATTTACCCAGAGTCACATGATTACTAGGTGGCAAAGAATTCAAGGGCTGTAAGTCCAGTTTTTTTTTTTCAATGTAGGTAAAGAGAAAGTATAGTCTTAATAACAACAAAGAAAGAGAAAGTGAAAGAAGGAATTGTAAATAAGGGATGGTGAACTCTTACGCTTTCAGTTTCTTTATTTCTCAGGACCAATTAGCACACAATTTCTCCTAGAATAAGAAAATCAGTGTTTATAAAGAGAATCTTGCTATTTATCTCTGTAAATCTTTATTGAAGGATTGATTTACAGTATTGTTATTAAACAAGTTCATATGAATTTTATGTCTTCTTCAAATCACCACAAACATTTAAAATAGGTCGGATTGATGAATATCTATTTGAGTTTCTCCTTGAAAGCTAAGTCATGTACCTAGACTAGATGTAGTTCTTGCTGCTTTCCCGTCTTTTAAAAAACTATTTCTTTGGTTCACCCAAACTCGTCAGTGCTATAACAAGCATTTAATTTATATTTAATTTGCATATTAAAAATTTTAACATAAAAACTTTGTTTTAGGATTATGATATATTTCTTAAAACATTTAGCTGTGGTTTCTGCTCTATTTTGGTCTTATTTGAAGTGCCCATTTCTTTTAAGAAAATATAAACTACTAGTTCGTTTTTATATTTCTTTTTCCACAGGCTGTTTTATATCGGCTCAGCGGAGATTGGAATCCTTTACATATTGATCCTAGCTTTGCTAGTTTTGGAGGTAAGTCTCCATTTAATTTTACTTATGAAAAACACTAATTCAGAAAAAAAAATGGCATATTTGAAAGTTACTTGTGATTGAAAGTTTGAGTCATTTTTTAAAGATGAGCCTGTCTGATCTATACTTATACAAAAGATATGGAAAACATTTTTTGTTAAGTGAAAAATGATAGTAGATATTTTTCAAGTGAAAGCCTTATAGAAGAAATAGATAACATGTTGTCATTTGGGACATGTATTGTGCTCCATTATTCACAGACAATGCCCTAACATATAGAAAATGCTAATAAATATTTGTTCAGTTTGATTTTAGTGCCTAAGATATATGCAAGGCTGTAGGGGAAGTTTTAGGGATAGAAATGATGAGCCTCGTTGAAGAACCTAGGCGGTCTGGTCTGGATCCCTCCTTCAAACCTTTCCATAGCTTACAAGCTAGTGGCCTACACAGTATTTGAATACTTGAGATTGCCTCTATCCCATCCATGCTAATGTATCACAGTTGGAGTTCAGCAGTGGACCAAGACCCCAATCCCCTGTTTTTCATTTGCTCTGTGTCTAATCACCTGCAGAAATAGTCATGCCTTGAAGAAAACAGGCATAATAATAATTTCTGAATATTTCTGGTTGAGTCTGATTTGTGTGTTTATCTGCTACATGCTACAGAGTTGAAGCAATTTGTTTAATCATGCATTTTAGTAACAATTTTTCACTTGACTGGTTATGGGAAGGTCTTCTGTAATACAAGCATATTTAATGAGAACCATTTCCTGTTTCAGTTCCATTTCACCTTTAGTCTCAAGTTGAATGCTCTGTTGACTAGTATTTTTATTCTGCTGATATCCTTGTGATGTCAGGAGAAAGTCAGGAATATCCTTAGCCTATGGAATGGACCCCCAAAGACAAGAATAGTACAGGTTTGAAGGCATGCATGTCTTGTGATCGGCATCATTGGAGAGAATATTCCCATCAGCAAGATCATGGATCCATTGGAGTTTTGGACTGCCCTGGAAGTACTGCTCACACCCTTTTCCTATGGAAATTTTACCCCGGGCTTGAAAAGCTTACCTCACAAAGATAAGTTTAGGGTTTTTTTAAAATTATTTTTATATTAACTTCATTTTTATTTATTTAATTTTTTTTAGGCAGTTGGGGTTAAATGACTTGCCCAGGGTCACACAGCTAGTAAGTGTCAAGTGTTTGGTCTGAGGCTGGATTTGAACCCAGGTCCTCCTGACTTTAGGGCCAGTGCTCTATCCGCTGTGCTGCCTAGCTGCCATAAGTTTAGGTTTTAAAAGGTTTTTTAAAACAAACAAAAAAAGTAAAACAAAACAAAATTCAGGAAACGTTAATATATGTGAAACATAGATTGTGTGCTTATGCTTAAAATTAATGAGTGTCCATTTTAAAATAAGATTTCTTTTTTCACAGGCTTTGATAAACCCATATTACATGGCCTCTGTACTTTTGGATTTTCAGCTAGGCATGTTTTACAGCAGTTTGGAAATAACGACGTGTCTAGATTCAAAGCGATTAAGGTACACTTTTGGTAGTTCCTTTTAAGCTCCTTGTTCGTATAATTATTTGAATATTACTTCATTTGATCATTATTTTTAGAGTAGAAAAGGAGCTACAGTTACTTTACTCCAAAAATTTAGTCATTGTATAATAATTTGCACACTTCTGATTTTACATTTGATGATCAGCATTTTAATTTTTGTACTCGATAAAGTTCCGTATATAAGATATCAATTGACAGTGATTTTATTTACAAAATTAAGAATTCAGTAATAATTTCTCAAATAAATTGACATGATTTTGTGAATGTAATGAAATGACATTAAAGAAGAGGCATTGTCATCTGCTTTGCTATACCCTAAATGCCATAAGACCTTTTTATCTGATTTATAGCTGAAACTTTTTGTATGTGTTGTCTCCCTCATTAGAACGTGAGCTTGTTGAGAGCAGGTATTGCTTTACTTTTCTCTTTGTGTCCCCAGTGCTTATTAGCACAGTGCTCTGTACATGGTAAGGACTTAGTAAATGCTTCGTTCATTCATTTTCTATGAGGAGTAATGAAAATTTATATTTTAAAGAGACACTTGAAAGAGGTGTTTTGTTTTGTTTTTCAGGCCCGTTTTGCAAAACCAGTATATCCAGGACAGACTCTATCAACAGAAATGTGGAAAGAAGGAAGTAGAATTCACTTTCAGACCAAGGTAAGCACAATGGTATTACAGCTATCCCTTCCACATTGCAGGGGTTAGGCGTGTGATACCACCATGATCTGGAAAATCCACGCAAAATTTTTTGGCCCTCCCTTTGTACCAGGACATTTATAGTGCCTTATTGTAAAATTCAGGTTGATATTATATAATAGTAATGCATGTATTTTGTGCATTTGTGAGTTTCTAAACTTTTTCTATGTTGTCTGTGCTGGCTTTCATGTGTCATTTGTGACTTCTGCAAAACTCCCCCAAAATTCCTATTTAATTTCTTATGCCGACCCACAATATATCAAAACCATGATGGAGAAAGTCACAAAGTGGAAGATGTATCAGTAGATTTAATAAAAACCAAACTGCATAATAATCTTTTTAAAAATTTAATTTCAGTAGTTTTTCCTGGTATAGTCATCACATTTAGTGTTGTTATTCTGTTGTAAGAGTCATTTGGTTAATACAATGATTTTTTTAAATGTGAGTGCTAAAATTAAGTAGTACATATAGTATTAATCATTTAAAAATGATTATTTTACGTAAATATAACTTTTGAGTTACTAACTTTTTAAGGTGAAAAAGAATACATGATTATGTACTACAGCCTTAATTATCTAGTCTTTGACTTAATTTAGTCTTCCTGGACCAGCACACACAATGGCAGAATAATTTTATAAGCCATTTTAACCTTTACTTTTGGTTAAACCAGTCAACAAAGCCATGTTACTGCTTGCTATCTCCTAGTATTTAACTCTGTAGATGGCTTTGATGGAACAATTCAATAGCAACAGAAATAGTTATCACAATTTTTTTTGGTTATACTTCTTCCTTTAATACCCTTCCACAAAATACTTTCCTTTCTCCCTGGAATGCCTTGTCTTCTTCCCAGACTGTCATACTTCCTGTCCTTGGGGTTCAGCTCTTACTAGCCTCTCTCATGAAACCTATCCCTTGTCTAAGGAGGGACAAACTGAGCCCAATCAGAGATGGAAGAGGTCAAAGTTCTGTGCTACTTAGCAGTGGGACAGGGCCCATGAGTGACTGATGCGCTTACAGCTGAACAAGATAGGGATGCGCAGTGTTAAAAAAATAAAACTCACTCTCTCTCTCTCTCTCTCTCTCTCTCTCTCTCTCTCACATTCTATATGTATGTATGTGTGTGTGTGTGTGTGTGTGTGTGTGTGTGTGTGTATGCGCTCTATACATATATAGGGAGGGTGTGTGTATATGTGTACATACATATGTATGTTGTCATATACAAATATATGTATGTCTGTTTGTGTATATATAGATTTTTCATTAACCAAATCTGCATAGTATTGTTCAAAATTCACATATGTGTATATGCACACAAACATAAGTACATACACATATATACTACACGCATTTGTGCACGTGTGTGTGTGTGTGTGTGTGTGTGTGTGTGTGTGTGTGTGATTTCTCTAAATATACAAAAATTGTCTTCGTTAGTTATTATACTGGCAACATACCATGCTTTAGCCTAAAACATTTATACTTTTTTTGCTATCCTAGATTTTCTTATTTAATGATTTATATAAAATAGGTATCCATATTTAACATATGTGTTGCCTCCCACAGAAATAGGAATTCTCTCATGGGATTTTCCCTGGTTAGATGCTTTGAGTACCAGCCTTGGGGATGCTAGAATTCAACCTCACCTTGGGGGAGAATAGAGCGGTATAATCCCTATTTGATCCTGGGAATGGAGTGTGGAATGGAAAGTATTCTCTCATCCTAAAATTCATCATTTAATCTTTGGAATACAGATGCCCTTACTAGCTACCCAACTAAACAAACAAACAAACAATAAACAAAAAGGAATGTGTCCTTTCTTTTTGCCTTATGGAAAATACTTAATTTTCCTAGGTAGAACTGAGAGTCCAGGGCTAAGCCAAAGGAAAATTATACTACTGAATACTCTAGGGAGGAAAAGAAGCCAAATTATTAAAAGGTTTCTACTGTTCCAGTAGTGCTTAAGACTATCTCTTCCCTTTCAAATGGAGAAACTTAAAAATACTGGGTGGGAATTGAAGGGAGTAGCCATACACTCCCCTCTGTAGGTTAAGAAATAGGGACACCTGGGATAGGAGCTGCCAAAAACTTTGGCAATGAAAAAAAGATGCTTCCTGCTATGAAAGCTTCCTAGGAAAAATTTCTTTGGAAATAGTGTGTTACTAGTAGTAAAATGAAAAGGATTTTCCTATCCTATTGAAGGTAGGCTTCATTCTACTTGATACACAACAGACCCAGGGGGGAGGAACCTGTGGCCTCTAGGCCACATGTAGCCCTTTAGGTCCTCATGTGGCCTCTAGGCTGCAGGTTCCCCACTCCTGGACCAGACTGTCTTTACATTGACACTCTTGGGAAACATTTGGAGTGAGTGTCAGTATTTAGATATCAGTTTTTGTTCTAATGTCAGAAAAGTAATTTACTGAAAGTGTTTTTTGTTCATAGATTGTTCCTTTGCATGTTTATTACTATGGAATATGAAGTAAAACTGGCAAAATATTAAATATTTAATAAATCCATTTTTTCAGCTGCTGTACCTCTAAGTAAAAAAAAAAGAAGAAAGAATGCTTATTTTATTCTAACATTGGCTCTTTATGTATTCTTTAATGTTTAGGAACTTAGCCAGCAAGCTGGTTTTATTCCTATAATTTACAAACATGATGTAATATAACCAACAGCTAAAATGAGTTTGCTGATTTCTTGTCAGAATTAGTAGCATGGATAGTTTCTGGTAAATTGAATGTTATTTTATGAAAGAAAATTCCTTTTATAAATATATTAGTAATTTAACACAAGACATTTGTGTTCATTCAGAGATTTAATTTGCATAATGTATATACTTCATATTTGAAACAGGAAATAGAATACATTAAAAAAATAATGCTAAGGTCTTTATACCCAAATTATTATTATTTACAACCTCTTCCCTGCATTTTTGAAACACGTAAATTGTGATAAGGGCCATATGCTACAAATTTTAATGTTTATTAGATCATTTAACTTTCATGATTATTTACTTTTTTAGAACAGTTTGCAGAAATTTCCTTTTCTCTTTTTTCACTCTGATTTTTTTTCCTATTTAAGATGAAAAGACAGATTTGCTTTATATGATTTGGTAGTAACATACAAAAAAATTGCATTTTTTTATATGATCAGAGTGAGTTTGTAGCTCCTTCTTTTGTCCCATACCAGGTCCAAGAAACTGGAGACATTGTCCTTTCAAATGCATATGTGGATTTTGTACCAACATCTGATGATCTCTCAGCTAAGGTATCTTCTAAGGTATGGTAACACAGATATTAAAATCGCTACCTGACTCTTTAGTTGATGAATTTCAAATAGATTATGGACATTGAGAAGAGTGATTAAGTTAATAAGTATGGGAAGATATATTGAATGCATTAGTACTTGTTATTGCCATTACATTATAATTTGCTAGAATTTTAAAAATTTGAATTTAATCTGAATTAAAAATCAAGATAAATCAGTGATGAAATAATGGCAACCAATGTAAGTTTATTCAGATTGGGAAAGACACTGATTGATGGTTTAAGGGTTTAAATTCCATTATATATTAGTTATTTTGGAGAAGTTGGAAAATGACTAAATGTGTAAGAGAAAATTGTGATTTTTTTCTTAAGACAACTAATTGAATCTCTAGCCCTATGGAGAGACTTTCTTGTGAGTATTTTTAGAAAAGTACAATTGGAGGATAGAAACTTTGTAAACAGTATATGGTGTGGTAAAATTCCCTTGTTTTTAAGATAAACTGCTCATAGAAAAGGTCAGAGTATTTTTCCTCAGTGTACCTAGCACACTGAACACTAATTTTTACTTCTTTACTCTTCTTGCTGTTCTCCTTGTAAAGTCCTACCTACTCCTATGTAGTTATCCAAAAGCTACTCATTTCTCAAAGCCACTCTTTTTCATAAAGCCTTCTCAGATTACTCCCATGTTAAAACTAGCCTTCCTTTGAACTCCTATTATATTTGTTGTATGGGCCACTCAGTTTGGTGCTTAATTATGTTCTGTCTTATATTCACTAATTGTTTTATGTGTGCATATCTTGACTGATGTAAATGTAACTTTTTTGGGGGAATGTATTTTGTCTTATATTTCTTTTGTATACCATCAGATTCTAGGTTATAATATGGATGGTAGCATAGTCTTGGGCATATATCATATAGCCCATAAATAATTACTGATTTATTGATAATTTCAGAAAGTATGGTTGGTGTATATGGCTGTAATGTAGCACTTTTATAGATATTTTTTACAGTGTACCATGAGTTGTGCAGTTATTATTCCTTTTGAATCCTTTTTCATTCATGCTAAATTCCCTGCATCATTTGCTAGGATGGAGTGCTTCAGAGCACCCTTGTTTTTGAGGAAATAGGTCGTCGAATCAAAGATGTTGGAAAGGAACTGGTGAAGAAGGTGAATGCTGTATTTGAGTGGAACATCACTAAACATGGACAAACTGCAGCACAATGGAGTAAGTCAGTGATTTTGTTAATGTCCTAATGCAATTTTTCATAGTGGAGATGAGTCATATTTAAATTTTACTTCTTTGGAAGTGAGTTGTTTTCACATGAACTCTTACATTAGATCTGTGTTAATGCACACAAAATCCTATAATGAATGAGGAAGATATCTTACTTCAGTGTAAATATGTAGTCGTAGAAGTAGCTGTCCAGACTTCAGCTATAACACAGAGCCCACTTTTTGGTTGTGTATGTATGTCTTATACGAATCTCTGAAGTTAGAATATGTTCTTTCGCGTGCCATTTTTTAAGCCAAGTTTCTTGTTATCTTAAAGACAAACATGTCAGATCAAATGAATTAAATGAATATTATTAGCTTATAATTATGAATATTTTATTATATATTATACAGTAACAGATAATATAATGTATTACAACACATAATTATATCATACTATATATTATTACACATATATCAATAACATTAATATAATGTGATACATTAAATATTAAGTGTGATACTATAATTAACTTATATATAATAATAAAGCTTGTTATATAATATTAACTTAAAATTCATGTATCATTTTCTTGCCAAAGTATTAGTTATTTTGAGAAGAGGACCTTAGATATAGATTACCTTACTTTTGAATGTAAGGTTACAGTGATTTTGCTCCTTTTTATGCAAAACATCTGTTTGTATATTTTTGCAGCTATATTAACATGAAAAATAAGAAAGATACTTGAAGCTTGGAATAGAAAAAGCATGTGCAAATTATATAAGCCAGAAAACTATATTTGATAAAAGACCATGCTAACAAGTTGACAAGACTTTTAAGATAAACTAAATTGCTACTACATGAGAGTAACCTCATTAGTTGTAATATGGAATCCCAAAAAGGATAACTGATACCAACATATGAGGAAACATATTTGGTGATACAACCAAAATCCCTAAGGTTCACTGCAGTTTTTCTTTTGTTGGTCATACTCTGTTGAAACATAGTATTTTCTATTCAGTTATTCATAGCCTAAGTTTGTTTTAGCATTTAATTTTTATGTAATTCTTAAGATAAAGAAAGATTGCTATACTTTGATTCAGGAGAGACCTGGGCTTGAAAAACTGCTTCTGATGCTAGCAGTATGACCATGATCCAGGCCACATAACTTCTTGTTTTTTGCCTTAATTTAAAGGAATAGGCATTGGCAAAGAGGAGGCAAAATTATCCCAATTTGTAGATGACATAATGGCTTTCTTAGTAAACCAGAAACTAATTGATCAAACAACAAACATTTATTAAGTACCTACTCTATGTGAGGAACTGAGGAAATAAATACAAAGAATGAAACAATCTGTACTCCCAAGGAGCTTATATTCTAATGGAGGAGATATAATACCTTAAATAATAAGACACAAAAAAAAATGTAGAAAAAAATTACCATTGCTGTATGACAGTAACAAAACCCAGAAAAAGTAATAGGAAATCTCATACAAAATGTCCATAAAATACACAGATATCTGGGAGTAAAATCTACAAATATGCTTTCAATATACAAATACAATTATAAAATAATTCTTAATGAAATATAGAATGCATTAAATACTTGGAGGCTATTGGTCGTGCCTTGGATATGCTGAAAGTATTATCTAAAATAATTTATATATTTGTTGTTGTACCAATCAAAGCACCAAGGGGTATGAATGTAGG
Organism: Phascolarctos cinereus; assembly: GCF_003287225.1. Classification (NCBI taxonomy): domain Eukaryota; kingdom Metazoa; phylum Chordata; class Mammalia; order Diprotodontia; family Phascolarctidae; genus Phascolarctos; species Phascolarctos cinereus. The sequence goes on along the minus strand of NW_027555847.1, from coordinate 242,443,397 downwards.
ATGTGTTATTGAGCTACACAAAATAATAACACAATTCATTTGGTGGAATAAGAAGTCTAGAATCTGAATGGAAATTATGAGAAAAAGAATTAAAGGGGAATACCACTTTTAGAGCTCAGAGTTCCAAATAGATACTTGACTTAAATAAAAAGATAACATGACTAAAAAGTAAAATTGGAGGAAATAATATAAATATATGATATGAATGTATATGAGGAAGCTAGGTTGTCTAGTAGATAGAGTACAAGGCCTAGAGAGTCAGGAAGATCTGAGTTCAAATCTGTCCTCAGACACTTACTAGCAGCGTGACCAAATCACTTAACTGCTGTTAGCCTTAGTTTCCTCATCTGTAAAATGGAGATAATAATAAAACAACGTGCCCAGTGACAACCACATTGTAAATGGAAAATGCAGTAAAATGAAACACTTAAAAACTGTGTAATTGTGAAGACCAAGAGTGGTCCTGGAGAAGAGCTGAGATATTGGATATTTGCATGAGTTGACCATCTATATGAACAGCTCTTTTTATGGGTCATAAATCTCTTTGAAAATTTCATATTTGGCTGCTTTTTGTGTTCATTTCATGTAATGTGTTACTGCCTATTTATGTCCTGCTTCATGTAACCATTGCCTCTTAGACAACCACTGTTTTTCTTATTCAAAGATTGCGACACTTCATTTGTAGCTGTGTAGCATCTCTGGAAGAATATTGGTATTAAAATGATAGGTTTAATTTTATTTAAGGGTCATTGAAAAAGATGTACAATTTCCCACAGGCAGTCCAGCTTGTCTCGTTCATTGTCTATCTGCTTTACTAAAAATATTTAGTAGAGGACCAGCAAGAGGTGCTCACCATTTAATCATATCTCATAATCTGGACAAAGAGGCATTCTTTATTTATTTGGGGTTTTTTCTCATGTGTGGTTAGGCTAAACTCTTTCGAATGATTATGAATCTCATTTAGTAGGCTCTGAACAGTATTTCAACAGTTCTTTGATCTTCCTGATGCCTCCAAAAGAACTGTTTTTTCCTTGGCATGCTTTTTTCCATCTTGGGTCGTTCTGAGATTTAATGCTTTTGACATTTGTTCTTTTATTCAAACTCAGTTACCTGCCCTTGCTTCCATATTTTCCATATTTCTGCCTTCCTCACTCTTAATCTTGAGAGCAACTGCTAATTATCCAAGTTAGCTAATTTAATTCAATTACCCGTATCCACTCTGATCCCAAATCAGGCACTCAGGTATTTCCTGAAATTTGGGATGAGTTATTATGATTTCAAAATGGCCAAGAGGTATTAATCTATACATTAGAGGGAGATGTGTAGGAGTTACTATGTAAAATTTTAAGTAGGCATTTGCAAATATACCTATTGGGTTTTTTTTTCCCCAGGGAGGGAATATTATTTTTCAGATTTTCAGATTAATATTATTATTTGGAGTGTCATTTGAATGGATCATCTTCAGATTCTCAAGAAAATCTGATCTGTGGTATTTCTCAGCATAAGCTAATCGAAGCAGCATATTAAAAGGTATTTTAGATGAGCAAGTCTTTTGTGTCTGAGTCAGTTGGGATTTTTTAAGTCACCTTCAACTATATATTCCTGACAGACATTTCTTTAATTAAAGAAAGTTAATAGAGAGAATACAAAATGCTTTATTCTGCAAAATTTGAATCAGATAAAATTTTCCAGATCTCATAATATTAAGATTTTTATGTCTTTATAAATTAATGATTGTATATTATATACATGTGTATGTATATATATGCATGTATGTACATACATATTTTTTCCCCTTAAAAATTATCTAAGGCAGCCTTTTCTCAATGGGCAAAAAGGTGTTGGAACTTAAGCTGTAGGCTGCAAGAACTTTGAAGAATTCGAGGAGAAGGGTATAGAAAGGCACAAGAAAGATAAAATGTGCTAAAGATAATTTTCTGAGTTTTTTTTTTCCCAAGAAAAAGCATTACAGAAATTTAGAAGGTGCCAAATTAAAATAGCCATGTATGCCAAGGAGTTGAATAACTAGCATATTTTTTCCTCATCTTTATGACAAAGTTTAATTTCAGACAATACTAGAAAATGAACTTTTATTAAAATTATCCTTCAGGAAACTGAGAGAAAATTTTGTTTTAGCTTGATAGGTTCTAATCTGTATTCTAGTTGACTTTTGAAAGTTTGCAGCCACAGAAATGGTATCATGTTGCCCATCTGAGTTAAGACTTTTGGGCTTTTGTTGTCATTATCTTTTCTGTAGGTCTCTCCTTTGCTTAGGCTCATAATCAGATTTAGCCCTAGGCTTTCTCCAACATATCTGCTGTTCCCCTATTGGTCTCACTGCCATTTCTTTTGTTAGGTTAAATTTCTTAGCTGTGTTTCCACTGCTTGTAGTTTCATGCTTCTTGATTTTCCTTTTCTCTGTGTCGTTGTGTAACAGTTACTGCAGATGACTGCATGGAAAATAGTTTGACCCATGTAGCTTATTGCTGTCCTGAATATTAATGTCCCCACTGGCATCTCTTGTAAATGGCCAAGACCTTCTTGTCATGGAAGAAATGATTGAAATGAAAGAATGCCCTTAAATTTTATTTTGGTACAAGCAGTCATTTTGTTTTGTTAGTTTACTAAACACAAGAAAACAAAATCAGTTATATTTGAAATCTCTGTTACATTATTTTAGATTTGCCCTTGTTAGTATATATGTTGATTAATAAAGCTTCTGGAATAGTGCGTGTTTTAACCTAGTTGGCTTAGATCCAGAGGAAGTTGAGGAAAGTTTTGAACTCCTTAGCAGTTAGTCTAATGGCTTCAAGGGAGAGAAGCAGAACTCCCAATATGTGTTTATTTATATTAATAATTATTGCCTTTAGAGTGGCTTCTTATTTCCTCAAGAATCAAATAGCCTTTAAAACCATTCACAACCTGGCCCCAATTTATTTTTCTGACTTCACTGTACATTTGCTAACCTTCTTTAACTCCTCAGCTCAGTCACACTGGCCTTCTCTCTGTTCAGAAACATATTGCACTCCATCTCCCATCCCTGATTATCCCTACATGCCTAGAATATACTCCCTCTTCATATCCATGTCATAGAATTCCTTCTTTTGTTTCAAGATGGAGCTCAGTCACCACCTTCTATGTGAAGGCTTTTGTAATACCCTCAACTGCTATCCACCTCCTTCCCCATCTCCCCCAACCATTTTGTTTTTGCTTTTTGGTGAGGCAATCCAGGATTAAGTGACTTGCCCAGGGTCACACAACTACCACTTCCTATTTGTAATAAGGGTTTGAGAACTGACTTACCAGTCATTTGGAAGTGATTTGAGACAGGATCTTTGGGTCAGAGTCATAATTGGGTCCTAGCCTGGCATTCTTAAAGAGATATACATAGTCTGGGAGAAAGAAATCGAGACGTGTTTAGGGACTCCAGTAACTGAGCAAGAACAAAAATGACAGCCTCTTCAGCCCCAACCAAAGACTTACCCATGGAGCTGAGCCAGAAAAAAGAAGATCAGGAAAACAGGAAAAAGGAAAAAGAAAAAGTGGGACAGAGATCTGTGTGGGTTATTGGCCCTTCAGGCATCAAGGAGCAGAAGGGTTAGGCTGAAGCCACCTGTTTTACATACCTCTGCAAAGGTGAAGGGAAGAGCCTAGAAAAGTTCTGTTCATTCCCAACTTCCCCTACTGATGCTTCTCCATTAACAGATACTATAACATAGTATCCTCACTTCCTTAGCCAAATGTTTCAGAATTTTGTAACCTGAATTTTGTCTCAATCAGAAAGAGGCCAGGGAATAGCTAGAAATAAACATAAATTTAAATTGAGGCAAAAAGCCAAACCTCTTCCTGAATGTTAGAAATTTAACCTACTGAAGGCTCTGAGCAATTATCATTCTCCCAACTTTTTATCTTATACAAATTCTACAAATTTGTATTATATAAATTCTACAAACACAGGAGGGAATCACCTGAAGGACCATTATGATGCCACTAAGCTAAAAATTGAGCTAATTATTTTAAAGGGTGTGACTAGTTAAATCTCCAGAGACAAGTAGAGAGCAGGGAGGAAAGGGAGGTGATGGTCACCTTCCCTCTACAGTGACATTTACATCCACCCACCAGTGTTATATTTATTTGTATTTCTTCTGTATGTACTTATACAGGTCCTTGTTGGTTCTGTTAAATGTAAGCTCGTTGTGACTAGGGATTATTTTATTTATTGTATTTGTATCTCCAGGACTTATCACAGTGCTTGGCTTGTAGTTGGAACTTAAATGCTTGTTTGACTATGTCAAATTCATGACTTTCACCAAGACTTTACCCTTCAATTCAACAAACATTAAGTGCCAGCTACTTGGAGGCACTTTATGAAGGCCTGAAGATATAGAGATGAAATGTGACATTCCCTGCTTCTAACAAGAATCTGCTGAAATTGATGGTATAAACAAAAGGAGAAAAAAATCCATAATGTGTGATAACGAATCTTACTTTCTATTCAGTATAAGTCTTGCTATTAAGATTCAATTGGGTACCAAAAAATTTAAAACATAACACATATTTAGTAAGTACTTAATGTGGGCAAGACATTGTTTTAGACTTAGGGAAGATAAAAAAAATCTTAGATGAGTATGGTCCCTTGCACTCACAAAATTTATAGTCTGGTAAAGGGAACAGCACACTACTGCCTGCAGGCCAAATCCTTGCTAGCCTACACTTTTAAATGAAGTTTTATTATATTTTAAAATGTAAGGACTGAGCTTATTGTGAAACTTAGCTGATGACCATTATAAAACAAGTGGTGGGCTAGGCTGTCCCCCAGGTCTAAATTGTATGTATAGTTAGTATATTTTGTAATATTCCTTCCTCCCAACTTCTCACCTGACTTGTAATTGCCCCATTTAATTTCACAGGGTACATTCTATATGGTCCTGTCTTAGAAATGTGCAGGTAGCCTGTGTGGTTTCATTTGCAGTTTTTACTAGGGCTCAACAATTCTTTTAGCATTTAGGAGGATTAGAAAATCTCCCTCTACCTGAACAAGAATTCCCTCTTTGACATGCCTCATCAGTATTTGTTTGAAGACTCCCAGGAAGGAGGAACCCACTGCACTCTCCAAGGGAGCCCAGCGAAGAAGCATTAGTTCAGTTGATTGTTTAGTATGTCATGTCACTGAACATAAGTTTTAAGTGGAGTGAAACATACTTTTTTTATTTAGCTTCTTTTACCTGACAAGTACACCGTAAATCATCACAGCTTTGTGTGTATGTGGTTTCCCCCCTTACTTCAGTAAGTAAATTCCCTGGTGATATATTTTCTGATGTGGTAAATGTCATCCAAGACAACATTAGAATGTGATCAGAAGAGATCTTCATCCAAAAACAGCATTGCAATTATAATGTAACTCTTTAGATAAGTAGAACAGGTTTTTAAATGACATTTAAAAAAGCATGGCAACATCCTATTTTGATTGACTTACTCTTCCTCCTTTTCTTTCAAAGGCATTAGAGAAGCTTAATTTTGTTCAATCTTTGTTTATTACCCTGTGTAAGAGAAAGGGAACAAAGGAAATTATTTGATAGTTTTTTGTGTGCCTCAGTTTATCTTTATTTCTCATGGAACCTGACCAAGATGAGAGGTCTGAGTTTTCTCAGACAAGATAAGGTTTTACAGAGACCAAGCGTGAGGCTAGTGAAGCGTTATCAACTACTGTGGATCACAAGTATCTTGTCTTCTCAGTGTAATGAGACTAGATGTGTCTCCAGAGAGCAAGACTCTAACTGTTCTCAGAGCATGTTTCTCTAACCACAGATATCTTGTCTTCAGAGTGTTATATAGTTGTACTGACTTTTTTTTCCCTCTCTCATTCTCTCCCCCCACCCCACTTCCTCTCCTCACCCCCACATATTCTCAGGATCTTCCAGGATTGGTCAGGCAAGGGGAGGGGGGAGGGAAAAGGAAAGAAGGGGGTGACAGGCAGGCCGACCCTGAGCTGCCCATGTCCCCTTCTCTTGATTTCAGGGAACAGAGACTCCTCCTCCTCCTTCTCCTCCTCCATGTCCTCCAGAGGCAGGGAGGACACTTCTTGATATTTCAAAAATAATAATAGCTAACTTTATATAGCTCTTTAAGGATTATAAAGCACTTTATGTATTTGATTATCTCATTTGATCCTCACAACTACCTGGTAAGGCAATAACAGGTGTTCTTATTATTCCCAATTTACAGATAAGGAAATTAAGGCTGAGTAAAGTTAAAGAAAAAGTAACAAGGGAAGGTAACATGCTTTTATTAAGAGCCTAGTGTGCCAGGCATTGTGCTGAGCACTATATCAACATTATCTCATTTGATCCTCACAATCCTGGGAAGGCGATGTTATTATCTTCACTTTTACAGATGAGGAAGTTGAGGAACAAAGAAGTTAAGGCCTTGCCCTGCGTCACACAGCTACAGAGCGACTATTTGAGCTTTAATATTCTTGACTCCAGGCTTATTATTCTATTTGTTGTGCTACCTTGCTTCCTAAATGACTTACCCAGTTATATAATATATACAGTTAATAAGTATACGAGGCAGTATTTTAACTTAGGTTTTCCTGGTTCCTAGTCCAGGACTGTTATCACTCAGCTGCCTAAGCAAATGTATGTCCTGTGATGCCGTATGTTTTTGAGAGTAACCAGTAAAAATACATGACAGTTTGTGTTTTATATGTACTTTGTCAGGGTGTCTGGTTTTGACAAATGTAACTTTGAAATTGCATTGAGCAGTTGCTGAATATACAAAGGGCCTGAAAAGAACCACCCCTAATTAAGATTTTGCATGCTTTTTAAAATATAAATTAAATTAAATACAATTAAAATATTAAAAGAATATTTTAGCCATGCAGTTGGGCTTCCAAAATTGTTGGATTGAATATACTCCTTTTTCTGAATACCTGAACAGGAAAAGGACACATAGGCATATGAATGTGCAATATTTAAAAGAAAATTACAATTTACTGGTTTTATGCTACAAAGTGACTGTTACTGTCCCTATTTACATTCCAAAGCAGTGGTCCCAGTACTGTTTTACCCTCTGAGTGAAGTTAGAACAAAATAACCATCAACTGAGAATTAGGCCCTAGAGCTATGAAGATTTTTTTTTATTACTATAGAGCTATTATATTTTTTCTCAATTCTGTACAGTAAAATCCCCATAGTCCCTGGGGTATTTTGTCACTGCTTTAAGTTTGGCTCCCAAACGTTTAATTTATAATCTGTAGCTGCAATGATTTTAGTGTATATTAAAATGACTTTTGCCGGGTTTTTTTTTTTTTGGTCTCTACATTCTGATCACAATACTTAGCCTCTCAGATCCCCATGAAAAATTCCGTGGGTTTACCAAAATGACATTTTGAACCATTCTGCATTGTTTCAGTGTAGCTACCTTATAATATAGCTTTATCACTAAAATCTATAATAAAGAAAGCTTTATTTTAATGTGTAATAAATAGTACTGTAAATTTAAGCAAGGACCTACTTTTTTTTAAGTTAATAGGTTTCAATTCTATTGACAGTGACTTATTTTGTTGCTTTCCTTTTAAATGGAAATTTTGCTTTCCTTCCAAATACTTACAATCATTTTCAGTAGAACGGAATTCTCCTGAAATCTATTTTGTTTTCATATTTCAAAGAGGAAAGACAGATAAATTGACTTCTTTCCCCCCTGTTTTCCTTCTCTAGCTGTTGACTTAAAAAATGGCTCTGGAGAATTATACCAAGGCCCTGCAAGAGGTTCTGCTGACACAGTCTTCACTCTTTCAGATGAAGACTTCATGGACGTTGTTATGGGCAAGCTTAACCCCCAAAAGGTAATGATCTCATGAGGTTGATTTATTCACCATCACTTCTTCTAGCTGTTATGCTAGATTTTTAGATTACATTCGAATTTCAAAATTAGTTTTTGGATTCTCATTTACAATATAAACTAAGAAGAAAAGTATTCTTGTCCTATAAACTTGAGCAGGATATAACAGTTTAAGCTTAAGTCTAAATTTATGGTTAAAACTCACTTGTCACCTGTATATCCCCAATAATCAAGAGACAATTAAAAAAAAAACTATAACTAGGTCAAAACATGTATAAGTATGTATTGCTATGTGTCAGGTGCCAAACAAAATTTGTTGTATAACAACGTAAGTATTTACTCTTTACAGCAATGACTGTAATTTATCTTCTACAATTAAATATTTATTAGTAAACAAATATACAAATGTATATTGATCATTACTGTTTTAAAAGAAATATTTTCTTTGGTATAGCAGTACTCTTAAAGAATAGGGGTGGCAGGAAAGTAATTTTATAAAGCATCTTTTTTCCAGGCAGTTTGGAAATGGTTTTTTTTGGTGTTGTTTTTGATTTAAATTTACAAGCATCTCCAGACTTGAGTAATTTGCAGAAAAGTGGGAGTAAAGAATTTTTCTGGAGGAGTTCAGATCACTATTTCAAAAGATCAATCAAGTAACATACAAAAAAGATTTATGAAACACCTACTATGTGCCAGGCGCTATGATAGATTCTGGGGATACTAATATCTAATGAAGCCACCTCTGTTCTCAAAGATGATTTATAATCAATAAGTGTTTCCATGGCCAACGAAAATACATAGGATTTTTCCTTTGGAAATTAGTTCATTTCTTATATTTCTAGGACAGAGAACTAAACTCCAGAAGATTTCCCTCTGCCACCACTTGTTTGCTGAGACCAGTGACCTAGAAGGATGTTACATTTTGCTTTTGAGATATTGTAGTTGATGCTGGTATCTGGATGTGTAATGTGCCAATCTTTTTTCATTTTATGTTGTTAAGATAATGAAATTTAGAATTTGACGAGACCTTAGAAATCACCTTGAATCTGTATGTTATTTTCTTAGTAGTTTAAAAACCATAATGAATAACTGCTCCCATTTTACAGATGAAGGAATTGGAAACTGGAGTAGTGACCACACCTTATACAAGGTCTCAGTGCAGCTTAAGTAGTAAGAGAACAGAACCTAGTGTCAGTAAAAATCTGGGTTTGAATCCCGCTTTCTGGCTATGTGGCATGGGAGCATGACAACATTTCTAAACTTCCTCATCTGGAACATGAGTATAATAATACATACCACAGGATCATTGTGAGAATAAAGTGATTTAGGAAAGCTGCTTTATATTATCAGAGGAAGGAGCAGGGTCTTCAGCACCACTACCCTGTAAGATGCTATTTTACTACATTTTTCCGTGGTACTTATGAGTTTATGAAAATGAGTAAATAACTTTAGTTAATCAGTAATGTTCTTTTGTCATTGCTATCAAGTTTTTAAATACCACTTTATTCAGTTCAGCTCTGACCATTTACAAAAGAATGTTGTAGGTAACAAATCAGAAATGACTTTAGACAGTAAACATTTTATCTTGTCCTGTCTGTGGAGGTATCTAGCTTTTAGGATGACTGTTAAGTACTGCTGTGACTTGATTCTCAACACTACAATGAGAATAGAGAAAACAATCTTACAAATTTCGCTTAAAAAGCAGGGTGTTGGTGGGACATCCCTTCCCATTTTGTTTTGCTTTGTATTTTCTGTGCCTGTGTACCCATGCATTTAACAGATGGCTTGGAAACATTTGTATCCATTCATTGATGAAAAAAATACTGCCAGATAGTTTCCTTTTTCCCCACATCTCTTTTGTCTCAGCACTAGTTCAGCGTTTTTCTGTTTAAATCATAGGCCTTGCAAAGTGACATGGACAAAATTGACATGCTTTCCTTTCTTCCTTTTCTTTCTTTCTGTATTTCAGGCCTTCTTTAGTGGCAAACTTCGGGTCAAAGGCAACATCATGCTGAGCCAGAAGCTAGAGCTGATTCTTAAAGACTATGCCAAGCTTTGAAGGGTCTATTAGTTTCTGGGGACCAGGAGAAGAACTGAGATTTCTTTCCACTGGTAAAGCCTTTGTGATTATGTGGCAGAAGTCTTCAGAATTAAGTTGGTGGGAAAACATTTAACAGTTTCATAACAGATAATGACTTTACTCAAGTTTTAATTTTTCACTGATTTGTCATTTGATTGTTGCAGTTGCTGGAAATGGATTTGAAGGTGCATTGCATAAATTGTATCCTTATGTTCTTAGGTCTGCTTTTCTTCATAACATTAACTTTTCACCTCAAAAGAATCTCTCTGGCTTAAGATAATGTTTATATTGAAAGAAAAATTAAATAATTTAAAAAAACCTTTCTTACATGGTTTGTGCATTGTTATTTTCTGTTCCCTGGTAACAGCATTTCACTTTCATTTGAAACTCAGTCTTTGTATACTTTCATAATCTATAACAAGACTTGTCTCAGAGATAAAATAAATAATCAGGTGCTTTGGGGAGATCTGCTCACTTAAAATTCTTCACTTTGTCAAACTAGCTGAAATTACACTGTTTTAGATAGAGGGTTTTTGTTTTTGTTGTTTAATAATCGTTTTTTAAAGTGAAGGCATGTTAGGTTATTTAGATTCTTTTGTTCTCTTAGGGATCATTTTTTCTGCCCAGGACTTGGGTCCTAAGGTGGTAATAAATTAGCTGTATATCAGTAATAAAACTCATTCATTTCCTTTAGTCATGGGTACCATAATAGGGATAGGCTCAATGCACTAAGGCCTATGGTGGGGGCGGGGAAGAGGATGGGAGGGAGAGTCTCACCTGAATCAGTATCGAGGAAGGAGAGTAGTTCTTGGGAATTGATGCACTACTTATTCTCAGTGGGGAATACTAGCCTAGATGTATCCCTCCTAAAGCAGGGTCTTGGAAACTTGCACCTCTTTATACTTGCTGAATAATTGTGGGGTTTTTTTATATTATGTTTTTGCTTAGTGTTTGTTTATATTTAGTAAAATGTGAGAGTTTTTTGTTTTTGTTTTTTTGTTTTTTGTTGTTTTTGCCAGTTTGATTCAGTCTCTCCAGATCAAGAACTTGAATTTGGGTCCAGTGTGCAGGAAAGTGAAATAGACTGTGGCTTATTAGGAAGAGGGATAATAGCAATTATTGGGGTGGCCTGGCATCAGTCCTTATTATTTGATGGCACAGGAATTGTGGCCTATTTATGATGACTTCCATCAGTGGGATCAGTGGGTTGGAAGCTTTGCAGACCCAAAGGAGTTGCTATGCTCTCAAGACATGGAGAAAGGTGAAAAAACATCCACCATTCCTTGACTATTGAAAACTTGCCATTGAATTAACAAAATGAAATTTAATTATGCTGATCTAGTTTCCACTGTGCACAGAAGAGGGGAGGGGCAATTAATGAACATTGTGAAGGCCCATTCCATCCCTCACCTCTGAATGGGTAGTAGGATTGTTACCCTAATTTAACCTGGAAGAAGGGTATTGAATGGAATAATGAGAATTTTCTCTGTGTTGGCTTCTTCTGTTATCTTTGTCCCGATGCCAGTCCTTGCCTTGCCAAAGTTTTGGACCTATAGAGTATATCCAATTATTAACCCAAGTTGTGAACTGAAAGAGATTAAGGAGTGTTCTGGGAAGGAAATAAACTATCTGTAGGCTAAAGAATAGCATAGTATAAGGCATCAGAAGCTTGCCTGGTTTTTTTGGGACACTAGTCACTGATTTGTTTAATGAGACCAGATTCCATAAATTTCAGGAAATAGCAGAGGCGCAAATTATCCAAAGACCACATGTTTTATGTTATCAAGATAGCAGACCTATATATCTGTTCCAGTGGTTAGATATAACTCAGGTGGGCTTGACCCTCTACAGGTGAGTTTCCACTCTGTTCCGTATCTGTTTGGAGGCAGGAATAGGCAAAGCAACTCCTTATCTGAAAGTGAGAATTTATCAATTTGTTTTTTAATATGAATCAGGTAAACATGTCCCCCATCCCTGCTACCACCACATGAACAACCTGCTTGGAGCTGTGCTCTTGGAGGGTGTCCACTCAAAAAGGAAGAAAAACAGGAAGCTTTATCTTGTCAAGGTATATTAAAACGTGTAATTTATAAGAGGGAGTTGAGAGACCAATCCTTTAGCACCCTAGTTAAGAAATACTAGGAGAATAAAGAAGAGGTGGTGAGACCTTTGGACCTGGTTTCTTTTCCACCTCTACTAACTCCACTGTACTCTCACCTGATTGAACCTAATATTGTCAGGAGTGGGAATAAACTTGTTTGATTCTTTCCATTGCATGAAAAAGGGATCAGAGACTCCATGCCCAGGTGAAGGTGTTGGGTGGAGAGACAGATCTGTCAACAATATGAAGTCAGGTGACTATTATTCCTGGGAACTCATATTAGTCATGGAAACCCGGTGGAGATAGGAGGTTTGGGAGAAGTGAGCAACGGGGGAAAAGATTACTCTTCAGATAAAGGTAAAAGGATGGTATAATTTGTTCCTCATCATAGTGATACATCAACCTGAAGCAGTAATGGAGATGAAATTGTTTGGTTTTAATGAGGAGGAGGTGATCCCAGTTCAGGCTGTTGTTTTCATCAGCCTAGCCCATTTTAGTTGGGGGAATAGTTGATTAGAGGCCCTCAATCTGCCCAAATTATTCCAAATTACTAACATCAAGTAGTGATACATACCTGAGGTTATTATTACTAAGATTTACGCTCTCACTTTAGTAGGGTGGCTGGGCCCAGTAGTGCCAGCACTTTCCATGAAAAGGTCACTGATCTCCCCCTGCCATTGTCATTTCTGGCTACCTCAATCAATCAATAAACTATTAAGTGCCTACTATGTTCCAGATGCGGTATTAAGCTTTGGAGATACACAAAGAGGCAAATGACAGTCCCTGCGCACAAGGAAGTCACAGTCTAATGGGGGAGACAATATGCAAACAAATATGTACAAAGCAAGTTATATACAAGATAAATAGGGGATAATAGAGGGAAAGCACTAGAATTAAGAGGGGTTGGCAAAGGCTTCCAGAAAAAAAAAATGGGATTGTAGTTGGGACTTAATGGAAATCAGGGAAGCTAGTAAGTGGAGATGAGGTGGAAGAACATTCCAGGAGTGGGGGACAGCCAGAGAAAATGCCCAGAGCCAAGAGGGAGTCTTGTTCATAGAGCAGCCAGGAGAGCAGCGTCATTGGATCAGAGTACATGTCAGGAATAAAGTGTAAGATGACTGCAAAGGTAGGAGGGGCCAGATTATGAAGGGCTTTGAATACCAAACAGCGTTGCCTACTGGCAACAGGAAGCCTACTGAAGTTTATCAAGAGGTGCTGTGACGATTGGAACTTTGCTTTAGGAAAACTACTTTAGTGGCTGAATGGAGAATGGATTGAGTTAGGGAGAGAACAAAGACAGGCAGACCCACCAGCAGGCTATTGCAGTAGTCCAAGAATTAAGTGATGAAGGCCATTACTAGAGGGCCGGCAGTGTCAGAGAAGGGAAGGGGAGCATATATGAAAGATGCTACAAAGGTAAACTTGAGAGGCCTTGTCAACAGTGAGTGAGAGATCCAGAATGTGATTTAGGTTGTGATCTTGAGGAACTGGGAGGATGGTGTTGCTCTGTACAGTAAAAGGGAAGGAAGGAGGGAGGGAGGATTTAGGGGGAAAGATAATGAATTGTTCTTTACACATGTTTAGTTTAAGATGCCTGCTGAACATGCAGTTTGGGATGTCTAAAAGGCAGTTGGAGATTCCAGATTGGAGGTCATCAAAATCTGGGGCAGATTAGGTAGGTTTGACAACCGTCAGTATAGAGATGATAATTAAATCCATGGGAGCTGATGAGATCACTAAGTGCAGTAGTATAGAGGGAGAAGAAAAGAGGGCCCAGGACTGAACCCTGAGGGGCACCTACAGTTAGAGGGCGTAATCCAGATGAGGATCTAGCAAAAGAAACTGATGAGTGATCAGAGAGGAAGGAGAACCAGGAGAGAGTGATGTCCTGAAAATGTAGAAAGAATAGAGTTTCAAGGAGAAGATATTTTGTAGTGTCAAAGGCTGTCAGCACTTCTTAAACTGTGGGTTGTGATGCCATGTGAGGTTTCAACCCACAGTTTAAGAGGTGCTAAAAAAGATGTGAGTAGAAAAAAGTTTAAGTAGTCTTAATCTAGATCGTTGATAACTTTAGAGATAGTAGTTTTGGTGGAATGATAAGATCAGAAGTTGGATTGTAAGAAGTTGAGAGTGGGAAAAGAGAGAGTGGAGGCACCTGGATGCCTCCTTAAGAAGATTTGGACCCTGAACCGTCTTGTTGCTTGAGTTCAGAATTACTCTGTCCCTTGTTGGCTTGTGACTGCTCCTCTGCCAAGCTCCACAAAAGTTACTGTTTAGTCCTTACAGAAAGGGGTACCTGAGTCCTCTCTCAGTTTGACTTGTTACAGACCTCACTGAATGGCCAAGAACCTGGAGAACCAGTGGTTGGGCTACCAAGGGAGTCCCTTTGTGGGGACAAGGTCAGTGGTAGAACTTTGCTAATGTAGTCAACTATTTGTTTTGGTGGCCCATGTTGCCACCCATTAATGACCAAATATTCCCTCAAATAGGATGACATTGTGGACAGATCCCTTCCTTATGGGCATTGGTCATGGGAACAATATTTGCTGAGTCCCCAGCACACAGGCTAAGTTAGTTTTTCACTCCTAAAAAGCAAAGAAGTTGTGATCCATAGGGCTAACGTTTGGGATGTTCACATGGCTTCCTGGTGTCCTAGACTTAGATGTGGCAGATATCCCACAGCTATGTGAGTCACCACACCTTTCCCTGGTGACTAGGCATGCTTCCGTATGGCAATAAGGTTGGGGGAGGCATTGCATTTGCTTGAGCTTAATGCTCTATCCTTGCTGAGTTTCCTTTCTGTGTCATGGCTAAGTAAATCTCCTTTTGTTAACTGTTGAAAGACTAGTCATGTTTCACTTCATTCCAATCTCAAACCTGAGCTCCCATACCTGCCCAAGTCAGGAATGGCCTACAACATTTTGGTACAGAAAGCAACACTGGATCAAAATGTCAAAAAGTGGCTCAGATTGTGGTTGATATGAGAGAAGGGCAATGCATATGTACCTAATTTATGGATGATAATATATGGATTGATGCCAGCTCAATAACCAGATGGTTGTTCTTAACAGCCTTTGAGTAGCTAGATTGCCAGATTAAAGAAAACGAAACTAAACTGGCATAGCACATTTAGCAACTAGAGATAGAACTCTTAGTTTTTGAGGATTGTTCCAGGAAGGCAGAGAAGTGACTGATGAACTTGATAATAGCATAAGTGAAAGTGATAATGTTGAAGGGAACAAAGACCAAGATGGACCTTGGGCTGGAACTGACAAACCACAATTGGGAAGTATAGTTTTTGACCAGAAGTCCTGCTGAGATCAGGGCTGTAAAGGAAGAGAATTGGAGCAGAAGTAAAGATGAGAGCTGGGAATGTGCCCAGTAGTAAGAGAGCTTCAAAGGGCTTTGGCTGTTATTAGCTCTAAAGTGGGGATTGGTGGGTGGGCAAGCTTTGATCACCATGGAACTTTGGAGGTTACCAGAATTTAAATAGCAACTTAACAAGTGACCAGAACGATGATTAGTGAGGGTACAGCCTGTTGGGAACAACCTGGAATTTCCCCCAGCTCCAAAGTTCCATCTATGTGGGATGTACTTTTGCAAAATCAGCTAAGTAAGTTAGAGGCCCCAATGGTCCCCTCTCTTTTTCAGGTGCATAAGATAAGAACTATGCATACCTGGTCCCATGCAGATATGTTTTACCTGATGGTTTCAGAAAAACCCAGAAAGACTTGTGCAAATTGATTTGCAGAGTGAAAGTGAGCAGAGCCAGGAGAACAATTTATATAGTAACAACAATATCATAAAGACAATTTTGAAAGACTTAAGAAAGTCTGATTAATGCAATGACCAACCATAATTCCACAAGGATCCATGATGAAACATGCTACCCACCTCCAGAAGGAGGTAATGAATGGATTCAGGGATTGAGACATATTTTATGGAAATTGTGGGAATATATTTTGCCATATTATGCATATTTGTTATGAGGTTCTTGTTTTTGTTGTTTCCAGTGATAGGACGTGGGAGGGAGAGAAAAATAGATTTTTGTTAATTGGGAAAAAAAAGAAAAGAAAGAAAGGTTAGTTCCTTTTGATACTTGTTCTTGATTAGAGGTCTGCAATGAGGGGTTGACGTTCCTAAAGGACATGGGTTTAGTAGATTAGATCTATCCAAATTCAGAACTTGCTTCAGTACAAACTACATTTGCACGTAGATTAAAACGCGTGTGTGTGCGTGCATGTGCGTGTGTGTGTGTGTGTGTAATTTGCACACAAACTTCCCTATTTCTGTTGAAGACATCACCTTGAAGTTATCCTAAATTTTTTATTTTTTGTATCCAATCGCTTGCCCAATTTTGTTCATTTTACCTCCACAATTTCTGTCATCTGTCCCCTTCTCCCTGGTTCAGTCCCTCATTTCCTCTTGCCTGGGCTATTGCAATAGCTACCTAATTGCCCCACCTCCCACCCATTCTCCCTTTCCAGTCCATCCTATATAAAACCATTAAAGTAATATTCTTTTTTAAAATTTTTAGCTAAAAATCCAAATATGATTACATGTATATATAACATAATTTTTTATTGGGATTTTATTTTTATGGTATTTTATTTTTCCAATTACATGTAAAGACAATTTTAAACATTCATTTAAAAAAATTGAGTTCCAAATTCTCTCCCTTCCTGCCTTCCCTCTCCCTTTCCTAAAAGATAAACAATTTGATACAGGTTATATATGTATAATCATGTAAACATATTTCCACTTTAGTCATGTTGTGAGAGAAGAAACAGAAAAAAAAAACACAAAGTGAAAATAGCATGCTTTAATCTGCATTCAGACTATATCAGTTCTTTCCTTGGATGTGGATTGCATTTTCCATCATGAGTCCTTTTGAAATTGTCTTAGATCATTGTATTGTTCAGGAAAGCCAAGTTATTCACAGTGTTGTTGTTACTGTGTACAGTGTTCTCCTGGTTCTGCTCGTTTCACTCAGGATCAATACATATATGTCTTTCCAGGTTTTTCTGAAATCCTCTTGCTTGTCATTTTTTGTAGCACAATAGTATTCCATTACATTCATATGCTATAACTTGTTCCCCAATTGATGGACATCCTTTCAATTTCCAATTCTTTGCCACCGCAAAAAGAGCTACTATAAATATTTTTGTACCAATAGGTCCTTTTCCCTTTTTTATGATTTCTTTGCAATACAGACCTAGTAGTAAGGGTATACACAAAGGATATGCACATTTGATTGCCTTTTGGGCATAGTTCCAAATTGTACTCCAGAATGGTTGATCAGTTCACAGCTCTACCAAGTGCATTAGTGTCCCAATTTTTCTACCTCCTCTCCGACGTTTATCATTTTCCTTTTCTGTCATATTAATCAATCTGATAGGTGTAATGTGGTACTTCAGAGTTGTTTTAATTTGCATGTCTCTAATCAGTAGTGATTTAGAGCATTTTTTCATGTGATTACAGATAGCTTCATCTGAAAATTGTCTTCATATTCTTTGACCATTTTTCAATTGGGGAATAACTTGTATTCTTATAAATTTGACTCAGTTCTCTATATATTTGAGAAATGAGGCCTTTATCAGAGATACTTGCTGTAAAAAAAATGTTTCCCAGCTTTCTGTTTTCCTTCTAATCTTGGTTGCATTGGTTTTGTTTGTGCAAAACTTTTAAAATTTAAAATAATCAAAATTATCCATTTTACATTTCTTAATGCTCTCTATCTCTTGCTTGGTAATAAAGTGATATTCTCAAAGCACCTGCCACACCTTAGCTCAGTAAACATTAATGGCTCCCTGTTAATACCTCTAGGATCAAATATAAATTCTTCTGAAATTTAAGGCTCTTTGAAACCTGGTTCCACCCTACTTTTCTACCTTTATGCACTGCTTCCCTTTATGCTCCACTGTCCAGCCAAAATGGCCTTTTTGCTGTTTTTCACTTGTAACTGCCTTCTGCACAAACTATCCCCCCTGCTTGGAATGCTTTTCACATTTGCCTCAGAATACCTAATTTCCTTCAAAATTCAGCCCCAGTATCACCTTTGCATGGGGCCTTTCCTGATACTGCTAGCCACTAGTGCCTCCCCCATTCAGTACCTTGTACTTTGTATAAATTTCTATAGTATATATCTTCCCCAATAGAGTGGAAAGCAAGCTCCTTGAGAACAAGGCCTGTTTCATAATAGCTTTTGGCACAATGCTTGGAGCTTAATAAATGCTTAAAAAATGTTTGTTGGTTGATTTATTGGTTGAGTGTGAATCATGTATTCATTCATTCTTCAACAAACATTTTTTTTAAAATATACTCTATCAGAAGCACTGTGCCAGGCTCTGGGGGATATGAAAACTTAAGATAAAAAGTCCCTTCATCCATATAGTTTAATAGGGGGATAGGCTACAAATGTGGGTAACACAGTTCACAACATGACACGATAAGTGCATTAGAGTAGCAAAAACAAAGTACTTTGAAAGGTTAGTTGTACTTATGCAAAGAGATTTTAATGGGAGATTTAACA
Source organism: Phascolarctos cinereus (assembly GCF_003287225.1). Lineage (NCBI taxonomy): Eukaryota > Metazoa > Chordata > Mammalia > Diprotodontia > Phascolarctidae > Phascolarctos > Phascolarctos cinereus. The sequence goes on along the minus strand of NW_027555847.1, from coordinate 242,424,842 downwards.
AAAGGAATTTAACATAATTTTAACAAAGGGAAAGTATAGAAAGGTGATGGGAAGGAGTAATGTTGGATCATATGGAACTGTTGAAGAGGACAGACCTGGGTGGTATAATAATAATGATGATGATAACCCATATTTATTGTTAGTATTTTAAGGTGTAAAAAGCTTTCTTCAAAACATCTATGTGAGTCAATAGGTACTACAAATATAAACCCCAGTTTACTAAAAAGGGAACTATTAGAGGCTCAGAAATGTTAGGTAACTTGCCCAAGATCATGCAGCTACTTAGTGCCAGAACTGGGATTTGAACCCAGATCTTCTGACTCATCAAACAGTGCTCTTTTGCTATGCCACGCTTCATTAATGGAAGACTTTTGACACAAAAGTGTAGCAGGAAGCGTTGGGAGCCCAAGAATATATCTGAAGATTATGCAAGATTGTCTAAGAGATTGGTGATGATTCTAGAGTGGGAGAATGATAATGATAATAATAGCTAGTATTTATAAAGGGTCTTAAGATTTGCAAAATTCTTTACATATATTACATACATATACATATATTTACATGTAAAATTCTTTACATATATTATTTACATATACAAGCCTATGAGGTAGGGGCTATAATTATTCCCATCTCATTGATGAGAGCAAAGATCCATTAAATATTTAGTAAGAATAACTGTTATATCAATTAAATTAAAAGTCACTGTTTTCTTTCAAAAAAACTTTATAGCACTATGAACTGCTGTCCATGCAAAGATTTAGACAGCTTTTTGTCTTTTTCAGAAAATAGACTGTTAAAGTAAATTGAAGTCCATCGTAGACTATTTGAAATGACAGATGAATTACTAGGAACTTAGAACTTAGAGTCATGATGTTATATATTAGTTAATTTCAGTTGGATTTTCAGCTATCGAGATTATTTGGAAGCATTTTTTTTCTTAAATTATTTCTAGAACGATCAGGAGGAAATAAGATGGGCTAAGTGATGTGGTTGTCAGAGTTAGGTGGTACAGTGGATAGAGCACTGTGCCTAGTCAGGAAGACTCATCTTCCTGAGCTCAAATCTGGCTTCAGACACTGACTAGCTGTGTGATCCCAGGCAAATTACAACCTTTTTGCCTCAGTTTCCTCATCTGTCAAATGAGCTGGAGAAGGAAATGGCAAACTACTCCAATATGTTTGCGAAGACAACCCCAAATGGGGTCATGAACAGTCAGACACTATTGAAAAGTAACTGAACAGCAAAAGAAATATGTCGCCCACAATTTGTATTTGGTGACAGCCCTTTTTGAAGCAGTTTTAGATTTTTGACAGACTGATGAAATTAAAAAGTAAAAGCATGTTAAAGCATGTTGACTAAAATATGATTCTTGATTTCTTTTTTTTAAAAATTTTTATTTTTAGGCAATTGGGGTTAAGTGACTTTCCCAGGGTCACACAGCTAGTAAGTATCAAGTGTTTGGTCTGAGACCAGATTTGAACTCAGGTCTTCCTGACTTCAGGGCCAGTGCTCTATCCACCTAGCTGCCCCATGATTCTTGATTTCAAACACGAGATCTGTTTGCTATTGAAGAGAAACTGATTTGAGTAACAGAGTCCAGATTTTGATTTCTTCTTCTGAATCAATCAGTAAATTAATAGCCATATGAGAAAACCCTTCTCTACATGAAGGCTGTAGTTATGTAATATTTTATCCTTTAAAGTTAAAAAGCATTCTCTGAATAGTAGACTGTTTCAGCCCAAAGCAGATGTCTAAATTAAGGTATGGACAAAATAATCTATACTGAAATCCAGAAAATCCAGGCAAAGTAAAAAATGTGGGATTTTAACAAAGGGGGAAAAAAAGACCTCTTCTATTGATGTTACAAGTGCACAAACTCCTGTGGCAGAATTTAAAATATACTCCATTTCTCTATAGCTCACTAACTTGGTGGCCTAAACTATTTGGAACACATCCAAGAAATCAGGAAGAAAGCCAAAGTCACCTCTGAACATTCAAAGCAGATGCCATAGAGTCCTAGCAACTCATGCTAACATACTTGATGCTGAGAACCACCCTCTGGGCCCATTCTGACCCTTAATCTGTGCACCATCAAAAAAAAAAAAAGCAAACCAGAGATATCTGGCTTCCCACATTAAAACAAGAAAGTAGAAGGTGTAGGGGGTACAAGAAGCAAATAAGCTAATAGTGAAGAGAAAACAACATTTATAAAAAGCAAACACTGTCTAGAGAGCAATTTAATATAGAAGTGACCACTCTCTACATAAGTTCTCAGAGACATCACTTGATTAAAACTTTGTGGTCATTGATATTCTGATGAGTCTGACTCATCAAGAAAAGTCTCAGTGTATCTTGATATTTTAGGGAAATGAAGTTTTCATCATAAAGATTCACTTACACATAGCTTATTCTCCAGAAATATCAATTAGCGAGGTGTTAACTGTATTTATCTTCTCCTTGTCATCCTAACTTAATGTTTGCAGTGCAGTGTGATGAAAAGAGCATTGCATTAAAATACCTAGACTTGAATCCAAGCTCTTGCTACTTACTTCCTGTGTGATCTTAAGCAACTTATTTAATTTCTGTAAGTCTGAGTTTCCTAATCTGTGGGTTTAGGAGTTTGTACTAAATCTCCAAGGTCCCTTATAATTCTTATGATTTCATTATGGAGGTACCTTCTCTCTCATCTGCATCAATGACCCTCATGCCAACTTATAACCATAAGATTTAGAGCTAGATGGAACCTTAAAAGTCACGAAGAAGCCGAGACCTGGGAAAAGTTAAGTGATTGTCCTAAATTCATGCAGGTGAGTTTCTTGAGTTGCTGTGGCCAAAAAACTTCACCTGGCGATCAATCCTGATGAACTTATATGCCTTTAGTGAGGCTGGTCCAGAGTCAAAAGATATGTGGCCTGTTAAGATGGCCTGTACTTGAAACTCTCCCAGCTCAATAGGACCTACCTGTTAGAATTCATACTCTTGTGAGTATCACCTCTAGGAACCCAGAGTCACCTTTATGCCGTGAGTTGTTGGAATACAACTTTATCAAAGGGTACTTGGATCTATGTTGGATCTATTTCTGTGTACTTGTCTATTTCAACACTCAAGATCCAGTCTAGCCACCACAAAGTCCTGGGCTGTCTCCATCAGGGTCTGGTGGGGAGATTGTGGTCAAGATGTTGGTGGTGGTTTGACTTGACTGACACATCTTTCCTGTTACTTCTTCTTCAGGCTGCCTTTACTTATTGATCAGTTCTGCAATCAAGGTGAATGGGGTCAGATGAATGCTTTTGTTTTCTTTTATTGCTAGTAATGTTTTTACTCCAAATAATTTTATTTCTAGTATAATATAAAATTGAAGATGAAATATGAAGAAGTCTTGGTACTATCAATATTCTTGCCCCAAAGCTACCTCTTGTCTTTTAGAATTCCTATTTTGAACTCACTTATATGGAAGATGAAAATGGACGCCTAGACTTATACCCTGACAGTGACACTCTGTGCGTATCAACAGAGGTGTCAAACTCTTGGCCAGGTACTCCCAGTGTTGTTTGAACCAGATTAAAATGTAACTGGGAGATGAATGTTACAACATAACATTAATAATACAAGGTAATGTTAATTTTTGTTTTCTAAATCAATGTGCAGCCCACAGGGACCTATTCGTATTTGAGTGTGCCACCACTGCATTAGATCCATAGATTTATTTATTTATTTTTCTTCTTTTTTTCTTTTATTTATTTTGATTTATCAACAATCACTTCCATATGCTTTTGAGTTTCAATTTTTTCTCCCCCTTCCTCCCCACCACCTGCCCCAAGACGGTGCACAATCTGATATAGGCTGTACATTTACATTCCTATTAAACATATTTTCACATTAGTGGTGTTGTAAGTAAAAATTAAAACCAATAGGAGGAACCATCAGAAAGAGGAAACAAAATTCAACAGAAGAGAAAAAAGATAACAATTCAGCTTCCATAGTTCTTTCTTTGGATATGGATAGCGTGTTCCATTACAAGGCCTCTGGAGATGTCTCAGATTCTTGTATTGCTGGGAAGGGTTACGTTTATCAATATTAATCATCATGCAACGTGGCTGTCATTGTGTACAACGTTCTTTTGGTTCTGCTCATTTCACTCAGCATCAGACCATACAAGTCTTTCCAGGTTTTTCTGAAGTCAGCCTGTTCATCATTTCTTATAGCGCAATAGTATTCCATTACATTCATATACCACAACTTGCTCAGCCATTTCCCAATTGATGGGCATCCTCTCAATTTCCAATTCTTTGCCACCACAAAAAGAGCTTCTATGAATATTTTTGTACTTGTGGGTCCTTTTCCCATTTGTATGATCTCTTTGGGATATAGCCCTAGAAGTGCTATTGCTGAGTCAAAGGGTATGCACATTTTTATACCATTTGGGCATAGTTCCAAATTGTTCTCCAAAATGTTTGAATCATTTCACAACTCCAACAACAATGCATTAGTGTTCCAATTTTCCCACATCTTCTCCAACATTTATTTTCCTCTTTTGTCATGTTAGCCAATCTGATAGGTGTGATGTGGTACCTCAGAGTTATTTTAATTTGCATTTCTCTAATCAATAATACTTTAGAGCATTTTTTCATATGACTATAGATGGCTTTAATTTCTTCATCTGAGAACTGTCTGTTCATATCCTTTGACCATATATCATTTGGGGAATGGCTTGTATTCTTATAAATTTGACTTAATTCTCTATATATTTTAGAAATGAGGCACTTATCAGAGAGACTGGTTGTAAAAATTCTTTCCCAATTTTCTACCTTCTTTCTAATCTTGGTTGTATTGGCTTTGTTTGTGCAAAATCTTTTCAATTTAATGTAATTAAAATTATCTATTTTGCTTCTTGTGACATTCTCTATCTCCTGTTTAGTCATGAATTCTTCTGTTCTCCATAGATCTGATAGGTAAACTATTCTTTGCTCTCTCAGTTTGTTTATAGTGTCAGCCTTTATATCTAAATCATGAACCCATTTTGACTTTATTTTGGTATATAGTGTGAGATTTGGGTCTATGCCTAGTTTCTGCCATATTCTTTTCCAGTTTTCCCTGCAGTTTTTTTCAAAGAGTGGGTTCTTATCCCAGAAGCTGGGGTCTTTAGGTTTATCAAATAATAGATTACTATAGTCATTGATTACTGTGTCTTGCATATTTAACCTATTCCACTGATCCACCACTCTATTTCTTAGCCAGTACAAAGCAGTTTTGGTGGTTGCTGCTTTATAATACAATTTAAGATCTGGAATTGCTAGGCCACCTTCCCTTGCATTTCTTTTCATTAGATTTAAAACCAGAAGGGATGTTAAAGGTCATCCGGTTTAGCATATTCCTTTCTCATTTTACCGAGAAGAGAACTGAGATCCAGAGAGATTCAGTGACTGCCCCACTGTACAGGCAGTGATTGGCAAAACCAGGATTTGAGCTCAGGTCCTTGGGCTTTAAATCCAGCTCTTTTTCTACTACCTCATTTTCCTTCCTTATGTAAGTATATAATCTATGTTTTTCCCCTTTTCCATTTCAAATCTAAAATCCTTTTCATTTTTGCTGTCAAAACTGCATTATGCTCAGAAAAGTGTGGACAAAGACACAAATCTACTCTAAGGTTCAGTTAGGTTTATAATTACCATGTAAAAAGGAATGTTTAAAACACTAAAATATGGTCTGTTTACTTCAATTTCTATACAAAGGGCCATCTTTAAGGTTTTCTGTATTTTTTAGGAGTTAAATTGCTCCCCTTATTATAACCATATTTTCTAAGTGTTTGATGTCAAAGTATGTTTTATCACTTAGCCTTTTAAAAAATGTAGGTTTCAAGTTCTAGAGGGAAAAAAAGCTAGTTAAAATGCTTGTTTTGATTTTCTAAATTCTGTGTTGATTAATCATTTACTCCAATAATATAGTACAAAGCACTGGCTTTTAATGGAATTGAATATGCATTTTTAAAAATTATCAACAGGGAAATCATCCTCTAAATTTGATTATTCTCAGGGCCTGGTGGGAGGTTGGTTTCCTGGACATCTGGAACATAAAAAGCCCAATCTGTAGTGGTTGTGACTTGTCCAGGGTCACACAGCTGGTAAATGTCTGAGGAAAAGATTTGAACTAAGACCTTCCTGATTTAATTTCCAGCATTCTATCCAAAGTACCACCAAGATACTTCCTTTAGCTGCTAGGCCATCCATGGCACAGAATTGGGGTTACAGGCCCACAGGCTGCAGAATACCTGTTCTCCCATCAAGGATGGGGAGATTTGAGTAAATGACATCAATTCACTGTAGACATGATCATATCATTCAGCTTATGACTATGCTGATATGCATTGCCCCAGGGGTGACATGCTTCATCCTTGTAACCTGCCAATGTTTGATGACACAGGGCACTCACTATATTTGAAGGAAGGTGGCACACCAGTGTAATGTTCATAGACTATATATATTTTATGAGGGGGTGGAGAGAGAATGTAGGAGACAGGCTGAGAAACTGCTTCTAGATACGAGGAACCCCACAGTTTATAAGCAGAAGAGACAGAGATGCCAAGCTGCCTAAAGAGAAGCTTGTGCATCTTTGTAGCTCCTAAAGGAACCATGTAGGCTCCAGACCAAGACTAAAAACAACAATGAAGCTACAAAGGGAAGAGAAAGGCCTGTAGGCCAGTGTATTATAGAGGAAAGAAAAAGGTAAAAAGTTTTGTGGGTGGCAAGAGTCAGAAAGATTTTGTGGGGGATGTGATATTGATGTTGTCATGGTTCCTCTAGATGAGGTCACAAACCAGATTGTGGGTGAGATATTTTCTAAGATTAAACTTGTTATTTCAGATTTCACCTTCCACAGAGCCCATCTCAGAGGGCATGCCCTGATCCCAGCATCCCACCACCACCTTCTGGTCTTACCTCACTTCCCACCCACTTATCCCCCCACCTCTTCACATTATTTAGTCTTATTCTCATTTGGTAAAATGAAAAGCCTTGTACAGATGGCAAAGTTGTGACTTCAGAACATTTCTTAATTCTGTAACCTTTCTTCCTGTGTGACTATTTCAGGTGTCATGCCAAAAAAGAAAAGGAAAGAAAAAGCTAAATGGCTCAAAGCTTGGGAAATGCCAATAGTGGCTCTGATTGTTTTTGAATCAGGAGACTGATTATTCCAATGTAATCGAGCCATGCTGAGGAAATCCCTAAATATTCCCTAATCTCTTAATATATGAGGTCATTTTCTCAAGTTCCATTAACAACATTTACATCAAGGTGAGGGGTACAGGCATACAGGGAAGACTAGTACCTTTGGTGTGAGGACTGCTGAGCCCTTTTCAGGGCTATTTTTCACTTTTGGTGTCCACATGCCACCCAATTGTCACCTGTGGTGCCAAGAAGTTGTAGTACACACAGTGGCCACACCCTGGTAAACCATTTTAGCAGACAGGCTAAACCAGGTTGAGGGCAATTAATGAGACTCAAACTCATACCATTTTTACCTACCTCAAAGTCCTGTGGTGATGGGCAAGTGGGCAGCAGATGTGGATACACTGGGAGCTGTAGTACAGAGGTGGCCTAGGCCATAGGGGCATCTTCTCACTGCACTGAAGCAGCAGTGGGACTCAGCAGCTCCCAGGGTGCCTGAGCAGCCTTTTTTAAAGACCACACTGTTCACCTCCTAGAGCAAGAAAGGGGCCAGAAGAGGTGTCCTCAAAATTGCCTACTTCACCTAACTCTGGCCTGATTACACCAGCAGGTGGGGATCCTACCTTGCAGTTGAAACACAAAAAATTGTACAAAAACTTAAAGATAATTCCACTCACTGGTACATGGAACACGTGCAAGCTTATGGACAACATGAAATTGAGTGGAGCTGAAAGATGAACAGCTCTTGCTGAGAGAGAACTTAGCAAGCGTCACATCCAAATAGCAGCCATGGGTGAAACAAGGCTGGCAAATGAAGGCCAGCTTACTGAAGTCAAAAGGATACAAGTTTTTCTGGAGTGGCTGCAGTGATGGGGACTTCATGAAGCTGGCATAGATTTTGCAATTAAAACTGTCAACACGCTCGTATGACTCCCAAAAGGAGTGAATGACAGGCTCATGACAACGCAATTGTCACTTGCAAGACATCACCATGCTACCATTACCAGTGTACATGCTCCCACCATGATGAGCCCTGATGAGGTCAAAGAAAAAGTTTAAGAAGACATGGAGACACTCAATATCAATGTGCTGAGAGAGGACAAGCTTGTAATTCTAGGTGATTTTAATGTCAGGGTAGGCACAAACTACTAGACGTGGCAGCGAGTCCTCGGGAAGAATGGAATTGGAAATAGCAACAGCAATGGTCACTTACTACTGAAGACCTGTGTGCTTCATGACCTTTTCATTACCAACACTATCTTCCATTTACCTAAATGCAATAAAACCTCATAGAAGCACCCTTCTTCTCCAAGCTAAACATTTGCATTCAATAGAGGCAGCTGCCCCAAGGCAATATGATTACCAGAAGACTTAATGTCAACAGAATAGAGCACTTCTCCTAGCTTGAACAGTTTGTTGCTAACTTGAAGGGAAAGCTGTGTCAACATATGGTTGGCAACAGTGGAGAAGAAAAGGAGTGGCCATCTTTCAGAGATGTACACCAAAGGTGTACAGCATTTACTCATCTGGGCCAGAACACTTGCAAACATCAAGATTGAAATCAAGATGAAAATGATGGGGAAATTCAGAAGCTGCTAAATGAAACATGAAAAGTCCACAGGGCTTACAAGGAGAATAGTTTATCTGTCTCTAAGGAGGCAGCATTTAACTTCATCAAAAGCAAAGTTCGAGCGAAGCTTAGAGAGATGCAGGATTCTTGCCTCGGTAAAAAGGCAGATAAAATTCAGTTTTACACTGATAGTAATAATCCAGAGCACTTTTGTGATGCCCCAAAGGCTATTTATGGGCCAAAGACCTATGGTGCATCTCAACTACTTGGTGCTGATGAAACTACGTTGATTAGTGATAAGGACATGATCCTAGAGAGATGGGGTGATACTTCCATAGTGTTTTCAACAAACCGTCATCAACCAGTGCTGAAGCCATTGACCCTATACCTCAGGTGGAAGTCAATCCCTCTTTGGCAGAACTTGCAACTGAAGAAGAAGTTTTGAATGCCATCAGGCTCCTCTTGTGCGGCAAATCACTTAGGGCTGATTCTATTCCAGCAGAAATTTACAGGGCAGGGAATCCCTACTCATACAAAAGCTGACAGAAATCTTCCAGGTTATATGGCAAGAGGCGGTTATCCCCCAGTAGTTGAAATGCCAGGAGCAAAATAGAAGTCTGTACATAATGTTCATTGAGCTGACCTAGGTCTTTGATATTGTCAGTCATGACGGCTGGTGGAAGATCATGGCAAAATTTGGTTGTCTGAAAAAGTGCATCAGTATTGTGCATTAGTTTATGACAGTTCATGACAGTTCATGGATGATAGCTGATGCTTTTGTACTTTCCCAGTCACCAATGGAATGAAACAGGACTCTGTGTTACTCCCATGCTTTTTAGCATGATATTTTTTGGTGATATTATCTGATGCTTTCAACGAGGACAAAAATGGCATCAAAGTCAGCTAATAGTATATTATTTAACTAGAAAAGGCTTCCTGCCAAGACTAAAGTGGAGGGAGAGTTGGTGCGTGACTTTTTGTTTGCTGATGATTGTGCACTCAAAGTAGCCTCTGAGGCTGAGATGCAACAGAGTATGGATCAATTCTCTGTCACTTGTGCTAATTTTGGCCTGACAATTAACACCAAGAAAACAGAAATTCTCCACCAGCCATCACTACTATCCATACATGGAACTATCAATTATCGAAAATGGAGAAATTTTGAATTCTGTAGATCAGTTCACTTACATTGGCAGTATACTTTTCCAGGAATGTACACATAGATGATGGTGTTGACACATTCATTGCCAAAACTAGCTCAGTGTTTAGGAGGCTCCAAAAGAAAGTGTGGGAGAGAAGAAATGTTAAACTGCCTACCAAACTAAAGGTCTACAGAAGCACTGTACTGACCTCATTGTTGTATGCTTGTGAAATCTGGATAGTAGTGCTGATGGGGTGAGCTCAGAGACCTCCCCCCCCCCACCTTTACCCCAAAGGGAATAATTTGTCTACAGACCCCAGCTCCTTATCTCCTTTTGGAAGCCTTAGCCTACACTTTTGACCTTACTAAGATGCCTTCCAGCTCCCCCCTTACAAGCTCCACAAAACACTTAAACTTTCAGGTTTCTTATTGACTCCCCTTATCTCCCTTTGACAAATGCCTATCCTTTTCCCCCATTAGCTATTCCCATTGTTTATTCAGACCTCCCCAATTAGACTCCTTACCTAAACCCTTTTCCCAGGCCCCTTCTTGGGCCACCCGAAGTGATTTTATTGTATTTAAGATCCACCCGGGCCCCCATTCAGATGCTGAGAACCTCATGCTCAAAAGGCTGAGCTTTTCTCAGTGCCTGCTCATCCTTACAGGTATCACCTGACCTATGCGATTTATCACTAATAAATTTTTCCTCTGGCTGAAGAAGATTTGAGTTGAATTCATTCAGGCAGGGACTGGTACCGCAATCTTGGGGTTCCCAACAGAACCCCAAAAGTCCTAGACCTCTTCATTGCCATGCCAGGAAATCACTTCCATTTGAATTGCCTTAGGAAGATTCTGAAGATCATCTGGCAAGATAAGGTGCCAAACATTGAGGTCCTTTCTTGAGCTGAACTTCCAAGTGTTCAAACTCTACTGCAGACAGTGCAATTCCAATGGGCTGATGTAATCAAAAGGATTATGTACTGTGCAGATTCTTTTTAGATTTGAATCTCAAGATATAATGACACATACTCAGGATAAACTTAACAAATAATCACATTTATTTTACAATGATTAATAATGATTAAAAGCCACACAAGCAATAAAGATAAGAATAACATTCAGTGCAATAAGTAATAATCAACATAAAGGAAAGTAGGAATAAGAAAAGAAAGGATACACTGACCAGGCAAGCTCAAGTACCTAAAAGACCAGGGAAACTGGAGAAAGGCCAAAAGGTCTGGTCAAGGAGGCAACGGGGAGCATCCTACCCCGGGACACAACGAAAGCTGTGCACTGATCCACTTCAGGCAGAGAGCGGTGTCCCTATCTTTGCAATCAAAGTCTCCAAAATCTCCCTTTCCAATGACCCTTTTAATATCCATATAAACCAGGGAAAGACAATCTTGATATTTTATTTTGTGTACGTATCCTTGGTGAGCACTCATGTCCAGGCACGCACACATCCCTAACAAAAGTTGGGGCTTGATCAGAGCCCCAAATACCTGTTTGTTGTGTAAGTCTTCAAGGAGTGATCAATTCCTTGGACAGTTACCTTTCTCAAGAAAAATGTTCCTTGAGATAAGTTGCTTTCCCAGGTAACATGTCTTGTTGGTTATTTAATGTTTTGTCTCCATGGTCACCTCTGGCCATGCGTGGTAACTCCCATCTATCCTTATGTTGGGTATGAGTCAGTTACACAGGGGCCTGGGGAGGATCTATCCTCCTCAGTTTCCCTTACAGGTGGCCATGTCGTTAGAATACCAAAAGTATGTTTGCCTAACAGACTATTTTATAGACAGTGCAGGCAAGGCAAGTGCTCACATAGAGGTCAGAAGTAGTGATACAAGGACACTCTCAAAGTCTCTCTGAAGAGCTTTGGAATTGATTGTAAGACATGGCAGTCACTGGCTCAGGACCACCCAGTGTGGTGTGCCGATGTCAAAGAAGGCACTGTGCTCTATGAACAAAACAAATGATGCAATAATGTAAAATACTTTGAAACCCTTAAAGGAAAGATAAGGAGAAGGAGGAGAAAGAGGAGCACTAGGTGGAGGGAAAAAAGGAATAATCATATAAATAGTAATTGTCCTTAGTCTCTGGTTCCAAGAGGTCAGACTCTCTAGGTGGTTTTTATTTCTTTTGCATCTCCAAAATTGGAGCAGCAGGAAGGGAAAGATAGCCTTTGCATCTAGCCCCTCTCTATGTCCAGACACATGTCTCCTTCAGGTGGATCTGATAACTTTTACCATGTCCCAATAGTTTATCCAAATTCATTTTTCTCTTCCTTGATATTTTGATTTGGAACCTATATCGTGGACCTGTTCCCTGGTGTCAACTATCAGCCAGATCTAGTGTACTTAACCTACATTTTTGCTATACATGAGTTTTTAGAGAAGAGAGAGAAAATGGGAACAGTAAGGATAAGAAAGAGGAAGTGTGTGTGGGAAAGATGATATGGTTCCACCACTGAAAAATCAGTAAGCGCTATTGGAAATACTACTGCAATGGCCATGGTGCTACTCAACCAGATATATGTCCCTGAGAGATACAGACCTGGGAACCCTTAAATGTGGAGGCAATTGGTACCAGTTACTCTCTCATCCTGAAAGAGAGGAACAAGCAGGTTTGCTTATATTATATTATAACCATATGATCCTTTTTGTCATGTGAGCCACATTACATCAGTAAGTGGTTTCATTTCCATTTGTGCTCAACAAATTGAATTTACCTAGATTCCAAATGGAATTTGACAGTTTTCAAAGTAGATGACATCTTATTGACATCTGAAGACCATTATTTTAGAAGTTTAAAATCAGAACAATAGTTTAAAATATTTTTTAAAAAAACCTCCTTGTAGACTGTAAGTTAATCTTTTGGCAAGAAGTATTTTTTTTTTAATTTAAGCTCTTAAATCATGAAACAGAGCCTACTATTTTGGTTTTGGAATCGTAGACTTATAACTGGATAGCAGGGTCTTATTGTGTTTTTCAAGATGTTACAAACACATAAAACAAGCTGGCAGATGTGTGGAAAAAATGTCAATCTGTATAAAATGATTCACACATATAACCATCAAAATGCCACTTAGAGGTTCAATGTGTTTTGAAATGAAAAGGCCTTCATAGAAATTTTTAGATGAAAAAATTGTACAGAAAATGTAATGGAGTGTGTGTATTTAATATATACATCAGTTGAAAAGATTAGTGAATTTAAAATTGGAAGGGACCTGAAAGGTGGGAATATCAGATCCCAGAAGTGTGGCATCCAGTTGCATGGTTCCCAAGGCAGCTAATTCCGAGATTGTTTTATCCCTATTTGTTAGAATCTTCTTTCAGATTATAATGAGCTGAAATCTCCCTCCTGGTCACTTATCCCCATTGGTGCTGATTTTGCTTTTTTTGAGTCACACAAAACAACACTAATCCCTATTCCACATGACAATGCATCAAACATTTGCAGACCTCTAGCATAACTCTCTTTAGTCTTCTTTTCTCCAGGCTCATACCTAGTTCCTTTATCTACTCCTCATATGACATCATTTCTAGGTTCTTCATCATTCTGGTTTCCCTCTTCTGGAAGTACTAGAGTTTGTCAATGATCCTCTTAAAATATGGCTCCTTAGAAATAAATGAAACCAAATATAGCTTGACAAAACTAAAATACCATACATCAATTACTTCTGCTGTCTGGAAGCCATACTTGGTCAATGCAGCCGAAGACTGCTTCTTCATGGTGTAAGGGTGACCTGGATTCTTTACAGATATGCCATGTTAGTGTTCTTAACTTGTAGACAGATTCAGAATGGTTAAATCATGTGCTTTCCCCTTCTTAGTCACCCTATTTTTTGTGTCCATGGTAAGACCAGGAACAGTTAGTATTCCCATACATTATAATAATTAGATTTTGAATGTAATGCTGACAGTATAGCTTTGAGAGACAAGGGACCCATATAGGTAGTCCTGGTACTGAACTCATTTTCAATCTAATAATATTGTTCGTTAATCTGAACTTCCCTATCATTTACCAGATGTATCTAGTACAAATTATGGTACAGTCCATGAAGTCTTTCTGTCCACCTTGATTGATGGATACCCTCGTAACCATTGTTGAACTACCATGGGAGAATCCTCAGACTATTGTTTAAAAGTTGTAACTAAGAGAGATGTTTGTATTACCCAATTTCTGTTCTAAATGATATGAACCACTCCTTGTATGTCTTAAAACAGAGAATTCTGAAATCCTGGGCGTTATGACATATATGGCTTAAATACTAGTATATCCTTTCCCCACTATTTCCATTAAATGATGTATCAATTACTCAATAAATAATCAATAAACCTACTTTCCAAGAACTGGGTGTGCCCAGTAGTTCCATTACCCAAACCCCAAAAGGAATTAATCAGGTGGAATGACAGTTTAGCAAGTAGAGTTTAAGGGAAAGAAATCTGAAGGAAAAAACTGGAGGAAGAGATGGAGTAACTTTTTGTTTTGGATTGGAAAGCTAATGGGCCATGGTATATGGTAATGTGGTAATTAGGCTTTCATTTGTTGTTCCCTGCTTTCTGGAAGATATGCTCTTGGAAAGGGAGGGGCCCAGAAGGATGGTAGACATGAAGGATTGTGGAGTGGGGTAGTTGCTACATAAATGAGGAAGAAAATAGAGAAGGAAAGGGAAGAACAGAATGAAATAATATGACTGCAGCATTAGAATGAAACCAGAATGGTGAATATTGCTCCATTAAAGGGATCTAGCTATTTGCAATAGGTGGGTGGAGTTGGCTAGGGGCCTGAGCCTGAATTATACTGCTGGGTGAGCTTGCAGCCTCAACAAGTCTAGTCCTAAACTGACAAGAAGTAGGCCTTGGATTCATGGAACTGAGTTGGGAGGCTGTGACTCTCCCCTTCCTTCTCCAACCTCCCCCATCCCCAAGGATGAATTATGGCTGGGAGGATTTGATGACCTGTTTGAATGAGGCTTGATTCATCGTCTAGCATAGAGGCTAGTAGCACCTTTTGGATGAGGCTACAGGAACTGGAGACTTGCATCAATTCCTGATCTTTATGTGTTCTTTTCCCAGTTTGTGGTTCCAGGGAAGCCAGGGAAATCTATGCTTTGGTACTTTCACCATGTTTTTGTTAATATCATCAAAGCATAGATTTTGAGATTTTATGATCAAGAGTAGAGTAGGGTGGGAGGGTGACCTTTGAAAGATTGTGACTAACTAGGAGGGTTACATTAGAGAAAAGCAAATGTCCTGATTTTCAGAAATGAGATGAAAATGGAGTCTGCAGAACATAGACCAATGCACTTGATTTCAATTCCTGGCAAACATCTAAGATGTGTTATTAAAGGTATATTTGCAAAGATCACCAAGAGTCAGGAAAGCTTTATCAAGAATAGGCCATGGCTCTGAAGATTAATCTCATTCCTTTCTTGGGTGGATTTTTTAGGCAGGTAGATCAAGGGAATGCTAAAGATATAGTTTGTCTAGATTTTAGCAAGACATTTGAGAACATTTCTCATAATTTTTTTTAAGATGGGAAAATATGTACTGGACAATGATATAGTTAAGTGAATTGAAAATGGGTTGAATGGTTGGACTCAAAATATAATAATTTAATGGTAATGTCAAATGGTAACTTAAGTTGAATGTCCCAGAGATCTGTGCTTGTACTGATGCCATTTAATATATCTGTAAAATTAATAACATGGATAAAGGCATAGATGTCATGATCATCAAACTTGTAGATGGAACAAAGAAAATAAAAAAGTATGTTTAACATGATGCATGACAGAATCAGTGTCAAAAAAAGATCTCGACAGGCTAGAACATTGCATTAAATCTAATAATGTGGAATTTAATAGGGATGCAAAGAGATAAACGGAATAAGAAAAGGACCTATATGTTCAAAAATATTTAAAGCATCTCTTTTTCTAGTAGTCTCAAACTGGAAAGTAAAGAGAGCATGCACCTATTGGGGATTGGCTGAACAAATGATAGTATATGAATGCAATGGAATATTAGATGTCATAAGAAATGATGAAATGGACAATTTCAAAAGAAATGGAGAAGACCTCTATAAATTGACAGAGAGTAAAGTGAGCAGAAGTAGGAGAACAATTTGTAATGCGACAATAGAAAAATAACTTTGAAAGACTTTTTAGTACTCTAATGAATGTATGTTAAACCACAAGTCCAGAGGACAGAACATGAAACACATTGGCTATCTCCTGCCAGAGAGATGATGGACTTAAAATTCAGAATGAGACATACATTTTTGAACGTGGCCAATGTGGAAATTTGTTTTGTGTGACTATTCATATTTATTATCGGGTTTTGAAAAAAAATCTTCATTGGGGGAGGCAACGGGAAAAAGAGAAATGCTTGTAAAAATAGATAAAAGTTTATCATGTTAGCAGTCTGAGTGAGATGGAAGCCAAAAAAACTATCACAGTTTCAGTTTACTTTTAAGAGGTTTCTTATGTCCAGGACAGTTTCTTTCCTGAATATCTTCAAAATAACTTTGCTGTGTTCGATCACTTGTCAAGCTTTCTTTAAACTTTGTCTTTTTGTTCCATTGCTTTTTGCTGTTTTATAAGATAACAGTGCTCAAAGTCTTCTGCTGTCCTTCTCTATGAGATCGTATAAAAGAGCTCGCAATGGTGGAGCACATCTGCAATCCCAGTTGTTGGGGAGGCTGAGGCTAGTGCATATCTTGAGCTCAGGAGTTCTGAGTGCACTGGGCTATGACAATTGAATGCACTAAGTTCAGCGTCATTGTGATAACTCGCTGGGGCTTGACTAGAGTGGGGGACAAAAGGGGAAACTTCAGTTTGCCCAAGGAGGGATGAATAAGCACAAGCTGGAAAAGGAACAGGTCAAAACTACTGAGCCAATCAATAGTGGAATTGGGCCCATTACCCCTGCATTTCCAGCCTAGGGGAGATAGGGAGATCTAGTCTTAAAAAAAAAAAGAGTTTATATTTTATGCTGGGGCTGGATTTGGCTACCATATCTCTTTACTTGGCAAAGAGATCAAATGTTTGTTGACCAAGGGTGGCTTTTAGGCTTTCTTGACCTTCTTGTCATAATAATGGTTTACATTGATTAACTTTTGTATAAAATTGTTATAATCAGTGCCAATGTCCTTCCTTCTGTCCATTTTCTACTTTTATGTCATTAACTTAATATATATAGTAAGTCATTCTGGAAATTTATTTGTACACTGTCTCTTTTTTTCTAATTTTTTTTGCTGCTAGTTTTATAGAAATTTACTCTAACAAGTCTGTAACACTGGAAGGACAATTGACAAAGAATGGAAAAAGGCCTATTAAGATTTTTATAACACACTTTTTCTAACATCAAGGAGAGGAGAGCCATCACATTTTGTCTCTAACATAATAGCACCAATGTTGTTCTTAAAGAAGTGGAATTGAAGAAACAGAAATGAGAAAAACAGCTGGTGTGGACCAAATAATTTTGCAGTATTTGGGGCAACCCTACCTTTCACAAATAAGACTCCTAGAAAAATTACTCCTGGTTCAAGGAAAAGAAGATATGTAATGAGAGTAAATGCATGGGAAGGCTCACACATAGGAGATATATGTGGACAGGGCACAAATGAGGTGGTATCTGCTGGTGACGTTATTAATCAATAAACTAGCATTTGTTATCTATTTGTGCCAGGCATTGTTCTAGATGTTAAGGATAAGATTAAAAAAACAACAAAAAAACCCCCAATCAATACTCTTAAGTAGTGTGTATTCTAGATTCTTTCAGGACAAGTAACAGGTTTATTGGATCATCAATAGAAGTGCACAGCATTCTTAAGGAATCTGCCACTTTAATGGGGGCAAGATAGGCACTTTTATATAGAAAGACTGTGGGAAGATCTGGATGAGATTAAGGAGTGTCAAGGAAGCTAATTAAGTAATCAAGGTGGGCTGGCATGGGCTAGATGCCCCAGGTGAACTCCAGGGACTGGGTTCCTGAAATTTGTGGGGAAGTTCAAGTACTTTCCTTTTAGGGGTCCAGTTCCCCACCCCACCATCCATCAATGCTGCTCCCTGATGGTCTCATATAGTGTATAGTCTCTGCTGTGTGCCAGTTTTTGCCAAGCAGAATCTGTTTCAGGCAGTGCTCCTCTTGTCTCATGGTCACTGCTGGGCATTGCTTTCCTGGCAGGCATGTGCTTATGGAAATTTTCTTTGCTTCCAGCTTTAACTGGAGTCCTCTAGTGAGGTGCTACTTCCTCCTCATAAGAAGATCTGTGATCTCTCTTTTAGGTGAGAGCTTAAAAGAGACCCTAAATGCTTTGACCTTTTTAGTGAGGGACCCAGAAAAACACCAGACAAGAGAAAACACCTTAGCTACTTTTTTCCCCCTAAAGAGAAGAATATATTAGTTACCAAAATATTAGTTGTACATATAACTTTTCTCTCCAAAATAAATCTTGACTCTAGGGACCACGCTGTTTCAGAATGCAGCAACCTGTCTAAATGGAGCTTGAAGGCATCTAATCAAGTCTTTGAACCTACCTTTTCTTGTTTATCAGAAGCATTGTAACTAATTCAATCTCATGAATGATTTAGATTTATACTATCCTCTTTATCTTGCACGAATTGTGAAGTGACTGTCAGCACTACACCTTTAAAATCATTTGAGTCTCTTTCAACCAACCGCCATGGGCTATTTCTGATCTCCTTACCATCTTCCACCCCCCATGTGTTAGCTATATGTAGCCAAGAGATAAGACTTCCAAGCTTTGAGCTACCCCTCTATATCAAAAGAGGTCTGTGCTGGAGCCCACAGAATTTTGAGGGTATTGAAAGATTGAATATCAAGATATCTAAGGAAGAGAAGACACATGTCTTCATGTAAGGCATGGGTTGGGGAGTGGAAATCATATTATTACAAATAAAAGGGGAGGACTTAGAGAGCCATTACCTTTACAGATTCATATGCCTACTTTCCCTCTTTTATGAGAAGAATCTACATGTGAATTGAGGGTTTAATAAATGATAGGATTAGGTGGACATAGGAGTTTTTGCAAGTGATAATCTACAAAAGACATCTTCACACTATCACAGAAATCTCTGAAAGAGGCAGAGAATAGTGATCTTGCTGTATTTGTTATTTGTGAATCCCCACCTTAAGATACTCTTCCTATGAGGTCTTTCTATGCATATGTCAAAACTTTGAAATAATAACAAAAGAAATGTTTGTTGGACAGCTCTGATTATTAATATCGAGTGTGGTATTAAGCAGAGAGATATATATTCCCCAAAGGGGTTCATGGCTATCATGATTTGATTTAGTACAGAATACAAGTTGAAGAAGGATTCCCTGTAGGTGGTAAATTACTCCAGATGCTCTGGTTTATGTGTGGCATTGTACTGATAGTATCAAGGCCCAGAACACTGTTGAGTCTCCTAAATGAAATATAAAATTACTCAAGAGAGTTTAGCTTAACTATCAACATGGGAAAAATTAAGTGGATGAGTGCCTACTACTCATATTTAGTCTGTTGAACAATCTCTAGAACTCATCCATTAAAAAGCATATTTTGTTCAAACACTGTAACTGTATAATGCGTTGCCACCAGAACTGAGTATTGTAAAAGAGAAAAAAATTAAATGGTATTCCAAAAGCAAAAGATGAGGGTTTCTAATAGAGAATAATTTACCCTACAAAATTAAATATCATCCTACAGGAGAAAAATGGATCTTTACTGAACAGAAGACATTCAAGCTCCCCTGAGGAAAAAACTTCTGAATAGAAATTTTATAATACAAACACAGGAGTCAAGAGAACCCTAGAATTGTAAATACATTTGAGCTATTGAAAGGAACTAAATGATAATGAAACACATATTTTAATTAACTCAAGTGTCCCTTCAGAATCCTAATGTCTTCTAGAATCATAGAAGAAGTCAATGAGACAAACACAGGGCTTGGGTGTGGCTGTGTTAAATGCTAATTCTGTTCTTGTATTGTATTAATAAGTTAAGATACTGAAAGGCAAAACCAGCTCCTGCCATACAGAAACTGACATTCTAATGGGGGAGAGAACACATAATTGGCTAGGTACATATATATGTATGTATATATATATATGTGTGTGTGTGTGTGTGTGTGTGTATGTATATGTATATGCATACATACATGTACATAAACACATATATAGGTATGTATGTATCTATATTTTTATATATATATATATATACACACACATATGTGCGTATGTATCATATATACAGATTAGCTGGAAGGGAGTTTCATAGAGGAAGATACGAGCAGCTGGGAGAACTGGAAAGGAATCCTGTAGAAGGTAGGATTTGAACTGAGTCTTGAGGTAAACCAGAGAAACTGATAGGAAGAGGTGAGGAAGGAGAGCTTTCCAGGCAAGGGGGATAATCAGTACAAGAGGGTAGCAGAATGCATTATAAATTAGAATCCAACAATATGTTGTTTAAACAAAACAGACTTGACCTATAAAGATTCACACAGAATTAAAATGATGAGCTGGGGTACAATTTATTATGATACAATCCAAATAAAAAAAAAGCAGGACTATAAAATATGAACTCAGACAATAGTAAAAATCTTTAAGATCAGTTGGTCAACAAACATTTATTAAGGACTTTTTATGTGCCAGACACTGTGCTGAGTAATGGGGATACAAAGAAAAGCAAAAACAGTTCCTGACCTCAAGGAGCTCACATTCTAACAGGAGAAACAGCATGCAAACAATTATGAACAGACAAGATACATAAAGGTATTCTTAGAAAGAAGGAATCAGCATTAAGGGGGCCTAGGAAAGACTTGCAGAAGGTGGGATTTTAGCCAACACTCGAAGAAACCCAGGGAAGCCAGGAGGGTGGGACAAGGAGGGAGAGCATTCCCAGCGTGGAAGACAGTTTGCAAAATTCTACACTTGGAAAACTGCAAGGCCACATTTTAAAGAAGTTGCAAAGGAGGGGAAGGGATTAGATGTCACAAAGATAACCAAAGGTTCAGAGACAGAGAATCCTTCCACAAATAGTTAGCTAAGTCATTTTGGGAAGCTCAAAATCTCCTTTGGCTTATGTGAGGAATGTCAATTCTTACCCTTAAGACTATATTCCATGAGTGAGGTTTTATACAGGTGAGGTTAATATTAACAGGAAACTGTCTTCGATTAGCCAAATATTCTGAAGGAATAGTATAATAAAATTGAATTAAAGGAAAATGAAAAATTACAGTTGTAAGATTGGATGACTGAGAGGATGGTGGTGCCTTCATCCGTAACAGGGAAGTTAGCAAGAAGGAAAGGTTTGGGGGCAAGATGAGTTCAGTTTTAGATATGTTGAGTTTTAAATGTCTATGGGACATCTGGTCTGAGATGTCTAATAGACAGTTGGAGATGTGTGATTGGAGGTTAGGAGAGAGGTTAGGGTTGGATAAACAGATCTGAGAATCATCTCCATAGAGATGATAACTGGATTTATGAGTGCTGTTGAGATCACATTATCATTTTATCCTTTACATTCTTTTACAAAAAAATTAAACATCTGCTAAGGCACAAAAACTTCATAATCAAATGCAGAAAAAATAAACATCTTTTACTGTGATTAAATAAAATTATAACCAAATAAAGACCACTGAAGAACAGATTAAATGTTGAGACTAAACAAGTTAATCCTAAAAATATTTGTGAGCTGAAGAATGTCAATGAAATAATAGATAATTAAGACAACACACCAAAGTGTTTATGATACACCCAAAGAACAAATCAATGAAATGATAGATAATTAAGACAACATATATAAATGTTTGGGACGCACTCAAAGCAGGTCTTAGGGGAGAATGTATATCTCTGAATACTTCTAGCAACAAAAGAAATAACAAATCAATGAACTGAATATCAAGGTCAAAGAATTAGAAAAATAGCAAATCCTGAACCCCTACCAAATTCTGAAAAGCTAAGAAAGCATAAACAAAACAAAAAAAAATTGAATTGATAAACTAGGAGCTATTTTGTATAAAGAACTAATAGAATATACTGTTAGCTAATCTCTTTTTTTTTAAAAAGAGATTACCAAATTGCTAAGATAAAAAATTTTAAAGAGAATTCACAAGAAATGAAGAAGAAATGAAGGGAATTATTAACTTTATTTTTGCTCAATTCAATATCTAAAGCTGATGAAAATAGAAATAAATGAATATTTATTGAAATTTAAAATACACAGATTAGCAAAACAAGAAACAGAGAATTTGAATAACCCAATATCAGAAAAGAAATAAAACATTCTTTAAAGAAATACCCAAAGGGAAAAAAACAAAATACTTAAATATATAAGTGAAGTCCATCAAGCATTCAAAAATAATGCCAATACTATATAAATTCTTTCCTTCTAAGATAATGGCAAATATGTTTCTCATACCTAAGTCAGGAAGAAAAAAGACAGAGAACTAAAACTATAGCTCAACCTACCAAATGAATATAAGTACAAAAATATTTAATAAAATACTAGTGAAGAAGTTGCAAGAACATATAAAAAAAACATGCATTATACTAAGTTGGATTTATACTAGAAATGCAATGTTGGCTCAACATTAGAAAAACAATAAATATTAAGAAAGAGGCAATGTGGTGTAATGGTATAGTTGATCTTAGGACCAGGAAGAACTGCGTTTAAATACTGTCTCTGAGAATTATTGACTGTTTCACTCTGTGTGCACTGCTCAATTGTTCAGTACTCTAGACAGAAGTCTAGGACTATAAATTGAAAGGAAGGAGCCTATCTGCCTTCAAAGAGAGAATTTCCTTCTCTGGGAATTCCATTTTGCAATAATATTATAGGTCTAGTCCTTATCCATGTTAACATAATAAAGCAGATTAATAACATAAATAGCAAAAATCATATAATTATGTCTATTGATGCAGCAAAAGCTTTTTACAAATACATTTCAGTACACTGAAAAACATTTAGAATTATATGATTGGACCATTCCTTAATGGTAAGTAATATCTATCTAAAACCAAGGGTATCCATAATGAAGAAGTGCTAGAGTCCTTTTTAATAAAAACAAGGTAAAGCGAGAATATGCATTGTTGCCATGATTATTGGATATAATAATAATAGCTAACATTTATTTAGTACCTGCTATGTTCCAGGCACTGCACTAAGTGCTTTATAATTAGTTCTAGAAATGTTGGTTCTATCAATATGACAAGAAAAAAAACTTAAAGAAATAAATACAGACAAAGAGGAAACAAAATATCATCAGAACTGTTTGGCACTAATTTAAAAAACAAACAAAACAAGAAGAGTTAAGCAACTTACATACGTAAGACTCAGAAGCAATCCAGTGAACGTGGTACCTTGGTGCCGAGAAAGACTATAAACAATTCTCAAAAGAAGAAATGCAAGCTATCGACAACATGTGAAAAGGCTTCATATCACTAAAAATGAGAGAAATGCAAAATAAAACAAGTCTGAGGTTCTATCTCATACCTATAAAAATGGTAAAATGATTAAAAGAGAAAAATGACATTTCTTTGAGGTTTTGTGAAAGGACAGTCACCTGAATGAAAATGTTGGTGGAGCTCAAAAGTGGTCCATTCCAACATGGAGAGCACTTTGGAACTATAGTCAAAAAGGCACTAAACTAAATAATTGACCTAGTCATATCACTCAAAGCTGGCATCTCAAAATGATCAAAGAAAGAGGTAAAGGACTCCTATATACACAAAATATTTATAGCAGAATTTATTTTAGCAGCAAAAATTAGAAACAAAATGAATACCCATCATTTGGGGCATGGCTGGACAAATTATGATATGTGCGTGTAATGGACATTATTGTGCTGTAATGACTATTTTTTTTTCATGACTTACAGCATCACTGGCAAAACACTAAAACACAGACCTTTGTTTCAGGGAGAAGTTTAGAGTCATTAATGGGACTTTTCAATTTTCTTTTAAATTTTTTTCTTTTTTATTATGAACTTAATAATGATGAATAAAGTTGAAAGTAAGGAAACCATTGAATTCATAAATAAAACTAGGATCTGGTTTTATAAAAAAAAACTAGTAAAATAGAGAAATCACTGGTTAATTTGATTTAAAAAAAGAAAACCAATATTTATTTAAGATATTATTATATATTTTCTTTTTCTATTTTGACTCTCTGATTTGGTTATTGATCCATATTTGCATCCTAGATGCTATGTCATTTGGTGTATAAATGTTAAGTATTAAAATTATTTCATTGTCTATATTATCTTTCAGCAAAATGTCTTTTCCCTATTCATCTCTTTTAACTAAATCTATTTTTGCTGTTTTCTTGTCTGAAATTATAATTGCTAGTCTCACACACTTTGTGTGTGTGTGTGTGTGTGTGTGTGTGTGTGTTCAGTTGAGGCATAATAGATTTTGCTCTAACCCCTTATTTAACTATTCGTGAGTCTTTATGTTTCAAGAGTATTTCTTGTAAATAACCTATATTTGAATTCCGCTTTCCAATCTATTCTACTATATGATTTTATGGGTGAATTCATCCCACTCAGATTCATAGTTTTAATAGCTAATTGTGTATTTCCCTCCATTATAGTCTTCTGTAGTTTTTTTCTCTCTGAACCCCTCATTTCCTTTTTATTGTATAGGTTCATTCCCTTCTTGTTTTCTTTTTAGCTTACTCCTCACTATCCCCTCTCCATAATGAGGGTTTGTTTTACCTATCTCAAATTCTCACTGAACTAACCTTCTTTTTATACCCACTTTCCATTATTTTATTGAAGGTACATTTTTTTTTCCATGAAGGAAAATTGTGCTCAATTTTGCTGTGTAAGTTATTCTTGTTGCAAACTTTAATTGTTTGCCTTCTGGAATATATCATTCCATGTTCTCTACTTCTTTATAGTGATAGTTACTAAATCTTGTCCAATCCTCACAGTGGCTCCCTGGAATTCTTTCTTTCTGGTTTATTGCAGTATTTTTTCTTTCATTTGGAAGCTCTGGATTCAACAATGACATTTAACTTAATGAGCCTTTCTCTAAACCTATTAACAATTTGTGAATATCAGTATAACACTTGGATTATCTATCTATTAATTATCACTATTATGAAAGTAAAAACTCATTGTATGGCAGAAATTAGGAAGCACTCAAAGTGAAGAGGTTGCAGACAATAATTTAGCACAACTCTTATCATTTTACAGATGAGTTGACTGGGGTACAAGGATCCTTACCAAAGACCACACAAAGACCTACTTGTTAGTAATGGTGATAGAATCCACATCTTCTGTTAGTATACTAATTTATGTTGATCTCAGTGAGATGGGCTAAAGAAAAATGCTAATACTGTTAAGTCATTTCAGGCAACACTGGTACTTTAGTATTCAGTGTTTCATATGAAACATATATATGTATGTGTGTGTATTTATATAATCCTTCAGAGCCTGGAAGGAGCACATTCCCTGTAATAGGGCTGGAGTCCTGTCATGATGCATTTTCCTTCTATCCAAAAGCACATTTCATATGGGTCACATTCAATTGAATAATTTAATACCTTACATTTGCATAGCAGTTTACAGAGAACATATGGGAGTACTTCGAATTAGAATGCTCATAAACATTATCTTATTTGGTCCTTACTTCTCTTTAGAAAAACAGAATGGAAAGGATCCTTTGAGAGGTAAACAAGGTAGGCATTATTATGTCCCGTTTTATAGATGGAAAAACATAATCAAGTTGACTTACCCTGGCTTTAATAGTCCAGGTACTCAGATTCCACCGTTGTACCATATTACTTCCCAAAGGTTAAATTTGAGAAAGTTCATCTTTTGTTAATTTCTATAATTCTAGTATTGAAATCTCTAATATAATTTATTTTTTTGAAATTATTATTGTACTTTGAGCAGGATGGTAACATAATTTTATTCACATAAACTATATTAGCAATAAGAACTCAAAAGAACATTTAAGTACTTATGATAATGTTAAATTTGGAACATACATAACTTCTGAGCAGTTAAAACAAAGCATTTTTATGAGAAGAAAAATTTCAAAATGATCTGGATGACTCATGTGTATGGTTAATTTTTTTGGAAGATTTTATCTTAAATAAACTTTTTTTTGTAAACAAGGAAATATTAACTAGCTAGCGTTTATATAGTGCAGTACTCTGTGGTTTGCAAAATGCTTTACAAAAATTCTCATTTATTCCTCACAATAACCCTGGGAGGTAGGTGCTGTTATTTTTCTATTTCTATTTTACAAATGAAGAAACTGAGGCAGTCAGAGGTTTGGGTGATTTGCCTAGTGTCACACAGCTAGTATATGTCCAAGGCTGGATTTAAATTCAGGTCTGTCCTTACTCCAGATCCAGCATTCTATCCACTGTCCCAACTGGCTGTCTCCAAATCTAATTTAGTCAATATGTATTCTTTTAATAGAAAAAAAAACCTTTAAGAAAGATACTGGTGGCTTATCAGAGAAAAAAAAACAAAAGTAAGCTAAACATTGAAATTATGGAATGTGGTATCTTAAATTTGTGATTGAAATAATACTTTTGCCTCAGAACTATAAACATAGATGGTGTCATTGGTAGGCATCAATATATGACCATAATTTAAGTTATGAGTAGATGATCTGAACAGCAAAATATAAAATTGGTAAGATCTATCCAATAACTATAATGAAGAATATTAGCAATTTTTTTTCTATCGTATACTATTTAAACCTCACCACATAAGCATTTTCAAACAAGTTAAAATACAAAAGCCCAATTCCTCAATGACAGAAATTTCAATGACCTCAATGTTGACCTCCCTCATAGACACACAGTCCTTTCCCCTTTCCTCCTGACTTAGGGCTGGACCTGCTTTCCACATCTGAAGAAGAATTCATGTTTGACTGCTCTTTTCCCCCATATGAGAAGTGTCCAAGCGCTTGAGAAGTGTTCAGGTTTTCAAGAAGTGTAGACAATAGAAACTGGACCCTTCACATAGGGGATAGTTTATCTAGAATAGTCACAGAATACTCATTACGCCAAGGAGATGGAATACAATAGTGAACACTGGTAGCACAGGGGATGGGAGGAAAGAAGTCTCAATAATAATGGGCTCCAGATTCTCAGCATCAGAAAATTTGGCCTGAAAGGCTGAGGGAAGAAAAGTGGGAGCAGGGACTAGAAATAGACATGTATGGGCAGGGAAGGTTGTATGTGTGTGGGAGGAGTAATATTAGGTTTGTGGGGAAGAAACTGACTGACTGGATAGGGCTGTGGTCTGGCAGAGCTGACTCCAGGTTTTGGGGTTGTGACTGTGAGAAATCAGTCTTTTAGGGGTATGTGAGTGGATGTGGTATATGATCCTTTATGTCTAGCACTTTTTTTGGACAGGCCTCAGCAGTCTCAGTACAGCCAGCCTTTGATTTGTACTCCGTGGGAGAACCAGGCTAAAACCTATGTAATTTTTTCCTTAGGACACCAGCAGGGGGAACCCAACTTCTCTCAAAGACCCAGCATCCCTAAGACTAAATCTATTCAGATCATGCATTTGGGTCCAGAGCAAAGGTGAGTGCCCCAGACTGAATCCAGCACTTATCATTAGACCTGGTACGAACTGATATAAAATGAAGGGAGCAGAACCGGGAGGATAATTTCTAGGATGACTGCAATAACCATCAACACAATGACCACTTTTGAAGACAGAAGAGGAAACATGCCTCCCACGATGTCTAGAGATGCATACATTTTCAGAGATGGCTGAAGTTTTGATATGTTTTTTTTTCTACCCTTATTTGTTAGGGTAGGGGAGGGAGGTTAGAAGGTAAAAAAAGAAAAGAGAATCAATAGAACGTTAAAAAATATACAGAAAACAAATAGGTTCAGAAAAGAACACACACCAATTCTGTTACTACCTTGTAAAATTTAATATATACTTAAAAAAAATTTGTAACAGGAAATCAGTTTTATATTCAATCTTCTTTTTTGTGCTTTGTATATTAAAATATTTGGTTTGTTAATGATTTAAAATTTTTGTTTTTATTGGGAACTTAACAGAAATAAACAAAAGATTCAGCTATAAGGTGACATACATATTTGCAGAGCCATAACTTGGAATTTTTGCCCTGGGGACAGCCATCATATACTCCTCACTAGCTTTTTCAAGCTTAAATAAGGACTGAGACCATGGCACTGCTGAGAAGGCTGTTTTAAAGGCAGGATTTAAGAAATCTGAGAGTGGGGTGCCTCTGGCTATATAAACATGAGCACTCCTAACATCTGTTTTACATGTTCATATCCTATAATCTCGGATTTTGTAACAATTCAATTTTTCTTTCTGGCTATGTTTCAGACCTCTCATTCAGCTATAGTTGTATAAGTGAAAAAGTTCTGTGAATGAATCATACTGTGTATTTAAGCTTGTGCTTTCAAATCTGTCTTAATCATCATAAATTAATTACAGCTCTTAATATGCTTCAGTGCCTGTCTTAAAAAAGGCTTATTGTTGACAGGCAGGAAAGCAGTTTTTTTTTTAATATATCCTGTACTTCAGCTATACCCATGTATGATAATGGCCTTAGACATTTGGTTACATACCACATAGGCCCATGAGGTTTCATACCACACTAAAATGATGACTGAGAACCAGTATTTCTCCTTGCCAGACACTCCAGGCCTATGTAACCAGGAGTGAATTGACATATATTTTGAGGGGAACATGGATTTAGGAACACATTTCTCCAGCTCATATGTATTAACATTACCGATGAGATATTTTTGCTGTCCTGTCTTTTTTTTTTTCGATTCAACTCTTTGCTTTGGTGGAAGTTCATTTTGTTAAAGGATCAAAGAACTCTCACTTTCCCATGAGTTTGGTGATATCAGTAATAACTGTAAACTGCTAATAAAAGTCAAGCCCTTAAATGGGACTTGAGTTCTCAGTCGAGATTACTGGGATGGGTGTGGGGGTGGAAATAAGCATTTATATAATGCCTCCTGTCTTTCTCATCAGTGAGTTAGGGGGATGTCTACCTCAAGCATATGAAGATTTCCCCCAATGGAAAGGGCAGATGAGAACAATTTGCTCCAGTGGTCATGAGGGTAACTGAAGCAAGCATTGTGGAATGCTTAAAGCTTCGTCAGACATGAAAGATGACAAGGTCATCCACTGCATCCTGGACCATCATCAGTTGTCTTGACTTTTGTCTTGCCATGAGACTTCAGTGACTCAGGAAGAGAGAGTGAGACTGATGATTTTGGGCAACTCTGCCTCACTTAAATCCAATTCATGGGCAAGTCAAAGCATTATCTTGCAATGTCATTGGTCCTCTTTGAAAATTATAGAAGAACAACAACAACTGTTTTCCCAGCAACTCTGAGAGGAAGGTACTGGTGTTATCTCCATTTTACAGTTGAAGTAGCTGAGGCAAACAGAGGCTAAGTGATTTGCCCAAGGTCACACAGCAAGTAAGTGTCTGAGGTTGGATTTGAACCCAGGTCTTCCTGACTCTGGATCTGTTGCTCTATCTACTGTGCCATCTAGATCCTAGAATATTATTACCAGGCATGGGCAGCGATGGGACAGAAATGGGCAGGATAGGTAGTCAAGCTAGGCAGGAAATGTCAGGATGATACTAAAGGTCTGGGTAGGCAAAGGGCTCAAGTCCAGGGAGGCGAGCTAAGAAAGGAGGGAACAGGAAATATGAGAACAGAAAGACTCCATAAGACCAGGAAAATTCTATAGTCTAGAAAATGGGATTCAGCAAGAGCAGACAGAATAGTAAGCAGGTTTGAGCTCTCTGTCTACCCCAGAACAGAATTTGCTTGTCCCTAATTTCATTCAATAAGCATTTATTGAATACTTATGCGAAAGGCACAATTCTTAGTGCTGGGAACACAAAAATAGACATGCCATAACACTTGATCTAAAACTTTATAGGCAAATGAGGGGAAAGATGTATACAAATAATGGTGGTACAAGGGAGAGTGACATAAGTGCAAAGGAGAGGCCCAGGCGAAGGGATATGAGAAAATTGATGAGGGTGAAATCACTACTCTGCTTTCTATTGCCTGCTAAGTGGACCACAGTGTTAACTGTAGGTTGAAAGCAGTCAAGGGATTAAAGCTTAACCCTGCCCTTGGTTAAGACAGGGCCAAAGGGATTATAATCACTGGGCAGTTCTACAAATGATGGCATATTACTAATGTAGCCCACTTTTTTTTTTCTAACCCTTTACTTCAAACAGGGAAAATGAAAATAGGTTTACATTCAACTGTTTTCTCAGAACAGCTCTTTTATTTTTAATCTGAAGTCTATGGGAAGGGCACCATAAAGTACTGCTGGAACTTTGCTTGGCTAACCAATTATCCTGTGTTACACGGCGTTCTTGATGTTTAAAAATCCCATAGCTCTTCTGAGGATCCAAAACCAGCAGTCATCAAATCCGGTTTATTCACTCTTCAGAGGAACTTCAAAGGGCCATTCCTGCATCATCGAGACCATGAAAAGGCTGGAAGGATAACTTGAATCCATGGGGCATGCAGCTGATAGAATAGTAACATATGTTGGGGTTGGATGTTGGAGGCAAGTAAAATAACAAACAGAAAAGGCCCCTAAAACTCTATGTAAAAATCCAGAAGTATTCTTTTTAAGTTCAAATAACCCCACAAAGAATGAGAGAATCCAGGCTAAATATCAAGTAATAGTGACTATCAGTATCATTATTTATTATTTTTAATTTGGATCATGAAAATATTTTGTTATCCATATCTGTAACACAAGTTTGGAAAAGTAACAATTTACTAAATGGAATAAATTAGAAAGCTCTTGGTTTTCAATGTAATTAAATTCAACGTTAAACCCTCAAACTCTTGATGGGTAATGAATAATTCAGTTTAGGTTGGAGAAAATAATTTACGTATATGTGGTTGATGCCGTAGTATCTGTGTGTATGTGTGTATATGTGTGTATGTGTGCATATGTGTGTGCACATGCAAGCGAGTGCACAGACACAAGTACACGTAGAACAAGAGTGATGGAGCTAAGCCTATTGCAGTCGGCCACATACTTGGGCTACTTTGATTACAAGTGGCCCCTTGTCAAAGGACGTGCATAACCAACTGGTTCTGGCTGACTCATTTATCCAAGTGACAGGGATGGGGATCTGTGCATTGAGACAGGAAGAGTCACTTACTAAGTAATCTTAAAAGGAGAAACAGCTTCTCTTGCTTTTCTTCTCCTCCTTCGGGTGTGTGGTTTGAGACTTGGACAGCTCATCCTTAGACTTCTTGGTGGAGAGGTAGACTTTCCTCACTTGTCCTCTCCCCGTCCCTGGCAATTGCTAAGGTGACAACCAGTACAGAGAATAAGCATTTATAAAGCACCTTCTATGTGCCAGGCACCATGCTAAGGGCTTTATAGATCCTTACAACAACCTAGAGAGGTAGACACTAAGCACATACTGAACACATGGTAGCAACTACATTTTCTTGCTTGAGACTGGATGTGAAGTCCCTAGCTGCCTTTTCTATTTCTTATAATCCTTATACAGGTGACAGAACGGCAATTCTAAAATGGATATTTCCAGCCTTGTTAACTACTTTGTGAGGTCAAGAGGCCTGAAGCCACAGAAAGGTTGAGACACTGGTTGTCCAGAGGGAGGTGATTCCTTCAGTTTACCCTTCTCAGAGGAGTTGACCAGTTACTTAGCTAGTCAGCCAACAAGCATTTATTGAACTCTTTCCATGTGCCAGGTACTATGCTAAACTCTGGGGAAATAAAGACAAAAAACAGTCCCTTCCTTCAAGGTGCTTGCTAGGGGAGACAGATCCCTTTGGAGTAAATGGAAAGTAAATTTAGAGGGGAAGGAAGGCTCAAGCAGCTGTGGGGACTGGAAAAAGCCTGTGGGATTTGAGTCAAGTCTTGAAGGAAGCTAGGATGCTAAGATAGGAGGGAGGGCTGTATGAGAGGAACAACACCTAGGCCAGTATGGCTGGATCACAGAATGAGGAGAGGGGAGTACTTTAAGAAGACTAGAAGGGTAGGAGAGGGGAGGTGCTGTTCATTTCTATGAAACACGTGGCACAAAAGAACAGATTTCTCTTTCATCTCAGTCTATACTATTATTGTAGGCTGGGCCTGATTCAAGCCAATGCCCTAGTGGTTCAATTTCTATACTGGAAGGAAAAAAGATACTCACTGGTAATTTAATAGTTAAGAGAAGGAGATTTATTTAGCCCTAACAGAGAAGGAATATTCAACAAGGATATTTAAAGTTATTTTTCAAAGACTTCATGAATTGATTCAGCTAAAGCTGAACTTGTCTTCCTCTAAGTTGCCCATGGGATTCCACAGCCAAACATCAGAGAGCCCTGTAGCTCCTCAGGGCTGTTTTGTAATTAGGTAGCCAGTATGTGATGTCAACAATCTTTCATCTCCCAAGCCAATTAAGTCTTAAGGATGGTTTCAGTTTTGTTTAAGGATAAACT
Organism: Phascolarctos cinereus; assembly: GCF_003287225.1. NCBI lineage: Eukaryota > Metazoa > Chordata > Mammalia > Diprotodontia > Phascolarctidae > Phascolarctos > Phascolarctos cinereus. The sequence goes on along the minus strand of NW_027555847.1, from coordinate 242,392,486 downwards.
AGCCTACTTTCCTTGGAGGTAGGAGGTTAAGATATAGTTTCCTCCACAACTCTCAATAGCAACTCATTAGAGGTCCGTTTCTTCTGATCTGCTAGGGCTACATGGCTCATTCCTCTGGTGATGGTCATAGTGTTACTCTTTTGGGTCGATAACTAAGTACCAGAATACTAACGGCCTTCTCAGTGCATGGCTATGTGTAGAAGAGACAGGAATATCAATGAACTGGATGAAGAATGTATATTACCAACTTATGACATACTGTTAAATGTGCAGCCCATTTAATTGATCTATCAAGCTAACTATCCATATGTTATGTAGATATTTGCTGATAGATAATGAACTAGGTAAAGAAATGAATAGGAGTAGAATAGGATAGATTACATTTAGAAAGTTATATATTTTCAGTGATTGTAAAGTATCCCTGAACACAACACACCAACATTCTCCCAGGGAAGCTCTCTATCACCATCAATCATAGAATTCTGTGATCTCTAAAGAATCGAAATTGTAGGGCAAATAAAAGATGTCTAGTGGACATTGGTAGGCTCCAGTATGTTACCAGTACTGAGTAGGGTACAACAAGATTTGCGAATATGTAATAGAATGTTTCTGGATTTAGGAGTCAGAAGAAAACTAGGTTTGAATCTTACCTCCCACACATACTAGTTGTGTGATACTCAGGCAGGTATCTGAGCCTCTATAAAATGAGGATAATAATTCCTGTAGGACCTGCTAAGCAAGAGTTGTTATGAATAAGCTCAAGTGAAATAATGCATGTGAAATGCTTTGTAAACCTTGAAGGATTTATATTTGGTAATACTGCTATAAACAACATGAAAAATATATCATCTAGGATGTGTAATATCCCCAAAGGTGGAGAACCTGTTATGGAGCAAGAGAGATTGCAAATTGTCAGAAAGTCCAAGTGCTGTATTGGTATTTACTATGATCTTACCAGCATAGGTAATGTCTTGAATATTGTAGATGTCAACCATCCATGTCTTCTCATCATTGTCTATGCTTCCCATAGATTCTCTACAAGGGTCCACCTAATATACTGGGCTCTCTTCTAGATATCTTGATGTTGCATGGTTACTAATGGAGCATGCAGGCTGTCCAGTGATAATCCTTCACTCTTGCTATATGGCCAGCTTCCTCCTGATGATGTCCTTTCTGTTGCTTCTTCCACATTATTCTTCATTGGTAATCTCTTGCAGATTGTTCATGCTCACCACGTGCCTTCTTAGTGTTTTTTTGAGTGACATAGCTTTAATTCATTGTAATAAAATATAAAGGTCTAGAGATAAAATTTTTCAATGTGTTGGGTTGATCCTTTAAAGAAGATTTATGGAAGAACATAGAGAAAATATGCGCAGGATGAAAATGCTTTGATGAGTTGTAATCTACATTGGCAGAGGTAATACACTGATGAAATCACAGATTCGTGGAGTATTAGAGGCACCATCTGGGAAGCACCATCAGTAGAAACATCTTTACTCTGACATTCTAATTAGTCAGTCAATCATCAAGTGTTTATTAAACATTTACTGTGTGCCAGATGCTGTGTTAGGCACAGGGCTTACAAAAAAAGGTCCAAACAGTCAGTTCTGTATATCTATTGAGTAGCATAGTCCCCTGGCTTATAGAAGATTCTTAATAAATGTCTGTTTCTGTTGTTATATCCATAGACATGTGCTCTACTGAAGTCCTACACCAATGCTTCATAGGAATATGCAGATGACTCAGGTTTCTTGAAAATTGTGTCAGTGAAGTGCAATCTCTGGCAGGTTCTACCAGGATGGAAAGGCTTTAGTTATGGGGCAAATGAGTGATCTTGTGCTATCATTTATGATTGGTCTGACTCTATTTGGTCGGATTTGTGACCAAATGATTGGCTACCAGATGACTTTTTTTTTATTGCCTTGGTGTGTTGAAATTATAACCTATTATGGAGGAAGTGACTCTGCGTTCCTCTCCCTCTCCCTTCTCCCCCCACACTGCCTGCTTTCCTCCCCTACCCCATCCCCTGTCCCAGAGCCATCTGCTTCAGTACTTGCTGTGCCTTATTAAAGTGTGATTGAAGCATTACTCCCTACATGTTGCCACTGTGGTCTTTCCCTGTGAATATACAAAAACACTGGGCACATTTATCCTGACCAAATGGGTGCCCTTTGTAACTCCTTCCCTTTAGTTCATAAAATTGAAGGGGTGGGGGAAGACCTGAGACTAACTGATATAGATTTAAAAAATCACACAATAAGTACATTTATATGTATACAGATACATATATGAGAACAAATTAAATTCAAAGATCTCTATTGACCTTATTCTAAAGACAATTATTTTCAGGTCAATATGGATAATAATGTATCAGTTTTACTTTTAACTTTAACTTTTTAAATGGAATCAAAGAATTATTTAATAACAGAACCTCAGGATATATGCATGAAAGCATACTATATTACCATTTAAAATATTAAAAAATTGATATTGACAGATTTTCCTTTATATTAAATCTTTTTAAGTTATCTATCTATCTCTATCCAGAAAATTTCCCCTTGTGACAAAGAATAAAAAATGAAATCGAAAAAAGTATCTTAGCAACACATATAGTATATACCTCCTCACACTCTCCTCATCCTTCATATAACGTGCCTAATACACACTAAGATGCACACACTTATACACATATAGGTAGTATATGAGAGATGGCATGGTGTAGTGGATAGAGCACTGGTGTTGGAGTCAAGAAGACCTGGGTCCCTCTAACCTCTCTAATGCAAACTGACTCATTATAAGACTCTGGGCAAGTCATTTAATCTCTCAGTGGTAAGATAACTATCTAAGATTATATGTTGTCAATCTGCATTGATAGAGTGAACTCGTTACCAGGAGTTTCCCACACATGAAATCACAGGTTCAGTCAATATGCATATCTGCAGACATATGCATACATATGCATACACATAAATATGAAAGAGAGAGAAGACTTGTGTTTTTACATATATATGTATGTATGTATATCCATCTTTAGATAAACATGCAAGTAATAACAATTCTTTACACTTTTGTGATGTCCCAATCACTTCTCAAACCTTTTCAATCTGGCCTTCTATTTTAACCAGTCAATTGGAATTTCTCTCTCCAGGATTAACATGAATTGCTTTTGTCTGGGTGTGTGGGTGGGGGGAGGACATACTAATAAAACAAGCCATTCAGCTGAGTGAGCTGTCAGTTGATACACAGAGCCCAGAACCAGCTATCCAAGGCCCTCCAATTCCTTTGTTGTTGTTGTTGTGGAAGCTCTGTAATGTCTGTTCTCCTTCAGAGGCAGCATCTCTGCTTTCAAGCCCAGTGCAGACATTAAGGGAAAAAAGGGAGGACATGGTAGCTGCTTTGCAGCTTGCTCACCTTCTGTGGCTGCCAGGCTCATGTGTGCTAGGAAGATCTGGTTGTGAGGCTTCTTCTATTTCTCCCTCAAAATAACCATTCTCTCTCTCTTAATTCTTGAACCTTTAACCAGAAAACTTGTTTTGGCAGTGATAAATTCTAATTTGATAAGGATAAACTCCAATACTTTATGTAATAGAGGCTTATTTTGAGCCTAACTTGCCTAACAAGAAGACATCCTTCTTCTCTGCATTCTCCTACCACATGGGTGAGAGTAGCCTTGTTCTATTGGCTGTATTACTGGAACAGGCTGTGTCTTGAAAACTGCCAGAATGGGACAGTCTTGCTCTCTTTCCTGAATGCCCTTTTCTGCTGTGTCCAGAGGCTTAAGAGAGGCAGTTCACCTACAACGTGGGCACCGTGAACTGCACCTGGAAGAGGGGATATCTTCCCTGTTTCTCTCGATAGGTGGCCATCTGGCTTGACTTGTTTCTGTTTCTACTCTGTTTTGTTTTTTCCTCAGTTTCTGGTGCACCTGAGCCCTGGTGAGTTGATCCCTGGTGAGCTTGGAGCCAGTATTCCAGGTGGGATATTGCAGTCAGCCAGTCTGGCAGGGAAGCCCTGAGAAGCCAAGGTGCCTAGGATTCAAGCCCCATGGCGGTTTTGAATTTGGAGCTAGGACTGTACCATATAGGAACAGAGCTAAGCTATGAATCTAACCCTCTTCCCTTCCCCAGAGACCGAACTGGTATGGTGAAGCAAGGTGAAGAGAAGGCTTATTTATAAACGTATTTGTAGGAGTGAGTTTGTATATTTGTTATCATACCTTTGAAATAAATATCTGATTGTTAAGTGGATGAATGGAACTGGGGCGCAGGGAACCCCACCCCTGTACTTGAGGGAATGCTATCAGTGGGGACTGGAGCTCTTGGCAGAAAGAGCCTAGATCCCCTAACCCTCATTAATGGTGAACCCTGGACGAAGGATGAAATGTAATATACCTGCACTTTAGGGAGAGGTGAACATTTAAATGTCCTGGGTTTTAGTTGTCTCTTAGTTCCCAGTGTCACTGAAAGTATTCAGTTAAGCATAATTGACACAGATTTGAATGCCAATCTGTATTTTAATATGGAGTTACAGAATATTGTGAAAATATTTAATTAGAATAACATGGTTTGCTGAAATAGCAGGTTTTAAAGTGTCCATACACTGCTGCTACAGGGTGGGAAGGAGGAGGGGGACAGGAGCAACATGGTTGACTTTTCTTCCATCCAGTTTTGCTTTAGAGCATGGGCAAAAGTGAGTGGGGGTGTGTAACAGATGAGAGGGTCTCTGTCCACCAGGAAAACACAGGAGGGGAAAGTGAGTGCAAGACAGCCTGATAACAGCTTTAGTTTCCTCATAAAATGAGCGGGCTTGTCCTAGATGGTCTCTGAGGACCCTTGCAGGTCTAAATCTCAAATGCTATGAATAGCCTTGTTCTTATACCTCAGATGGTTTCTTATTAGGTCTAGGCTTCTGACCCCAGGGTTCTTGGTGCCTTCCTCTGGCATTGTGGGGCAACAATGTCTTATGGTGACTTACACTCATACTGCAGAGTCTGAATTTTCAGGAGATTGACTTTAGGTGGGATGTTGTTTCTGGGCCATTTCCTATCTTCCAGGTCAAAGTCTTTGCCTCACCAAGCTTGATTCTTTGTCTCTTGTATGCTTGGTGTTTTTCTCCTCCCAGCCCCCCAAGGTCAAGATCAAATTTGAAAAAATGTACTCTGGCTGTTTTACCCTCTGATAAGGCCTGAAACCCCTAGGAATTGAGAGAGTCCTAAAAAAGGGCCTCATCAGTCTGCAGCCAGCTTCGTTCCTGTCTTTCTTTGTTTTATGTTCAAGCCCTTTATGAAGACCAAAAAAGTTAGCAGTGCCAGTTTTATGCAGATTTGCACATTAATCTGTAGAGATTCTAAAACAAATTAAACAAATCTGTATTGACCTTATTCTAAAATTAACTCCCTTCAGACCAATATGAATAATAATGTATCAGCTTTATTTTTAACTTTTAAGCTGAATCAAAGACTTGTTTAATAACAGTCTCTTAGGATACGAGCATGAAAGCATATCACATCACTATTTAAAACTTCTTTTAAAATTGTTATCAACAGTTTTTCCTTTATGTCACTTTAAGTTCCCCTTATTCCATCTGGAGAACCATTCTGGTAAAAAAGAATAATGTATAAAAGAGAAAACCAATAAACCAATAAACACAGCAAAAACGATAAACACAGAAGCTATCTGATAGTGTATGCAACATTACACAATCATAATATGCCACCTCTGCAAAGAAAGGAGGGAAGTATATTTTATCAACTCTTCTCCAGAGTCAAGCTTCTTGGTCATTATAATTACACAGTGTCCAGTTTCTGTTTTTTTGTTTTTCTTGTTCTTTCCATTTGTAAGGATGGGGTTCCATTGACTATCCCATCCCACTCACAGTAATTGTCTTTGTTAGGTAAGAACACTTATTGATTGAATAAATCAATCACAGTTGAGTTCGAACAGCCTATACACCTCCTTGAATCAATCAGAGCCACTGAGAAACTTAGCAATGCCCTGGAAAATGTTCACATGAAGAAGGAACCAGATAGAACCAGAGAAAAATTTTTGACAGTCTGGAAGCAGAGAAGAAACTGAATCAAGGACTGGCAGCCTAGAGCCAACCAGTGAAGGGAGAAAAAAAAGGTAAAACAGCTGTGGTATAGAAAGGAAATATTGAGGCAGGCCCTTGGTTCTACAGGTATCTCAGAGCAGAAGACCCGGGCTTATTCCGCCTGTATACCTGCCTACTAAATGGATAATTTAGCTGTTATTATTTATATCAATTTAGATAATATTATTTAATATATTTGTAATAGAAATAATATTCATGATACATTAATAAGATGTATTATTAAAATTTATTAGTACTATTATAAACACTAAGAATTGTAAATACAATTAACATTATGGATTAAAATATTACATTAACAATATTATAATATACATTTATAATATATAATATTATTTACCTGTTTATTAGTTATTAACTATATATTAATAATAGCTAGCATTTTCATAGTACTTTAAGGATTGCAAAGTGCTCTACATATTATCTCATCTGATTGTCACAACAACCCTGTGAGATCCATGCTATTATTGTTCCCATTTCACAGATGATTTGCCCAGAACACACAGTGAGAATCTGAGGTAGAACTTGAACTCATGTCTCCCTGACTATAAGTTTAGTGCTCTTATCCACTGCACTAGCTAGCTGCCCTGTTATAATAATTAATCGAAGTCTCTGAGAGCCAAGTTAAAAAAATATCACCACCCTGGTAAACTCTAGAACAGAATTCATTCACCCGTTTCCAAAGTCTGATGTCTGTATGGCAACAGCACTGGAGCCAATGATTACAAATGAAAAATATTTTCATTCTTTTGAATTAACTCCAGCTTGTTTCTGTAATTTCATAAGAGGGTTTAATAATAACTCTTAAAGGATTACCTTTTTGTTCAGTCTTTTCAGTCATATCCAACTCTTCAAGCCCCCATTCAGGGTTTTCTTGGCAGCTAGAGTGGTTTGCCATTTCTGTCTCCAGTTCATTTTACAGATGAGGAAACTGAGGCAAATAGGATTAAATGCCTTGTCCAGGGTCACACAACTATTAAGTATCTTAGGCCAAATTTGAATTCAGGTCTTTCTGACTCTAGGCCCAGTGCTTTATTGACTGTGTTACCTCAGTGCCCAAAGGATTACCATAAGGTTCATGGAATTTAATATGGATTTTTTTCACATCCGATGCCATATCCTCATTCCTGAGTGCTTTACATACACTGTACACTGATAAGTGTGACCATCTTCCTCTTTTCCCAAAATAATAGGCAATGTTGCTACAAACTACAAATTTAAGAATAAATCTCCCCATTTTCAGTTTCTTGCTGGAGTCAAATTGAAATTCAGCTATTTTCTTGAACGTATTTCACTAGGGGAGAAAGAAGCCTGGCAGCAGTCTAGAGTTGTTCTCCTTAGAGTCGTCCTGCACCTCCACAAGAGCCTCATTTGTTTCTGGGTCTGAGAGGTCTTAATTTGCTGGACCTCATACTTTGCTACTCTTCTGGATGATGTCTTTGAGACCTGTTCAGTCAGTGGTGTGTTGGTAAATGTTAAAATGTATTGACAACACACTTTCACATTTAGTTCAAGCTGGTTCGAGCTGACTCCAGCACACTTCTACTTCAGTCCTCTGAGAAATGAAGTGGTTACCAGCCAGAACTCTTTTTCCCCATCTCTCACTCAATCCCATTTATTTTCCAAGCTTCCTTATTGCCATTGAAGGTACTTCTACCCGAAAGAGTTTGTGACCATGGCTTCTTCTCTCTCTTAGATTCTAAATCCAATCAATCAAGTCATTTTGTTCTTAGCTCTACAACATCTCTTGTATCTAACTCCTTCTTGCCATACAGATAAACCTCTACCTTAGTTCAGGTCCTCAACATCCCTTCCCTTGGACACATTTAGTAGCCTCCATGCCTCTGGTCTTTCCCTTCTCCCATTTCTCTCTCTTTTTTTTTTTTGGGTTAGGCAATGGGGTTAAGTGACTTGCCCAGGGTCACACAGGTAGTAAATATTATATGTCTGAGACCAGATTTGAACTCAGGTCCTCCTGAATCCAGGGCCGGTGCCCTATCCACTGCCACCTAGCTGTCCCTCCCATTTCTCTCAAGCACTTAGCATGCACATAGTAAGAGTGATATAAATGCTTATTTCCTTTCTCTTCCATATCTTTTATACTGCTACCAGAATGATGCCTACAGAAAGATGATTGTATCAAAAATCTTCAATAACTCCTCAGGATAAAATGCAAATTCCTAAAATTAGCATTTAAAGCACTTCGTGATTTGGTTTCCAATTACTTTTCTATTCTATTAAATATTATTGCCTTTTTCTGAATTTCCTGTTGTAATATGCTGTCTACCATTTCCATGCTTTTGCACAATTGATTTCTCATGTTTGGAATGCACTCACTCCCTTCCAACCTCCACCTTGTAGAATCCCTTAGCTTACTTCAAAGTACAGCTCAAATGCCACCTCCTATACAAGGCATTCCTAATCTTCTCAGTTGTTAGTGCACTTTCCTTCATGAAGTCACTTACTATAAAGGTAGTTATGTGACTATTGAATATATTTAGTAGAATGTAAGATCCCTGAAGGGAGAGACTGTTCTGTTTTTGTTTTTGTATCCCCAAGGCCCAAAAGCAATATAGGTGCTTAATAGATGTCTCATTGAATTGTTGAACCAGCGCTTATTAAGTTCCTACATAGAGCACCATATTAGGAATTACCTATCTTGGACTCAAAAGCACAATTATACAGAATGGCAGAGGCTGCATGACCAAAGTAAGCAATTGATTTTTGCAAGCTCTTTGTCCTCTGACCTAGACCAGGATGAATAAATAAGCATTCTTCAATTTTAGAACAGCTGAATTCCAAGTGAAAAATCAAGACCTTTGAAAGTTATACTTTAAAAATGAAGAGGATTAACCATAAGATAGCACTGTAATTTAAAAATTCATTACAGCATGAAGTCAGATGTTCAATTTGGCTATAAACTAGCTACTTTGCCACATTCTAATTTTTAAAGAAAGCATTCCTTACTAGATATTCTTTTTCACTCACTGGCTGTGCTTATCTGACTTAGAGGGGCTGGCCTTAAATGACAAGTACTAGAATCTAGTGTTAGTAGAGTGGGTATAATGCTGGGTATACATGGGGAGATGCTAAATGCCACTGAGGGAAAAGAATGACTTTTAAATGTCCAATATGTGACTCTCTCCCCTTCTCTCCATAAAGGTTACCTAAATAAATTAGGGTATAGACTTCTGCCACAATCTACATCATCTTTTTCTGTTTTGCAAGAAAATTTTGAGAACTTTAAAAATTCTTGTGCTTTTTGCATATCCAATGACTTTGAAAATATGACAACATGTCTTCTGTGGACATATTGGGACATAATGGGATTTTTTTGTGTTAATTTTTTTTTAAACAATTGAAGTCTCAGGGCAGGTAGGTGGTAGTGGATAGAGTACCGGCTCTCAATTTAGGAGCACATGAGTTCAAATCTGGCCCCAGATATTTATTACCTGTGTGACCCTGGGCAAGTCACCTAACCCCAATTACCTCCATCCCTCCCCCCCAAAAATAACAGTTGAAGTCATCAAGTGAAAGCTTATTTTGGAATCCTCTTGGGAAACGTATAATTGGAAGTAAGCTATAATCTGAGATTTAGTTAGAATAAAGGAATAGCTCAAGACAAGATTTCTAATTGCTACTAATATTTTCAGAGTATAATTCCCTTCTAGGAAGCATAGCTACAGCCATACATCTTTTTAATGATATACTGAAACAACCTCCAATGCCAGGGGTGGGGACCCTGTGGCCTTGAGGCCACATATGGCACTTGAGGTCCTTAAGTGTGGCCCTTTGACTGAATACAGACTTCGAAGAACAAATCTCCTTAATAAAAGGATTTGTTCTGTAAAACTTGGACTCAGTCAAAAGGCCACACCCAAGGACCTAGATGGCCACCTGTGGCCTCGAGGCCACAGGTTCCCCACCCCTGTCCCATGCAATGTTCACATGATTTATCTCTTAGAAAGAAAACCATCAATATAATTGGACAGGGGCACTGCAGACGAATAAAACTTTGGAAAACATAATTTAAAAGGAAAAATTAAAATAGGCTTGTGGAGGCATGGGGCCCAGAGAATAGATGTGTCTCTGTCTACACCCCCTTTCCTTGGGGGTGGGCTTTTCTTTCTTTTGTACAATTGGTTTAATTAACTGATGTCTTCTATTGAATCCACCCCTGTTGTTCCCCTAATTTTCTTAAATTCCTTATTACTCACCTTACTTCTAAGATTCTGAAGGAAGTTGGGAGTTGGGGAGGGAGGAAGGCTGCTAGATGAATTATGATTTACTCTAGTGCTCTGTTCATTGATTGAACATAGATGGTACAGCTTGCAGCAAATAGATGTTATAGACTTTATATCTTTTTTTTTTGTCCTTTAGCTAGAGGACAAAACTTTTTTTTTTGGTCCTTAGCTAAAGGAGAATACAACTTCTTAGAATGGAATGTCATTGGTCATACTTGGCCTTGTCCCTCCTAAGAGTAGATTCTAAAAACTATATGTTTACCTCCTTGGTTCTTCCTAAACCCTCTTGTAGTTGGGCAGTGTCAATCCACCCCAGGACTCTTTTGATATACAGAGAAAAAGTTTTAGGAGTGACAATAATGAACAGGAATGAACTCCTAGTTAGAAAACAGAATCATATATGGAGTGGGATTTAGCAGGTACCTTATGGTTCCACCATTAGACTCTTAAATGATTCTGTGTCAGATAGGGCAAACTCAGGAAAGAAATCTAGCCCAATCCCAAGAACTTTCATTTTGAGAGCTCCTGGGCGGATTGGTTTGGATTTAGTACTGCCTTAGTAGTTTGGGTTCTTTCCAGACAGATCTCTGAAATCTGTTTCAGTCCCAAAGCCTTAGGACCTAGCTAGACCTTAATGTGGACACAACCCTCAGGTTTACTTAGAACCTGGGGAAAGGTATTGGTTAAAGGGCTGTTTGGCTCACTACATTTTTTTCACTTTTGGCCTCTGCATGGCCAACAGTAAATGGCAAAGTTGCTAACCATCATTTCTACAAAGTATAGAACCAGAGTACAAAACTTATTTTTTAGTAAGAGGGGTGAATATTAGCTCTACAGAAGGGAAACATTGTTAAATTCTGTAACAGGCTTTATGGGAGAAACTGCAGAGTCTTCTTTCAGAGGTAACTATGTGGATAGAGTGTTAGACCTAGAGTCAGGAAAATATGATTTCAAATCTGGCCTCAGACACTTACTAGCTGTGTCACCCTAAACAAGTCATTTAACTTTTGTCTGCCTCAGTTTCCTCATCTGTAAAATGGGGATAAGTTGTAAGGAGCCAATAAATTTGTAAAGTACTCTGCAAACTTTAAGCACTAGTGCTAGTTATTATTATTCAAACAAATTTTGAATTCCCACATCCTCCAGAAAGATTCCCCCATTAGCCTAGAAAAAATGGCTAACTTTCCTAGGTTTTATTTTGTCTTAACACTCAGGTCCCATAATTCCCCATTTACTCCAGAGGCAGCTAGGTGGTACAATGGATAGAGTGCTGGACCTGCAATTAGGAAAACCCAAGTTCAAATCCAGCCTCAGACACTTCTTGGCTATGTGAGCCTAGGGTAAATCATTTAAATTCTATCTGCCTCAATTTTCTCAACCGTATAATGGGGGCCCATAATAGTTCCTACTTCACAAGATTATTGTGAGGATTAAAAGAGATAATATTTATAAAGTGTTTTGCACTGTGCCTGGCACATAGCAAGCATTTAATAAATGCTTGTTCTCTTTTCTTTTTTTTAGCATAATATTTTTATTTTTCCTCAATTACATGTTAAAACAGTTTTTTAAACATTAAAAAAAGTTTTGAATTTAAAATTTTATCCTTTCCCTCACTCGCCATGACAGTAGGCAATATGACATAGTTTATACGTGTGCAATCATGTAAAACATTTCCATATTAGTCTTTTGTACAGGAAGACTTGAATTAAAAAAAAAAGAAAGTGAAAAATAGCATGCTTCAGTCTGTACTCAGATAGCATTAGTTCTTTCTCTAGAGGCAGATAGTATGCTTCATCATTAGTCCTTTGGGACTGTCTTGGATCATTGTATTGCTGAGAATAGCTAAGTCATTCACAATTCTTCATTGCCCAGTATTGCTGTTACTGTGCACGATGTTCTCCTGGTTCGCTTCACTTTGCATCAGTTCGTGTAAATCTTTTCAGGTTTTTCTGAAATCATCCTGCTGTCATTTTTTATAGCACAATAATATTCCATTACAATCATATACCACAGTTTGTTTAGCCTCCAATTAATGGCCTCTCCTGACTTTCCAATTCTTAGCCACTATCAAAAGAACTACTATAAATATTTTTTTTTGTACAAGTAGGTCCTTTTCCATTTTGGGGGGATTTCTTTGGGATAAAGACCTAGCAGTGTATTGCTGGATGAAAGGGTATTCATAGTTTCATAGCCCTTTGGGCATAGTTCCAAATTGCTCTCCAGAATGGTTGGATCAATTCACCACTCTACCAATAGTGTATTAGTGTCCTAGTTTTCCCACCCCTTTCTCTTCTTGTACTTAGTATCAGTATTTAATTTTTCTCTCATGTTTGCTTAATTATCTTCATGTCTATTCATGCCAATGATTGCAACCTTCTTGTTCCATTAAAAAAACAAACAAACAAACAAACAACCCAGGGGCAGCTAGGTGGCACAGTGGATAGAGCACCGGCCCTGGAGTCAGGAGGACTTGAGTTAAAATCTGGCCTCAGACACATAACACTCACTTGTGTGACTCTGGGCAAGTCACTTAACCACAATTGTCTCACCAAAAAACAAACAAAGACAATAACAACAAAAAATACCCAAACTACACTTAAGTAAATGCTTTTCTGATGACCTTCTTCCTCTTTCCCCTTTCCCCTTTCATTTTCTTCCAATCTGTGTTATTCTCTATATGACCCCAGTCCCAAAGCCCATTGCTATTGATGGTGTGCTTGGGTGCTTGTGCTTATACCTTGGACCCCAATTTCTCCCTAGTCTCAGAAACACTGTCTCTGACAATCACTCCCCAGACTAAAGATTCGTGGGCCCTAGCAAGATCCTTATCTCTCTTCCTGGTGCAGCTACACAAAGTTGGGTGAAAGAGTGCTGGGCTGCTCAGGTCATGTCTCTGGAAGCCTCCAAATTCCTTAGTAAGCTCCTGTCTTGTGAGAAAATTTTCCCTTGTTGCAAAGCATTCTTTAATCAGGACAGAGAGAGAGGGGTGTCTCGTCTGGCCCAAGGAGTTTTATCCTTGGTTGGCCCAAGTACTCTTACCCCTGCCAGACTCCCAAGATACATGCCTCCGACATCTCCCTCCCTGTCTGGGGACTTTCTCATCCATAGCTCCCAAAGACACCTGGACCTTTAGATTACCTAATCAGTATCCCTGGCATTCCTTTCCCATGCCCTTTTCCATATAAACCCTAGCTCCATCCTCAGTCTCTTGCAGGTTCCTTAAGAATCGTAACAATAAACTTTTTGCCAACTTGACTTAAAGAATGCTTGAGTCTGTGAATTCATTCCAGATGACCCCATCCTGTACTCCAGTCTTTGAGGGGTCTCAACTTGTCGGACTGCAACATTGTGGGACTATCTCTTTATTGAAGGAGATCAATGTCCAGGGCCTGAGTGATGGGTAAGGCAGAACTGAGCTTCAGCACCAAGACCTATCATCAACACTGCAGTATTGACATACAGAAATTTTAAGAGAGATTGACTGTGTTGATTTCAGTACTGTTTTTTTTTTTCTGAGTGCTTGGTTATTTCTTTCTCTTTGAGATTGCTTGCCTAGAAGTCACAGTACTTTTAATGGGACAGTTTTCTGCAGTGTGATATAAGTGTGGGCTCTGTATGCACTTGGTAGGTATCCCATTTAACGCTAGCAGGATCAGTAGTCCATAACGGTTCATATATTACTTTCTGTAAACCTTTAGAAAGATAGGCTGTCACATTATTAAACATCAAGGGAGTGTAATATATAATGTTCCCCAGCAGATGGTACTCCACTAAAAGCAACTACCAAATGGTCTTATGCAGATATTTCTAGTGTATATACGAGAGGTCCTCTCTAATAGAATATGTGAGTATTCCATCTTCCCAATTCACCTGGCTCCAAGTGGCTAGACAAGAAAGAACGTTATGTGACTGAGTTCTGAATTCTAGCTTAGGAGTTGATATAAAATAACCTTCACTTTCTAAGATTGTGTCCCTGTCCTATCTTCTGAGAAATCACATTCCTCAGTTTCTTCTCTATATGTGTATATTATTAGCCTAGACGAGGCCATGATTGAAAAGAGCTAAGCTACTAGACCATGCCCCAGGGCTGTCCATTTTCATCTTCACCCCTCCTAAATGAGGAAACTCAACTAATACAAATTGGCACCTTCTTTACAACTTACAATCTAAAAGGAATTCTCAGAACATTTTGAGGTAGAGGTGGAATTGTGTCAGAAGTGAGATTTATTTGAATCCAGGACTTCTTGGCTTCAAGACTGGATCTCTAGCCACTTCACCATACTGTCTCTCCTTTATCTTTGAACTGTAGTCAAATTATTACTAAGTTTGTCCCTAGACAAGTGTATTAGTGGACTATACCACTTATCAATCCCCTATATGTATAGTATTCCCTATTAGAATATAAGTCCTTTGAGGGTCAGGAATGTCTTGCCTTCATATTTGTATCCTAGTGCTTAGCACAGTGTTTGGCATATTCATTCATTCAATCAATCATTTGTTTATTCATTCATATATTCATTCCAAAGACAACTTAATTTCCTTTAAGCTCATAGTTTATTTAATAGGCAAAAATGTCAAATTCTTGAATATTCTTCTGAACCTGAAAGTCATAGAACAGAAAAAGAGGGAAGGCAGTAATGATTCTGCTGTCCAGGGCCCAATTCAGAGGCCTAAACTAGAATAGTGAAAGCAAGAGAAAAACTGGAGGAGTGATGGAAAGTGGATTGTTCTGGCCTTCTTACCAGTTAGTGTGGTTTTGGGAAGCTATTTATTTCACTTCTAGACTTGCTTCTCTATCTTTCCATCCATCCATCCATCCATCCATCCATCCATCCATCCATCCATCCATCCATCCATCCATAAACATTTATTAAGCACCTACTTTGTTCCAGGCCCTATACTGAGCTCTAGGTATATAAAAAGAGACCAAAGACATCTCCTGTCCCCAAAGAGCTTACAGTCTAGTACAGAAGACAACATGCAAACAAATATGTACAAAATAAGCTACATACAGGGTTAATAGGAAAAAATTAATGGTGGGAAAACACTGGAATTAAGAGGAGTTGGGGAAGGCTTCCTGCAGAAGATAGGATTTTAGTTAGAACTGAAAGGAAGCCAAGCAGGTCATTAGTTTGAATGGTGGAGGGAGAGCATTCCAGGCATGGGGGCCAGCCAGAGAAAACCCTCATAGTTGAGGGATGGAGTGTCTTGTTTGTGGAACAGCTATGAGGCCAGTGTCACGTGTAAGAAGATACTGGTCTCCATGTTGGTTTCTACTTAGTTACTTTTCAAGCTTGGGACTCTGGCTCCTGGTCTGCTTTCTGCCCAGTTGGTATCGCCTCCACAAGCTTCCCTGTTGTCTACCTCTATATTAAAAATCTTCAAGGATCTATCTTAGCTCTTACCCAGGGCTTAGCACAGTGTCTGGCACATAGTAGGCTCTTAAAAATGTTTAGTGATTAATTGATTACACTGCTTTGCTCACTATAGATTTCAGTGGCAATGAGTAGCTGCTGCCATTGCAGACCCTCTGGGAGTTCCCTATCCATCTTTGTTCTCTGTGCTTGAATGGAACGACTGACAGGAAGTATCTCTCAAATAGAAAGAAAAGGGAAGGGGAAGGGCAGAACTACACATTCCAAGCATAGACTTTTTCCACCCCCTTCTTTCCTGTTTATCAGCTTCTTTCCTTTGAGAAAATAGGAAAAACATCGTGATCATTATCATTGCTCCATTATTCCTCTTTATAGTGACATTACAATCACCTCAGTCCCTGGGGCAACATAGTAATTTGAGGGAGATAAGAGGGCATATCATGCGTACTGGTTATAGAAGATTCAAAATTGCAGTACATGATTGAAGGGACAGACTTAACTAAAAGGCTGCCAGTACTGACCTTAAATGTGAATTTTTTTCTTTAAGTTCTTATGTTGACCTAGTTTGAAAAACTTCTAATTGTTTTTAACTTTGGCACCTGGAAAAGATTAATGCGCAAGGACTTCATGATTCTTGAAACTATAGGTGGTCACTAATTATCTGTATTCTACAGGGAAGACTATCACAACAGGAAAGGAAGACAGGAGAACACAATCTGCAATTGTTATTCAGGCAGATATAACAAAATTAAAGTGTGAGCAAAGGGTGTGACCAGGGGCAAACCTGGGCAATTTACCACAGTTAAAAGATGAGGCTTTTGTTTAGGACTTTAATTATGTCTCTTTGATACATAGGAACGTCATTATTAATTGCTTGAGTACAGGAATGATTTGGGATAATTTGATTAGGTTAATCACTCCCAAAAGAGCCCTTAGGCCAAATCCAATAGTATAGCCCAATGAGCTAAGAATGTTTTTTTTAACATTTAAAAAATATGATCTTACTGTATTTTAAAAATGTAAAAGCCATTCTTAGCTTGTAGGTAGTAAACGAACAAACAAACAAAAAACAGGCCAGTTTTGGTTATCAGGCTGTTAATTGCTGAACTCTGAATTCCTATGGACCTGAGCTGAAGTCCGGCCCAATAAAAGACAAACCAAATATAACCCAAATCCCAAAGCCCATAGGCATGGGATTCTCCTCATTGGTGGAGATCAATGCCCTGCACCTTTGTGAGAGGTGGGGCAGAGTTGCCAAGAGCAAGAGAGAGGACAATTCTGTTCCCTATAGACTTTATTCAAGGTTCTTCAGTCACTTTGGGCTCTCCAGTCACTGGGTGTTTCTGATTTAAACTTTGAGAGAGAAAATGGATGATGCCAACCTCACTTCAGGTTGCTGAAGAGAAGAAGCTAACATGAGAGGAACTGGTAGTCTCCATTATGACCCTATAATACACTAGAGACTTTGAAGAATGTCCCTTGGGTGAAATCTGAAATTCTCTCTCTCTCTGTCTCTCTCTCTTTCTGTCTCTCTCTCTTTCTGTCTTTTGCTTTTGGTATATATCCTCCTACCTATGCTTTCTCTGGTTTCTGTTTTGCGAATGTCTTGGATAAATGTTTTCTTCCTACTTGTATGTGTATTCATTGTCAAACTGATATTTGGTGGGAAGGGAGTCAAGCCTTGAAAATGAAGTTTGGAGCCTTCCTTCTCCATTAAGAAATAGTGATCAGAATTTTAGCGTAAACCTGAAAGCTACATTTCCTAGACTAACAATATTTGAGGGAGCAGATAGATAATAATTCTACCTCTGTATCCTCTTCTCTTTGAGGAGAGGAGAGTGGCCAAGCTTTTGGCCCCAAACTCCTGCTTCTCCTTTTGATAGGAATTAAAACCTTCTCTAGGGAAGGTTAGGATGAGAAGAGGCTAAAATTTTATATTCTGTTCCCTTCAAGCCATACAAGGACATCTCCATGACACATGTGGGAGACATCCTTGCTACACTAATAATAAAAAAGATACAGAGACCTAACCACAGAAGTAACTTCTGAGGGGTAATGTGTACCCATTAGAATATTCCTCCACCCATCTCTCCAGCAATGAATGAGTAGCAGATCCTCTCAGCTGGAGACCATAGCAGTACTTGGGGTCATCTTGGTGGAGGATTTATAGTTTTTGGATCCTGAGTTTCTGGACTTATCCATGGAGGCACTGAATCTAAGTGTAATGGGCTAGTGACCCTCTTTTATTCTGAACCTGCATGAGGCTGGGAGAGCACGGTGAATGTAGGGGGGGGCGGGGGGGTGGGGAATGGCCAGTTATCTCAATCCTTGTGAGCATATGCAGAGTGCTCGACTGAAGCTATTCCCATCTGGACTCTGGAGCAGACATAGATATTCTGCAACTGGTTGTGGGTCTGCTTCCCATTTGAAGATAAGGAACCTCTTTGATTGACTATGTAGATGAACAGGGGTGGTAGTGGTCAGGGAGGGGGACTTAGCTTAACAGTGGCTGAGCCAAGGCCTCATCCAGCAGAAAAAACATTTGGACCTGAACATGGTGGGGCCAAGTGCTATTTAGGAGCTGTGTTAAGTCTGAGCTCATTTTCCCTAGAAACAAGTGATATAGTGAAGAGTTCTTTTAGGTGTTAGGAGAAATAGTTTATACTTCTGTTTTTGCTGTATTTTTGAAGTAAATATCCATTTGTAAAGGAATTTATGTTAATTAGCTAAATGGAACTGGGGCATTAGTAAGTGGTAGCTAACAATGGTGACAGTAGGGTGGGGGAGAACATTCAGGAATGTGCTATTAGCATTAAGAGAAAGAGACTCCCAACCACTCAGGGTTATCTCTAGACTTCTGAGGGGATATGTTACTGGCTTTGTTCTGGGAGAGTGAGGCAAAAGTACCTCAGCTTACTGGAAGAGTGTCCATAGTTCCAGGACCCTGAAGGGGGAATGTCTCATGGAGAGAAACAGGGGGTCCTTGAATAGCATGAGAATCCTGGAGATAAGAGAAGCAAACAAAGCATTCTAGAGTTGTAGAAATATTAAGGTACTAATGTTGGGGAGCAAATTTATCTGAAACTACAACTGTGAGTTATTTAAAATGTATAGGTCTAGTGACAAGTGGGCTGCCACCTTAGTGGTCCAGAGTTCCAAATTCCTTTTGGAGAATCCCCAGATCTTTTTACAGTAATTTTATAAATCTGGAGGACTGTATAAGGAGCTGGAGGTGTGGCCCTTGCCACAGGGTACAGGGCTGACTCTCTAGGAACCCCACTTTTATTTTTCTTTCAGGGAGAATTCAAACCTTTGGACAGTACTATGAGCCTAGGGGACTATCTGAGGGGTAGCAAGTGGGGAAGGGAAGTGGGATTCACTAAAGAGAAGAGAATTGTATTGATTATTTATAGATTTCTATGAGTTCCTTATACTGTTTTATATTTTCTATGAGGCAAAAGACAGACTATAGTATATTTGAAATACATTGCAAACTGAGTATTCATATGGTTGCTTAAGCCTTCGTAGAAACCTTAACACAAGCTATATTCTGAGGTCTCTTTGGGAAATCTAGGGGTGAGCACAAGCCAAAGATAGGACTTTGTGCAAAATCTCCCAGATTGAATTCAAGTTATATAAATTCAGAGCTTGGGGTTCTGGGTCATAGGCTGTTCCTGTTTATTCCTCAGCCATATCTATGATTTAGTTACTGTTTCCAGTAAAGTGGATTTGCCATAGAAGTTGTCTGATACCCATTGGCCTCTGTCTTTTCCACATACTGCCTCTCTTTCAGATAACTTGTCATTTGCTGTCCCCTGGGCCCTATGTTGGATTTGTTACTCTGTGACACGATGCCTTTAGAGCCTTTGGTATTTTGATAAATTCTCCTTTGCTTTTCTTCCTGACTGAGAGTTCCGGAGTTTGACATTATGAGCAAAAGCTTCCTTAAATAGCTGTGACAAGATGGTCAGAGTTCACTGGAATTGGGAATAGGTGAATAGGTGTCATTTTTGCTGCTCCAGGAAGTTAACCTGCTAGCCATTAGAATGTTAAATGTAAGTTATATTGTTGGGTTGTTTTGAAGAAAAATGAAGCACTTTACTTAACTTTTTCCCAAATGTGACCTTTTCAATTTATCTAAACCAGTTCCATAATGTATTTCTTGACCTATTTTATCCTTTGTAGAAATAGGGCAGGAGGGGTGAATGCTGTACAATTTAAAAAATGCTTTCCTCACAACAACCCTGTTGATGTAAGTAATGCTATATCCTCTCCATTTTTGTAGTTTGGGACTGAGGTTTGGAGAAGGTAAATGACTTGAAAATGTAATAGAGTTAACAGATTACAGACGAAGGACTTGAACCCAGGCTGTCCTCAGTCATCTACATTATGTTTACTGCCTTTGCTCTGAAATAAGTTGGGTGGAAAACATGTTTCAGAACAAGTGTGTACTTTCTCTGGCTAACATCAAGTTTTAGCTAAAATCCCACCTTGTTCCACAAGTCTTTGCTGGCCTCTGGTTTAACTTACCTATACTTGTTTGTCCATGATTGTTTGCCTGGTTTCTCTCCAGTCAGACTGTGAGTTCCTTGAGAGTAGTGGCTGTTTTTTGCCTTTCTCTGTGTCCTCAGTGTTTAGCACAATGTCTGGCATACAGTAGGTGCTCAATAAGTGCTTGTTGATTTCACTTGTTTTTCCTTCAAAACCAAGATCATTTGCTCATATCCTCTTTCTGCTGAATGAAAACACTTACATGAAATTGAACAGACCCAAAAAAGTCTTTCCATCTAGTAATGCTCACTGTAAAAGTCATTATCTAACTGCTGTCCATCATGAAAGGAATAATCATTCCACAATATGCAGTAACACATTTATGAAATTATAATGATTGATTATTATACTATGTGAAAACACTACTCAACTTGAAGAAAGAATTGCATCTGTTTTTTTAGGTCATGAATTGCATGCTAATCGGATCATTGTTTGATGGTGAGAGAGAGCTGAACTGTAATATTTTCTTTTATTCTGCCATCTTTATCTTCTTGGCTGATAGCGATTCATTCCCTGATTATTGTGAATTGTCCTAGAAAAGCTAGATCATCAATATAAGGAAAATGAAAGTAATACCCAAAAGATTTGCAGGAAAGAGGAAAAGAGCCTATAGTTACAAAAATATAGATTTTTTTTTATAACAGTAAAAAACTGGAAGCTAAAAGGATGCCCATTTATTGGGAAATAGATAAGCAAATTATAGTTTACAAATGTAATGGACTATTATTGTGCCATAAGAAAAGGCAGAAGGGACCGTGTCAGAGAAATTAGGGAAGACTTATATGAAATGTTGTAGAATGAAGTCAGTAGAACCAGAATAATTTATGCTATAAAAACAACATTATAAAGGAAAATGTTGAAAGACTTAAGAACTCTGATCAGTGTAATAATGAACCACCATTTCAGAAGAATGATGACGAAACATACTACTCAGCTCCTGATAGAGAGGTAATGAACTAAAAATATGGAATGAGATATATTTTTGGACAAGATCAATGTGGGAATTTGTTTCCCTTGACTGTGTGTATATGTATGTATGTATGTATATACACACCCATACACACACACACACACACACAAGGCCTTTGTTGTCTTTGTGTCTTCCTTCCTTCCTTCCTTCCTCTCCTTCCTTCCTTCCTTCCTTCCTTCCTTCCTTCCTTCCTTCCTCTCCTTCCTTCCTTCCTTCCTTCCTTCCTTCCTTCCTTCCTTCCTTCCTTCCTTCCTTCCTTCCTTCCTTCCTTCCTTCCTTCCTTCCTTCCTTCCTTCCTTCCTTCCTTCCTTCCTTCCTTCCTTCTTTTCTTTCTTTTTTTTTTCCAATTTGGGGGAAGATCCAGAAAAGAAAGAATGCTAGGATAAGTTTTCAGAAAAAAAAAAAAGAAAGAAAGAAAAGAGAATTCCTGAAGCACTTTTTGAAAGTGTACAGAAGAGGAATTGGGTCAAAGTCCCCCTGAAGTTGGGGAAGATGGCAGGAATGCAGCTGTAGCTTCTCGTTGACTACTTTCAGTCCTTTTGATTAATTTGTTCACATCAAGTATGCCTTGACAGCTGTAGCTAGAGGAGTCCTTTCCCTTGGAATTAAGGCCACCAATGATATGGTGCTGGCCAAGAAACAAACTTATCCTATATGATGAAAGGAATGTCCACAAGGTATAGCCAATCAACAAGCACATGGGCCTGCTCTAGAGTAGCATGGACCCCAGACCCCAACTACCTAGTACACCATGATCACATCCTTATGGTTCAGCTGGTACAGAGTCACTTCAGTGATGCATGAGTACCTACAGTCAATTGTTGTGCATCCGTTTGGAATATCACTACTCATTTGTTCTTGGAATGAAGGGCGACCTTATTTATTTCAATATGATCCATTTGGAGCTTAATTTGGTTAGAAAAGCTATAGTAATGGAAAAGTAGTATGTAAATGGGAAAACTTTCCTGGAGAAAAAATTCAATGAAGACCTTGAAGATGGTATTCATATAACCACAAAGGAAAGTTTTGAAAGGCAAATAACATAGAAATTGGTATCTTCAATGAATCAGGTTTTAGGATGAAGAATTCCAACTGAAGTTAAAGATTATATTCTAATGACTGAATAGCTTGAAGTTTCAGATGATTCACCAATTTGAAATGTTTAAAAATGTTTTAGTTTTTATGCTTTTGTGCATAACTTACATTCACATAGTTGAATGTCTGGAAGTTTTGAATTCTCATAAACTCCTACATCCAGTTTCCAGAAAAAAAAAACACACACAGAAGAGAAATAGAAGAAAGTCCAGAAAGGATCACAGACAGGTAATATAGCTTTGACGGTTACAGTTCCTATTTATCATATACTTTAAAAGAAATGCAAGTTCTACATAGTAGAGATTTTCAGTTTCTCCTCTTGTGTTCTACTACATATGTGGAAATACTCACTCTGGTGTTTGTTAAGTTCAAAATGAAAAGAAATTTTTTTTAAAGAAAGAAAATCAAAGTGAACTTTGATCATTTAGCAGCTAGAGATAGAACTCAGTTTTTATACATTGTACCCTGAAGGTAAGAAAGCCCCAAGCTTATCTTATTTTTACCCTCTGGAGTTTGATTTCCTTCATAAAGGAGTTGGAGGATGGGCAGGCAAAGTTTAAAAAATAACGCAATAAGTCACTGGAACAATGGTTGTTAAGGTGTGAGTCAGCAGAATTAGGTATTATTCTAAAGTTATTGGGATATAAAGTGCTGCATCCCTCAATAGCCAAGTCAGGAACTCAGGAAGAGTCTGGCTGGCTTGCTCAAGGCCAAATAGCTAGTAATACCTGAGGTCAGATTTGATCGCAGGTCCTCTTGATTCTTGGTCTAACACTCTCTCTATCCACTGGGCTACATAGCTGTTTGTTTTAAGTGATGAATGATAGATAGGAAAGCTACTGGGAAAACTTATTGTAAACCATCTGTTAAGTAAAAAACTGAATTGTTATGAAATTACCCTTCAGTGTCTCCTACAAAATGTTTCTATTTACAAAAACCTATCTGTGTCATAGGTTTCTAAAGTAATATAGGAGGAATCATTTGTATAATGAAAGTAAGGAGACTTATTATTATCTTGGAATATGTATTTTATTACCATAGACCCAGTGACCTTCCTAAAATGTTGGAGAAAAATTTTAGTCCACATGTTTGGCATATTAGATTACTTTGTATTGGTGGGGCATGCTGTGATACTAGGTATAAATGAATGTTATAAAGGAGATGGTTTTTAACTCAAGGAATATGTTTTTTACTTGATTTCTTTTCTTGCATTATAGTCTTCTAAAGTTTACTTTTATTTCTTAATAATCAAAGTATACATTATAGAGTTTGTTTTCTGCATTCTTATTCAAAAGAAATAGATTGTGTAGGAATTTTTTTTATGATATATAAAACACATTAGGTAACTATTACTTCCTGTAGTTGCAGTCAAGTACTTATGTTGACATGAGTTTAGATACTGAAAGCATATTTGCAAATTTATTTCTTAGTATTAAGTAAACTAGCTACAGTAAATTATTGAGTGCAAATAGATTTTTTTTGTAGCTTATAATATTGGCAAACATCAGATTATGGCTTTATAGAAAAAAGTCTTCCACTGGAAATGTTTTACCTTGATGTGTGAAAACTTATTTATCAAATAAAAATTTGAGATTCATGTTTATAGGGAAGGAAATGATGAGAATTAAACTAATAGAAAAAAAACTATTTAAATCAGCAGAGGCCTAAGCATAAAAAAGAAGCTGTTTTGCCTGTGGAAGGTAATGCAGTTTATTTCACAAAGCTACCTCATATAATTTGAATTCTGCTGAACCTAAGCATCCTGCCTATACCTAAGCAATCAACAGATACTATCCACTGTGGCAACCTTAAATGGCCCCTAGTTCTGAAAACAGGTCTCATAGGTTTTCATTGATATTAACATAACTCTAAACCTCTTAACTATCCATATAATGACTATTTTTACGGAAAAATCACATAACTTTTGCTGCATTCATAATAAAAAGGGCGAAGCTCCTCATTAAAAGTCTGAAAAGGGGCAGAGATTTGGTATTATTCTCCCCATCCTCTTCAAGGGGAGGGATATCCTGGCCAGTAAACTAACACTGAAGGCATAGGGCAAGTCTCAGTTTTGACCCTGGCACCAGGCCATACTGCGTGCAATAGGACAATGAGTTCTTAGCATAGGTGACCATGATCCAAGATGACGCTAAATGTGTCATCATTTGTGCTATGACCCTGATATTTCTGGTTTTACATCTGCTCATAGACATTACTTTGTATAAGGAGATTTATTATAAACATCTTCCAATACCATCCACCACATGACATATCTGAGTCTCAGTTCTTTCTAAAGTGGAAGCCGATACTGAGATGTCTGATCTTTGTTATCTATATTCAGTCACTCTGGTACCGTACTCTTTCAGGGAACCATCACAGACCTTGCTTTGTTCCATTTCTTTTTTTGTTTTTCTTTTACCTTTGCTATGTTTCTTTTTCATTGATGCCTATGTAAAACTTCAACTATCTGCGAGAGAGATGATTATTAATAACCAATGATTTGGGAGGACTGTTTTCCCTCTTTTTCTTTTATCCTTGTTTCAAAACCTTGCTCTCTGAAGGGTGAGGTAACCTCCTCCCTCCAGACTCCACCCAGGTGGGACAGCCATTGTGTCCTGCTCAGGTTTGGGTGGGGATAAATTCTTTGAATAGATTGCTCTAAGGGGCAGCTAGGTGGCACGGGTGGATAGAGCACTGGCCCTGTAGTCAGGAGGACTTGAGTTCACATCTGGCCTCAGACACTTGACACTAGCTGTGTGACCCTGGGCAAATAAATCACTTAACCCTGATTGCCTTGCAAAAAGAGAGAGAGAGGGGAAGAGAGAGAGAGAGAGAGAGAGAGAGAGAGAGAGAGAGAGAGAGAGAGAGAGAGAGAGAGAGAGAGAGAGAGAGAGAGAGAAACAGATTGCCCAAGGCTGAGTTAGTTAATTTAAGAAATAACTGATATAATCAAAGTTCAAGTCTAGTCCCTCATTGTAATATTCATTCTCTGATTAATTGTTAACTAATCAGTTTTGATTGTCACCTTCGGAACACCTACTCTTCAAAGAACATAAAAACTGTGAGCCCACTGCCATGATTGTCTTTGTTCTATGAGAGAGATGGCCAAATGACTATCCTTTTATTAAAATGCTGGCATTAATAAAATAATTAAATTGCCCAGAAATTATATCTCTCAAACCTTTTAAAAATCCTTTAGAACAGCTGTGTCAAATTCAAATAGAAACAACTCTCTACAGGCCACATATTGACTGAGAAAACCACAAAAGAACATTGTCAGGCAGCTAGGAGGCACAATAAATAGGGTGCTGTTCCTGGAATCAGGAAGACTCATATTCCTGCGTTCAAATCTGACTTATACACTTACTAGATTTGTGACCCTGATCAAGTCACTTAACTCTGTTTGTATTGGTTTACTCATCTACAAAATGAGCTGGAGAAGGAAATGGCAAACCACTGTAGCATCTTTGCCAAGAAAATCCCAAATGAGATCGTGAAGAATCAGATGCAACTGAAAAACAATTTAACAACATGCATTGCATTTTTATTTATTTTGTTAAATGTTACATTCAATTACATTTTAATCTGGTTCTTGTGCTGGGTAATTTTGGGGGCTACTTTTCTGCTTTAGAAGACCTATAAGATCTTGTCACAAAGGGGCAGAATATTGTAGAAGAAGAAATCTACTAAGGCCCTGCTAGTTTCTTCTGAGGTTGTGTCTACCTGAATTAGCACAATAGTCTTGCTGAATATTCTTTTCATGCTATCACTAAGTAAACCCTTTGTTAACTATTAGATAACATATGAATGTCTCATTTCATTCCAATCCCAAACTTGAACCACTGGACTAGCTGGAGTCAGGCCTCAGCTACAAAAGCTCCCTACTATCTCTAGAATGGGCACTTAGTTGGTACAGTAGAGAGAGGACTGACTCTGGAGTCAGAAGGATCTGAGTTCAAAGCTGGCCTTAGATATTTACTAGCTGTGTGACCCTGGGCAATTCACTTAACCCTGTTTGCCTCAGTTTCCTCATCTGTAAAATGAGCTGGAGAGGGAAAGGGCAAAACACTGCAGTATCTTTGCCAAGAAGACCCAAAAAGAGTCATAAAGAGTTGGACACAACTGAAGTCATTCAACAAAAACAATACCTCTAGAATAAAATGCAAACTCCTCAGCTTGGCATTTAGAGCCTTCTACAACTTGACTCTCCTGTACATTTTTGGTCTTATTTCACATTACACCCAGTTCCTACACCTTTTCCACTCAAACCGATTTACTAGCTGTTACCTGTTCGTGATATTCCTTCTTACCCCTTTGTGCCCCTGCTCATGTGGTCTCTCCCATCTGTAATCCATTCCCTCTTCATCTCCACCTAGTAGAACTGCCTAGCTCAGTTGCCACAGCCTACACGAGATCTTTCCTCGTCCCACCCAGGTAGCATTGGTTCCCTCTTGAAATCACTTTGTATTGTTTTGCCTATACTTTATATTTACTTACTCATATAGCTAGGATGCCCTTCTCCATCATTAGATTATACATTCCTTGAAGAGGGAGACTTTCATTTTTGCCTTTGTATACCTAGGCTCTGGCACAATACTTTGATTCCTTTTTTTTTTTGGCTAGGAAATGGGGTTAAGTGACTTGACCAGGGTCACACAGCCAGGAAGTGTTATGTGTCTGAGGCTGTATTTGAACTCAGGTCCTCCTGAATCCAGGGCCGGTGCTCTATCCACTGTGCCACTAGCTGCCCCTTGGCACAATACTTTGCACATAATTAATAGTTAATAATGTTTGTTGAATTTAAAGAAGTTTTTTTTTTGAGAAGATATGTTTATTGAAGTATCACTCTATTTTCCCCTCATGGTAGCCATTGAATTTTTGTTACCATCTTATTTGTGGTATACTCATAGAATTTTAGAGCTAGAAGAGAGCTCAGAAACAATTTCTTCCAAACCCTTCACTTTATAGGAAATGAGGAAGTTGAGGTGCCAAGAAGAGATATGACTTTTCTAAGGCTACACAGCAAATTAATGGTTAGGAGTGGCTAGCCATAAGCCCATCTTTTTTTTTTTTGGCTATACCTGTTCTCTTCAAGCTATTATTGTTTCTATTTTAGCTAAATTCAGTTTTTCTGCTGCATATTTGGAAACCTAAACCTTCTTTACTTACTCTGAAGTTGCATCTCATACTTTAGTGTTGTATCAAGTCTGTCCATACCTCATCCAGTCTCATTCCTGTGACCTAAGATTAGTGCTATAGCCTTGTAGCTATTTCTTTCTTTTAAAAAATTTTTAAATTAATTGATTAATTTATTTTACTCTTCAACATTCACTTCCACAAGATTTTGAGTTCCAAATTTTCTCCCCATCTCTCCCTTCCCCCACCCCAAGATGGCATGTATTCTGAATACCCCTTCCACCAATCTGCCCTCCCTTCTATCACCCCCCCCTTCTCTTATCCCTTTCCCCTTTTATTTTCCTGTAGGGTAGGATATATTTCTATACCCCATTGCCTGTATATCTTATTTCCCAGTTGCCTGTAGAAAAAGAAACATTTCTTTTTAAAACTTTGAATTCCAGATTCTCTCCTTTCCTCCCTCTCTACCCACTCTTACTGAGAAGGCAAGAAATTTGAATGTTATACATGTGTAGTCATGCAAAACACTTCCATAATAGCCATGTTGTGAAGGACTAACTATATTTCCCTCCATCCTGTCCTGCCCCCATTTATTATATTCTCTCCTTTGACCTTGTCCTTCCTCAAAAGTGTTTGCTTCTGATTACTCCCTCCCCCAATCTGCCCTCCCTTCTATCACCCCTCCCTCTCTTGTCCCTTTCCCCCCTATTTTCCTGTAGAATAAGATAGATTTCCATAGCCAATTGAGTATGTATGTTATTCCCTCTTTAAGCTAAATCTGATGAAAATACGATTCAATCATTCCCTCTCACCTCCCCCCCTTTCCCTCCACTGTAATAGCTTTTTCTTGCCTTTTTTATGTGAGATAATTTACCCCATTCTACTTCTCCTTTTCTCCTTCTCTCAGTACAATCCTCTCTCACCCCTTAATTTTATTTTTTAGATATCATCCCTTCATATTCAACTTACCCTGTGCCCTCTGTCTATATATATATATATATATACACATACATATGTATTCTCTCCAAATACCCTAATACTGAGAAAGATCTCATGAGTTATAGATATTATCTTTCCATGTAGGAATGTAAATAGTTCAACTTTAATAAGTCCCTATGATACTCTTTCCTGTTTACTTTTTCATGCTTTTCTTGAGTCTTGTATTTGTAAGTCAAATTTTCTATTCAGCTCTGGTCTTTTCATCTAGAATGCTTGAAAGTCCTCTATTCCATTGAATATCCATTTTCCCCCCTGCTAGGTAGGGTATTCTTGGTTTTAATCCTAGTTCTTTTGGCCTCCAGAATATATTCCAAGTCCTCTGATCCCTTAATGTAGAAGCTTCTATTCTTGTGTTATCCTGATTGTGTTTCCACAATACTTGAATTGTTTCTTTCTGGCTGCTTGCAATTTTTCGCCTTGACCTAGGGACTCTGGAATTTGGCTATAATATTCCCAGAAGTTTTCCTTTTGGGATCTCTTTCAGGAGGTAATTGGTGGATTATTTCAATTTCCGTTTTACCCTCTGGTTATAGAATATCAGGGCAGTTTTTCTTGATAATTTCTTGAAAGATGATGTCTAGGCTCTTTTTTTAATCATGGCTTTCAGATAGCCCAATAATTTTTAAATTCTCTCTCCTGGATCTATTTTCCAGGTCAGTTGTTTTTCAAGTGAGAAAAACACATTGTCTTCTATTTTTTCACTCTTTTGGTTTTGTCTTATAATTTCTTGATTTCTCATAGAGTCGTTAGCTTCCATTTGCTCCATTCTTTTTTTAAAGGAATTATTAAGGATTATTTAAGGATTTTTAAGGAATTATTTTCTTCAGTTAGCTTTTGGACTTCCTTTTCCATTTGGCCAATTCTGATTTTTAAGGCACTTTCCTCCTCATTGGCTTTTTGGACTTCTTTTGTAATTTGGATTAGTCTATTTTCTAAGGTGTTATTTTCTCCAGTATTTTTTTGGGGGGGTCTCCTTTAGCAAGCTGTTGACTTGTTTTTTATGATTTTCTTGCATCACTCTCATTCCTCTTCCCAATTTTTCCTCTACTTCTCTTACTTGCTTTTCAAAATCCTCAGGCCATTGAAGTCCAATTCATATTTTTCTTGGAGGCTTTGGGTGTAGGAGCTTTGACTTTGTTGTCTTCTGCTGGTTATATGTTTTGATCTTCCTTGTCACCAAAGTAAGATTCGATAGTCTGAGTTTTTTTCTCCTGTTTGTTCATGTTCCCAGCCAATTACTTGACTTTTTAACTCTTTGTCAAGGCAGGGCTCTGCTTCCGATGTGGAAGTTGTACAGTCCCAAGCTTAAGCAGTTTTGTGCAGCAGTTTTCAGAGGTACTTCTAGGGACCTGTAAATTTTCAATTCTTCTAAGGGGATATGATCCAAGGAGAGGTGTTTAACCCTTTCCTGGCCTGTGCCCTGGTCTGTGAGAGACCACAAGCACTTATTTTCTGCCTTGGAACCGTGAAGAGGATTCCCTTTCCGCTGCTGTCACAAGCTTCATCTCTCCTGTGCTCCTCTTTGCTCCGGGACTACCACCTAGGACTGTGATCCAGATTCAGGCACAGGCAAAGCAAGAAAATCCTGTCTCAGCACTAGTAAAGAGATCTCTGAAATCCCCCTCTGATTAGCAGCTTGATCCCTACTCCATCTGTGGGCCAAAAGTTCTGGAAGTAGCCACCACCCTGGGGTTGGGGCCAGACCTCGCTTCTCTCTCACCTAGGTCCGACAGATCTTTCCTACTGACCTTCTAAGTTGTCTTTGGTGTCTGTGGGTTGAGGAGTCTGGAAACCATCAGAGCTGCCTGTGATTCAGTCCCCTGAGGCTTGCTCTAGGTTCACAGACCCAGTCTTTGCTTGCACAGCCCATACTGAACTGTGCTCCTCTCCTAGCTCAGCACAACAGACCTTTCCCATCAACCATCCAGGTTGTCTTGGGCTGGAAATTTGTTTCACTCTGTCTTTTTGTGGCTTCTGTTGCTCTAGAGTTTGTTTAGAGTCATTTTTTTTACAGGTATTTGGACGAATTTTGGGAAGAGCTCAAGCAAGTCACTGCTTTGTCCCCTGTAGCTATTTCTGAAGAAAAAAAATGTTATTTTTGAACATAACATATAATTTTCATGTTCCTTGCAAATTAAAATGTGCAGAGGTCCTCTAAGACTCTGGCATTTTTTTTGTCATTGTGTAGTTTCCAAGCCCCTGCAACTTTGGGGTTCACCAGCCCAGACTTTAATATGACCTTTTCTTCTTCAATTAAACTTGTTATTCTACAAAATGGTCAAAACTCTGGAGATTATGGTGGGAGCTAATTATTCACAGAATGAGGCTACCTTGAATCTCTATCTTAACGAGGCAAAGCATGAATCTATATTCATAATGGATATTTAAAAATTAATTTTCTTCTTGCTTGTGAAAAATGACTCAAAATACAACAAAAATTTATTAAGCATCTATTATTCCGTATACAGGACAGTGTTAAGGCACTGAAGGCGTTACAGCGTTTAGCCTAGAAATGATCCCTGCCCTCTTGGAGGCTGTAGTTTAGTGTAGGGGTAATGTTGTTGTTCATCCTTCATTTTCAAAGAGGACCAAAAATGACATCATGCAGTGATATCTTGACTTGAGTGTGAATTGGATTTAATTGAGCAGCTGCACAAAGTTGTAAGCCTCAGTCCCTCTTCCAGAGTCATCTGAGTCTAATGACAGGACAAAAGTCAAGGTAACTGTTGATGGCCTGGGATGCAGTGGATGAACTTGGTGTTTTTGATGTCTGACCAAGCTCTAAGCACTCCTCAGCACCTGCTTCTGCTGCCTTCACGGCTATTTGAACAAATTGTTCTCATCTTCCCATTCTGCTAGAAGTCTTCACGTGTGTGGGGTAGTAACCCCATACTAACCCATAGCTCACCAATGGATTTAAAGCAAAT